>NW_028318146.1:4327500-4935000 GCF_062004578.1 Staurois parvus | reverse complement strand
CTAAATTGGAACTACCACTTTTATTCTCTTGGGTCTCTTATTTCAGAAAATATATAGTGTTTGGGGGTTTTATGTAATCTTAAGGCCTAAAATGATTTTTTTTTAAATGTGCGTAAAAAAACACAAAAAAGTTTCTGACAGTAAAAGGGATAAAGTATAAGCCCTGCCCCCCCCCCTTTCCTGATGAGCAGCCAATCAGTGCTGATTACACTGCAAGTACTCTCTCCTCCCTGCTAGTCCCTGAGTGCGGTGCTGGAGACTGTAAACCAAAGAGTTCTCCTCCCTGTCAAACGGTTTCTCTTCCCCGTAGGAGATGCTTGTGAATCACCGGGCGCCGGCGCGTAATCACCGGCCGGGACCCAGTGCTTGACGGCCACGAACGGCAGCTGAGGTAGGGCGTGCGCACGCCCCCTACCTAGAAATTCAGAATCACTTATACATACGTGATTTTGCACACCCCTGCTGCCCTGTAGCAGTATATCTGCTGTAGGACGGTCGGGAAGCGGTTAAAAACAACACAGGTGTGAACTGCCCCCTTAGGTAACAAGGCTGTTTTCATTGTCTTGTGATGGGCATGGCTGTGAGTTGTTCTATAGGTCTGTTTTTGTGATGTTTGCATGCGTAGAGTCGGTGTGGTGCAGGCAGATAACATGCAACTGATTATCATCACAGAGGCACATCCAGGCTTGTTATCTCGCAGGGACAGATCCTTGTAAAAGTAAACCAGTTCTGTCCCAGCCCTATCCTTGGCTTCTTCATACGTCACCATCCAGACTCCCCAGTACTGTCTGGTACAAAGTTCCCAAGCCCTATGTGTGTTGGCCCCGTGCCAGTCTGCAGCAGCTGTGATTGGTTGTCTTGAGGTTTTGACTCTTCCATAAAATAAATTGGCTTGGGGCTGCGTAGGTCCTGGCAGCTGTTTTGTTGCATAAAACAAAAGACACAAACTTGTATAAACTCTCACTAACCTCCTATGTAAGATAAGTCCTTCTGCAGAGTTTAGCAGCATTAAAGGGTAACTCCATTTTCATGGGGAAAAAAATGCAAATAAAATGTTAAACAGTATAGTATGTACAATTGTAGCATATGTTACTAAACCCCGGACCCTGCATTTATTATTATTATACAGGATTTATATAGCGCCAGCAGTTTGCGCAGCGCTTTACAATATAAGGGAGATATTACAATACGTTTCAGTACAGAAGGAATATGAAGGCCTTTCTTGTGGAGCTTACAATCTAAGGATTGTAAGCTCCACTATATTTGTTCTCTCCCACAATACACACAACACGGAAATGCAAATATTTTAATAAATTGCTAAATACCTTTTCTCATCAGCAGGATATAGCAGTCTGGTGACTTCTGTCAGTGTCCAGAGGAGCATTGGTTAAAGCTTGTAGGAGGAGTTTTCATTCTTCCCTGATTGTTTTATGATGCTGCAGCACCTCTAACCCTCTGTCTGGACAGCACTGATTGGCCCTGTGCTGATCACATGCACTCTCTCAAGAAAAAAAAAAAAACTCTAGCAATTCATACCAAACGGAGCATGAGCAGCTTGCCCTTAAGGCTCTGTTCTATCAGCAGATAGATTGGGGACAGTAGAAGGGGAGGATCAGAGAAGACAGGATCAAACAGCCTTTTTACACAATGCAGAGGATTAACCCCTTAGGTTCCACAGTGAGTATAACAAGCATGCTTTACTGAATATACAGACTGATTTTACTGTTGTGGGTTTAGTAACACTTTAATGTTGTTAAAAATATTTTTTTTTTACAATCTGCAGCTCTGTAGTTTTTCTGTAAAATTCAAACCAATATGGCTACCTGGGGGTGTTCTATTGTGTTGTGTACAGCAGTGTTTCTCAACCTTTTTTTCAGTCAAGGCACCCTGTAAAAGTATGGACAGTCCCGAGGCACCGTTGTATATAAACGGCCGGACGGTGGCAGTGCAGGGTCGGGTGGCCGTCTATAAACGGCCTCCCCGCACCCTGCTTGTGCGCGCTCCCTGGGAGCGCGCAGCACCGTGATCCGGTGCCCGCTGTGTCCTCCGAACACAGTGAAACACCGATCGTCGGACGGGACCTCTGTACGAGGTCCCAATCATGTGATCACTGATTGGCCAATCAGTGATCACATGCAAAGTAGTAAGCAAGATGTCACTTCTGACATCATTGCTTACTATGTGTGAAATCTGTGAATGATCACAGAGGTCACATGGTACAAGGCTATTCACAAAAGCCTTGTACCATGTGACAAGCTGTGACCAATCACAGCTCACTCTGTATTTCTCAATGAGTGCAGGAATGCACACAGAGAGAAAGAGAAATGATTGCTTTTACATCCTATATGGGTGTAAAAGCAATCAGTGTAAAGAAAAAAAAAATCTTTATCACCCCCCACAAGTAGTACAGTGTCACCATGGTGACACTGTACTGCTAGGGTGACAGTATGTAAAAAAAAAAAAATAATAATATAAAAAAATAAAATAAAAATGTAAAAAAAATGTTTAAAAATTATAATTTTTGCTTATAAACTAATTTGGATTTTTTTTTTTTTACTAAAAAAATAACGGAATAAATTTTGGCTAAGATTTATGATGAAATATTATTTATTTGCAAAATTTTATAAAAAAAACACTTTTTTAAAAAATTTTTGGACATTTCATTTACATAGCAAAAAAAATACAAATCCCAGCGGTGAATAAATACCACCAAAATAAAGCTTTATCTATCTAAAAAAAATGGTAAAAAATTCATTTGGGTACAGTGTTGCATGACCGTGCAATTGTCATTCAAAGTGTGATAGCGCTAAAAGCTGAAAATTGCCCTGGTCAGGAAGGGGGTAAAAGTGTCCGGTCTGGAAGTGGTTAAAATTGACAGTCTTGAGACACCCCATTCTAAAATGGGGTCCCTTAAGACTGTTCATTATTTTAAAAGGGAACCCTGAAATGTTCTAATAGTTTTATATAACACAGCAACATCCACACATGTAGGACACCCAACGTTAGAGGTAAACACACTTTTACACGCTGGTACTGACTAGTATTCCAGTGTTTCTCCTCTCCCTCAGTTTTTATCCATCACTGAGCTAATGTGACCCCAGGACTGATGGAGAGTGGCAGGAGAGGGGCAAACTAGGATGCTGTGCAAGAAGCTGACATCCTCCTTATCAACTGATGATGTCATTGGTTGGCGGCTAGAAGGTCGTAATGGTGCACAATGAAAACCTGCGGCTTTGTGTAACTAAAAGGCAGGCTTGTTCCACCCGCTGGATTGTATACAAGTTTTGGGCAATTTGTAGACATTTTGCCAAGGCACCCCTGAAGAAACGTCAAGGCACCCCTGAAGAAACGTCAAGGCACCCTGGTTGAGAGAGGCTGGTGTACAGAATGCCTCTAAAATGTCATGTCCTGCTTGTGCGATTGGCTTCCTGATTTTCCCAGACGTCTGCACTGAGATAAGTCAGTTAAGGCATCCTTGACAACAGAAATGTCATTTTTGGTGATATACTTTTTTACACTCGCAATTGGGAGGGGGGAGGTTCAGTAAAAACATGCAGTTGAGCAGCATTTCTACCACCCACTAACTGCTCCACCTTAGCGGCAAAGTCAGCAGACAAAAAGAAAAGGATCACCCCCTTTAAAATCACATTTTTGTTGCTTTGCAGCCTAAATTGAAGACGGACACAGTTTTTGTTTTATCCAGCTGTATTTGCAATGTATAACATCCAAGTAAAAGTTATAACACCAACAGGTCAGAAAAAAATTAAAAATTCATAAATGGAATCACTGAGTTGGAAAAAGGACACCCCCTTGCGTCAGTATTTTGGTGAACCTCCTTTTGCTCTAATTACAGCCTCAATCCACTGGCACCTGCCATGGTGCTCCCCGGGTTCACAGATGGGCAAGGGGGGCCCCTGTTCATGACGGAGTGCACGTGTGTGGGGTGTCTTGTTACCGAGGGCTGTGGAAGCGATGGGGTGTCAGCGCAGCCGCCCGACTGCTTCTACCTGACCCGCCTGCCCATTTTATACACAATCCCAGTGCCTGCAGCCATTGGGATCGTGTATAAACCCAGCCCCCCCTCCCCCGTCAGGTCCATATGATGCACAGACCTGGCTGCGAAAGCGTTAGTGATACTAAAGGTAGTTTTTAAAAAAAAAATTATAATAAAAGTGTTAAACTCGCCTGTTGTATGCAATGGTTTTGTACAGAGCAGCCCCTATCCTTCTCTGCTCAGGTTCCCCGCCTGTGCTCCTGGCCCCCTGTTGAGTGCCCCCATAGCAAGCCGTCAGCTTTGGGGTCACTTACGCGTGCTTGCTCCCAGGCTCACTATTTGTGTCCATTGACAGAGCCAGGCTCATCCCAAACCCCCCATTTCCTTATTGGCTGTGATTAACAGCAGCTTGATCAATGGGCTCCTTCTGCTGTCTCTGAGGCAATGAGAAGGGAGAGAGTCAGGTGAGCCGCTGCTCTCGTGCACATCACTGGATGAAGATTGGGATCAGGTGAGTATAAGGGGGGGCTGCACCCGGAAGGTTTTTTACTTTCATGCATGAATTTAAAGTAAACTTTCAGCCTTTAGAGCCAGGTTAAGTCTAAACTGATGAACTGTAATAGCCTATAAAGTGGCGTCTATGGAAAATTTGTGGGACCAAAGTTTGTCATTTCACAGCGCAAACCATTTGACAGGCTTGACATTTATTTATTTCAGGTACTTATATAGCGCCGTCAGTTTACACAGCACTTTACATATATATTGTACATTCACATCAGTCCCTAACCCTCAAGGGGTGTACAATCTAAGGTCCCTAACTCACATTCATACATACACATACTAGGGACAAGTTAGACAGGATCCAATTCGCTTACCAGCATGTCTTTGGAATGTGGGAGGAAACTGGAGTACCCGGAGGAAACCCATGCAGGCACAGGGAGAACATGTAAACTCCAGGCAGGTGGTGCCATGGCTGGGATTCGAACCAACGACCCGAGTACTGCCAGGCGGAAGGGCTAACCATTTAGCCACTGTGCAGCCTATGTTGGGTGTCCATTTACTCGGTATAACCTCGTATTTTACATAAAAAGATTGGGTAATATGTTGCATTTTGTGTACCTTAAAATAAAAACAATAGTGTGTTTTGTTTTTTTTTACTGACAATAAACGATTCGTAAACCATTGTGCTAATACCCCGTGACATAATATTGGAACTACCACCGTTTTATTCTAAAGAATCTGCTTTCAGAAAATGTTTTGAGATTTTACCTAATCTTTAGGTCTCCCTTGCACACCCTCTTTTACTTTTCCATTTTTTAGTTTTCTCTTTCTGTATTTCCTCTTACAGAAGAGATCCATGTACCAAACAACCAATGATGGTGGGATTGTAGGTAGCAAATTAAAATGACACAAACTGCTCCCCAGTGTATACATGACATAATCTGAATCTGTATACTTACGTACGATTCTTTCTTGTAGCTGCAGTCTTGTTAACCGAAGACTCAACCAGCTGTCCAACCATGATCCCCTATGGAAGCGACCGTGCCGGAAGTATTGGCTTGTGTCCGAGTAAGTATACTGTATGTCCTGTGAATGACAACTGTATTTATTTCAGGTACTTATATAGCACCATCAATTTATGCAGCGCTTTACATATATATTGTACATTCATATCAGTCCCTAACCCTCAAGGGGTGTACAATCTAAGGTCCCTAACTTACATTCATACATACACATACTGACCTAATATCCAAGTACCACCCAGCACGCACACTCCGCCCCTCACAAGACCGCCTTCTCTCTAGTTCCCTGGTCTCCTCCTCCCATGCCCGCCTCCAGGACTTCTCCAGGGTGTCACCCATCCTCTGGAACTCCCTGCCCCAACCCATCAGACTATCACCTACTCTTTTCTCTCCTTTAGGCGCACCCTGAAAACCCATCTCTTCAGGGAAGCCTATCCGACCCCCTGCTAACTTGACCGACGACCTCCACTCTTTCTACCACTCCATCCCCCACAGCTATCTCCTCCTGTACCACCATCCCCTCCCTCCTAGATTGTAAGCTCCAAAGAGCAGGGCCCTCGATCCCCTCATGTTTTGCATTGTATTGTTGTTCTGTCACATGTTCTGTCCCCCTTTGTAATGTACAGCGCTGAGCGAACCATTGGCGCTTTATAAATACTGTATAATAATAATACTAGGGCCAATTTGGACAGGAGCCAATTAATCTACCAGCATGTCTTTGGCGTGTGTGAGGAAACCGGAGTACCCGGAGGAAACCCTCGCAGGCACAGGGAGAACATGCAATTTTGAGCATCTTTGTAATCTACGCAATGCTGTGAAGGAAATAGGACAAGTAACCAATCATGTCTTTTAGTTCTAAAGAGGTTCTAGGAATATCTACTCTGAACTTGAAAAGGAGCTCCAAAATGTTTGCTACTATGAATTAGTGGAAATCGATATTCTTGTATTGCTGGATTTTAACCAATTGCCCTCCGGAGGATTTCCCCTCCTCTTCCTGACCAGGCTATTTTTTGCGATACGGCGCTGCATTATTTTAACTGACAATTGCACGGTCATGCAACGCTGCGCCCAAATGAAATTTACTTTTTTCTCCCACAAATAGAGCTTTCTTTGATTGCCTGTGCGGTTTTTAATTTTTTGTGCTATAAACAAAATGACCGACAATTTTGAGAAAAAAGCACATTTTTTTACTTTTTACTATTAAACATGTCCAGTAAAAAAAAATTTAAAATCAATTTTCGGCATAAATTTTAGGCCAAAATGTATTCTGCTCCATGTCTTTGAGGAAAAAATCCCAATACATGTAAATTAATTGGTTTTTGAGTTTTTTATTTTATTTCAGGTACTTGTATAGCACTGTCAGTTTACGCAGCGCTTTACATATATATTGTACATTCATATCAGGCCCTAACCCTCAAGGGGCGTACAATCTAAGGTCCCTAACTCACATTCATACATACACATATTAGGGCCAATTTAGACAGGGGCCAATTAACCTACCAGCATGTCTTTGGAGTGTGGGAGGAAACCGGAGTACCAGGAGGAAACCCACGCAGGCATAGGGAGAACATGCAAACTCCAGGCAGGTGGTGCCGTGGCTGGGATTCGAACCAAGGACCCTAGTACTGCCAGGCAGAAGTGCTAACCATTTAGCCACTGTGCTGCCCCAGTTATAGCGTTTACAAATGGCGGTATATATACTGGATTTTAATTTTTTTTTTTTTTTTTTTTTACTAGCAATGTAGGCGATCAGCAACTTATAGCGGGACTGCAGCTGGCATTCTGACACTGGGGGAGGGAACTGACTTGGTGTCACTGACATCCCCAGTGACACCAATACAGTGATCAATGCTAATAAAAGCCACTGACACTGTACTAATGGCACTGGGCAGGAAGGGCTTAACATGAGGAAATCAAAGGATTAACTGTGTGTTGTTTCACTACTTGGGCTGTGTTTCACTGTAAGCACATTGCTTTGTATGGCTCTGCTATGCAAATTTAATTACAATATAAAGGGAGACGATACAGCAACAATACAGCTCAATACAAGAGGGTTAGGCGGACCCTGCTCCTTGGAGCTTACAATCTAAGAGGGAGGGGCTAGTGGTACAAAAGGTAGTAACTGTGGGGGATGGACTGGTAGGAAGAGTAGAAGATTCCATTATTAGCTGAAGGCAGGATAGGCTTCCCAGAAGAGATGGGTTTTCAGAGATCGCCTAAAAGTGGGCAGAGTAGGCAATAGTCTGATAGATTGGGGTAGAGAGTTCCAGAGGATGGGGGAGGCTCTGGAGACGAGCATGGGAGGAGGAGACAAGGGAGCTAGAGAGCAGGAGGTCGTGTGAGGAGCGGAGAGGATGGTTTTGGTGATATTTGGAGACAAGATTGGTACATTGCAGCCCACACAGCAGCTGCATCAATGGGGTTGATTTACTAAAGACAAATGGGACTTTGCAAGTGCAGTTGCTCTACAGCTTAGTAAAAGACATAAAGCTTCACTTTACCAAGAATACCCAAACACATACAAGGAAGAAAAAAACAAAAAAAAAAGCATTTTGCTTGCACATGATTGGATAATGGAAGTCCGCAGAGCTTTACCTCATTTACAAAGCTCTGGAGCAACTGCACTTTCAGAATTCAGTCTTTTTGCCTTTAGTAAATCAACCCCGGTGTGTGTAATGGAAATAGTTTGAGCCAAGTTTGCCCAAACAAACTATTTAAAGTAAACTGAAAGCTGGAACTTTACTTTTAAAAAATACATTGAATAAGAAAACTGTTTGATGCTGCGAAGAAGTCTTGACATGAGTGCAGATGATGATGGTTTTTGCATCGGCTGGTTACCCCCCCCACTCCTGTTACTGCATGTGGCTTAGCGGGACACAAGCTGCATTTACTGTATGTAACTAATGCTACTGTAGTCTGTGACAGTGCCAAGACCGTTCTTGCATGGAAATATGTTTGGGCCAGCTTGGCTCAAATGAACTACTTAAAGTCAAAGTAAACTTCTTTACCAAATGGAATGGCCATTGCTGCACAAAGCAAGTATAATTGAAAACACATTTTCAGTGGAGAGGGATTATTGCTGTCTGATTCATCCTTCTTAATTGTCCTGGTGACTGTTCTCACCGAAAGAGAGAGAAAATACCAAATTTTGAGTGATCATCTGAATGGAACTTTTGGGAAAATCTTCAAATGAGGACACTAGTTCCGATGACCACCAGGGATTCCCTCACTTCGGAGGGGTTTCCTTTCCTTCGTGAATGAGGAAAGAACAAACAGAGGGCGCACAGGCCTAGTGCATTTCCATAAAAAATGTTTAATAAGAAATAAAGTAGGTGTTGTACTCACAAACAACAATAAAGTCAAGGCACGTCATAAAAGAACAGCTGGGTCAACACCGCGCTGAGTAACAGTCCGCAATAGGGAGTGTAGACATCCAATGGGCTGTCCTCCGAGCCACTGGCTCTGAGGAAGAGGCAAGTCCTCGAAACGCGTCAGCCTATTGGATGTCTACACTCCCTATTGCGGACTGTTACTCAGCGCGGTGTTGACCCAGCTGTTCTTTTATGACGTGCCTTGACTTTATTGTCCTTTGTGAGCACAACACCTATTTTATTTCTTATTAAACATTTTTTATGGTAATGCACTAGGCCTGTGCGCCCTCTCATTGTTCTTTCCTCATTCAGTATATTTGGATTTCCCCGGTCTATTGAGGGCAGCAATCTGTGCATGTTCCAGGACGTTCTTAATGTGGTTGTAGCATCGAGTCCATCCCCAAGCGCAGGAGCATTTGTGTTTGCTGGTTCCTTTCCTTCCTGTTGGGACAGGAAGTGAAGGGCAGTCTCCCCAATGGGTTACATGGCAAAAAAACTTGATGAGTTATAACCCTCCCTTACCCTAGGTTCACACCTAAGCATTTTCCACAGCATTTTTCAGAAACACACTATAGTCCATTTAACATGATTTCCTGTGTTGGGGGACGATTCTTCCCACTGACACCAATGATGGGGCACTATTCCTCCCACTGACTAATGATGGGGCACTATTCCTCGCACTGACTAATGATGGGGCACTATTCCTCCCACTGACTAATGATGGGGCACTATTCCTCACACACTGACACTAATGATGGGGCACCATCATTTGTGTCAGTGGGAGGAATAGTGTCCCATCATTGGTATCAGTGGGAGGAATAGTGCCCCATCATTGGTGTCAGTGGATGAAATAGTGCCCCATCATTGGTGTCAGTGGGAGGAGTAGTGCCCCATCATTGGTGTCAGTGGGAGGAGTAGTGCCCCATCATTGGTGTCAGTGGGAGGAGTAGTGCCCCATCATTGGTGTCAGTGGGAGGAGTAGTGCCCCATCATTGGTGTCAGTGGGAGGAGTAGTGCCCCATCATTGGTGTCAGTGGGAGGAGTAGTGCCCCATCATTGGTGTCAGTGGGAGGAGTAGTGCCTCATCATTGGTGTCAGTGGGAGGCGTAGTGCCTCATCATTGGTGTCAGTGGGAGGCGTAGTGCCTCATCATTGGTGTCAGTGGGAGGAGTAGTGTCCCATCATTGGTGTCAGTGGGAGGAGTAGTGTCCCATCATTAGTGTCAGTGGGAGGAATAGCTCTCCATCATTGGTGTCAGTGGGAGGAATAGCACCCCATCATTGGAATACCATACTGAAATAGCATACCATATTGAAATCAAATCTGATGTTTTTTCATTTTTATTTGGTGTGCGTTGGAAGAGGGGTAGTCTTATACGGCGAGTATAGCTCATGTTATATTTTAACAGGAAAAGTAGGGGGTCGTCTTATACGCCCAGTCGTCTTATACGCCGGAAAATACGGTAGTGCATTTTTGCTGTGTTTTTCAGAAAAATAAATATTAAAAAAAAAAAGCCCGCAAAAACCGTAATACAAAACGCACTGCGGAAATGGATCGAATGCAAACTGCATAGGTGTGCACCTAGCCTTAAGCCGGCCATGGACAGATCGAAAAATTGGATCCATCTATGGGCAGGCTGGTTGTACTAAAGGTGATTTATCAAAAGACTTGAATACAACCTGCCTATAGTTTGTTTTTTGTTTTTTTTGTCCCACCCCCTGTGATGGAAATGCAAAATCACGGTTCTATACGTGATTTTGCATAGAACGTCGGCCCTGTAGCAGTACATCTTCTACAGGGCAGACGGAAAGTGGTTAATTTCTGTTTTTTCTTATATTTCTACTTTAATATTTTCTCGTTCAAGTGACAAGAAAAAGAACAGAAGCTGGAAGGCAACATTTATGGCGTATTACTTGGATATGGGGCGCTATATACATCACTATGCCAAGCTGAAGGCTGCCTGGGAATCACTCAAGGAATATCTGAGTGAAAACTGCCCACGGATGATCGGCTCTCTAAAAGGTATACCTCCAAGCTGTACAAGAGATGGATAACAGGAGAATGGAGTGCAACTATCAATTACAATAATATATAACTAAGTGACAGGAATGTTTTATTTATTTTTTGTAGAGGATTCTTGGTTTTAGCTATAGGTAGAGCCAGGTGGGCTGAATTTTGTATGCTTAGCATAGAGTTCACAGCAAGATCTCCCTGCCATATTTCCCGACTCTGCTGCTGTTCACGTGGGAGGTTTGGGTGTCCCTGCTGATGTTTGTGTGGTTCAACTCCTTCTATTAACATTCTTTATAATATTCTATAGCAGGTATGGTGGAGGGTTCTTCATAAAGGACTCCTATCTAAACAATAAGTGACAAATAGGGATTTTGTCTAGAACAGATTCCATGTTTTACACCAAGAGGTCATCAAACTTTTCAAACAAAGGTTTACTGTCCTTTAAACATTAGGTGAGGTGGTAGGCATAAAAAATTTCCCTTTCAGTCAGGGGGGAGTAAATGATACCTCAGGTTTGATGGTTAGTGGAAGTAAAGAGAAAAATGACCTAGCAGCTTTAGTCAGTGGAAGTTGTTAAAAACACCTCATGGTTGGCGTCAGGGTAGGAATAGTGCCCCTTGGTTGGCATCAGGGTAGGAATAGTGCCCCTTGGTTGGCGTCAGGGTAGGAATAGTGCCCCTTGGTTGGCGTCAGGGTAGGAATAGTGCCCCTTGGTTGGCGTCAGGGTAGGAATAGTGCCCCTTGGTTGGCGTCAGGGTAGGAATAGTGCCCCTTGGTTGGCGTCAGGGTAGGAATAGTGCCCCTTGGTTGGCATCAGGGTAGGAATAGTGCCCCATGGTTGGCGTTGGGAGGAATAGTTCCCCATGGTTGGCGCCAGGGGAGGAATAGTTCCCCATGGTTGGCGCCAGGGGAGGAATTGGGCGCCAGGGGAGGACTAGTGCCCCATGGTTGGCGCCAGGGGAGGAATTTATTTCTTCAGTGCAAGTGTTAAGCATTACCCCTAGAATTAACAAATAATTATCTTGTTCCTTCCTCTTCCCTCAGATGCTTTGAGTTGACTTTTGGTCCTGCAATGTACTTGATGATGTCTTCACCTTTGAGAAAGGGCTTTGGGGGACTAGATGGAATGAGGGCAGCCTGCGCCACTTTAAGGGTTTTGTCCCTTTTTTTTTTTTTTTCTTCCTTTCGTGGTACTACACGGAAACTTCTTTGCCTCATATTCTATCCTCTTGCGATGTGCAATTCTAAATGCTACAAAGAATGAACACAAAATGCAGCACTTCTTTGGAGCATTGCACTTTGTGTCCAGGGCAGCTTGGTAACGCACTCACAAGGTGCAGGTCATTGGTACCCCGAGTTCACAGGAATAGGTTTAAGTCTTTAGGCAGCTTACAGCACAGTTAACTTGATACATGGGGTATCTTCTTTCTTCTTTTCTGTCTCGGTGAAAGAGTCCTGAATTCTGCAGAGAACAGCGCCACGTAATCCTGTGGTCTAGTTCTCTGAAGCATTCTGCTATTTCAAGGCAGCTTGATGAAGCACCCCCAATAGGCATGTATTTGATGCTCTGTGATCAGAGGAAGTGAGTTCCATTTGGCCCAGAAGATAACCACTTCTGGACCACAGATGTGAACTTGGAGGGCAATGCTGGAGCATAGAGAGGGTGAGAATTGAGTCTCAGGAGCCTAAACCAACATTTCTATTCTCTTGGGCAACTGTCACCTTAATGCAAATATCTGATGAATTGATTTGTAATTTATCTTTTCTTTTGTTGACCTTCTTGCGATGCTTTGGCAGCTGGGGTTCAGGAGGAAGATCTTGATGCAGTTGAAGAAAGGGTGGGCTGTAAACTTCCTGATGATTATCGCTGCTCGCTGCGAATTCACAATGGACAGAAGCTTGTGGTGCCTGGGTGAGTAATGGAGACCAAGTCTTGACAGCAGTTTCCTGATAGAGCATCAAGTGCTTTTGAATTAATCAGGAAGAAGGCAAAAAGCTTCACCTAATGTTGGTATGCATGGCATTTGAGAATGCTTTACTTATTTATGGCTGTGCCAGGGCAATCCTTTTTTTTTTTTTTTTTTCCAAGCCCACTTGTGTCTTCAAGGTAGGTAGTTAAAGGGTCTTTAACCGGAGAAAGGCAAAAGTTGGATCTGTGGTAGGGACCTTGTGGTGGGTAACTACTCTTGCTATGCCGACTCTAGCTTTTACACCCTGCCATGTTCAGATTGGCTATGAAGCCAGTACTGCAATAATGCAGCATGTTCCAGCTTTACCTTCTTCTGAGGTTACTGCAGCCTTGCCCATACAGATTGAAGTGATTAGCGGCTGTAGTACCACGCAGACAAAATATATAGTACCTGCAATTAAAGCGGAGCTCCACCCAAAAGGGGAAGTTCCGCTTTAATGTTTTGTCCCCTGCTCCCCATTAAGGATTGGCACCCGCTCCCACATCTGCTGTAATCGCCTAGGCGATCAGAAGTGGATATTGTCCTCCTCCCTCCCCATAGTCTTCTGGGACACATGACAGGTCCAAGATGATTACTGGGCCATTCACAAAGTGCAGCACTCCTCGCGCATGCGCAGTGGGCACCTGGCTGTGAAGCCGCAAGCTGTCACAGCCGGGTGCCCACACTGAAGATGCCGGCACCAGGGAGAGAAGATGGCCGGTGAAACAAGCGGTGGTGAGGACACTGCTGGACCGAGGGACAGGTAAAGTTGCTGTATTTTAAGTCATCAGCTACAGTTTTTGTAGCTGCTTTTATTTATTTATTTATTTTTAGGTGAAACTCTGCGTTAAGGAGAGATTGAGTGCACTTTTGGATTTTAGCTTGTTCGATGTGTCCTGGATTTCTTGAGCAGTTCATCGACTAATATATTACACAAGAAATGTTCTCTAACCTGTGCTGGTTGTTTTTTTGTTGCTCACGCCATGTTCCATGTTTCTTTTCTAGGCTAATGGGCAGCATGGCTCTGTCAAATCATTACCGGTCGGAGGACTTACTGGACATTGACACGGCAGCAGGCGGATTTCAGCGCAGGACAGGGCTCAACCAGTGCTTGCCTATCACCTTCTGTATCCACACTGGTCTCAGCCAGTACTTGGCACTGGCAGATGCGGAAGGACGAAATCGCAATGAAATCTTCTATCAGTGTCCGGTAAGGATCATTTTGCATGATTTGAATGCAAATATATTATTGGAGGTTAGAGAGGTAACGTGAATTAACGTATAATAGTTTCTGAAGACCATTGCTGGCAGTTCCATTGCCATTTTGTTAGTTTTACAGTACCTTCTGCATTTAGGTTACATCAGCACTTGCGATTATGGACTTTTTTACTTCGTATGTTAATGTGCTTGCTGTGGGTTATTTTAGACTTGAGCAATATGTGCTGTAAATGCAGATGGTAATACCCAATAATTCCTTCAACTGTGGTGAACCCATCAATCTAGAACATGGAGTGTTTGAAAGCATTTAGCACAAGAAGGTAGTGTGTCACTACACTCACATTTACAGTCCATGGGAAAACTGCAAAAATGTATTTCTCTTTATTGCTCCCACAGTAAAGGGTCAACTTATTCAAGTGATCTTTCAGTTTTTCTTATCCATTGAGGAAACCTTAAAAGATTTAGATGTAAAGCCCATCTCTGGGGAAAGTAAAAATCCTCCTTTGCATTGTGGAGGCTCCCGCACTTCAGGGTTTAAGTGCTCATTTACATATAGGGTACATAAAAAATAGAACTTTTACTTAACCAAACCCATGTTCTCCCATCAGGCAACACTGTTTTTTTTTCTCCCCTATACTTCAGGGGTGGACTGTTTCTCAGGACTTCATGGTCTGGCTTCTTGTTCCACCATCTTTAGGTGGCTCGGATGCACCATTTGTTTAGGTTTATGGTCTCCAGACTTGGGATCCCCTCCTGTTGAAGCTCACTTCACTTGGTCTGTAAGAGCCTCTTGGTTTTTTCTGCACCAGGCAACTGTTTCCAAGATTTTAAGACTGCCTGGTTTTCTGTTCACACGTTCTCTTAAGTTCTACCAACTGGACATTTTTGCCTCGCCTAATGCCAGTTTTGGGCGTAAGGGTATTAAGTTAGGTCGCCAGAGACCCTATGGGTTTGTAAAGGTTTAGGTGATTTAAAGCAGACTCATACCCTCTGGAAGACCCTGCTCCTTCAGTCTAAGTTTGTGCGCATGATGATCACAGTATGATGGGGTGTCACCTGAGTGCCATTATCACTTAGAAATTGTATTTTAGCAGACACATTAATTGACCATTAGTGCTCTTATGACCAAGGACCCTGGATTTGGTGCTGCAATAAGTGACCAATTTAACACAGTAGGTGGTATAAAAAGATCAGGGGCTTTTTGAGGGATTGGATTCCCTATAGTCTTTCTTATCTACCAAAAATGGTTGTTTAAAATAGACTATCCATTTGATATCAGGTAAGTAATGACTTGATTGATGAGGCAGGGGACATAATCAAAAAGTAGAAAAACTGTTACTAAAAAAAAAAACTTGAGACCTAGAACAGGGTTAATCAAGTTTCTCTTCACAGGCATATGGTAGTACTCAAACCAGGCAGCACAGTGGCCAAATGGGTAGCACTTCTGCCTGGCAGTACTAGGGTCATTGGTTTGAATTCCAACCACGGCACCACCTGCCTGGAGTTTGCATGTTCTCCCTTTGCCTTCGTGGGTTTCCTCTGGGTACTCTGGTTTCCTCCCACACTCCAAAGACATGCTGGCCGGTTAATTGGATCCTGTCTAAATTGTCCCTAGTATGTGTATGTATGAATGTGAGTTAGGAACCTTAGATTGTACGCCCCTTGAGGGTTCCACAGGGACTGATGTGAATATAAAATGCAAACAAGTTTTCTATGGAGGGGTGAGATTTTCCTATGTTGTTTCCCCAGCTGTTATTTGTCTACATTATGGAGACTGTATTGGGGGAATGATGCCATCATTTTATTTTTGTCATGGCTGTAGTGTTTAGGGAAGAGTTGTGTGTTCTGAAGTTATGTTGCCACTAGAGTCCTCAGCTGATATGAGAAGTATATGGTTGATTTATAAGTCATTGTCAAGTGAAATAGTCAATTATACTAATGCTCAATCTGCAAATACAGTTCAAATGTGCAAGGGACAACCAAGTAAAAAAAATGAATGTGGTCAAATGTCATTGAATCTGAAGTGTAAGTTCTTGTGTTCTGTATTTTAGGACCAGACGGCACATAATCCAGCTGCCCTGGACATGTTCATCACGGGTGAGATATGATGTTTCTGGTTCTAATTTAGAGGGGTACTTTAAATTGTACAACGGGTGCTTTTAAGACCAGACTTGGCCAATGTGTATTTCAGTTCTATACTTATTTGAAGAGTGCCTCACAATCCTTTTGTAATAGCCAGCAGTCGGATTCTAATTTCTTTCAGCAAGATACTTATGAATGTTTGTCCTCCTGCCACTGGGATAGGGTCATGAGGGTTGTAACTGGTGTTGTTCCCTTATTGGACAGCTTGGTCCAAAGTTTCAGTAAAACAGCCATGTCTCCTATTTCTACTGTGCAGCTCCTTTGCTAACCCAAAGCCCCCCCCCCCCCAACCATTATTTTAACCACTTGCCCTCCAGAGGATTTACCTCCCTTCCTGATCAGGCCTTTTTTGCGATACGGCGCTGCGTTACTTTAACTGGCAATTGCACGGTCATGCAACGCTGTGCATAGATTGAATGTGTGTCCTTTTTCCCCCAACAAATAGAGCTTATAAACAAAAAAAAGACTGACAATTTTGAAAAAAAATAAATATTTTTTACTTTTTGCTATAAAACATATCCAGTAAAAATTTTTAAAAAGCAAATTTCGTAATAAATTTAGGCCAAAAATGTATTCTGCTGCACGTCATTGCTAAAAGAAAATCCCCATACGTGTAAATTAATTGGTTTACATGAAAGTTATAGCGACTACAAATGGCGGTGTATATATACTGGAATTTTTTAATATTTTTTTTTTTATATACTAGAAATGGTGGCGATCAACGACTCAGTAATCAGTGCTAATAAAAAGCAGTGACACTTTACTAATGACACTGGGCAGGAAGGGGTTAACTCTTGGGCGATCAAAAGGTTAACTGTGTGCTGTGTGTGTTTTACTAAGGAGACGTGCTCCTTTGTATTGTTCTGCTGTGCAGAGAAATACAAAGCCGCATGTCCTTGCTGGCAGGAGAGAGACCTGTGTTGTTTACACACAGGTCTCTTCCTTGTCAGCTTTAGACTGTGATCGCCGGGTGCCGGCGGGGAATCTCTGGGCATGACTCGGTGATTGATATCCCTAGCCGCCAATGGCATTGTGGGTAGGGATTTTGCACAGCCTTGCCACCCTGTAGCAGTATTTCTACTATAGGGTGGCTGGCAAGCGGTTAAAAAAAAATCCTCTTATACGTGCCTTAAATTGAGCAGTTGTCTTGCTGGTCATGTGACATCCTTGGGTTTTCTGGCCTTAAATTCTGCAAAGAGCTATTCCCTGTTTTACTGTAATCCCAGACCAAGGTGGTAATGATCCCCCAGAAGGTGTGTCCATGATACCCTGGGCTTACAGGAAGTTGTTTGAATTTTCATTGAACTTGGAAGAGAGCTAGTGGCGGAGCAGAGTTCCTGCGAGTATTTCTATTTTTTGGGGTTTTTTTTCTATTTCTTGTATTCTTTGTCAGCTTTAACCCCTTCCCGCCGGCGCCTCCCAGCCCTTTAAGAGATTCAGAAGCCGGGAGGGGTTTAGGGATCATGTGACCGCCGTGACGCGTCGTCACGGCGATGACATGATCGGAAAAGGTCCCGATCGAAAGAGCAGACCGGGATCTTACCGTGAGTACCGGACATGTCTGCTGGGAGCACGCAGGGCGCGCTCTCAGCACATATGTTTTTTCTTACCTGAACGCAAATGTGCGGCCGCTCGGCGTCTAGGCCCAGACGCCGGGAGACCACACATTTGTGTGCGGCCGGCGTAAAGGGGTTAAACATGTTCCACTTTCTTGTATAGTTGTGCACATGTATTTATGAAAAGAGCAAAAAAATTTGACTTTAAACCATTATGGTTTCCCTTTTAGTTGTGAGTTGAGGAGAGTATTAGGCATTGTCGGCTTTTTATTAGGCTTATGAGACTAATTGCCAATCTTGCCTATTTTCTCCATATCAGGTACCTCCTTCTCGCAGTGGTTCATCACCTATGTGGAGCGTGTGGTGTCATGTGACTACCCCATCATCAGGGACCAGATCTTCAGGTAGCATGGACACAATGCATATCTTACCGTATTCAATCATGTGGGATCAGATGGGAATGCTGGCAATCCAGAGCCCCTTAATTTATAGTGGAATATTGGTATACATTGCAAATTTTAGAGGCCTTCATAAGGTGCGAACTCTGTTTTGGGTAGAGTTGTGCTGCCACTTGCTGTCTGTGTGTGTGTGTATGTATAATATATATATATATATATACAGACACACATATATGGTTTTTTGGAAGAAGCAGGGTGATTTTGTGTCTGGTTACCATTACTGCATATTGTGCTTGGAATATTTAAACTGGGGGGATTACTAAAACTGGAGCACTCAGAATCTGGTGCAGCTGTGCATGGCAGCCAATCAGCTGCTAACTTCAGTTTGTTCAGTTGGGTTTTGACAATAAAACCTGGAAGCTGATTGGTTTCTATGTAGAACTGCACCAGATTTTGAACTCTCCAGGTTTAAATCGACCCCAAAGACTCCTGTACTTGGGAGCCTGTCCTTGTGTATGGGGTGCTTTTAACAATATATTTTTTTTTTCCTCCCAGGTATGAACATGACAAGGACTGTGTGGCCACTACTGATGAGATCTCAGTGTCAGTCTCCACTTCCTTCCTCCCTGAGCTGAGCTCTATCCACCCACCGCACTTCTTCTTCACCTACAGAATCAAGTAAGTGTGAACCGCGCTGATCATTTAAAAAAAGCACAGGTAATATGATTGTGTTAAAGTGGTATTAAGCTAAAAATATATTCTATTGCAACCTACCAATCCTCATATGTGGTAGCTGCATTCGTTTTTTTTTAGGCATTTTTACCGCTCTGTTTTCACAGGTGATCTGGCCACGAACACCTCCAGTATTAGAGTGCCTACAATCTGAAAGAAAAGGGCAACAGAGACACCTTTTGGATGGCAGCATTGTCCATCTGTGGGGTGGGTGGTGGTAGATTCACAGATTTAAATACACTAACAAATTGAAGGCGAACGCTATCTCAGGCTTTTTAAGCAGTTACAGCAACAGTGTATTTCCTTTTGGAATAAAGGTTTTACTTACATGATTAAAAACTGGCTATTGTATGCAGCCTTGCCAGTGTTAAATGGTTTGTCTCAACCCTTTTACTGCTACATCTGCAGGACGGCTAGTTCTGTTGAAAAATAAACGTACTGGCAGGATCACCAGCTGAAAATAAAGGAAAGCGGACCCAGAAAGGAAAATGAATGCAACTGTAAACTACAGTATAATAAATGCTTGATTTTGGGTTTAATGCTTGAGGGCCAACCCCTGGTTGGGCACATTCCCCCCTCCGCCTGTTAGCCCTATAATAATAAAAATCTGTCCAGTCCTGTAACATCACAAGTCTCTTCCTCCTTTTTTCGTCCTTTGTGGTAGGAGATCCTGAATGCTGCAGACACTGCCACTTCCTCACAACATTCTTTTCTGTTGGGTTGATTGATCCATTGGGCATGCAGGGTTCAAAGTCTGAGATATGATATTTCATCATAGGTGTCTTCTTTTTACTTTTGAAGGGCAATGAATAATTTTCTTTTCCCTACAAAGCTGGAGTTGGGCTTTGCGATCATAATGAGCTGCCTCCTTTTAGTTCTTTATTCTGCCTCAAGTTAAAAATCAAACCACTCTCAGTTCTGGTTGTCTCCTGGGAGGTCCTTTAACTAGGACTGCAAGCTGCTAGTCATGGTTCATCCAGGCAAAAAGGACCACGGAGGTTATTAGTAATTGGTATTAGTAAATCGTTATTAGTTGGTAATGGTACATACATTCTTTAATATAAATCTGTTGGCTGTGTTACTGAGTTCCTGGCAATGCCTGGTCACACTCCCTCCCACTGAAGTGTCTGTGCCAACATGCATTGCACTGGAATGGTCCTCTGTTGTCACCATCAGACCTGTCCTGTTAAATGCTGTAGACAGGAAGTGGCCACAGGAGATCAGCAGCCTTGACAACAAAGTATAAAAGAAAGGTGAAGATGGTGATACGTACTAGTGCTTGAGAAAACTAAATGTCATTCATGGGATTTCCCTGTACTTTAACATTTGTACAGAAGGATGCAAATTATGCTGTCGACATGATAAACAATATGTGCTTGTCTGTAAATATTTAACCTGCCAGACAATATTATCTGCCTTTTCTCTTCACCTCCAGATTGCAAATGGCCAAAGATGCTTTACCAGAGAAGGCATGTCAGTTGGATAGCCGCTACTGGAGAATAACCAATGCCAAAGGGCACGTGGAAGAGGTGCAAGGCCCCGGAGTAGTAGGTGAGGGTCTGAAATTTGCATAATTTGTCCACACCTGTCCTGTGTTTATATTAGAGTTCAGGCTTATACAAAATTTTTTTTAAATTAAATATATATATATACACACACCGTATTTTTCGCTCCATAAGACGCACTTTTTTCCCCCCAAAAAATGCGGGGGGATATGTCTGTATGGCTTATGCAGCAAGTATGAAGCGGCCGGCCCAGTATTCCCCCCGTCATCACCGTCGCGTTAGAATACCGGTCTGTCCGCTCAGTTCTGTGCAGCAGAACCTGCTCCTCAATCCTACCTGTTCCTTGGTCCACCAGTGTCCTCACCAGCCGCCTTTTCTCCTTGGCGCTGGCATCTTTATTGTGGGTACCCGGCTGTGATAGCTGCGCATGTGTGAGAAGCGCTGCGCTTTATGAATGGCCCCGTAGTCTTCTGGGACCTGTCCTGTATCCCAGAAGACTACGGGGAGAAAGGCGATTGCAGCGGAAGTGGGGGCGGGTACCTCTCAAATTCGGGTACTTGCCCTCCCCGGTCCCCAAAGGTCCGCAGTCTCTGTTCATCTCCTGTACTATCGCCGCAGTCTCTGGTCATCTCCTGTACTGTGTCCGCAGTCTCTGGTCATCGCCTGTACTGTGTCCGCAGTCTCTGGTCATCTCCTGTACTATGTCCGCAGTCTCTGGTCATCTCCTGTACTGTGTCCGCAGTCTCTGGTCATCCCTGTACTGTCCGCAGTCTCTGGTCATCGCCTGTACTGTGTCCGCAGTCTCTGGTCATCGCCTGTACTGTGTCCGCAGTCTCTGGTCATCGCCTGTACTGTGTCCGCAGTCTCTGGTCATCGCCTGTACTGTGTCCGCAGTCTCTGGTCATCGCCTGTACTGTGTCCGCAGTCTCTGGTCATCGCCTGTACTGTGTCCGCAGTCTCTGGTCATCGCCTGTACTGTGTCCGCAGTCTCTGGTCATCGCCTGTACTGTGTCCGCAGTCTCTGGTCATCGCCTGTACTGTGTCCGCAGTCTCTGGTCATCGCCTGTACTGTGTCCGCAGTCTCTGGTCATCGCCTGTACTGTGTCCGCAGTCTCTGGTCATCGCCTGTACTGTGTCCGCAGTCTCTGGTCATCGCCTGTACTGTGTCCGCAGTCTCTGGTCATCGCCTGTACTGTGTCCGCAGTCTCTGGTCATCGCCTGTACTGTGTCCGCAGTCTCTGGTCATCGCCTGTACTGTGTCCGCAGTCTCTGGTCATCGCCTGTACTGTGTCCGCAGTCTCTGGTCATCGCCTGTACTGTGTCCGCAGTCTCTGGTCATCGCCTGTACTGTGTCCGCAGTCTCTGGTCATCGCCTGTACTGTGTCCGCAGTCTCTGGTCATCCCCTGTACTGTGTCCGCAGTCTCTGGTCATCCCCTGTACTGTGTCCGCAGTCTCTGGTCATCCCCTGTACTGTGTCTGCAGTCCATTGGTTTAGAATGTGTTTTTCTTGTTTTCCTCCTCTAAAACCTAGATGCGTCTTGTGGTCAGGTGCGTCTTCTGGAGCGAAAAAGTGTGTGTGTGTGTGTGTTACCATGCACACCTCTACCAGGTTTTGTGCATCAGTTTTAGTAAACCTCCCCTATAGTGTTACAGTTAAAAAGATCCTGTGCTGTCCCCATGAAAGGAAAAGCAACAATACCTGCTGTATGGGTACCTTCTATGCATAAGCTGTATTAAGTTCCATGAGATCACATGGCCAAACACAGAATGCATGGCAGTGTCCCTGAGTTCTGTGCTGTTTCCACATCTCCGTTTCTGTTGCGAAGACTTGTCACTGCATTGATTGATTTGGCATGCTCTGCTTTATTGTACATATTACACAAGGGCAGTAAAGGCAGGGGGTAGTGGCAGCATGTCTATGCTTCTATCCTGGAGGAGGTGGTTGGGGGCTGCAGCCCCACATCTTTCTTCTAGGTTTAAAGAAACCATTTCTTGGACGCAACATGGAGGCTATCTTTGTGAATTTCTCATTCTGAGATCGGTTGCTTGACTGTCATGCTGAACGTCTGGTTTCGTTAACTAGCCCAGGACTTCCTTTTTGCCTAAAGTGATTTCTGCTTTTCACCTCTCCCATCCCTCTTCATTCTTCCATCCCTCTGTCTGGCTGCAGTTCTCCAAAAGGAAATTTCCCTCCATTGTCTGGATGTGATTTGGCAATGAGGATCTTTCAGCCACTGATTCTTTCAGGAAGATTGATTCCTTTTTTGACATCCTGGATGGGCCCCATAAGGGTGCTGTTGGAGTCTACTTGCTGATTTGCTGACCCATCAGTTTGACTGCTTTTGGATGTCCCAAAGGTTAATGACTTTTCATGTCCTTCAATAGATGAAAGAAAATAGAATTTTTGTACTCGCCATAAAGTGCCTTTCTTGGAGTTCAGTGAGGGACACAGGTCACACTCCTTATGGTCAAGCTTTTGGTACATCACGCTTGTAGTAGGAGCGGGTCCTGGGCTGGCCTACTTTTTTCATTTTTTTTCCAGTGGTCAGTCAACTTGTAGGCAGCAGTATAACCTTTAATGGACTTGAAAATAAGGATTTTACAGTGAGTGCAAAAATCTTGTTACATACAACTAGCATATGTACCTCAGTCTGTATGTATATCATCCCTTCTCATTCCTGCAAAGCTATGCTCAGACCAGTAGGGAGGAATAGCACTTAGAGCCATTCAGCCTTTTCTGCATTGCAGTTTTTGATAGGAAGACCATGTAGAATGGCAGTGTTCAAAATCTATCAGTTTGCTGCTGCTCCTTCATTGCCTAATTAGCAGGCCGCAAGTGGGGAGGTGCCCCCTCTGAATCCCTTACCTCTTGACATAGAAAATCTCATCATTGTGGTATTTGTATAAATCACAAAAGTGGCCAGACAGAGTTATAAATATATTGGCAGTTAAAACCATTAATTTATTTGTATTTAGCGTTTTGCCTGGAGTTCAGTTTTCCAGGATTTTGTTCTATTTATGCAATAAGTTAATCTAATGCCTTTGATTTGTACCTGCAGGAGATTACCCCATTCTGAGATCAGGTCAGACATACGAGTATACAAGCTGCACAACATTCTCAACAACCTCTGGCTATATGGAGGGTTATTACACATTCCACCGGCTGGACAAGAAGAGCGAGGTCTTCAATGTAACCATTCCTCGTTTCCATATGAAATGTCCTACGTTTCGAGTGTCTAACATTGCTACAGTAAAAGTATGTTGAACATTTTGAGTTTTTCTGATTTAATCGAAATGTAGATAAAAGATAGTTGTAGTTGGAAATGTTGAAAACATTTTAAATTATAAATGTGGCTTCCTCTGTTGAGTGTCTGGAGAATACCTTGGGAACATAAGGGAAGTGGGGCCTACAGCAGTGGTCAGTGGTAAAATTGACCCTTTTATGGCTGTAGTCAGTTATTAGGTTGGCCCCCTAGTAGCAGTGGAGAATAGTAAAATTGGCCACCTTGCGGCAGTGGACAAGCGGGGAAGTTGGCTGCCTTGCGCCAGTGGACAAGCGGGGAAATTGGCCGCCTTGCGGCAGTGGACAGGCGGGGAAGTTGGCCGCCTTGCGGCAGTGGACAGGCGGGGAAGTTGGCCGCCTTGCGGCAGTGGACAGGCGGGGAAGTTGGCCGCCTTGCGGCAGTGGACAGGCGGGGAAGTTGGCCGCCTTGCGGCAGTGGACAGGCGGGGAAGTTGGCCGCCTTGCGGCAGTGGACAGGCGGGGAAGTTGGCCGCCTTGCGGCAGTGGACAGGCGGGGAAGTTGGCCGCCTTGCGGCAGTGGACAGGCGGGGAAGTTGGCCGCCTTGCGGCAGTGGACAGGCGGGGAAGTTGGCCGCCTTGCGGCAGTGGACAGGCGGGGAAGTTGGCCGCCTTGCGGCAGTGGACAGGCGGGGAAGTTGACTCCAGCCCTGCTAGTGACCACTGGGGAGCAAACTAAATCATACATTGGTGTTCAGTAATTACTTATTTTCGCTGTCTCCCACCTCCTGAGTTTCTGATGATTGACCTTGTGCCACAACTATGCAGGCTGCATTGGACAAGATAAATTCTTTTTACAGCATCTGAAATGTGAAAACACATTTGCAACAGTTTAAGCACAACTTAAAATATATAAAGGAATGCGCTAAATACCAAATCACATGAAAATGCAGATAAATGCATAAATAATATAAAAAAATATATTTATAAATGTCCGTAATTCATATATAAGTCCAAACACCAAAATAAGTGATTAAAAAATCTCTTAAACAAGAAAAAAAAACGTGTAGCAAAATCCACCACCGAATGAAATGGGTAAACTCACCAGAGCTATTTGTTGATCAAATTATAAATCAGCAAAAATAGCACTTGCTCTGGGAGCGATGATCTGTTGGAGTATCCAGGAGCAATAGACTGCAATCAGCCAAATCAGCACACATGGAACAGCTTTAACTGCAAGTGGTCCTCATACCTTCATAACTTTGGAAATGCTCGGGGAATCAAAGAAGAGTATCATGGTGCAGTATATTAAAAGGATAATTTTTATTGTAGCCTAAAATATGCACTCACAAGAAAGGTGTCCAACCGACACCAGCAATAACAGCAATATCAGTCTCAAAAAGCTAAAGCAGGGACGAGCCTCGCTCACTGCGATCGCAGCCGACAGTCTCGAGGAGCGTCCTGACGTCCCATGCACTAAGCCCCTCCCTACGCGTTTCGTCATTCGCCCCTTGAAGCCGTCGGATGATGAAACGCATAGGGCGGGGCTTAGTGGATGGGACGTCAGGACGCTCCTCGAGACTGTCGGCTGTGATCGCGGTGAGCGAGGCTTGTCCCTGCTTTAACTTTTTGAGACTGTTATTGCTGGTGTCGGTTGGACACCTTTTCATGTGAGTGCATATTTTAGGCTACAATAAAAATTATCCTTCTTTTAATATACTGCACCATGATACTCTTCTTTGATTCCCCGAGCATTTCCAAAGTTACGAAGGCATGATGACCACTTGCAGTTAAAGCTGTTCCATGTGTGCTGATTTGGCTGATTGCAGTCTATTGCTCCTGGATACTCCAACAGATCATCTCTCCCAGAGCAATTGCTATTTTTGCTGATTTATAATTTGATCAGCAAATAGCTCTGGTGAGTTTACCCATTTCATTCGTTGGTGGATTTTGCTACACAGTGTTTTTTCTTGTTTAAGAGATTTTTTTAATCACTCATTTTGGTGTTTGGACTTATGAATTACGGACATTTATACATTTTTTTTATTTATGTATTTATCTGCATTTTCATGTGATTTGGTATTTAGCGTATTCCTTTTATATATTTTTGTCACTTACCTTTTCTTTGTTTAGGTTTGCAGCTTTATATATAATATATTGGCGCTGTGTCTATATATTTTACACCTAAGCACAACTTAGCCTTTCAATGTCGTGATAACTTTCTATTATACAATCTATCCTCCAGGGGGAATTGTACAAATTATAGATATTCTTACCGTTAACACCACCTGCTCTAATGGCTTGCATATAATGACTGAATATTGGCACCCTTTCCATTCATTTAGGAACCTTTCTGTAGGGTTGCTTTTTTTTCTGTGTTTATCTGGGCAAACCTCAATGACTAGGAGTTTCAGTCCGTAACAGGTGCCAAGTTCATGTGTTTCCCAGTAAGCTTACAGAGACTCCTTGTACAACTATACAGGTTGCCATATACATCCCGTTGACACTGCATACCAAACTCTGCATTGGGATTATTATTGCATTGAGTTGTCATTGAAGACTAGCATTTGGTCATTTTGGGTGCATAAGACCTAAAGTGCTCTTTTCTGGTTTACAGCATGAAAGAGAGAGCTGCAATGATTGCGTCCTAGAAGACTACGACCCTGATGACAGTGATGACTTTGATGATGAAGAGAGGAGGCGAGTCTTCAATATGCCCAACCCCCCAGTCCACTGCCCACGCTTCACCTGAATGGCTAATAGCGGCTCAGAAAGAGCGCCTTATGCAGGATTTCACTCATCTTTGTTGAAGGGATATTGGACAAATGCCTTGCGTATTATCAACATGGCCAATTTTTTGCTTTTTGTGTCCTTTTTTGCATTTTCTTTACATAGGGCAGGCTGTACATAAGGATAAGGTTTCCCCATCAGTGAAGGAGATGTACAGGCGTGTGATGGGTCCCAGGTGAACATGTGATGTGCTTTACCTTACAGTTCTTTATAACCACTGTGGAACATGAAGGCGGTGCTTCTGTCTTCTACTGCCCTGCTCTTCGCATTTATGTCTATTAAGTAATCAACCTGTCCTATTATGAGAATTTTTACAAAACATCTCTTAACTACTTTCAGGCACTTTGTATTTCCTGTAAGTACCTATACTACTTCATGAATCATTTTTTTTTTGAGAGCCGCCTGATCCAAGAAACACAATATGCTAAGGCCGCACTAATCTGCTATAACCCAGAAGCCTCACTATCCATTCACACTGAGCTCTGCCAAGATCTAAGCCATTCAGCAATTATATGCAAGCACCTAATCGGCTAGCAGAGCTGTTCACATCCCGATTGTTGACTAAGAACACTGTATTGAAGCTGAAATCTAGACCTCTCTATTGTACACCAGGGTTTCACATCTGTTCTGGTGCTAGTTGGGACATGAAGCTGTGGTTTCACTCCCAGATGCACTGTGGCTGCCATTGTTGACTGTCTTGCAGATCCAGTGGCTTCAGTGCTTGAGTCACTAATTTGTAAAGATTATGCAGATAAGGCTTTACTGCTTGTATTGTTGTTCTGCGTCAGGGACTAGGCATTGAAGTGGATCGGCATGGCGGCCATGCAGCTAGTATTAAGAGGAGAGGTCTGAAGTGGCAGGCCTTGTTGTTTCTCTCTGTGCAGGTTTCTTCAGAGGCTATGATAAACTTCCCTACGCAGGGCAAAGTGACTGTCTCTGTAAAGGCTCATCGACCCAATTGTATGTACCATGCAAGCACTCCCTCCATGCTGCTTTCTTCATTGTAGTTTGTGACACCACCTTGTGCTTCTGGGTTTAGGGAAGCCCTTATGTCACTTGGCCATGTGACGATGCTCTGTCTTGTAGACAATTTCTAGGCCCAATCGTTGTCACATGACCAAATGATGTCGCTGCTTCTCAGACTAGCTACAGCACAGATTTCAGTGCTGGCTGTAACAAAGAAATTAACAAGGGAGTGCATGCAAAGTGAGTATTGGAGCTGTGGACAGACACTGTCACTTTGCCTTGCGTGGGCACATGTCTCTTTATGAAATTCCACAATTAGGTTTAAACGCTAGGAGGTTCACCTTTAGGAACATGCTACATGTTACTCCTGCAATAATGGTGTAACATGTTCCTGAGCTCCCTCACTGGGACAATGCGTGGGGTTCTTCTCCCCCACAGACTTTGTCACATTTATAACTGGAGCGGCTGTACAGGACTGCTAATTATTACATTGGTTATTATTATTATTACATTGACACTTCCTCCAGCTCTTCAATTTACAGTCCATCCAGCGGTATGGACAGAGAGCTGTAGGAAGTGTTTGCAGGTGCCTGACATTGCACCCAAGATCCACTGATCACAGGTGCAGTGCTTTGTTGGCTCCCGTGACAAGAAATAATAAATGCATTTTTTCCTGCAAATATGTGCATTCATTTATTTTTTCATAATGGTAAACTTAACCTTTAAAATATGTTAGTGGTTGTAAAGCTAGAAGGTTTTTTTTACCTTTTTTTAAAGCATTTTCTGCATTAAGATAGAAAACCTTCTGTGTGCAGGTCTCCCCTGCGCTCGCCCTTATACTTATCTGCGCCTGATGTCAATCCAGAAGCTGTGCAAGAGAGCAGCGGCTCTCTCCAATCTCTCCTTCCTCATAGGCTCAGAGACACCAGTGGGAGCCATAGACTCCTGCTGCTGTCAGTCACAGCCAGTGGGCAGGGCAGAGCTGTGCTGTGTGTCGATGGACACTGAGTGCGGCTTGGGAGCGAGCCCTCACGAGTGCCTATATCGAGCAGCTTGCTGTGGGGGCCCTCAGCAGGGGGAGGAGCTAGGAGTGCCAGCGGGGGACCTGAGAAGAGGGGGAACGGGGCTGCTCTGTGCAAAACTATTGCACAGAGCAGGGAAGTGTCACGTGTTAATTTTTTAGAAATAAAAGTGATTGTAAACCTACAGTTTTAAGAACCACTTTCCATCCATGTTATTATAACAAAGCCCTTTAACTTTATAACTTGCTAAGGGGGTTAAAGAGCTTATGGAGGTCCTGGAACTTCCTGGCAACTCATTTGTTACCAAGCGGCACCTGAACATCCAAGGCCTTGAATCTGGGGGCAAGAACTACAATATTGGAGGAAGCAGGCTGTGTAAGTGAAGCAGTCTTGTGCTTACCTTTTTTAAGGTATGCAGTTAATTTCATTCATAAGCTATAAACCCATATTTTTCTAGAATTTGTGAATGTTTGTTTTTTTTTTTTTTGTTTTTTTTTTTTTATTACATCAGTAAATGAATGCTTGGTTCTTTTCAGTTTAAACAAATGGATGTCCAAGATATCCCTTTTCATTTCCCTTCGTACCTTTATTATTTCTAAAGTAATCTTTTTGGTGTGCAATTTCAGTTTGACTCAGAAATGGGTGTTAGGCTCTTTAGAAGAAAAAAAAATGTCTTTGTTAAGAATTTAGTTTTATTTACGTTGAGCATTTGCATATTGTAGTGCAACACTGAAGCAAAACTGGTTTAAAGTCCACTTCCAGTAGACTGTTCGTGGTTTTACACGGCCAGGGTTTAAAGCCCTGGTACCCAACCTGCGACCCCTTGGTATATGATGGGCAGCCCTCGGACCTCAGCAGTCTGTAGTGGGAACAGTGATTATGGTAATATCATCAATCTCTACTAGCCTCATGTAACATGTTCCCAGTTTCATATTGTCTTCTGCTGCACATGCTCACTTAAAAATGTAGAATTTCTGCACTCTGACCCTCCTTTCCTTTTTTATTAGGTCTGCCAATTCTCTGAAGCGTTACATATATTGAATAATTACGTATGGTCTTTTGGTGATGTCAGGGGCTGCATTTGAGGCCCCCTTGAGCTCATAAGTTGACAACCACTCATTTTATAGTGCAAATCTTAATGCAGCGCCACCCCCCAGAGTTCCCCTTCAACCCCTGGAAAGTTCTCCCAGTATTATTCTATACTCTTATTTTTTTTTTTTTTTATACTTGTCTTTTTTTTTTTTCTCTCCAGGCTGGGTCAGTGGTCATCAACTAGTAGGGAGTCTCAGCTCTGGTCCCTGATATTATTACAGGGCCACACATAATGTTCTATATATGTAATGGAGTCAAAGTCTGCAGACATACTAGAGGAACTCTGATGGTCAGACTGGAAATATGCTACAGTGGACAGTGAGAGATTGGGGTCTTATTACCTGAGGCTAATATAGATCACTGCTATTACCACTTTAGAAATCAATGCTGCCACTCCCATTACTAAGTGCTGGGGTCCAAGGGCCATACAACCAGCATCGGAGGGCCAGGGATTAGGGCCTCTTTGGTCTTCGCCCAGCAAATATGATAGAGAGTGGTTGCTATCTGCATCATTACATAATAAATTCTGGGTGTTATTCAACCTGGATGTCTGAGGATATCGAGTGGTGAAAATAAAGTACTGCGGAGGACAGCTCCAGATTAAAAGTGAGTATTGCAGCCACACTTACTCTTATTACCTCATCCAAAGGGAGACGTGAAAAAGAAAATTATTCCTCAATTGGGCTTTAAAAAAAGTACCTGAACTCATAAAAGGCAGCTAATGTTTTGCCTCTAGTGCTCCATCTACTGCATCAGGTCAAACACAGATGAGGTCAAGCATACGGATAAGGACCAGCTTGGCTTTGTACAGATCAGACCACATCACAAGCTCCTACCAAAATCAGGAGGCTAATGCTGCCACCATAGCTAAAGGTTTAGTATTCGTTAAGGCTTCTCTGGTATGGGGCCCTTGTCCTGCTAACCTGGAGTTTATGCTTTAAGTGGACATTTCCTGAAACCAGAAGTTTTTGAACTCTTAATTCATATATTTGTGGCAATTTTTTTTTTACATGTATTTTGATATAGTTGCAATGTTTTTTTTGTCATACCTGTTCGCTTTACTTCAGAGTAACATGGAGTTTACAAAGCAAATGTTCAGAACTCTGTATTCCAAAAAAAGCCAAAGCAGCCTTCTTTTTTTTTTTTTTTTTTTTTTTTTTTTTTTTTTTTTTTATATACTGAATCGATATTTGCAGTGATTTTTCCATATCCTGTGAATATTGGCTGATGCTTCAAAATGGCTGCGATTAAACATTTACATCCTACAACGCTGCTGCTGCAATCTGGTGGAAGAGGTACATGTATCCTGGTTGCCAAGGCCTATCTCATCCTTTTATTAAGCTATTCAGCTTCTGGCCTTGTAAAGGTGCATATGTCCTCTGCTGTGTATATCCGATCAGAAACTTTCAATAACACAGCTTTCTGCAAATTTAGGCTTGTGTGTAAAAATTGCAATTTTTCTTAATTTATATAACCTAATTTTATGATATTGAATACAGTAAATAATGTTTGTTTAAAACAAATTAAAAAAGATTTAAGAACAAAATGGCTTGGTTTAATGTCTTTTTTTTTTTTTTTCAATTCAGTCCAACAGAGAACGTGTGTGATATTTGCATGGCTATTTAGGTGGGCTTTTGAAGGTACCCTCCCCCCACCCTCGCAGCATCCAGAGTGTACTGCAGGCAGGCATAATGGTGAGGAGCTCAGTTGGATGAAGGGTGAAATTGTATGTGTATTTATACACAATTATATTTAGACCCTTTTGTCCACTTTGGAGGTTCATGCTCTTCATTTTTCCTGTTGGCTAGCAAGTGGTCTCCACTTACTTGGTCAGACACTGAGCACGGGCACCATTCTGAGAATGCTTTGCATTTCTTTCTTGTTCAAAAATTTTATTAAGAATAACACATCCGTGTATAACCATGAACAGTGCTCAAATCAAGCTGCAATGTCATACACTCCGTAGAAATTAAGATGGAAAGTTTACATTTTGCACTATATGTACAAGTGGTGATTAATAGAGCTTGATAATTACATAGAGCTCATTAAAGCTTAGGTACCATAAAGAGTTACCCCTAATTTCAGGGAAAGTGATGCACTTAACAGCTCCAGACGTCTCCAATCAGTGATTGCTAACAATCCTTAGATAATAACCACTTGCCCCTCACCCTATAGTAGAAGTACTGCTACAGGGCAGCAGGGCTGCACAAAATCGTGTGTGTATATATACATGATTTGCATTTCCGGTTAGGGGTGCGCACACCGCCCTACCCGCGCCGCCATTGACGGCTAGGGATGTCAGACACCGGGTCCCGGCTGGAGATTCCCCGTCGGCACCCAGCGATCAGTGGGCAAAGCTGTCGGGAGAGACCTGTTTGTAAACAACACAGGTCTCTCTCCTGCCAGCAAGGACATGAATTCTGTGTATTTCTCTGCACAGCAGAGAAATACAAAGCCGCATGTTTCCCTAGTAAAACGCACACAGTACATCATGTAAAACAGCACACAGTTAACCCTTTGATCATCCCAGATGTTAGCCCCTTCCTGCCCAGTGTCATTAGTACAGTGTTAGTGCTTTTTATTAGCACTGATCACTGTATTAGTGTCATTGGGATGTCAGTGACCGTTCAGTTCCCCCGAGTGTCAGAATGCCCGCTGCATTCCTGCTATAAGTCGCTGATTGCCGCAATTCTAGTATTTAACAAAAACTAATTCCAGTATATATACCGCTATTTCTAGACACTATAACTTTCACGTAAACCAATTAATTTACATGTATTGGGATTTGATTTTTTTTTTTTTTTTTAGCAAAGACATAGCAGAATACATTTTGGCCTAAATTTATGAAGAAATTTTTTTTTTTTTTTTTTTTTTTTTACTGGATATGGTTTATAGCTAAAAGTCAAAAATATTGTCTCTTTTTTTTCAAAATTGTTGGTCTTTTTTTTGTTTATAGTGCAAAAAATTAAAACCGCAGAGGTGATCAAATACCACAGAAAGAAAGCTCTATTTGTGGGAAAAAAACATAAATTTAATTTATGTACATCGTTGCATGACTGCGCCATTGTCCGTTAAAGTAACACAGTACCGTATTGCAAAAAATGCCCTGGTCAGGAAAGTGGGTAAATCTTCTGGAGGGCAAGTGGTTAAATGTAACCAAAAATAGGAGTTAAGATAAAGTTAAATAAAAAAAAAAAAAGAGCAGAAGTAAACAAGAGATGGTAAGGGGAAGAAAGGGAGGTGGGGGGGGGGGGGTGTTGAAGTCACCCACAGGTCCAGCACAGCCCAATGTTCTAGTTGCCAATTCTAATAACAGATTTGTCTGTTCCACAGTGAGAAATTAGGGTTGCAACAATAATCGATCAAAATTGGATGGTAAATAATGGTCCACCCATGGCTGCCGGATTTTAGGTGTTTCAGTATACAGTCGAGTAGAGTAGCCTCAATTTTGCTATGTATCATAAACTGGGTATTCTGTGTTTAGATTCTGAAATGCATACGGTAGGCTTCATCCAAGCCTTGCCAATGGTCTGTTTAGAGGCTGTGGTCACATAAAGTAGTAATTTGAATTGCGCGGTCATGAGAGTTGACTGCATTTGTTCAGTAAAGCTATAGCAGGGTCCGACGATATGTGAGTTCCCATTAGAGCCGTGAGCATGCCAAACACCTCAGCCCAGTAAGAGGAGAGGTCCACCATAAGTGCATATGTATGCCCATGTCCGTACAACCCCTAAAACTGTTCAGGGAGTAAGTGGGAAATATTTTTGCAATTCTAGCCGGAACTAGGTACTGTCTAGTTAAAACTTTATAACTGATTTCCAAAGCCAGTATGTTAACAGTAGAAGATTTAGTGGAGTTCCAAATATATGACCAGTCTTCAGGCTCTAATTGGATATCAAGATCAGTTGCTCAATGAGTGGTATAGACTGGTGGTGTTGTACTTGGTGTGGAGATTAAGTGGGCGTATATTTTGGATATCAAACCATGTGCCTGCTTTGCATTTCTTAAGTGAATGCAAAGTGTTCTCTGATTGGACAAGGTGGAGAGGCAGGGTGGTGACGTCACACTTTCCACCTCATCCAATCGGAAAACGCTTTGCATTCATTCACAAAATGCAAAGCATTCCCTGAATGGCACCTGTGCTAAGTGTCTGACCTCCTATATTTACAATGGCTGCTCAGCACAGGACCTGGAGGCAAGCGGATATTACTGAAGTTGGCGGTGTCTATTTCAGTGATTTCCGTCATTCAGGGGCATTGGCCAGGTATATATACATGATTACATTTAGGCCAAGGTGGACCAATGTAACTAAAAATATACAATGCCCAGAATTCTTCTTTAAATTAAATCAGATTCCTTAAGGTGTTTGAGTTACTAGCTCATAAAAAAACCCGCAGATCAAAAGTTTCATTATGTGCTTACTCTGGGTCAGAAATTACTGACCGCAGAGCTCTTGCAACATTTTACCTACTAGCAATTTTTCGAACTACTGGAAGTCTATAGTTCTTTTTCAGATTGTGAATGGGTGGGAGGGATGGACGGCAGGGTATTTAATTTTGCCTGGAGATGGGTTTCAAAATAAACAACTGAGGAGAGTAACACAGAGGCTGCTGTTAACATCTACATTTGAAAATTCTGGTTGCCTTGTTGGTCCTAAATGCTGGAGTTAGGTTTTAAGAAGGTCCTCCCTGCTAAGAAAAGAATAAATACTTACCTGTCCTGTGGCCCTTGCTGCTGATCTGTGTTCTCTTGCAGAGCTAAGCTTGTTGAATAATTTTTTGGCCAGTGAAACTCTTTATAAAATTGAACATCTATAGCACAGAACAAGTAAATATTCGATTGCACAGTACAGGACACAGGCAACCTATTCATACACCATAGGTTGTAGGTGATAGGACACTAGCAAACCTTTTGAGGACACTCTCCCTGGGGTGTCTATGACCCTACCCCACTCTGTGAGTTCCCAGTTTTTTTGGTACTGTCTGAAGGTGATGGACTTCTTTTCTTTTGCAGTGATATCATCTTCACTAGTTTTATTATTATTTTCTTTTTAATTCTTCAATTGGCATCTCACTGTTATCTAATGATTACACAGAAGCAGTTTATCCAGATCAGTGCAACCTCAGTATAACTTTGTGCGCTGTACCCAAACCTCCCTGTGGGGACAGCCAGTAATGTTGCTTTGGGTAGTGGATCCTGCATGGGCACTCACCTTGGCACTGGCTGCAATGTGTAAGCCGCAGGGTGCTATACTGGTCCAGGGATGTGTTCTAATGCTATGAAACCCAGTCCCTGAAAACCCCTTGAGGGGTATGCCCACCATGACAGGCGAAGCCTGGACTTTATATACAGTCCAGCATTGTGGACAGGTAAGACAGGGTTACCCTGTATTTCAAACTTGGAGCTAAAATTTAACCACTTAAAGTCCCAGGTGAATGACTTGGTGTTGTATCACACCACTGGTTGTACACTTTAAAGCCACTTCCGCCTATAGCCCTTTTAAGGTACTTGGGTGCTTCTTCCTGCCCTTTGGCCAGGAGCATTCATTTCAGGACAGTCTATACCTGGTTTACCATGTACTCCTACTGGACACTCTTAGCCTATCTCTCTCACTTTGCTGTGTGTGTACATCGCTTGTAGCTATGGTGGAGGCCAAACATAAGGGAGCCAATTCAAAATTGCAGGTGAACATTATCTTTGCCAAAGGCCTGCACAACACGAAACCTCATAGTGATGATGGGTCGCAGCGAAGCAGGACCCAGTTTTAACACCGGCCTCAGCATCCAATTCTAGCTGTATTTTAGACGTGCAAAAGCAGCCTATTTGACTAACAGAATTTTCTGCATCTATGTTACATTTCCTCAGACAGTTGGAACAGCTTACAGCCTTAATATGGCTATCTTTTTTCCAGGGCTCACAAACGCCCCGCTCTCTACAACCTGGCAGGCCCTGCCCTTCAACCACCTCTCGCAATTTCAGCATGTTAAACTGCAGCTAACTCGACTAGGACAAAGAACCACCAACATGAACCTTTTATTTCAGGATCGTGCTGTTACAGAGCAATTACAGTAGTTGCCTTCTGCTCTGGTTTTTTTGTCTGGATGTCCTAGAACATGGCACAAGACAAATCTCCAGAATGGCTCTAATTTTTTTTTTTTTTTTTATATGCACAGAGCTTAAAAGTCTTAAAGCTTGAACAGCTGTCTGCAAAAGGCACCTCAAATGTATGCCCTTCGAAGGAAGACTTCTGTTTGGTGAGACAATTGAGCAATTCATCAAACAGGTCACAGGTAGGGTTTTGCTTCCACAGCAAAAGGTTTCAAAACCAACCTTCTCCTCAACCCCTAGTTCTTCTAAACAGCTTTAACTTAGTGTTACTAAACCCACAACAGTAAAATCAGTCTGTATATGCAGTAAAACATGCTTGTTATACTCACTGTGGGACCTAAGGGGTTAATCCTCTGCATTGTGTAAAAAGGCTGTTTGATACTCCCCTTATTGAAAATGCCTAAAAGCTTTAATGTGCTCTGCTGGACACTGATAGAAGTCTCAAGACTGATCTAACTTCTGATGAGAAAAGGTATTTAGCAGTTTATATTTACTAAAATAATTGCACTTCTATGTTCTGTATACTATGGGAGACCAAATATAGTGAATGCAGGGTCCTGGATTTAGTAACACTTTGAAAACCTAAGTTTAACCCCTCCATTTTTCAGTTTAGTGAATGATTGAGTTTGTAAGGAAGAATACAAACACTGCTATTTTTTTGAACAGTCTAATATTCACTTTTCTTCAATTTTTTTAGAGGAACAATACAAATTTGATATTTTTCTTCATGTTTTGATTTGGAATAGAATGTGTCGTGTTCCCAATGCATTTGTGTGTATGGAAATAAAAGCTATTAGAAGGATTTTGAGCTTTATTCACTTTTTTCAACACACTGCTATTATTTTGAACACAACTGTGTGTGTACGTATGTATGTATGTATGTGTGTGTGTGTGTGTGTGTGTATATATATATGTGTATATATGTGCATATATATATGTATATATATATATATATATATATATATACATATATATATACATACAGTATACACCACCACAATGGATTTGAAATGAAACAAACAAGATGTGCTTTAACTGCAGACTGTCAGCTTTAATTTGAGGGTATTTACATCCAAATCAGGTCAATGGTATAGGAATGACAACAGTTTGCATATGTGCCTCCCACTTGTTAAGGGACCAAAAGTAATGGGACAATTGGATTCTCAGCTGTTCCATGGCCAGGTGTGTGTTATTCCCTCATTATCCCAATTACAATGAGCAGATAAAAGGTCCAGAGTTAATTTCAAGTGTGCTATGTGCATTTGGAATCTGTTGCTGTCAACTCTCAAGATGAGATCCAAAGAGCTGTCACTATCAGTGAAGCAAGCCATCATTAGGCTGAAAAAACAAAACAAACCCATCAGAGAGATAGCAAAAACATTAGGCGTGGCCAAAACAACTGTTTGAAACATTCTTAAAAAGAAGGAACACACCGGTGAGCTCAGCAACACCAAAAGACCCGGAAGACCACGGAAAACAACTGTGGTGGATGACCGAAGAATTCTTTCCCTGGTGAAGAAAACACCCTTCACAACAGTTGGCCAGATCAAGAACACTCTCCAGGAGGTAGGTGTATGTGTGTCAAAGTCAACAATCAAGAGAAGACTTCACCAGAGTGAATACAGAGGGTTCACCACAAGATGTAAACCATTGGTGAGCCTCAAAAACAGGAAGGCCAGATTAGAGTTTGCCAAACGACATGTAAAAAAGCCTTCACAGTTCTGGAACAACATCCTATGGACAGATGAGACCAAGATCAACTTGTACCAGAGTGATGGGAAGAGAAGAGTATGGAGAAGGAAAGGAACTGCTCATGATCCTAAGCATACCACCTCATCAGTGAAGCATGGTGGTGGTAGTGTCATGGTGTGGGCATGTATGGCTGCCAATGGAATTGGTTCTCTTGTATTTATGGATGATGTGACTGCTGACAAAAGCAGCAGGATGAATTCTGAAGTGTTTCAGACAATATTATCTGCTCATATTTAGCCAAATGCTTCAGAACTCATTGGATGCCGCTTCATAGTGCAGATGGACAATGACCCAAAGCGTATTGCAAAAGCAACCAAAGAGATTTTAAGGGAAAGAGGTGGAATGTTATGCAATGGCCAAGTCAATCACCTGACCTGAATCAGATTGAGCATGCATTTCACTTGCTGAAGACAAAACTGAAGGGAAAATGCCCCAAGAACAAGCAGGAACTGAAGTCAGTTGCAGTAGAGGCCTGGCAGAGCATCACCAGGGATGAAACCCAGCGCCTGGTGATGTCTATGCGTTCCAGACTTCAGGCTGAAATTGACTGCAAAGGATTTGCAACCAAGTATTAAAAAGTGAAAGTTTGATTTATTATTCTGTCCCATTACTTTTGGTCCCTTAACAAGTGGGAGGCACATATGCAAACTGTTGTAATTCCTACACCGTTCACCTGATTTGGATATAAATACCCTCAAATTAAAGCTGACTGTCTTCAGTTGAAGCACATCTTGTTCGTTTCATTTCAAATCCATTGTGGTGGTGTATACTGTATATGTATGTATGTATGTGTGTATGTATGTATGTATGTATGTGTGTATATATATATATACACACACACACACACACACACACACACACACACACACACTATAGAGCCAAAAATGTTAGTATTGTGTCGATGTCCCATTATTTATGGACCTGACTGTATATATATGTATGAGTATATATATTTTTTTTATTTTTTTTTTTAAGAATCAATATGCCTCTAAATAGAAGATTGTAACATCTATACAGCATTCATAATCTTCCATGATAGCCAGAGGCAGGTTTAACACTATTACCCAAACAGGTCCTTCCACATTCCCTATGGTTAGCGTTGTGTCCTCAGTGCTTCTAGTATAGCAGACATAGAAGTAATTCTGAGGCTGTGCCTGAGGGCAAAAGCGTTGTGTGTGAAGTTAAAATTGGGGTGTGTAGGAGCTGGCTGAGAAGGAATGTGACTAGTCAGACTATTGTTGTAACATTTTAAACCACTCTATATGTCAGCAAGAGTGCTGGTGGTTTAAAACGTACATGGGTCACCTAGGATGAAGACAACACCTCACACTGACTTACTTTCAGTAATCAAAAATAAATGTAAATGACCTAAGTATATTTTTTTTCCTCTTAGTGATGTCACATGTGCATATTTTACTACTTTCTTAGCAATGGAGACCAGTCATGTCATTCTTGTAAAATATAACATTTGCAATAGTAATGTCATGTATATAAAATGTATCATTGAAATTTGAAGGAAAGAGATTTTACACTTATGAAATATAACATATTTTGGAGGATAGTTACAACTGAAGAAAGTGCTACACAACCCAATCTATTTTGATGATAATGTGTGTAGCGCAGCACTTTCTTCGGTTGTAATTGCTGTTGGTGTGGGAACACATGTCAGTGTTCAGCAGCTACCTGTATAAGAGAACACGCAGTATGAAAAACTGTATTTGGGTTGAGAGGATAGTAGCGCGGGGGTACTCACCTCTAATTTTGGAGGATAGTGATGTCACTTCTGTAAAGAATTAACACGTTCCTCGGGGATAGTAATGTAGTTCTGTAAAATGTATTATAAAATTGATGCATAGTGATGTTACTACTGTCAAATTTTACATCAGAAGGGTAACAATGTCACCCCTATATAAAATTATTATATACAAATATATGGCAGGCTTTGATGTCACCCCTATACCAAATAACATTTTTGCAACGTAATGATTTATTATTATTTCAGGTACTTATATAGTGCCATCAATTTACGCAGCGCTTTACATATTTGTTGTACATTCACATCGGTCCCTAACCCGCAAGGGGCGTACAATCTAAAGTACATTCATACATACACATACTAGGGCCAATTTAGACAGGAGCCAATCAACCTACCTGCATGTCTTTAGAGTGTGGGAGGAAACCAGAGCACCCAGAAGAAACCCACGCAGCCACAGGGAGAACATGCAAACTCCAGGCAGGTGGTATCGTGGTTGGGATTCGAACCAACGACCCTAGTACTGCCAGGTGGAAGTGCTAACCATTTAGCCACTGTGCTGCCCATAGTGATGTCATACTTACACCTGTATTGTATAACGTATCTGGAGGATAGTGTTGTCACCTCTATATAATATATATTTGAAGTGTATTTGTTATCTGTATAAAATATAACCTATTTGAGGGGCAATAATTCCCCCCTATATAATATAACATATTAGAGGGTAATGATGTCACCTCTATAGAATATAACATATTGAAGGCTATTCGGGTCACCCCTATATAATCTAACATACAGTATTTGGAGGATATTGATGTCCCCTCTATAATACATATTTGGAGGATATTGATGTCTCAACTATATAGTATAACAAATTTGGAGAGTACTGTTAGGACCCCTATATAATATATTTGAGGGTATTGATGATATAATATAGCATATTGGAAGGTAGTGATGTCACCTCTGTATAACATATTTAGAGGGTATTAAGGTCACCCTTATATAAAATACCATATTTGTAGCATATTCTATAAAATGTATCTTGAGAGCAGTGATGTTGCCTCTAAATAATATAACCTATTTGGAGGGTATTGATGTCACCTCTAAATAATATAAACTGGGAGGATAGTGATTACTGTAGTCACCCTAATATAATGCAATATAATGTAATATATTTGGAGGGCAGTGACGTCACCCATATAAAATTATAACATATTTGGAGAATATTGATGTCATGTATATGTGATGTGATATAATATATTTGTGATCTCAATTATATTGGGAGGGTAGTGATATCACCTGTATATGATGGAACATATTTGGAGGGTAGTGTTGTCATCCTTATAAATCATAAATTTTATTTGAGTGCTAATGATGTCACTTCTGTAAAAAAAAAAAAAAAAAAGAAAGTTTTTAATTTAGTATAACTGCTCTTGGAAGGTAGCAATGTCGCTTTTATAAAATAGAACATGTTTAGAGTTTAGTAATGTCATCCTCATAATATAGAACTTATTTGGACAGTAGTGATATCACTGCTTTAAAATGCTGCTGATAATGTAAATTAAGTTTTACTGAGTTTACTTCTGGCCAGATCTAAACTTTGAAGAGCAGGATTATCCTGGATATGAATTACAATGTATGTTGAACAGTGGTGACATGACCCTGGAGAAGTAAAAATTGAATTTGACAATTAATAATAAATGTCACCCTTTTATGTCACTTATATTAGGAAAGAACACATTCTTATGTGAAATGGAAAGGTTTTCACTTCTGTATATATGATTAACTGTAATTATCTCTAAAAAGTATATTGTATAGTTTGTATTATCTCTAAAAAGTATATTGTATATTTTGTATTATCTCTAAAAAAGTATATTGTATATTTTTTTATGCTCTATAAGGTATATGGTATATTTTATATTATCTCTAAACAGTAAATTGTATATTTTGTATTCTCTAAAAAAGTATATTGTATATTTTTTTATGCTCTGTAAGGTATATGGTATATTTTGTATTATCCCTGAAAAGTATATTGTGTATTTTGTATTCTCTAAAAAAGTATATTGTGTATTTTGTATTCTCTAAAAAAGTATATTGGTTATTTTGTATTATCTCTAAAAAAGTATATTGTATATTTTTTATGCTCTATAAGGTATATGGTATATTTTTTATTATCTCTAAACAGTAAATTGTATATTTTGTATTTTTTTATGCTCTATAAGGTATATGGTATATTTTGTATTATCTCTAAAAAGTAAATTGTATATTTTGTATTATCTCTAAAAAAGTATATTGTATATTTTTTTTATTCTCTATAAGATATATGGTATATTTTGTATTATTTCTAAAAAGTATATATTGTATTCTCTCTAAAAGGTATATTGTATATTTTTGCATTAATATGTGAATTGACGGTAAGAAGATGTCCATTCGTAGGAAAGTCAAATGTACTAATTGTACTATCTATGGCAAAAAAAGGTCTTGATAATGTTGACTGTGATGACTTTGGCAGGGGGGATGACGCATTGAGGTGCAGCTGCGTTCCTGCGTCATGTTCGTTCTCTCACACGTAACCACAGGTGAGTGTCACACATTGCCCATCCTCCACCCCTCCCACTACAGACACAGGTACAGCTTCCTTTCTTGTTTTATGACATACCTCTGTTTTGGAGAGACGCTGACAATATGCTCCAGCAAACTTTCTACCTCTCTCTTCTTCTTGCCGTAATTGGGATATGTTCTACAGATGACGTTCCAGGTAAATAAAATTCATTCTCTAACATATATTTTCTGAGGATCTCTTCTTTGTATATTGACTTTAGTTTATCTAAATCCAAAGAAAACGACTTATATTCAGATCACAAACGGGCAGCTTGTTTATAAAGCTAGGACTTGGTCATTAGGTTGAACCACCCCTTCTCAACCTTTTTAATGTGGAGGAACTCTTGAAATAACTTTCTGGTGTCAAAGAACCCCTGTTGATAATTACTATATTTATATATCAGCATGATGGTTATTGTTGAGAATGCTCCTTACATAAGTGGTCAATACGAACCTTTTTTTTCTGACAGCTGAAAAGATCATTGTTTTCAGTAGGTGTAATATCAGAGAGGGGAAAAATGCTCATTGCTCGAGGAACCCCTAGCAACCTCCAGAGGAACCCTACAGTTCTATGGAACCCCGGTTGAGCAAGGCTGGAGTAAATCATAACTTGATCCATTTCCTCTTTAGCTCGCTGGCCAGGTTGTATGGAGAGCTCCTTCATTACTCATGACTGCTTATTATTTTTCAAGTTGTATGGAGAGGGTTCATAACCTATGCCTGTGGATAATATAGGATACCAAAGTTCATCGTCTTGCGGACATGCACAATTTTAAAGTAGAACAATAGGAAAAAATGTTTTTGTCCTTTTGGATGGAGCAGGGGAGGGTTATAATCCCTGTCACCCTAGGTTCACACCTAAGTGTGTTCTGCAGCGTTTTGCAGAAATGCAGTACAGTCCATTTAACATGATTTCCTATGGGACACGTTCACATGTCCACGTTTTCACCCAGTGCGGTTTTTGGAAAGGGTCAGGGACTTTTTTGAACGTATTGAGTTTTTGGTTCTATAGACTTCAATGGAAACGCTGCAGAAAAGCATGTAGGGCGTTTTTGATGCGTTTCATGCTTTAAATCTGCCTAGCGACAAGAAAAATTAAAACAAATGTAAAAAACCCCGCAAAACACATAAAAATGTAGCCAAAACGCAATGCAGAAACAGCTCAAACGCAAACTGCAGAGGTGTGAACCTAGCCTTAGACTTTTCTTTTCACCATCTATGTCCCATTTCAGAGATTTTCCTTCACTTCCTGTGCCAAAGTGAAACAGGAAGTGAGAGAAGATCCCTTCAAATTAAGGGAATTCCCTGGGGACCCCCAGGTGACCAGAACTGGTACCCCCATTGGAAGATTTCCCCTTATTACTTTTGTGGGGACAGCCCAAAATGTGGGATTTTCTTTACTTTCAATGATAATGGTAAACAGGACTAATAAAGAGGATGGCACAGAGTGCAATAAAAACTGACAGAGGTTCTAATCCCTCTCCTCTCTATGCAAAACTAAAAAAAAAGTTTTGCCTTTAGTTATACTTTAAGGCTTGACATGTTGTGTATCTATTTTTTCAGTGCAACTTCATGTTTTATATTTTACCAAAAAACTTGGTAATGTATTGCATTATTGTGCCCTAAAATGAACCTTAGTGTGTTTTTTTACCAAAAATTTGCACGCGATAAACTGTTGCACAAATATTGTGTGACATAAAAAAATGGAACTACTACCAAGTTCTTCTCCAAGGTCTCTGTTTACAGAAAACATTAAGTTTGAGAGTTTTAACTAATCTTCAGGCCTAAAACGTATTTTTAAATATATGCAAAAAAAAAAACAAAACCGCACTGGCAGTGAAAAGGTGTAATACAAAAATGCTTCATGTCCTATTCTGGTAAAAACGCACTCAGCTGCAGGTCATAGATGAGAATTAGATACGTTATAATGAATGAGACTTTTATACAATATGCATTTTAATGCTGTAAAATGTAGATGGGCACGAGCGAGTGGGCCCTGATGGCTGTTAGGTGACTGTGACCATATAGTTGGCTTTAATCATTTCTTCATATCTGTGTTATAGTTATTTCTGGAGTGTTCATGCCAAACAATATCACTGTGGACTATGAAGGGGCCAAAACTGCCTGTACCATGCACTACAGCCGACTAGCGACTCTGGAGGAGATTACTAGAGCCTTCAAAAATGGATATGAGTATTGCAAGTAAGTATGGAGAAAAAAAAAACACAGTACCCTACGCAGATCATAAAGTATACCTGTCATACTGTAAGCAAAATATGAAGGCAACCCTCAGCTGTCATTCTGATCCTCTGGCTTTAAAGTTTTCTGAGCTGCTAACTTAGTACAAGAGACCAGGTTGGAGGAAGTGAGGTGAGACAGGAAACAGTAGAGCTGCAGCCTCTGTGTAGTGGAGTCCACTCCTATCTGAACTGCAGAAAATGGATGAAAAGAATCAAATATTTTGGCAGGTCAAACTCTTCACATAAATGTATTTTAACAATGTAGTGTAACACCCTCCTAGATAAGTTGTTAGGTTTGTGACAGAACGCCGCACCCGACCGCTGCCCTTCTCACCAACTCGTGACCGAAGGACCAGCCTTGCATCGCGCTGTCACTTGCGTAACAATGCCACTCTCAGCTGCGCCCTGCACAAAGATTTTCTAGCTCGCGGGACTACAATCTACAGTCAGGTCCATAAATATTGGGACATCGACACAATTCTAACATTTTTGTCTCTATACACCACCACAATGGATTTGAAATGAAACAAAGATGATGGGCTTTAACTGCAGACTGTCAGCTTTAATTTGAGGGTATTTACATCCAAATCAGGTGAACGGTGTAGGAATTACAACAGTTTGCATATGTGCCTCCCACTTGTTAAGGGACCAAAAGTAATGGGACAATTGGCTTCTCAGCTGTTTCATGGCCCGGTGTGTGTTATTCCCTCATTATCCCAAATACAATGAGCAGATAAAAGGTCCAGAGTTCATATCAAGTGTGCTATGTGCATTTGGAATCTGTTGCTGTCAACTCTCAAGATGAGATCCAAAGAGCTGTCACTATCAGTGAAGCAAGCCATCATTAGGCTGAAAAAACAAAACAAACCCATCAGAGAGATAGCAAAAACATTAGGCGTGGCCAAAACAACTGTTTGAAACATTCTTAAAAAGAAGGAACACACCGGTGAGCTCAGCAACACCAAAAGACCCGGAAGACCACGGAAAACAACTGTGGTGGATGACCGAAGAATTCTTTCCCTGGTGAAGAAAACACCCTTCACAACAGTTGGCCAGATCAAGAACACTCTCCAGGAGGTAGGTGTATGTGTGTCAAAGTCAACAATCAAGAGAAGACTTCACCAGAGTGAATACAGAGGGTTCACCACAAGATGTAAACCATTGGTGAGCCTCAAATACAGGAAGGCCAGATTAGAGTTTGCCAAACGACATGTAAAAAAGCCTTCACAGTTCTGGAACAACATCCTATGGACAGATGAGACCAAGATCAACTTGTACCAGAGTGATGGGAAGAGAAGAGTATGGAGAAGGAAAGGAACTGCTCATGATCCTAAGCATACCACCTCATCAGTGAAGCATGGTGGTGGTAGTGTCATGGCGTGGGCATGTATGGCTGCCAATGGAACTGGTTCTCTTGTATTTATTGATGATGTGACTGCTGACAGAAGCAGCAGGATGAATTCTGAAGTGTTTCGGGCAATATTATCTGCTCATATTCAGCCAAATGCTTCACAACTCATTGGACGCCGCTTCACAGTGCAGATGGACAATGACCCAAAGCATACTGCAAAAGCAACCAAAGAGTTTTTTAAGGGAAAGAAGTGGAATATTATGCAATGGCCAAGTCAATCACCTGACCTGAATCCGATTGAGCATGCATTTCACTTGCTGAAGACAAAACTGAAGGGAAAATGCCCCAAGAACAAGCAGGAACTGAAGACAGTTGCAGTAGAGGCCTGGCAGAGCATCACCAGGGATGAAACCCAGCGTCTGGTGATGTCTATGCGTTCCAGACTTCAGGCTGTAATTGACTGCAAAGGATTTGCAACCAAGTATTAAAAAGTGAAAGTTTGATTTATGATTATTATTCTGTCCCATTACGTTTGGTCCCTTAACAAGTGGGAGGCACATATGCAAACTGTTGTAATTCCTACACCGTTCACCTGATTTGGATGTAAATACCCTCAAATTAAAGCTGACAGTCTGCAGTTAAAGCACATCTTCTTTGTTTCATTTTAAATCTATTGTGGTGGTGTATAGAGCAAAAAATGTTAGAATTGTGTCGATGTCCCAATATTTATGGACCTGACTGTATGTGCCAGCAGCCTGAGAGAGATTGTTACTGGGTCAGGTTAATTACGCAATTAACCCTTCACACTGCCGCCACCACCTTTTTACAGAGAAGGAGGAAACTCACAAATCCTAGCAACAACACTATATTAGCATAAGTGTCTGTAATGCACACTGTCATCACAGACAGATACATTCAGAGGATTATTACATACAGTAGCACTCTTCAGAGACAGGGATTCTTTAGTTTGCATTAAAAGCTTTAGAGAGCGTTTCAACACTTTTCAAAATAGGATTTATTACTAAAAAGGTCAAAATGGTGTAATTAAAATATTTACAGAAAAAGATGTTACAAAGATATAAAGAGAACAATAAAACAACAGAGAAATAAAAGAAAGGAGTTCAGAAGTCAGAATATTTGCAAAGTCCTGGTTTAAGCAGAGTCCTATTGTCCGAACAAAAAGATTGCCTTGGCTCTCAAGTCCGTTAGATGTTTCCTGATTGATGTTAAACGAGAGCTGACTTCTCAAGGCCTGTCAGTCTTTTTCTATCATATTAAAGGGATGTTGTCTGAGAACACATGATCAATTATCCAGTTTGGGGATGGGTGTTAGGCAGTAACCAAGGTTATGACCAAGTCGCCTTACAATTTCCTACTAAGGTTAATAACCTCCAACAGGTTGCATCCTAGCAACTGGCAGATTGATATTCAGAATTATATTTCAAACTCAGGGATACCAAACACAGCGTACCCTTGTCACCCAGGAGGAAAGAGACTGCTTTCTTCTCTCTTGTAGGTGCTAATATAGTCATGTAAGGTCTTGTGTGACTCATATTAAAATGATATATCCGAATATATACCTCATATTATGTGTCCAGTTCCTGCTGAACTTTATGAATTGTATGAAAAATGTCTCATGTGGAATGTACATTTTATGGCATGCTCTAGCCCTAATGGTCTAACAGGTCATGACTGACTGAGTTATTGTTTTACTATAGGGCAGAGATAAGTGGTTTTTAAAGCAAACCCCTTGAACCAGACTAATTAGCGGTTTACAGACCTGGAGCTTTATCTAGTTGTATTTAGGATAAGAGGCCCTTTTGACCTCCGTTCAACTTACGGCTATAAATTCCATTCAAAAGGGAGGAGGGAGGACAGGAGAGACAACATGGCTGAGACCTAACAAGATGGCTGTCACATACAGCGTCCATGTCTCTATTGCACACAATCATCGCAAGGTTGGTTAGGTAAAGTTAGTTCTTTTGGCTCCTCTCTAGTCAGTGGAGCAGCGTGTGATTGCTTTGGGCTGTTCTGTACTTCACTGTATGCAGGTTTCATTGTTTCCCCCTGCCTACTGGAGGATACTAGAATGACATGGTCTGGAAAGGCAAATCAGCAACCTGAATATTGGTGTTGTCTCAAATACATCCCTGGGGGAAGGCATCCGGTAGGTGGCTGGGAAGTATATAAATAGTATGGGGTCTGGAGCTGCCCTGTTCTTGTCCAGGAGGAGAAGTTCCCAGCCTGAAGGGATGCTGCCTTTCTGGGCAGTTCAGCTGAAGTTCTTACAGGAGCTCATCGAGATCAGAGCTAATGCAGAGCTGAGGGGCCTACTATTCTGAGAGCATCTGGAGCTTTGTCAAGGGGTCTCACTGGGAGTCTGGTCTGAAAAGATCACATGTGAATGTCTGGATGATATTTCAAAGAGGCGTCCAAGTATTCAGGAACATTATGAGTACAGACCTGAGTCTAGGATCCTAGTGACTGTTTGCTACTACTATCCCTAGTGCACCAGTGCTTGCTTGGAATGGGACAATCCTTAGAGTGTCCTAGTGCGGTCCATTTCCTTGGCTTCTACTTGAGGGACTGTGCTAAGATGCTTTTGACAGAATAGAGTGTGTTCCTATCATTGTACAGTGTTACTGGAGTATCCTGCAGCTCCCTGCACCCCATCCAGGTTTGTGCAGCAATAAATCTAAAAAAGGTAAACCCCCAGTCTGTTCATTGAGCCAAAGTGACTGTGTGGCTAGCTACTGCTAAACAAACTTGGGGAAAGAACCTGGGGCAAATCAGCGACGGTGAGTGCTACAGTGGTTTGACCGCAGTTCTGCTTTAAGGTCTCTTAGGGGCCCATTTTTACCAGGCAGCAGATATTGCTGTTCACTCTTTGCTATACTCTGCAGTAATAGTCTGCACAGAAAACGTCCTTTTAATGCCTCGTTCATGAAAAGCATTCCATGGTGTGGAGTTTGTGGTGTCCTATGGATTTTTTTCTGCCTAAAGCTGGTCACTATGCAAGTTTGGGCTGGTTCCTGTTGAACATGGTTGCGATTCATTTGAATGGGTTGCATTCGACAGGGGGCATAATTCTGCAACATGTGTACACTCTAGGCTGCTGCTGCTAAAGGGGGAGTGGTTTGCAGGGGGGGGGGCTTGTCGGTTGCAGTAAAAATGTGACTCAACCCCCAGCTGCTAGTGTGAACGAACCCTTAGAGCAGTGGTTTTTAACCTGGGTTCGATCGAACCCCAGGGGTTTGGTGAGTCAGTCTCGGGGGTTCGGCGGAGGTGACCCACACCCGACTCATATGATTTGTGATGACATGCCCTGCTTGTCCATCATTGGCTGCAGGTGGTCACGCAACATCGCTTAGCCCAGTGGTCGGCAAGCCGCGGCTCTTGTGTGCCGGGCGCCCGCTCCCCTCCCTCCTCTCGGGCGGCAGGGACTCAAATGCAATGATTGGCCAGTCTCGCTGCCTCTCACATCCTGATAGCCAGTGATTGGCTGTCAGGATGTGTGTAGGCGGGGCAGCGTGACGAACATGAGAGGAGCTAGGCTCCTCTCACAGTCCGCCCTGAAGACCGGAACGGCGCGGGAATACAGCGAGAGGAACGCGCGGAGCAAAGGTAAGTGAATTGACACAGGGGGGACTTGGGGACTTAATATGGGGGATGAATTAATATGGGGAATGAATTACTATAGGGGGGATGAATTACTATATGGGGGATGAATTATTATATGGGGGATGTATTACTATATGGGGGATGAATTACTATATGGGGGATGAATTACTATATGGGGGATGAATTACTATATGGGGGATGTATTACTATGGGGGATGAATTACTATATGGGGGATGAATTACTATAGGGGAGAGGAATTACTATAGGGGGATGAATTACTATATGGGGGATGAATTACTATGGGGGATGAATTACTATATGGGGGATGAATTACTATGGGGGATGAATTACTATATGGGGGATGAATTACTATGGGGGATGAATTTTCATACCGTTTGTTACAAAATATCTTTGCGAGCAATCCTTTTCGAGGATGCTGGACATAAAGACGAAGAAAAGGAACAGACTTTGTTACGAAAATGACATGAGAGTGGCACTTGCCAAGGTAATGCCGCGCATTTCTGAACTGGCCTCTGAAAGACAACAGCAGAAGTCACACTGATTTGCGGTAAATATTCATTATTTTGTTTTTGTGTGAAAATCATGTTTTAATGGTTTTGTTCTTTGTTCTTAATGGTTTTGTTCATTTTGTGCACCTATGTATAAATATATACCTATGTTTTGAATTTTAAAAATCATATTTTATTTTTCCAATTAAGAAGGGTTCGGTGAATGCGCATATGAAACTGGTGGGGTTCAGTACCTCCAAAAAGGTTAAGAACCACTGCCTTAGAGTGTTACTAAACCCACAACAGTAAAATCGGTCTGTATATGCAGTAAAGCATGCTTGTTATACTCACTGTGGAACCTAAGGGGTTAATCCTCTGCATTGTGTAAAAACGCTGTTTGATCCTGACTTCTCTGATCCTTCCCTTCTTCCAGTGCTCCCCTCTTATCTCCTGATAAGACATATTGTGTGGTGTGTATTGCTAGAGAGGTTGTTTTTTTTCTTTCTTTTTTTTTTTTTTCTTGGGAGAGTGCATGTGATCAGCACATGGCCAATCAGCACTGTCCAGACAGGGGGGGCTGCATCCTCCTAGAGCAGAATGAAAACTCCTACGAGCTTTAACATGTGCTTGGCTGGACACTGATAGAAGTCGCAAGACTGCTCTAACTGCTGATGAGAAAAGGTATTTAGCAGTTTATATTTACTAAAATAATTGCATTTCCATGTTCTGTCTACTGTGTGAGACCAGATATAGTGAATGCAGGGTCCGGGGAGACCAGATATAGTGAATGCAGGGTCCTGGGAGACCAGATATAGTGAATGCAGGGTCCGGGGAGACCAGATATAGTGAATGCAGGGTCCGGGGAGAGCGGATATAGTGAATGCAGGGTCCGAGGAGACCAGATATAGTGAATGCAGGGTCCTGGGAGACCGGATATAGTGAATGCAGGGTCCGGGGAGACCGGATATAGTGAATGCAGGGTTCGGGGAGAGCGGATATAGTGAATGCAGGGTCCGAGGAGACCGGATATAGTGAATGCAGGGTCCGAGGAGACCGGATATAGTGAATGCAGGGTCCGAGGAGACCGGATATAGTGAATGCAGGGTCCGAGGAGACTGGATATAGTGAATGCAGGGTCCGGGGAGACCGGATATAGTGAATGCAGGGTCCGGGGAGACCGGATATAGTGAATGCAGGGTCCGGGGAGAGCGGATATAGTGAATGCAGGGTCCGGGGAGAGCGGATATAGTGAATGCAGGGTCCGAGGAGACCGGATATAGTGAATGCAGGGTCCTGGGAGACCGGATATAGTGAATGCAGGGTCCTGGGAGACCGGATATAGTGAATGCAGGGTCCGGGGAGACCGGATATAGTGAATGCAGGGTCCAGGGTTTAGTAACACTTTAATCCTCTAAAAACCAGACTACACAACGTGCATTGCTCGGGTTTATAGGTGGCGTTTACTGGCGGAGAGTGCTCATGGATGCGACAGGGGGTGTAATTGTATAATTCCTGCTATGATGCTTTGCTTCACTCAACTATTTAGTTTTTCCACCCCTAACCACTAGTTTAAACGAGCAATAAAACAACAATTTCTCATTCTGCCCTCCCCCTCCTTCTTTCACAATGCTACATTTTTACCTTTGTGTTGCTTATTTTACCTTTTGTGCTGCAAGGCAGGACTTTCTGGTGTCCGGCCTAGGCTGGGCCCCACTGCCTCCTGGGATTCCTGTGTCACAGCTATCCCTGGAGGCCACATGTTACTAAGCCCCAACTTTGCGGTAAATATGTGTGCGGTGGGTTTCCACACACGTGCACAAATGCTGAGGAGCACTATAGTGCCTATGTACTAGAAGCTGGGGGTATTTGTTGCCATGTGCAGAAATCAGCTGCATGTGCGCACATAAACTGCCGGTCTCTGCCAACTCCCAAATACCTGGAAGTGATTGGTGGTACATCTACGCACGTGATTTTTTTTTTTTTAATGGTGCCATGAAAAAGGAGCCAGAAAAGGTCATTCAGGAGCGGAAAAGTTCAATTTTAAGCCTGCAGAGAGAACGCCATGATTGAAGTTGAGCTGTTTCTTTTGAACCGATAGATAAAAAAGACACAAACTAATGCAGCTGTCTGTATTAACATATTAAATGCATTGCTTTGTAATTGCAAGCAGTGTATGCCTCTGAGTATGACTTGCTATCAGCATCTTGTACAGCAGAGCTCAGACTTGAGAGGGAGAAGCAGCTCACAGAACTAGGAGTAGAGATCACATAGATGAGCTCAGGAGTCTGCTGCGTCTCCTTTCACTGTCCAGTCACAGGTTGGGGGAGGGACAATACCTGTGGGTGTTACCTGTCAGCACCAAACTCCCGCCCCCTCCCCCCCCCAAAAAAAAATAAACATGTCTGCTGCCCTGCCAGAGAGAATGATGCTTTGTGGCGGATGAACAGAAATACGAATACTTTGGCAGGTGACATGGCACACATTTATGTATGACACCTGTGAATTTACCTGTTTGTCTGGAGTTCTGCTTTACTAATTTCAAGGGGTGGCAATGGTCATGTTAAGTTAAACACATGATACAGAATGGAGGAACACTAATAAAAATAATTGATTTCTCTTTTACCCAGGTGGGGCTGGATAGAGGAGAAGAGGCTGATCATGCTGCGGTTGACTCCCTTCAAACCCTGCGCTGGCTACAGCATGGGCATTTTGATAAGAGACTGTCCGCTCATCAATTTAGCTTTCTGCATAAATTCAGCAGGTGAGTTTCATCGAATGGACTGACATACTACTAACCTCCCAGCAGGTGTGCCTTGATGTTTGGCGTGGTGGAGAACTAAATGGAATATCTGTAGCTGTAATGAGAAGGTCAGGGGTCTCCAAACCTTCAAAACAAAGGGCCACTTTACCGCTCTTCAGACTTTAGGAGGGGGTCAGACCGTGACCAGTGGGAGTATGAAATGCCTCAGCAGTTGCATAGTTAGTCTGGCTGAAAAAAGACAAAAGTCCATCCAGTTCAACCATTAAAAAAGAAGAAAAAAAAGTTAAGATCCTACACCCACAGTTGATCTAGAGGAAAGCAAAAAAAACCCAGCAAAGCATGATCCATTTTGCATCAGTGGCAGTAGACAATGCCTCAGGCTTGGTGGTCAGTGGGTGTAAAATATACATAGCACCTGTGGTCAGTAGGTTGGAGGAATAGTGCCCCATCATTGGTGCCAATGGGAGGAATAGTGCCCCATCATTCGTGCCAATGGGAGGAATAATGCCCAATTGTTTATATCAGTTGAAGGAATAGTACCTCATTATTGGTGTCAAGAGAAGGAATAATGCCTCATCATTGGTTCGGCCACATCTGGAGTATGCCGTCCAATTCTGGTCACCAGTCCTCAGGAAGAATGTACTGGAACTGGAGAGAGTCCAGAGAAGGGCAATAAAGCTAATAAGGGGACTGGAGGCCCTCAGTTATGAGGAATGACCACAAGCCTTAAACGTATTCTCCCTGGAGAGGAGACTCTTGAGAGGAGATATGATAGCAATATTCAAATACCTCAATGGTGATTATAGCATAGGGACAAAAATATTCAGTTTCAGGGAGCTTAAAAAGACATGCGGCTACTCATTGAAATTGAAGGAGAAGTGGTTTAATCTTAAACTGCATAGAGGGTTCTTTACTGTCATAGCGGTGAGAATGTGGAACTCCCTTCCACAATGGGTGTTGTCAGCGAAGAGTGTCGGTAGTTTCAAAAAGCTTTTAGATGGGCATCTTAGCAAATGCAATATACAGGGAAAAGGGAATTACTATTGACAAAAACACATTCACACACCCACACAGGTTGAACTGGATGGACTGGTGTTTTCATTCAACTTAACCAGCTATGCAACTATGAATAGTGCCCCATCATTGGTGTCAGTAGAAGGAGTGATGCCTCATTGTTGGTGTCAGTGGGAATAATAGTGCCCCATCATTGATGTCAGTAGAAGAAATGGTGCTTCATTGTTGGTGTCAGTGGGACAAATAGTGCCTCCTATCCCAGGGCCAGATTAAGGAAAAGAAAGGGCTACATATGGCCCAGAGGCCACAGTTTGGGGACCATTGGTTTATATTGTCTAACATGAAGGCCACGTGCCCAGGACATTTTTTAAACTTTGTTTGCAAACACTAGTGAAAAACTTTGTATTTCAGTTGGCATTTAGCAAGGTATTTAAGAAGCATCTGCAGAGCTCAGCCCAATAGCTACCCACACCTTGACAACCAATGCGTTCTAGACATTGTGCAGACATTGGACTAAATCTGCCCATTACTACTTGCCGTCCCTTCTATCCATGGCATGATATCTCATGACCAACTTCAGGGGGCACATGGAGAAGCTCCTCTGGCTATATATTCCACCACCTATCCACTAACATCCTCTGTATAATATAAACAGTATTATACTGAAGTTGGAGTGTGGTGATTAAAACCATCCTGATACCTCCTATTCCTGACACAGAGGTCTGGCTGAAGCTGCAACCATGATCCCCATGTCACCAGATTTAGCGTGTAACCTCCAATATCAAGAGCATATGCATCATGAACAGCAAGCATTTGCAAAACTCAAGCAAAGTTTCCAAAAAGTTAGTTCACCTTTGTCTATGCAGGTAAGGGGCACCTGTGGACAAAAACAGGCTGTGCATCTCTGACCAAAGTTGAATAATGCCCTTGCTATAGGTGTAGGCCATCTACGTACTTACCAAAGCCTTGGGGAAAAACTCCCAGAGATGGCATCCCCTGTCCTACCTTGTTGCTAGGACATTACTGAGACACTCCCATCAGTTACTGCTCACCTTCACCATCACAAGACAGGCCTGAGGGACACCATCTCTAGGAGTTTTTTTAGCCAGGCTTTGGGAGGTACATAAATGGCCTATAGCAAGGACCTTATTCAGCTTTGACCAAAGCTACACAGTTTTTGTTTACAGGCACCCATTTTCTGCAGGGGAAATGTTTTTGTAAAGGTTGAACTAACCCTTTAAATTCCTTCCAGCGCTCTTCAGATCCAGAGTGCTGGATACAGATCTTAGATTGGCTGCTGTTCTATAAAAGCTGTTAGTAGACTTCAGCAGGCTCTCAACAAGACCGCTAAAAGCTTGCTTAAAGGCATAGCCAGTGCCTGTTATGAGAAAAAAATATGGGCTCACTGTTAACTTTTTTCTAAAAATGTTAGATTGTTCATGATAGGTGACATTTAAGATTTACAGTTGCAAGAAAAAGTATGTGAACCCCTTGGGATTACGGGGAGTTTTGCATGCTTTGGGCATAAAATGTGCTCTGAACGTCATCTAAGTCACAATAGAAGAACACAGTCTGCTGAACATAATACTACACAAACATTAGATGTTGCCATGGTTTAATTGCACATAACATGTAAACATTCACAGTGCAGGGAGGAAAAAGTATGTGAGGCCCTAGCTTAATGACTTCTCCCAGAGCTAATTGGAGCCAGGAATGAGCCAACCTTGACTCCAATCAGTGTGATGATATTGGATGTGTTGCTGACAGCTGTCCTGCCCTTAAAAAAACACACACCTGTTTTGGGTTTACTGGTTTCAAGAAGCACTGTCTGATGTGAACCATGCCTCGCAGAAAAGAGCTCTCAGAAGACCTACGATCAAGAATTGTTGACTTGCATGAAGCTGGAAAGGGTAACAAAAGTATCTCCAAAAGCCTTGATGTTCATGTGTCTACAGTAAGACAGGCTGTCTACAAATGGAGAAAGTTTAGCACTGTTCTACTCTCCCTAAGCGTGGTCGTCCTGTAAAAATGACTGCAAGAGCACAGCGCAGAATGCTGCATGAGGTAAAGAAGAATCCCAGAGTGTCAGCTAAAGACCTACAGAAATCTCTGGCACATGCTAACATTTTTGTTGACACATCTACAATAAGGAAAACATTAAACAAGAATGGAGTACATGGGAGGACACCACGGAGGAAGCCATTGCTGTCCAAAAAGAATATTGCAGCACGTTCGAAGTTTGCAAAAGAGCACCTGGATGTTCCACAGCACTACTGGCAAAATCTACTGCGGACAGATGAAACCAAGATTGAGTTGTTTGGGAAGAACACACAACACTATGTGTGGAGAAAAAAAGGCACAGCACACCAACATCAAAACCTCATCCCCACTGTAAAACATGGCGGAGGGAGCATCATGGTTTGGGGCTGCTTTGCTACCTCAGGGCCTGGACAGATTGTTGTAATTGATGGAAAAATGAATTCCAGAGTTTATCAAGACATTTTGCAGGAAAACGTATGACCATCTGTCCACCAACTGAAGCTCCGCAGAGGATGGGTGATGCAACAGGACAATGACCCAAAGCATACAAGTAATTCAACAAAACAATGGCTGCAAAAGCACAGAATACGCCCTCTGGAGTGGCCCAGTCAGAGTCCTGACCTCAACCCGATTGAAATGCTGTGGAATGACCTTAAGAGAGCGATTCCCACCAGACATCCCAAGAATATTGCTACACTGAAACACTTTTGTGAAGAGGAGTGGTCCAAAATGACTCCAGATCGTTTTGCAGGTCTGATCTGCAACTACAGGAAACGTTTGGTTGAGGTTATTGCTGCCAAAGGAGGGTCAACCAGTTATTAAGTCCAAAGGTTCACATACTTTTTCCTCCCTGCACTGTGAATGTTTACATGTTCAATGCAATTAAACCATGGCAACATCTAATGTTTGTGTAGTATTATGTTCAGCAGACTGTGTTCTTCTATTGTTGTGACTTAGATGACGTTCAGAGCACATTTTATGCCCAATTCATGCAAAACTCCACGTAATCCCAAGGGGTTCACATACTTTTTCTTGCAACTGTATATGCAACAGCTGAAGGGTGTTTTATGGACATGAAAAATCATTAAACCTTGAAAGAAATCTTTGTAAATGCTTGCTGTACATCATGCTTTTTGGACTAGCTTTAACAAGATTAAACCTGTGTGGACCAGTCTGTAAAACTACAGCACTCTTTAAGATGTGTGTTCAATACTCCAAGACTGGAGATGCAGCACACTCACAGGGCTGGTGTGGGAGATCACTTATACACATGTGTGGGAGTAAACACAGCCGCGCATGCACAGCTGCATTTACATCCTAGGGAGGGTCACGAACAGGCAGGTATGTGTATTATATGGCAAAAAAGACATTGCATGTTGCTTCTGCAAAAAAGAGCCTGCCTGTTTTCAGTTTTTTCATTTTTTGCATTCAGTTCCTCTTTAAAGTAAAACTGTCCCTTTGACCTGCATAGACAAAGCACAGGTGCACTTTAAAGTGGAACTTTACGTAAAAAGAAAAAAATATAAAAATGGGAGAACAGGTAGGATTTTTAATGCAGGAGAGACATGCTTTGTTTCTTCCACATTAAAGTTACCTATGTGCTTGTCCTCCCCTGTACAGTGAGCTGCATAGCTCACTGTAGAAATTTGGCATGATGGAGCCGACTGAGCTCCTGCGCATGCATGGGGGTGATATCATAGTACTGAAAATGGCCTGCAATCGATATCCATAAGCCAGACGCTCAAAGATGTCAGTGGCAGGTGGGGAGCTCCAGGATGCTGCATCACTGGAGTGAAGGGGAGTATAGTTCTACTTTAATAAGGGATCCATGCACATGGGCAATCCAATCAGGTCAATCTTCCACCTATCAGTTTTCAGGCGGACCTGATAGAATGGTCCATGCAGCCCTATGGACTGGTGAGTTTAAACATACTTGTGTCCATCTGCAACCGCCTACGTCCTGGTCCTATCAGGCCTGCTAAAACGAATGGAGGAGGACTGCATCCTCTTTCATTTAAGCAGAACGGATCGGAGGCAGCAGGGTGTAAATGGGCCACCCATAAAGCTGAGCAGGGTCTGTCCGTGTCTGCTCTGCTGAAGCTGAGCGGACACAGACCTGTCATCCTCCCTGCTCTGCTCAGATCAGCAGGGGATCTGTCAGTGGATCCCCTGCTGATCGGAACACAAACTTCCTCTGTGAAAGGGCCCTAAGGCCCCTTTCACATGGGTTTTCTGATCAGGTTTGCCTGTCCATCCTTCAGCGTCTGTGGGCAGGCTAATGTAAATGATCTTGTGTCGGTTTGCATCCTCCTACCTCCAGGTTTCTCCAGTTCCAGAAAAAAAACTGAAAATGACTGCATCACTTTCCGTTTTTCCAGAACTAAATGTGACAGATCAGAGCCGACCTGATGTAAACAGACTTGTGTTCGTTTACATCTGCACACCCATAGAGCCATCATGAGTCCATCTCTGTCTGCTGTGCAAAATTGGACAGAAACCGAATGTGCATGGATGTGAAAAAACTGACATCCATCCTGTCCAGCTTCGATTCAGCAAAGGATCTGCTCACCAACCCCCTGCTGAATGTAGTGCAGCAGCACCATGTGAATGGGCCCTAAGGCCCCTTTCAAATGGGCGCCATCCAGTCTGCTTCATGATCCCCTGCTGAATCGAAGCAGAAAGGTATGCATGTTTTTTCAGCTTTCACACACTGAAGCTTTCTGGACCCTTTTCAATCTATGAGTGGTCAGATGAAAACAGACATGCGTCCATTCATATCAGACTACCTTCAATACATCATGTTCAGGTCCACAACAATGAATAAGGACACCGACCTTTTTCTGCTTTTCTTTCTGCACCTGAACTTGGAGGTAGTCAGATGTAAGTGGATGCACTTGGAGTGTAGACCTACTGTACATGACACTTGCAATCAGATCCATCTGAAAAACTAAGGGCCTTACTTCAAAATATCCGTAGAACTCACCTTATCCTTTTCATTTTTTTTTCTCAGGTTCATTAAATATCACTCCTATAAAGAATAAAATCCCATCATATGAAAATGCCAGCTTGACCTGTATGGACGTTGGTTCAATAGCTACAAAGAAGCAAGTTGAGGACAACATTGCAAAGATACCAGCCAACACGTATGTCTTACAGATATTGGCACCTCTAATCTTGTCTACTTTGGTTTATAAAGGGGAAACTATAATTTATGTAACCTGAAGTGGGCTGAAATTGCCTAAAAAAGTGTTGTGTATTAAATAGAGATGAGCGAATCGAACCAGGCGAACCGGAATTCGAGTCGAATTTCAGGAAATATTCGATTCGCGGCGAAACCGAAATTTTGCCTACTTCGGGTGCGCGAATCGAACATTTCCCGATCAGCCGGCAAAAGTGTCCCTGCAGTGAGCTCCGCTATTTCTGACAGTTCTCTGACAGAAGGAACACATGTTTAGCGGTTGAAACATTGTATCTATTAGTTTACATTTAGGATACAGATGTTTCAACCACTGTTCATGTGAAGAAGCTGTGAGAGAACTGTCAGAAATAGAGGAACTCTGCACATACACTTTTTGCCGGCTTGGAATTATTCTTCTTTTCATCCTACTTCTTCTTCTTCTTCATCTTCATCCTCAGAAGAAGAGGATGAGGATGAAGAAGAAGAAGAAGAAGTAGGATGAAAAGAAGAATAATTCCAAGCCGGCAAAAAGTGTATGTGCAGAGTTCCTCTATTTCTGACAGTTCTCTCACAGCTTCTTCACATGTACAGCGGTTGAAACATCTGTATCCTAAATGGAAACTAATAGATACAATTTGTATCTATTAGTTTCCATTTAGGATACAGATGTTTCAACCGCTGTACATGTGAAGAAGCTGTGAGAGAACTGTCAGAAATAGAGGAACTCTGCACATACACTTTTTGCCGGCTTGGAATTATTCTTCTTTTCATCCTACTTCTTCTTCTTCTTCTTCTTCTTCTTCTTCATCCTCATCCTCATCCTCTTCTTCTGAGGATGAGGATGAAGAAGAAGAAGAAGCAGTAGGATGAAAATAAGAATAATTCCAAGCCGGCAAAAAGTGTATGTGCAGAGTTCCTCTATTCTGCAGATACACTTAGAGGAGCTCTGCACATACACTTTTTGCCTGTTTGGAATTAATCTTATTTTCATCCTACTTCTTCTTCTTCTTCTTCTTCTTTATCCTCATCCTCAGAAGAAGAAGAAGAGGATGAAGAAGAAGAAGAAGAAGAAGAAGTAGGATGAAAATAAGAATAATTGCAAGCCGGCAAAATGTGTATGTGCAGAGTTCCTCTATTCTGCAGATACATTTAGAGGAGCTCTGCAGATACACTTAGAGGAGCTCTGCACATACACTTTTTGCCGGCTTGGAATTAATCTTATTTTAATCCTACTTCTTCTTCTTCTTCTTCTTCTTCATCCTCATCCTCAGAAGAAGAAGAAGAGGATGAGGATGAGGATGAAGAAGAAGAAGAAGAAGAAGAAGAAGAAGTAGGATGAAAATAAGAATAATTCCAAGCCGGCAAAAAGTGTATGTGCAGAGCTCCTCTAAGTGTATCTGCAGAGCTCCTCTAAGTGTATCTGCAGAATAGAGGAACTCTGCACATACACTTTTTGCCGGAAACCGCTGTATGGAGGGAATGTCCCAGAACTGTCATAAATAGTCTATTTCTGACAGTTCTGGGACATTCACTCCATACAGCTGTTTCAACCGCTGTATGGAGGGAATGTCATAGAACTGTCAGAAATAGACTATTAATGACAGTTCTGGGACTGTCCTTCCATACAGCGGTTGAAACATTGTATGTATTTGTTTCCATAAATGGATCCATTTATGGAAACAAATACATACAATGTTTCAACCGCTGTATGGAAGGACTGTCCCAGAACTGTCATTAATAGTCTATTTCTGACAGTTCCATGACATTCCCTCCATACAGCGGTTGAAACAGCTGTATGGAGTGAATGTCCCAGAACTGTCAGAAATAGACAGAAACTGTCACAGAACTGTCCTTCTTCTCATCCTTCTCCTTCTTCTCATCCTTCTTCTCATCCTTCTTCTTCTCATCCTTCTCCTTCTTCTCATCCTTCTCCTTCTTCTCATCCTTCTCCTTCTCCTTCTTCTCATCCTTCTCCTTCTTCTCATCCTTCTCCTTCTCCTTCTTCTCATCCTTCTCCTTCTCCTTCTTCTCATCCTTCTCCTTCTCCTTCTTCTCATCCTTCTCCTTCTCCTTCTTCTCATCCTTCTCCTTCTCATCCTTCTCCTTCTTCTCATCCTTCTCCTTCTCCATCTTCTCATCCTTCTCCTTCTCCTTCTTCTCATCCTTCTCCTTCTCCTTCTTCTCATCCTTCTCCTTCTCCATCTTCTCATCCTTCTCCTTTTCCTTCTTCTCATCCTTCTCCTTTTCCTGCTTCTCCTTCTCCTTCTCCTTCTTCTCATCCTTCTCCTTCTTCTCATCCTTCTCCTTCTTCTCATCCTTCTCCTTCTCCTTCTTCTCATCCTTCTCCTTCTTCTCATCCTTCTCCTTCTTCTCATCCTTCTCCTTCTTCTCATCCTTCTCCTCATCCTTCTCCTTCTTCTCATCCTTCTCCTTCTCCTTCTTCTCATCCTTCTCCTTCTCCTTCTTCTCATCCTTCTCCATCTTCTCATCCTTCTCCTTCTCCTTCTTCTCATCCTTCTCCTTCTTCTCATCCTTCTCCTTCTCCTTCTTCTCATCCTTCTCCTTCTTCTCATCCTTCTCCTTCTCCTCATCCTTCTCCTTCTCCTTCTTCTCATCCTTCTCCTTCTCCTTCTTCTCATCCTTCTCCTTCTTCTCATCCTTCTCCTTCTCCTCATCCTTCTCCTTCTCCTTCTTCTCATCCTTCTCCTTCTCCTTCTTCTCATCCTTCTTCTCATCCTTCTCCTTCTTCTCATCCTTCTCCTTCTCCTTCTTCTCATCCTTCTCCTTCTCCATCTTCTCATCCTTCTCCTTCTCCATCTTCTCATCCTTCTCCTTTTCCTTCTTCTCATCCTTCTCCTTCTGCTTCTCCTTCTCCGTCTTCTCATCCTTCTCCTTCTCATCCTTCTCCTTCTTCTCATCCTTCTCCTTCTTCTCATCCTTCTCCTTCTTCTCATCCTTCTCCTTCTTCTCATCCTTCTCCTTCTTCTCATCCTTCTCCTTCTTCTCATCCTTCTTCTCATCCTTCTCCTTCTTCTCATCCTTCTCCTTCTTCTCATCCTTCTCCTTCTCCTTCTTCTCATCCTTCTCCTTCTCCTTCTTCTCATCCTTCTCCTTCTTCTCATCCTTCTCCTTCTCATCCTTCTCCTTCTCCTTCTTCTCATCCTTCTCCTTCTTCTCATCCTTCTTCTCATCCTTCTTCTCATCCTTCTCCTTCTTCTCATCCTTCTCCTTCTTCTCATCCTTCTTCTCATCCTTCTCCTTCTTCTCATCCTTCTCCTTCTCCTTCTTCTCATCCTTCTCCTTCTCCTTCTTCTCATCCTTCTCCTTCTCATCCTTCTCCTTCTCATCCTTCTCTTTCTTCTCATCCTTCTCCTTCTTCTCATCCTTCTCCTTCTCCTTCTTCTCATCCTTCTTCTCCTTCTCCTTATCCTTCTTCTCATCCTTCTCCTTCTTCTCATCCTTCTCCTTCTTCTCATCCTTCTCCTTCTCCTTCTTCTCATCCTTCTCCTTCTTCTCATCCTTCTCCTTCTCCTTCTCTTTCCTCATCTCCAAGGGCATTTAAATTAAAGGTACAGTGTTCTGCACTAATTTAAAGGCTCTCTGAAGCCTAGAAACCCTTTTTATAAGTCATCTTCGTAGCGAAGAAATTCGCATCGAATCGAATTTCACACTGGAATTCGCCGAATCAGCCGAATCGAATTTTTGAGAAATTCGCTCATCTCTAGTATTAAATATAGTGGGAAACAGATTTTAGTTATGTCCTTTTTTCTGTCCTGTACCTGTGACACCAGAAGAAAAAAATGGGTAGCAGTTAACAGGGCAAGGCACAGACGTCATTCAAAAATATGGCCCGACATTCTAAACCTTGCTGTCCTAAGATGGGTTTTTGTTTTTGTCTGTGTGCGTTCGATATTGCTGGATGTGTTATGTGCAGGAATGGTGGTGATGTCAATATCTGACAAATCTTACTGGCTTCTCTGCTGTCTTTGAGCATCGCCAATCTGGTGTCAGTCAGTTTGATGAAATGGCACATACCAGGGCTGGGCAGATGGGTAAACAGAACGACAAAGAAAACATGCTCTATCACAAATGATCTGGGAGACTGGAAACCGCTGCTCTGACCCAAATGCCTTTGAAATGTAGCAATAATCCTCTGATACAATGAAGCCAGCTACTCGGTAACATCAATTTTGACAGCTCTTTATTGGCTACATAGCAAGGTACAGTAATAACACGCTAATGCGTTTCTGCCAAAGCCTTACTCATTGTCTGTACAAGCATGCTATAAGTAAGGCTTTGGACGAAACGCGTTAGTGTGTTATTGCTGTATCCTGCTATGTAGCCAATAAAGACTTGTGGCAATGGATGTTACCGAGTAACCAGCTTCATTGTGTCAGTGGGTAGACAGGAGAGGAATCCACCTTGGGCACTTCAGCGGGAGGGGGAGCAAATACGGGCGGGATCTTCAGCCTATGCTGCTAAAGTAGTTCACAGCTCATGGGAAGAGGGACGGGGATTGACACTTTCTTCTCTTTGCTCTGGCTGCTCAAGGACATTGTATTGCCACTGGCACATACACTAAACCTGTCATGGTTCTGGGAAACAAATATTCCCTACTATGCATTCTTTCAGAGCAAGGGAGCCAAAAAGAATTGATGCACAGTCTGATTGTTCCATAGTATCCACCCTCGATTTCAGTCTATCTATAGCAGGCGCCGGTGGGTGATTATCAGCCGGGACCCGGTGATTGACAGCGAACGGCAGCATGGGTAGGGCACTATCCATTCATTTTTTATCCAATCAGGCAGACCCTTGCACTACATAGGTGTTGGAAGATCTATAGGAAATTGTACAATCAGATTGTAATATGTATTTTAAAGGGTAACTCCACTTTTGTGGGGAAAACCCCCCAAAAATAATATAACGTATACAGTACAATTGCAACACAAGTCATATTGTAATTGAATGATAATAAAATTGACCTTACCTTTTCAATCTGCAGTTCTGTCATTTTCTGTAAATTGGAATATGGTAACCTGGAGGTGTCCTGTACACAGATGGTGTACAGAATGTCCCCCAAAAACATAATTTCCTGCTTGTGTGATTGGCTCACGGATATTCCCAGAAGTCTGCACTAAGATACAAGTCAGATTTTGGACATCCCCTTTACTAATCTTTGCACATTGATTTTGTTCTTTTAGCCCGGCCTGGTACGACTGGGGAGTTGGAGAAGTTCAGAACGGAGTGTTTGTGCCCAGTGTGTGCTATGATAAATCCAGCCAGGCGTCTGCCTTCTGCTACAACCCAACCTGTAAGTACTACTCATCAGAAACATACTGATCCACATATTCAAATCCAAAATCAAGGCACTTTTAATATGGCGACACACGTTTACTGCTGAATGTTTTAAGAGTCTAAGACCTTTACAAACAAGACACTTAAAGTTCACTTTTTCGTGAAAAATGAAAAGGTGAAGGAACTCCAAGCATCTTGGGCACCCCTCTGGATTTGCTGCACATAGCGCCCAGAGCTGCCAAAGTAGTGGTCCATACACCATGGGTGAGTATCCATCATAATGTTAGAAATGGTAAGCATTTGTTAGTCAGTGTGACCATGTGACTGCCCTGACCAATGAGAAGCACTTTTTTCTTTTCTGACACCTTACTGGAAGAAGAATCCTCAATTGCACTTCTTATTGGTCAGAATTGTTCATCCATTATTATGGATACTTACTTTTGGCTGTGTATTGTGATATATGGACCGCTACAGGAGCAGCATGGGGGCCGCTATGTGCAGTGGGGTCTGAAAAGTTGGACAGGATATTTGGACTTAGTACAGATTTTTCATTTTTCCTGGAAAGGTAAACTTACTCTCTAAAGAGACCCTGTCACCAACCTAAAAACAAATTTAAGTAATAGCACAGAAAAAAGTATCTTTCTTACTTATTGTGTTATTTGGTTATATTCAAGCCAAACTCAAGGTCTGTATATTTTTGCATAGTAACAGTAGTCCAGCTTGGACCAAAGTCAGTACACATGTTCCATACCTGGAAAGTGTTCTCTAATTGAACAAGTTGGAGAGGCACCTTTGTGATCTCCACCTCATCTAATTGTGCAATATGCCTCTAAACGTCCTAGAAAATTCCACTACTCCAGGAAGAGTCCATTCCTGAGCTCAGCCCCCTCCTTCCTTGCATGTCATACCCCTCTACTCTATATCTAATTACTGTCTGTGCTGGCCTAGCTCCTCTGGACCCCTTCCTCAACTTCCTGCATAGCCTTTTATGTAGCAGCTAGAGGAAGAATGAAGGGCAATACTATAAATTGTCACTTAAGTGACAGCTCTGACTCTGCTGTGGATGCTGACATCAAATCCAAGAGGGTGGGACCCAGCAGTAGTTTCAGGGCTTTTGAATGTCTACACAAGGGAGGCTATTACAGGCAAATAACATGCTTAAAACACGTTAAATTAAAAAATAATCTTATGTAAAATATTTTGTTGAAATGAATGGTCTGGCGACAAAGTGTCTTTAAAGTTTAATTCAAGTTAGTTATGGATAGATTGGGAAGTGGTTTGAGCCTCTGTTAGGCTTTTATTGCTGTGAATCACTGGAAAGATTTTTTACTCGCTTATGGCGGTTCACACCATGCCCGCAAATGAATAGCCAATTTAGTCCAAATGCAATATGCACTCTATTTGCGATCTGCAGCGATTGTCTGTACAAAGTTAATGACATCCCAAACGCAGGTTGTAAATGTAGTGTGTTTGTCTGCACCGAATCACTTGGTACTTTTTTTTGTTGTTGTCTGATTGCAATGCGTTTTAAAAAGCACTACTTTTGGTGCAGTGCAGTGGAATTTTAGCCCATTCAAAATGAATCAGGAAATAACACAGCACAAAACTGACTGTGAATGCCTTCCTGTACAATTCATATGCAGGCATGGTGTGAACCGGCCCTAATAGAGAAGTATGGGCTTTTTTTCCCCAATTATACTTACCTAGGTGGATGCAGCATCAGTTCAATGCTGCATCTATACTCCACCGGCTCTAAGTGTGAGTACTCAGTGATCACATGATCACTGAGTTCTCAGAGCTGTCTGTCAGTCACCGCTCTCTGCTCTGCCCCCCCCCTCCCTGCACTCAGTGGAGTGTTGGGTTGTGGAGGGGGAATAGGCTGAGCCAGATGCTGCTCCAGTCTCTAGGGTGGATCCCGACTTTGAAGTCAGGATCTTTCCCCTGCCTGGTCTGGCTGAGTGACATCAGCCAACAGTGGGCTGTCGTCTGAAAACGGGTCACAGGAGTGCAGAACGAACTGTGATCCGCAGGAGAAGTACAGCCAAAAGAGCAAAAGTTAATAAAGCAGTTGACTTCTGTTGAATGGAGGTGCCGCTCACTGATCTAAATTCAGCTGGTCCGGTGGGGAATTTCAATTAGTGTATGGCCATTGTTAGCATCCTGCTGACAGTGGTAACCTGTCACCTTGAAGAGGTGTGGACAGGGGCGTATTTACTACAAGGCAAACAAGGCATTTGCCTAGGGCGGCAGCAGCATCTTTCAGGGGGCAGCACCGCCTCCCCCCAAAGAAGGGATAGAAGAAGGGACACACAGCATGGGGACCAGGTGGGATCTGAGAGATGCTGCGGGCTACTTGATGGTGTATGTAGAGTTTGACTTTTGTTCCCGAGGATGTCCGGAGCTGCGAAGTTGAGTGTCTTCTCTCTCGCAGAGGTTGGGGGGGGGGGGGTTGCCAGTGTATGGGGGGAGGTGGTAGCGGAAGGCTGTCTCTGGTATGGGTGGGGCTGGGGTTTTGGTCAATGTCAGGCTGTCTTTGTGGGGGTATTTGTCCGTGTCAGGGTCTCTCCGTGGGGGGGGAGCCAATTTTTGTGTTGCCTAGGGCAGCACGAAACCTAAATACATCACTGGGTGTGGAGCTTTTCACCGTTACTTGTCAGCTGTGTTGAGCATATAATACTGTGATACAAAAACATTATATAGCTGGATTACTGTATTTATTCTATTTCTTTGCAGTGGCGGATGTCATCATTAACAAGGATGACCGAAGTAAGGATTTTTCTTTTAATTATTACTGTTTATCTACCATCTGATGTGTGGTACTGGTAGTATAAATGTTCGCAGCACCACAAGCTTAGCCGTATTGGAATTAATAAAGCAATGCACAGAGGTCTCTCAAAGCGAACCTTGCATTACATATATGTGTCCTTACTCCTGACTCTGATCTCATTTGTTCTTTCATGCCTCCACACCCCATGTACTGGCCCCAGGCTCCTCTCTGGGCCATCTACCACCTAAAAACACACTGACCCAGTGTCCCATTGCATGTGGAAAGTCCTCTAAGAACTGGTTGTCACTCATACAGATTTTCCAGATATGTTGGGATACAATCTTTATTTGTTGGGTTATTTGTAGCAAATGCTATTGCACATTCTTACTGTTGATTTTATGGGCCTCCCAATGCAATATTTTGTTTTTATTTCTATGGTGAGTTTTTTTTTATATGGGATACCTGGACACATGTTTTTGCATAAATGGACCCTAAATGATGTGAATATAATTTATGTATTTTAGAAGTGTGTAGGCAAGTGAAGCTAGCTACTTTGTCACTAGGTGGGTAGGTAGAATAGAGTCTTGTCCAGCAGGTAGTGACACCAGATGTTAGGCCCCTTTTAGGTAGAGCCCTACAAAAAAGGCGAGTCAGCACCCATATACAGTTAGGTCCATATATATATTTGAACACAGGCACAAGTTTAGTTTTTTTCAGGTATTTACCAAAACATATTCAAGCTATAGTTATATAATGGATGTGGGCTGAAAGTGCACACTCTCAGGTTTAATTTGAGGGTATGTACATCCATTTTGGAGAAAGGGTTTAGGAATTACAGCTTTTAAGATTAGCCATCCCCCCTTTTTCAAAGGACCAAAAGTAATTGGACAATTGAATCTAAAGCTGATTTGTGGCCAGGCGTGGGCTGCTCCTTCATTATTTCTTCATCAATTAAGCAGGTAAAAGGTTTGGAGTTGATTGAGTCACCCAAAATCCTACTAGTGTATACCCAGCTGAAGCGTATTAGGGATGCCATAGACCAGACAACAGGCTGCCTATAACTTTACCAGAAGCTGTGTGCTATCTTGGAAAGTATCAAATACAGAAGCAGAGATAAGGAATAGAGAAATCCTGTCTATGAGCTTAATACTGTTGCATTGGCTACAATAGAAAGAAATTTGGGGCTTTCTTGTCAGTTGTATATTATCATGGCTAGCTGCAGACTAAAATGTAATATTTTAAGGATATCTAAAGAAAGAAGCATAAAATGTAATATAGTTCTGGATACCCATCTCTACATTCTTTTCAATCCCCCCCCTCCCCGTCCAAGTATAAAACAGAATGTGACAGGGAGACCACATGAGCTATTGTAATCCCTGACATTGCACCAGGGGTTGTGTGTGTCTGTGTGTGTGTAGACACTTCTCAAACTCCAAATGTAAATGAGCTTTTACTGTCCTGAGCAGGGGTGGACTGACAACTCATGGGGCCCCTGGGCAATAGGGGATCATGGGGCCCCTGTGTCCTTGCCCAAACTCAAAAAAGCCTATGAAAAAGGTACCAGGGCATCTCATGGGGCCCCTTACTGACCCCAGGCCCTCGGTGCCCGAGTTTCCAAATGGTCAGCCCGCCCCTCGTCCTGAGCCCCCTATAAGGCTGCTTTCACACTGGTGTGCTGCACTTTCCTGCTGAGTTAGCTGTGCTTTGACATAGACTTCTATTATATCTTGCGGGTATGGTGCACTTTCTGAGAGCGCACCAAAATAACTGCGTTCAGTAGATTTGGTGCACTTTCAGAAAGCGCACTATACCTGCAGGATAAAATAGAACTGTGCTTCCCTGGTTTGAGGTCGAGGGCCACATCAAAGGCTACAGGGACCACATGTGGCCAGCGGGTCACAGTTTGAGCACCCGTGGCTTAGGGAGTAGAGGAAAAGGCTGTACTGTACTCTTCCCTTCAGCGCTCCCCCTGATGCTCCAGGCTGTTGATGGTCCCTCTGTGTCATCCTGTACAATGCAGGGCCATTAGACCTGCGTTGTATATGGAGGAGGTGAGTGTGTGGCCGAGAGCGCCTTAGAGAGGAGTCAGCCGCACGAATGGAGGGTAAGTATTACTCCCTTTTCCTCTACCCCTAGGCGTAATGAGCATTTAACCCATAAATAGGGGGGCCCTACAGCAAATGTAATTTTTTTCTTGTGCCCGGAGTTGGGCTTTAAACATTCTTTTACTTGTACTGAGCTTTCTACTATGTATCTTTTACAGCCTGGAGGAAAATCCTCATGGGATGCTTGCTGGCCCTGATCTTTTTAGTATTGCTGTTTGCAGCTGTATTCATGAAGGGGTAAGTTCTATAATCTTTCCTTTACCAATAAAGTCTATGAAGTTTTCTGCCGAAAAAAAACTATACTTCTGTTTTCATGTTTGTGAAGCCAGGGGTATTGGCAGGAAAAAAATTCAACTTCAGCCAATACTTTTTAGTTTTGGATGCAGTGGGAAGGATTAGAGTGGGCTTGTTAGGTTTTTGTTGCTGTCTGTGTCAGTGGGAAGATATTACTATACTTGCTGTGCCCAGAAAGGCCCAAGATGGACATTGCCTCAAAATGAATAAAAATCCCACTTCTAATAGTTGTTAGTTTAACACTTTCTCCATTGGAAGGTTTTTCTCCACCTATGAGGGGAGCAGCTAGGTTAGTCCACCCATGCAATTCTGTACAAGAGTCCCTTGCAAGTCCCAACACAGTTGCAGAAGGTTAGCTCCACCCATGCTTACTTGGCAGCTATTCCAGTGCTTGAGGGTCGTGCCTCTACCCCTCGGGAGTTGTTCCTCCAGTACACATTTTCCTCACAGTCAATCAACGAAAATGAAGAATTGGAAGATTTCTTCTCTTTTTATCTGGGGTTCTATTCCACCAATGAGGCGAGCAGTAGGTTTAGTCCACCCACACTGCTATAATGCTGTACAACACAGTTGCAGAAGGTTAGCTCCACCCATGCTTACTTTGGCAGCTATTCCAGTGCTTGACGGTTGTTCCTCCATTGCACATTTTCCTCACAGGGAATCAATGACAATGAGGATGATTAGTTTAAACTGGTTGTAAACCCCAAATAATTTTTACCCTAATGCATTCCCTGCATTAAGGTAAAAATGTTTCAATATGGCTCCCACTGTTCTCAGTCAATTCCTGTGATGGAGGAGCAGAGGCGGGGCTGAGTCTTGCTGTCTGTGACTATAGATGCAGACAGCGGGGCTCAGGATCAAGCCTGAAGGTGTGCCACATTAGGAAGCAGCTATGGGGGCCCACTGAGCCAGGAGCAGCCAAAGGAAACCTGAGAAGAGGAGGATCAATGCAATGGTATTGCGCAGAGCAGGTAAGTATACCAAGCATTATTTATTTTAAAAAATGACTTTACAATCACTTTAATTTCCTCCCTGCTTTCAGGAACAAGTTTATCTGCTGCATGGGGCCAAGTAAGACCGAACCGGCAGATATCCTCCCATCTAAAGAACCCACATGGAACAATACAGGCATCTATCGACGCATTAGCCACGCCAACAAGGACATGCTATACGACAGATTCATGAACATAGAAAAGCGACCACCTTTTATTCGCCCAGAAATGAGCTTCTACAAGACCCACTACACAAACATGTCCTTTGACACTACTGGAGAAGAATGAGGGGGTCAATGAACATCATTTGAGGGTCTTCTAGTTAAAGAACTTTGCAGTACAGGATCACTTAAATTCCTTATTAACCCTTTTATTCACATGAGCAGTCCAAGAAAACGATTCAATTTCAAGGCCTACAGGAGTGGTAAATTTCCCTTTGACTTTTCTAGGAAGAAAATAGGAGATTGATGAGCCCTTAATGGGACTCTGTCAATCATAGGTGGGTTTGTAGAATGGTTGCTTTAATGACTTCTAAGCCTAAATAAAAAATGTTAAAGAGCTATCAGTAATACTCATGAACATGTACACAAAACAAATGCCTCGTCTGCTCAGGAAATTAGATTTTTTGTGTTACTTTAATTGTTTTATTGTTCTGTTAGTTATTTGAGGGAACAAAACCCCGCAGAGTGACAGATGGAATTATGATCTGCAGTTATTGTGAATATGACTGAAATATTGAATATATGATCGACAATTTAAATTTTCCTTTTGGTAGATATGTGAGTGCTGGAGCAATGAAAATGGGAATTATTTGTAATAAATATGAAATACATTGAATTCTCCTTAAGAGGTAAATCCTGATGGAGGTATAGTGTGTTTGGACCTGGTTCTGGTCCTAGGCTGCATCCTGATCACCTAATCGATGGTCAATTCCTCGGTGTGTGGTTAGGAATGCCCAGTACAAAGATTCATCCTGCTTGGAAATTATTTTAAAATATTTCTTGGTTAAAGGCATCAGATACCACCAACATGTTTTGGGGAAAAGAATTCTTCTTTCTTCGGGGATTGAACTATGGTTTATTATGGAATCAGGCTAGAATGAACTAGGAAGCCTGAGCTTAGGCAGGGTTGGGGCTAGAATATTCAGCGCGTCCATACGGCAATGTGGATAGCTGGCTATATATGGCCATATTAAAAGGGAGCTATACTAGACCTATGTGCACGTCACATTAAAGCTGTGCTAACAGTATTATTTGCATGAAAAAGGGGTAACAGAAAAACTAAGATACTTACGTTTCTTGGAGAAAGTGCCACCATGAGTTTCCTTCTGGTGCTGGTCACCTAACAAAAGCGTCCGTATTTTACATAAATACAGTCATGTGACTCCTGCTGATGGAAGGATCAGAGATCGGTTTGGCTACAGAAAAGAACTAGCCAATCTGACCTTTGATCCTCACTTCCAGTGGAGGTCATATGATCTTTCTTATGTGACTAGCCCTAAAGGGGGCATCCAGTGGCATTTTCTCTAGGAGAGGTAAGAATTTTGCTATCTTAATAAAAAGCATCAAGCATCCATAACCGGATTAAATTGCCAAAACCGTACTGGCTAGTGGCATGTGTGGTCCAAGCCTAAGATATCTTCTTTTTTTTTTGTCTTCTGGAGATAATTTCCATTTGGGAGGGAACAGGGGCGGACTGACAACTCATGGGGCCCCCAGGCAATAGGGGGATCATGGGGCCCCTGTGTCCTTGCCCAAACTCAAAAAAGCCTATCAAAAAGGTACCAGGGGTATCTCATGGGGCCCCCTACTGACCCCGGGCCCTCTGGCAGTGCCCGAGTTTCCAAATGGTCAGTCCGCCCCTGGGAGGGAACATGCTAAAGCAGTATTTAAACCCAAAAGCAAACATGTAATATATTGCAGCTTATCAATTCTTAGATGTGATGGCTGCATTTGTTTTCTTTTTTAGGATTTCTTTTTTCTATTTTCATCTGGTGATCTGGCCAATAAATCTGTTGTTTTTCAAAAGAACAAGTTCTCTTTCAGTTACAGGAACGAGACAAACCATTTTACACCAACAGGGGTGTTTAAAATGATCAACTTTATTTACGTAAAACCTTTATCCCAAAAGCAAAAAAAACTGTTTACTGTAACTGATTAGAAATTGTGAGCTGGAGGTCAATTTTCAATTAGTTTTTTTGTATTTAAATCTGCTAGTCCTTCTAACACTCCCCTACCCCCCAGACAGACAATGCTGCTGTCCAAAGGTGCTTTATCTCAACAGGAAAAAAAAATGTTTGCTGTAACCGCTTATAAAGTGTGAGCTGGAGTTTGGCTACAATTTGATTGTAAGCTCGAAAGAGCAGGGCCCTTGAACCCCTCGTGTTTTGTTTTGTTACTGTATTGTCTCATGTACTGTCCCCCACTATAATGTACAGCGCTGAGCAAACCTTTCTGGCGCTATATAAATACTGTATAATAATAATAATATCTAAATCTGCTAGTACATCTAACACTCCCTTCCCCCCCAGACTGACAATGCTGCTGTCCAATGATGTCTCTGTTGCTACTTCATCCAGAGTGGGGGCACTCTAATACAGGAGGTGTCTTACTGGTTAATTTACCAAGTGAACACAGAGGTGGGAACAGCCTAAAACAAGAAAACTAATGCAGCCACTACATCTAAGGATTGGTAGCAAGCTGCAATATATTACAGTTTGGGATTTGGATTTAATACTGCTTTAAATATGAAATGTGGTTAAAAATATGGATACTGACTATATTTTATTTATAGATTTATTTATGGCAAAAACTACAAGAAGAATGAAGCTCTTGAATACTGTATATTTTACTGTATCTATGCTTGTTTTTTTCGAGTGTAATACATGCATGATCTTTTAGAATGTGTAAATAATAAAGTGTTTCTATAGTTATTAAACCCGGAGTTAGTAGTATTCTATCAGTAAGAGGGGGAAATGTAAGCTCTGTCCATACAGATGCAGAAATTGTCTTTGTTTATTACAGGTATTTATATATCGCCAACCTGTGCTTCCCGGGTGCACGAAAACACCAAGATTGGACGCACAGGGGCTGGATGCCCAGTGTACATGTAGGGTTTTTACTTGTCGCTTTTGGTGGACAGAAAAGACGGACGTCCCCCCCCCAGCCATGCTGTACCATGATCTGTCATCCGCTGTATCCAGTGGACCGATCTGTGTAGCGGCCATTGGTGGTACCATGTGATCACTGTGGCCAATCACAACAGATCACATGACAATTGTACACAATGGATGGCGTTCATTTATGCCATTCTCTGTGTACTATTGTGTTGCTCTCTGTGATTTTCACATGTACAGACAGTGGCCAATCAGAGATAACAACAATAGTAAATAATGAATTAATCCATTTTATTCAGTGAAAATTGTTGCTTATACCAGTAACATTTACTGGTATAAGCAATCAAAGTGAATGTAATGTATTGCTCTGGTCACAGTATGTTAAGCAAAATCTTAAAAAAAAAAGTAATGAAAAAGAAAAAAATTTAAAAAAAAAAACTTTTTTTTGTGCATACCGTTACCAGTGTCCCTGATCACCACAACACCAAATGATGACGCTTTACTGCAAAGGTATATAAATAAAAAAAAATTACAGCTTAAAAAAACTCACATGCCCAGTACTTTGGACTATCTACTTTACAAGAACGGTCATTTGGGGGATATTTGTACTGTCCTGGAGTTTTCGGGCCTCAAGAAATGAGATCAGACGTCAGTACATCAGGATTGATCGATATTAAGATATAGATCCCATGGTTTGTGGACTTTATAGCGTTCCTAAAGACAAAATAATATATGTAATAAGAAATGTAGCAGAATACATTTTGGCCTAAATTTATGAAAAAAGATTATTCATTTGCAAAATTTTATAACAGAAACAAGGAAAATCGTGTTTGTTTTTGTTTGTTTATGTAGCAAAGAATTGATTAAATACCGCCAAAAGAAAGCTCTGTTTGTGTGAAAAAATGATAAAAAAGTAATATTGGTACAGTGTTGCATGACCGTGCAATTGTCATTGAAAGTGCGACAGCCCTGAAAATGGCCTGGGCAGGAAGGGAGTAAAAGTGCCCAGTATTGAAGTGGTTAAACACTCCACAGCTGAGCAGGTTCCATTCACACCACTAACGCACTTTGGGTGGCTGTGCACCGGCTGACAATGAAACCGGCTGCATTTAGAGGGTTAGCTCAGCTTTACTAAAAAACTGCCTATGCAGATAAGGGGCGTCCGTAGGTTAAAACAAACTGTGTGCCTCTGACTAAAGCTGAATAATGCCCTTGCTATAGGTGTAGGCCATTTACATACCACATGAGGCCTGACTGGAATACTCCCAGGGCGTTGCTAGGTGAGGCCTAGTCCTTACCGTGCACCTCCTACATCACAGGAGTGAGGTCTCCAGCACTGAGCTCAGAGCTACTGCATCAGGGAGAGGGAGCGCATGTGAGGGGGTTTGGAAAAGAGAAAAAGCTCATTCCTGTGATGGAGGAGGTGAGAAATAATGACTAGGCCTCGCTTAGCAACGTCCTGGGAGTATTCCAGTCAGGCCTCATGAGGTATGTAAATGGCCTACACCTATAGCAAGGGCATTATTCAGCTTTAGTCAGAGGCACAGTGTTTGTTTTTATCTACAGACGCCCCTTATCTGCGGTAGGCAGGTTTTCCTCTAAGCCCGGTTCACATATATACAAACTAGATGCGTTTTGAACCGCATCCGATTTGCATAACGTGAACCAAACCAGTTTTCTATGGAGCCAGTTCACATCTGTGTCGGCCGGCCGCAGTGCAATATTAGGAGTCAGGTACATTTTTCAGTCCGGTTCAGGTGCGATTTCCAGTATCGCACAATTTAAAAATTTGCACCCGAACCCCGGAACGAATTTGCACAAAACTCTTTTTTAAAAATCGCACTGAAGCCAGCCCCGCATGTATGTGAACCCGCTCTAAAGGTGAACTAACCCCTTAAACGCAGCTGCCGCATACTACAATGTGTCACAGCGCCCTGCAGTGTAAGCCCTGGGTAACACTCATGTAATCTGATGCCTTCCAGAACGCATAGATTGGCATGTGAAGGGAGATAACATGGCTTTCTATAGAGGTTGTTCACACCTACGCGCTCCAAACGCAATGCAATTTCGAAGGCCTGGTTCACACCTATGCATTTTTCAGTGCATTTTCAGTTTTTGCAGAAACGCACTGCAGTCCATTTAACATGGTTTCCTCGGGGTCATGTTCATATCTGTGCATTTTTTTGGAGTCAGGGACTTTTTTCCCCACGGCAGGTTGCATTTTTGGTTCCACAGACTTCCATAGAAACACATGAAAAACGCTTGCGTTTTTCATGATTTTTTTGTTGGTCTTGCCTGTCAACATACACCTCCCAAAAATACATCAAAAACTTGTGTAAAAAAAAATGGGAAAATGCATCAGCCGCATCCTGCATATGTGTGAACCCTGCCTAAAAGGGTCCTGTGCGTGTTTGGTGCTATGCGGTGCGTTCTTGAGCCCCATAGACTTGAATGGAAAAAGCAGTGAAAACACATAAGTGTGCAAAGCCATGCGATTTCATTGTGAGATACACCTCTTTCTAATGTCACAAAATTAGCCAGAACAGAAAGCGCAGCAGAATTGCTTCTTAAATCGCACTTGAAAACGCATAGAAATCTCACCACATCAGTGTAACCATGGCTAAATATATATATATTTTCCCTTGTGTTGCAGAAAAAGAGCACATCAGATAAGTGCGTTTAACGTGCGTCAGTGTGGGCTAAATACAAAGCAAGCACCCTCTCTATTTTTCTTCAACTTAAATAAGGGCGTGTGCGTTTAGGTGTGTTCTGGTGCATTTTCAATGCGTTTTACTGTCGAGTTCAGTGCAGAAAAATGCAGCATTTTCTACTTTTTCTTTCTGGAACTGGAGTGCCCTGGAAGCGACCTCACTGGTGTGAACGATGCGTTTTTGATGCAGAAAAGAATGGACAGCATGTGGTGTGAACTTGGCTCTGACAGTAGCTTGACACCTATGCAGGTTGCGATTGCTGCTTTTTTCCTCCATGGTTTGCGCTTTTCACATGCATTTATGATGCAGTTTGCTTTTTTTGGGATGTGTTAATGTTGCTGGGGGGAGGTGTCTGCTGTCATGCAGGAAACTCAGCAAAAACACACGTACATTGCTTTTGCTTGCGTTTTTGATGCGTTTCCTTTGAAGTCTATAGAACCAAAAACACAACCTGCGGGGGGCAAAAAAAGTCCCTGACCCTTTCCAAACAACGCAGCTACTTGAAAATGCACATAGGTGACCCAGACCCATAAGGAATCATTGTAAATGGACTGCAGTGTGTTTCTGAAAAACGGAAAGCGCGTTGGAAACGGCGTCGATGTGAACCTAGCCTCAAGATGATCTGCACAAATATCGGCACGCTTTCAGTCTCCACCCCCCTTCATCTATGTCCAAGCATTACTGATAGCAATATATGATGACACCAGGGGGCAATGTTGGGTTGGGGGGCCGTGTTTTTTCTTTTCGGCCCCGTGTTTGGCGGCCTCTTACCCTTCCACTCTCCATAGATGGGCCCAGGGGCGGACTGACAACTCATGGGGCTTCCGGACAATAGGGGATCATGAGGCCCCTGTGTCCTTGCCCACACTCAAAGCACACCCAAAAAAGCCTATAAAAGGTACCAGGGGCATTTAATGGGGCCCCCTACGGACCCCGAGCCCTTGGGCAGTGCCGGAGTGCTCGAATGGTAAGTCTGCCCCTGGATTGGCTGGTTTTCTGGCAGTCTCTGCGTGTGAGACACTGCGAGCCAGAAATTAGGGGGGTGTTCAATGGCATTTTCCTGTTCTGTTTGGAGAGGGGGGTTCCCTGTGATTTCTCTCTTTGCCCCTGCATGGCTTCCATCAGTCCAGGAGGAATAGTATCTTAGAATTGACCTTTCATCTCATCTTGCGATGTAACACGAGTAAAATCCCCTCCCTACCCCCCCGCTGGGGTCCGATCTAATACTACAAAGGGGCATGTGCAGTTGCTGAAACCTGGGATCGAACCAGGGACCACTAGACCTTCAGTCTAACGTTCTCCCAACTGAGATATTTCAGCTTCTTGATGCCCCAAAGGATTTGTAAGTAGGATCATAATGATGATACCCAGCAGCAGGTACAAGTGGTTTACAACCACTTTAACTATGTCTATTGGGACGCAGCGTCTGCATGGACACAGCCGCGGTTCCCAATTTTGACATTCATGCAGGGGAAAGGGAATCAAACCCAACCCCAAACGCACCTGCACCAACACGGATATCAAATTATGAGCAATGGCTGTGTCTGTGCAGCCACTGAGTCCCAATAGACATGAATGGCACTGTGTGGGATGCACAGGTATTTCCTGCATCCGTGTAAGGCAGTGGCATTCATTTCTTATGGGTTTTCTTGTGTTGTTTTGGGGTTTTTTTGTTTCTTGTCTGTTTAATAGTTTGGATAATCCCTGTGGCTGCAGCGTCCGACTCTTGTTCGATGATGGTAGTTGTCCTTGGTTGCTTAATTTCGGTAGTGGCCCATGTCTGCTCGATGTCGGTAGATGTCCGTAGTTGCTTGCTTTGGGTTGTCCGTGGTTGCTTGGTTTTGGTTGTCCATGGTTGCTTGGTTTGGGTTGTTGTCCATGGTTGCTTGGTTTGGGTTGTTGTCCATGGCGTCCCTAGGTGGGTGCGGGGGGTGCGAGCCGCACGGGGTGACACCCAGGGACTACGTATCTGCCCTCAGGCAGAAGGGACAAGGGACCAGGGCTTGGCAGGTCGGGAGAGCTTGTCATAGCTCAGGTGGGAGGCAGGGTTTAGGCAGGGGGCGGGCTCAGCAAGTCTTGAGCAGGGAAGGTGGGCTCGGCTTATGCCATCCTAAATTAATGGCAAGCCGGCTGTCTTACCCTCTCTGTGCTTCCCGGAGCGCTGATTCCCTGCTGCACCCACTGACATCGATAGGATCTAGCAGGAAGCCCAGACCCGGACTGACCATCGCAGCTAGGCTCCGCCCACCCGGCCTCTATTCCATTCACTGCATAGGGCCGGAGAGCGGAGCCTAGAGGTCAGTTGACCGTGAAGAAGGGGTACAGGAGAGGAGACCATCACTGCATGTGAAGTATCAGTGCAGCTGCAGACACCACAGACCCCAGATAAGTGCTCCAATACTTGTCAAATAGAGTCTCCCCCCCCTCTCCTCTCCCCCCCTCTCTGGTTGTTGTCCATGGTTACTTGGTTTCATTTGTCCATGGTTGCTCAGTGTCAGTAGTTTTCCATGGTTGTCCATTGGCTGCAGCCACTGAGTCCCGATAGACATGAATGACACTGTGTGGGATGCACAGGTATTTCCTGCATCCGTGTAAGGCAGTGGCATTCATTTCTTATGGGTTTTCTTGTGTTGTTTTGGGGTTTTTTTGTTTCTTGTCTGTTTAATAGTTTGGATAATCCCTGTGGCTGCAGCATCCGACTCTTGCTCGATGATGGTAGTTGTCCTTGGTTGCTTAGTTTCGGTAGTGGCCCATGTCTGCTCGATGTCGGTAGATGTCTATAGTTGCTTGGTTTGGGTTGTTATCTATGGTTTCTTGGTTTTGGTTGTCCATGGTTGCTTGGTTTGGGTTGTTGTCCATGGTTGCTTGGTTTGTTGTCAGTGGCGTCCCTAGGTGGGTGCAGGGGGTGCGAGCCGCATGGGGTGATACCCAGGGACTACGTATCTGCCCCCAGGCAGAAGGGACAAGGGACCAGGGCTTGGCAGGTCGGGAGAGCTTGGCATGGCTGGGGCGGCAGGCAGGGTTTAGGCAGGGGGCGGGCTCAGCAAGTCTTGAGCAGGGAAGGTGGGCTCGGCTTATGCCATCCTGAGTTAATGGCAAGTCGGCTGTCTTACCCTCTCTGTGCTTCCCGGAGCGCTGATTCCCTGCTGCACCCACTGACATCGATAGGATCTAGCAGGAAGCCGAGACCCGGACTGAGCATTGCAGCTAGGCTCCGCCCACCCGGCCTCTCTATTCCATTCACTGCATAGGGCTGGAGGGCGGAGCCTAGAGGTCAGCTGACTGTGAAGAGGGGGTGCAGGAGAGGAGACCATCACTGCATGTCAAGTATCAGTGCAGCCGCAGACACCATGGACCCCAGATAAGTGCTCCATTACTTGTCAAATAGTCTCCCCCCCCTATCTTCTCCCCCTTCTCTCTCTTCCACCCCTCTCTCTCTCCCCCCTCTCTCTCCCCCCTTTCTCCTCTCTCCCCCCCTCCTCTTCCCCCTCTCTGGTTGTTGTCCATGGTTGCTCAGTGTCAGTAGTTTTCCATTGTTGTCCATTGGCTGCAGCTTCTGACTCTTACTCTCATTGTCAGTCAGTGAAATAAAGTTTCTTCCTTGCCTCTATTGGTGTTTTATGAGCCTCTTTGTTGGACATTTGCATGGGAGCCAATGCGGATGTCGAGTTGGGAGCACCGGATGTGTCCATGCAGCCGCTGCTTCCCAACAGACATGAATGACACTGTGTGGGATGCACAGGTGTTTTGTGCATCTGCGTAAGGCAGTGCCATTCATTTCCTATTTTTTTTTTTCTGTTGTTTTTTGTTCTTTTGCTGCTTCTTTGTGTTGTTTTGTGGTTTTTTGTTTTCTTGCCTGTTTAATGGTTTGGATAAGTCCTGCACAGGCTGCAGCTTCTGACTCTTGCTCGATGTTGGTTTCGGTTGTTGTCCATGGTTACTTGGTTTCGGTTGTTGTCCACGTTTACTTGGTTTTGGTTGTCCATGGTTACTTGGTTTTGGTAGTTGTCCACGGTTTCTTGATTTTGGTAGTTGTCCATGGTTGTCCATTGAATAGGTGTTCACTGATGGCATCATCAAACTGTCACTTATGTAGGAAAAATTGGTGAAATTCTCCTGTTCTTTTGGTGATATTACATCATTCCGATCCTTGCGGTCGATAATTTTATCTAATTTGACTTGGTTATATGATGAATCCTTGGGAATTTGGAAAGAGAAAGAGGTATTAGTCACTATTTCTAATTGATACAGAAATTGATAACAAAGCATGGTGAACCCCAACTACTACCCCCCCCCCCCATTGCAGGGGATAACAGTAAAAAGCCTTCTTCCACCCTAGCTCCCTCTAGTGGTCAGAAGAAGCATTACACTTCATTATCCCACATTGTCTAACCCAAAGAACAAATGTAGTATTTTCAAGCTTAGGCCTTGATTGTGGTGGCTGCATTCGTTTTAATTGCATTTTACGGGTTAAGCACATTTTCTGCAAGTATAGGACAATACCTGGTAATCCAGACACAAATCCAGTGTCCTCGTAAGCTCCTGTGCACTGAACTAAGATCTCAAACAATATTATCAGCTTTCTCAGCTATTGTCTGTGAACTACAAACCAACACCCCGGTGTGCAATGGAGATAAAGAGAGGTGCAGGTGTTTGTAGTCCTAATCAGAAAAGCAGGCTAGGGTGACAATGCTGCTTCTCCATAGATACAGTACAGTAAGTGAGTGAACGTTGTCACCCTTGGGCAGGAAGTGTGCAGCAGGAGAGATTTATATGTAAAATAAATCAGGACTAAGCTTTGCACCTGACCTATCCACAATAATCATCTCCAGTAATAAGCAGAATTGATTCAGACCAGGCTGGATGATTGTGTAATGATCACAAATTCATAGACAAGTCTGAAAATTCTGTAAAAACAAATGTCTCAGCGCTGAAGAGCCGGCCGCTGAACATCTCCAATCCCTTTAATGTGGTTGAACTCCATTATCTGTATACTTACTGGTTTTGACGGTATGCGTAGCTTTCTTCTATCTAACTCCACCCAGTTGATGGTGTTGAAGAACTGACATCTCCTGATGTCACTGACTTGGTATTTTCGCTCATCTTGGTCTTTCCACAGAAGCTGTAAAGAAGAATAAAATATGAGACACAGAAGGAGCAAATAAATAATAATAATAATAAATAATAAATAACAATCTCTGAGCAATAGTGAAGCTTAGGCTGTGTGTATACTTACTGTAGTATAATAATAATAATAATAATAATAATACTTACTCTCTTTAGGAGGTCACAGAGGTCAGATTCAAAAAATTCCGGATAATCTGGATCCATGGTGATGATCTTATTTTTCACTTTTTTGATGGTGTCTGTGCCCTTGTTGAAGGGGTGTTTGCCAGATGCCATCTCGTACACTATTACTCCAAGGGAGAAATAGTCAACCATGGTGAAGTAATCCATGTGTTGCAAGACCTGTAGAAACACAAGGGAGGAAAAATTGTATGAGACAAAGATGACAACATAGTGACATTTGTGAAGTAAGGAAGGGGCTTAAAGTGGATGTAAAGTCAAAATATTATCCCCAGAACAGGTATCCCCATTTCCCCTTTACTCTTGTTCTGGGATGAACTGTAACATTTTGGAATTCACTCTTACGATTTTTCTCACTGACAATGGTCACCAGTACAAATAGAGGAGTGAATCTACCCAATGGGGACGCAGACAGCAAAAAATGTTTAACAGTCTAAAAACGTTCCCTACTCCTACCAAACAAAAAGCAAAGTTTTGCCTAGAGGTACGCTATAACTGTCCATTTTAAAGTAGTTGGATGAAGGTATATGGACTCCAATAGCTCAATAGTCACACTCGCTCTCTGTGTTTAAGTGAAGAAGGAAAACAGCAGGAGAGCAATTACTGAAGGTTTTACCCCATTTGTATGTGTGAATCGGGCTGGACAGATCTATCCATCCACACCGGGCCTCATTGTCCCCTACAAAGAAACTTCAACACTGCTGCAGGTCTCAGAACTCCCCACCTTTTGTTGGGGCTATTGCTCTGTCCTGGAAACCCATTGAAAGCAACTGGGGCACCAGTGGAGACATTCTTCATTTAGTGAAAGTGGAGCATCCATTTATTTCTTCTCTATATCCAATGATGATAAATGGTATATCTTGATAAATATTACAATTAAGTCTGATATTAGACTTATACTTACTTCTGGGGCCATGAAGGCTGGTGTCCCCGCATAACCACTGATTCTCTTCGATTCGGTGACTCCTCTCACTGCTGTTCCAAAATCTGCAATTCTGGCATGGCCGTCGCTGTCTAAGAGGATGTTTTCCGGCTTCAGATCTCTGTGAACGATCTCTTTGGCGTGCAGGAATTGCAGGCCGCATAGAATTTCCGCTGTTAAATTCCTGATAGAGAAAGAAATACATATATTAGCACTGAAAATCTTAACAGACCAGCTAAAGATGAAGTGACTTTTACGTAGAATTCATAGGGGTATTGATGGATGGGCTTAGTTGGAGGGGCCTGGCTAGGTCACATCCTGTCCTCAGTGATCAGCCTCTCCCAACTCCAAAGTGACCCTGACATCAAACTTACCTTAATCTGTTCACTTGTAGTGGAGCTGAAGAATTTATCAGTTGATAGTGATCCCCTTTACTCAGATACTCCATAACAAAGACAAGATGAGTCTGTAAAAAAGATGAAAACAGGTTAGATTATAGACATTCACTTTGTGGAGGAATATATGGAGACACGCACACCGGCATACAGTGCAGCGTGGCATCTTTACTAAGTGCTTCCTGAGGGAATTCTGAAAAACTGCACATAGAAGAAATGTAAGCCGCCATCACTGGACTACTTTTATCACAATATTAATTTTGTCTTGCTGTAAGGGTGATCCAGTGACTTCCATACTTTGGTTCACCATCCTAGAAGATGCATGTAGATCAGGAGTCCTGACTTCTGTCTTGCTAGCTGCAAACTTGTCCTTGCTGAGTGACTCAAGGTTTTGAGGTCAGAGACAGCCAGGCAGCTATCAATGTCTAAAGTCAGTAATGACAGCCTCTCAGTACATGGTTTCTTGAAGGAAAGCCTCTACTCTGTACAGTTTACTTCACTAATCTCCAGCCTTGTAAGAAGCACGCTAGAGTTCCTCTCTTACCTTTACTGCATTCCTCTGATCTACAGCCAGAGCCCCCAGAAAAGCATGGTGTGGGAATCAAGTGAAGTTTCCTTTTGCCTCTTTAAATTTAGCACTTAGTGCCTAGAGGACTAGCTGACAGGTCCAAACACTGTCATCTCATGGGGCAAAGGGATGCTTATCCTTGTGTAAGTTTTGACTCCCAAAAAAAAGTCACTATTTGCATAACTATTGTAGGGGGTCTGTATCAGTAGTGGAGCACAGTACTGGGAAGAGAAGAAGAAATTAGTAGATGAAAATACTTACCTCTATCTGGAATGTCCCATACAAATGGGTAAGATACGGGTTCTCTCTGCATTCTTCTAGAATGTTTCTTTCATTAAAAGCAGCGCAGGGATTAGAAAGCAGAAGTTTCTTTTTTCTGATGATCTTCACTGCCACCTTTTGGCCAGTGGTGGTATGGGTGGCCAACGCCACTTTTCCATAGCTCCCCTGTCCAATAACCTTATGGAAGGCAAAGCTTTCCACAGATAGTTTGTGTGACTGGCTGTTGCTGACACTGCTGGATGGGACCAGTTCAGTTTTTGCAGCCTCAGTGCTGGATAGGCTGTCTTCACTTTGCTGGTCCTCCTCAGTCATAGATGGTGTTGTTGCCTCCCTGTCACTGGTGGATTGAACCAGTGCAGTATTCTCACCCTCAGTGTTGGAGGTGATGACTGCACTTTGTTGTTCCTCCACAGTCTTAGGTGGTGTTGCATCTCTGTCACTGGTGGATGAAACCAGTGCAGTATTCTCACCCTCAGTGTTAGATTGGGTGACTGCACTTTGTTCCTCCACCTTCGTACGTAGTGCTGTTGCATCTCTGTCACTGGTGGATGAAACCAGTGCAGTGTTCTCACCCTCAATGGTAGATTGGGTGACTGCACTTTGTTGGGCCTCTACAGTCATAGATGGTGCTGTTGCCTCTGTTTCATTAGTGGATGAAACCAGTGCAGTGTTCTCACCCTCAATGGTAGATTGGGTGACTGCACTTTGTTGGGCCTCTACAGTCATAGATAGTGCTGTTGCCTCTGTTTCATTGGTGGATAGAACAGGTGCAGTACTTTCACCATCAATGGTAGATGAGGTGACTGCACTTTCTTGTTCCTCCGCAGTCGCAAATGATGTTGATTCCTCTCTGACACTGGTGGATGAAACCAGTGCAGTGTTCTCACCCTCAATGGTAGATGGGGTGACTGCACTTTCTTGTTCCTCCACAGTCGCGGATGATGTTGATGCTTCTCTGTCACTGGTGGATGAAACCAGTGCAGTGTTCTCACCCTCAATGGTAGATGGGGTGACTGCACTTTTTTGGTCCTCCACAGTCGCGGATGATGTTGTTGCATCTCTGTCACTGGTGGATAAAACCAGTGCAGTGTTCTCACCCTCAATGGTAGATGGGGTGACTGCACTTTGTTGGTCCTCCACAGTCATAGATGATGTTGTTGCATCTCTTACACTGGTGGATGAAACCAGTGCAGTGTTCTCACCCTCAATGGTAGATGGGGTGACTGCACTTTGTTGGTCCTCCACAGTCATAGATGATGTTGTTGCATCTCTGTCACTGCTGGATGAAACCAGTGCAGTGTTCTCACCCTCAATGGTAGATGGGGTGACTGCACTTTGTTGGTCCTCCACAGTCATAGATGATGTTGTTGCATCTCTTACACTGGTGGATGAAACCAGTGCAGTGTTCTCACCCTCAATGGTAGATGGGGTGACTGCACTTTGTTGGTCCTCCACAGTCATAGATGATGTTGTTGCATCTCTGACACTGGTGGATGAAACCAGTGCAGTGTTCTCACCCTCATTGGTAGATGGGGTGACTGCACTTTGTTGGTCCTCCACAGTCATAGATGATGTTGTTGCATCTCTGTCACTGGTGGATGAAACCAGTGCAGTGTTCTCACCCCCAATGGTAGATGGGATGACTGCACTTTGTTGGTCCTCCACAGTCATAGATGATGTTGTTGCATCTCTGTTACTGGTGGATGAAACCAGTGCAGTGTTCTCACCCTCAATGGTAGATGGGGTGACTGCACTTTGTTGGTCCTCCACAGTCACAGATGATGTTGTTGCATCTCTGACACTGGTGGATGAAACCAGTGCAGTGTTCTCACCCTCAATGGTAGATGGGGTGACTGCACTTTGTTGGTCCTCCACAGTCATAGATGATGTTGCATCTCTGGTGAATGGAACCAGTAGATTGTTCTCACCCTCCAGGGTGGTGTTGACGCTCAGAGATAGTGTATTGTTTTCTCCTGGAGAGGGAAAAAAATGTTATTTTCTTTTTGTTATACAAATCTTTGGACATTTAAATGTATTTTCTTTAACATATGTATGTGAGTGTCATCTGTGTCATGAAAATAATTTGTGTTGAACGTTTGAAAAATATACGTTCTATACATATGGACGATATTGTTGTTGTCACCCTGGGAGTCCATTCTCAGCACATGGCTTTTTCTGCCAGAACACGTGTATGCTAGTCTTATGAAGCCCCCATGACATCCGTAACAGCTATTCACCCCCTAAATATCCAGACTTAAACTTTGAGGCCACCAAGAGATAGACATCACAATGTGATCTCTCACAACGCTGAGAGCTTAGTGCCAAAGACCACTGATCTGCTAGAAGGGGGGGGGGGGCGCCATATTAATTTGATATGTATGCAGGCTGTGCTGTCTGCTTAGTAGTGCTTGTGCTTCAGTGTTGCTTCCTGTCAATGCCATTTCACCATTCTGCTAAATCCTACATAATAATGATCCCAGTATTCTGTTTTTGGTTCAGTTTCAGTAGATATATATATATATATGTTGGCTTTAGAGTCCTAATTCAAAATGGTGATGGGATCCAACTGTCAGTCTGTTGTGTACACTCCTGGATGCTGGGCAGCCAATCCTGCACACCTGATACATGTCTCCTGGAGACCAACTGTCATCTGAAGGAGTGGGCAGTGACCTCCAGGTATGAACTGTCCCCCATTGGAAGTTCCCTCTATTGGCAGCTCCAAATTTTGGATTTTTCTATCGCTTTCTAACCCGGGGGCAGCAGTCATCAGGGACAAATTAAAAGGCCAAATCTCATTACCGATGACAAAGCATTAAACTCTGATAGGGGCTCTAACCCTTCCCTCTTCTATTCAGTGACCTCTCCATGTGTATATAGCAGTGACCCCAATAAATCTATGTTTGGATGACAAACAATATATCTCCCTTCAGTGCCTTGCATTATAGTTAACAAATATACTACTTACTTTCAGCGTCGTCCTCTCTGGCTTTCGATTTAAAACAAGGGCAGATGGTGTGTAGAATTGCCCTGAACCCCCGCCTAACTGCTTTACATGCACCCCTACGGGGGGCTTTGTGCTGGTCAAGGGCCTGGCGGTCCCCTGTTAAGGGTTCCACTTTTGATCGCATAACTGAATCTTCTTTGTTGGTATTCAGAAGATCCTTTGACTTTTTAAATGTTGTCTTGCAATGAAAACGCTTCATTATGAAATAATGAGAATCGTCTCTTAGAGCAACAGAATTCGCTTCCTCTCCACTCACAACACTCCCAGCGAATGAGCCTCAGCTGCTGCTAGAGCTTCTACTAGAGTTTCCGCCAGGGTGGTCACATGACCTTTTGGCCACGCCCCCTTTTTCAAAATTTAACCCCTTGCTGCCCAGGTACAATTTTGACATTTTTCACACACTTGTTAATATCAGCATTTTTAGAAATTAGTGTATACATGGATATAGATATAATTTTTTTTTTTTGGGTGACAATATATTTCCGTAAAAGTGGGGACGTGATATTGGTTCATTATGTATGCAGGCTGTGCTGTCTTCTTAGTTGTGTTTGTGCTTTAATGTTATAATAATGATCCCAGTATTCTGTTTTTGGTTCAGTTTCAGTAGATATATATATATATGTTGCCTTTAGAGTCCTAATTCAAAATGGTGATGGGACCCAACTGTCAGTCTGTTGTGTTCACTCCTGGATGCTGGGCAGCCAATCCTGCACACCTGATACATGTCTCCTGCAGACCAACTGTCATCTGAAGGAGTGGGCAGTGACCTCCAGGTATGAACTGTCCCCCATTGGAAGTTCCCTCTATTGGCAGCTCCAAATTTTGGATTTTTCTAACACTTTCTAACCCGGGGACAGCAGTCATCAGGGACAAATGAAAAGGCCGAATCTCATTACCAGTGACAAAGCATTAAACTCTGACAGGGGCTCTAACCCTTCACTCTTCTATTCAGTGACCTCTCCATGTGTATATAGCAGTGACCCCAATAAATCTATGTTTGGGTGACAAACAAAATCTCCCTTCAGTGCCTTGCATTATAGTTAACAAATATACTACTTACTTTCAGCGTCGTCCTCTCTGACTTTCGATTTAAAACAAGGGCAGATGGTGTGTAGAATTGCCCTGAACCCCCGCCTAACTGCCTTACATGCACCCCTACGGGGGGCTTTGTGCTGGTCAAGGGCCTGGCGGTCCCCTGTTAAGGGTTCCACTTTTGATCGCATAACTGAATCTTCTTTGTTGGTATTCAGAAGATCCTTTGACTTTCTAAATGTTCTCTTGCAATGAAAACGCTTCATTATGAAATAATGAGAATCGTCTCTTAGAGCAACAGAATTCGCTTCCTCTCCACTCACAACACTCCCAGCGAATGAGCCCCAGCTGCTGCTAGAGCTTCTACTAGAGTTTCCGCCAGGGTGGTCACATGACCTTTTGGCCACGCCCCTTTTTCAAAATTTAACCCCTTGCTGCCCAGGTACAATTTTGACATTTTTCACACACTTGTTAATATCAGCGTTTTTAGAAATTAGTGTATACATGGATATAGATATAATTTTTTTATGGGGTGATATATATATATATATATATATATATATATAATATATTTCCCTAAAAGTGGGGACGTGATATTGGTTCATTGTGTATGCAGGCTGTGCTGTCTTCTTAGTGGTGTTTGTGCTTTAATGTCATAATAATGATCCCAGTATTCTGTTTTTGGTTCTGTTCAGTAAATATATATATATATGTTGCCTTTAGAGTGCTAATTCAAAATGGTGATGGGACCCAACTGTCAGTCTGTTGTGTTCACTCCTGGATGCTGGGCAGCCAATCCTGCACACCTGATACATGTCTCCTGCAGACCAACTGTCATCTGAAGGAGTGGGCAGTGACCTCCAGGTATGAACTGTCCCCCACTGAAAGTTCCCTCTATTGGCAGCTCCAAATTTTGGATTTTTCTATCACTTTCTAACCCGGGGGCAGCAGTCATCAGGGACAAATTAAAAGGCTGAATCTCATTACCGGTGACACAGAAAGCATTAAACTCTGACAGAGGCTCTAACCCTTCCCTCTTCTATTCAGTGACCTCTCCATGTATATATAGAGCTACTACTAGAGTTTCCTCACTGTGGTCACATGACCTTGTTTTGGCTGTAACTGACAAATGTCATATTTCGGCCACACACCTTTGTCAGAATGTAACCCCTTGCTGCCCAGGGTCAGTTTTGAGATTTTTCACACACATGTATTTTGTTTTAGGGGGGGAACGACAATCAGTATATTTCCCTACAGTTCCGTGCATTATAATTGACTACAATTATTTTATTATTTTACAATAATTGACTAGACAATTATTTATTTACCATCAAGTCACTTGTGGCCTATTTTCTGTATACTGTGATAGTACTTATTTATATGATGTTGAGATTTTTCACACACGTTAGAAGCAGAATTTGTAGCTATCCTAATGTAATATCTCATTGCACTGAGATCTTTGTGCCAAAGACCGCTGATCTGATAAAAGTAGGGGACGCCATATTGGTTCATTATGTATGCAGGCTGTGCTTCCTGCTTGGTAGTGCTTGTTCTTTAGGCCTCATGCACACAGGGCATTTTTGCAGCCCCTTTTAGGGTGTTTATTTTGTACTGCTTCCAGACGGCCCTCCATGTTACCCCATGTCTCCATGCTTACATAGACTTTTAGAAGTTTTTAGTAGCAGTAACATTTACCCGCAGGAAAAAAACCCAGCACCAGCGCATCCAGGAGCAGCAGCTTTTTAGCAATAAAAACGCTTGGTGAGTGTAAATGCATCTAAATGCTTGTTAACGCTAGGCACGTGTAGCGCTTGAGCATTCATTTATTTCAAAGGCCAGGATAAATTATTATGCTGGCCAATGAAATGAATTAACACCCCAGCGCTTGACGTTTGTAAACGTGCCAAAACGCGTTGAAAAGCGTTAGCCTCTTTGACAAGCATGAGGTTTTTTTCCTGCCAAAATGCTGCTGCCAGGAGGAGGAGTATTTTAAAAATGTCCTTTGTACACGAGGCCTTCATGTTGTTTCCCCTCAATACAATTTCACCATTCTGCTAAATCCTGAATAATAATGATCCCAGTATTCTGTATTTGGCTCTATTTTAGTAGTTAGGCAGCAGTTTGTGTATTTATATACCTTGCTTTCACAGTCATTGTTCAAAATGCTGATGGGACCCATGGGTGTTCCATCAGGGCTCTCAGGGGTCACAATTATGACCCCGCTCATGCTTCAGGGGGGCCCGTGATGTCTCCCTGTCACTATCATGAGCAAAGAGGAATCCAGAGCAAAGCAGAAGCTCCGAGCTCTGCCTCCATTTTGAAGTCCTGAGCCAGAGAGTAGCGGAGGAAGGATGGGGTGAGGCCAGCCTTGCTAGGCGGAGAAGTGTCAGTACTGACAACCAGGCGGGGATGGACACCGAGCTATCATCGGGCTGAGCGAGGGGGAAGGAGGAGGAGAGCACCTTCCAGGAGCTGGTACTGCTGTCTTTGGGGAGGTAAAAACGATACCACACACCACCTTACCCCTCCCCACAACTCCTGCTGACGCTCACACAAAAATTCTCACAAAATCCTGTAACACCTCCTGAGGGGCCCCCGAGGTACTGCGGGCTCCAGGGGCTGCAGATTTGACTGTGACAGTTTGAGCAGGATGAGAAGTGGGGAATCTGGATGGGTTTTCTCCGGGTACTCCGGTTTCCTCCCACACTCCAAAGACATGCTGGTAGGTGAATTGACTCCTGTCTAAATTGGCCCTAGTAAGAGCAGCTCATACACCTGATACATGTCTCCTGCAGACCAGCTGTCAGGTGAAGGAGCGGGCAGTGACCTTCAGGTATGAACTGTCCCCCATTTGAAGATTCCCCTCTACTAGCAGCTCCAAATTTTGGATTTTCTCATCACTTTCTAACCCGGGGACAGCAGTCAAGGGTAAACATTGAGAGGCTGAATCTCACTTACAGTGACACATGAAGCATTAAAACCTGACAGGGGCTCTTAATCTTCCTCCTCTATCCAGTGACCCCACAATGTGTATATGCTTCCAAAACTGAAGTGGTCTTTTAACCCCTTTTTTCATGACTTTTTGCTTTTGAAGCCTTGTTGCATCCATTTTGGGGACTTTGATTGGATAGTGGCAGTCAGCAGATCTTCCCCTCATTTACAAAGATCTGGAACAACTGCACTTGCAGAGTGCACAGTCTATTCACCTTTAGTAAATCACCCCCGTTGTGTATATAGCAATGACCCCACTAGATATATATTTGGGTGACATAACAACATGTTTCCTTACAGTTCCTTGCATTATAATTGACAAATATTCGATGTCCCCTCTGCGTGTTTCTCTTGGGTTTTTCGGTGAATTTCAGGGGCAGGTAGAGTGTACAACTGCCCTGAACCCCTGCCTGATGGCCTTACATACACCCCTATGAGGGGCTTTGGACTGTGCGAGGGGCTGGTGGTCCCCTGTTAAGGGTCTCAGTGAATCTTATTTGTTGGTTTTTAAAAGATCCTTTGACTTTTCATCTTTTTTCTTCCAATGAAAGTGCTTTATTATGAAATAATTAGAGATGAGCGAAGAAATGAAAAATTCGATTCGACTGATTCGGCGAATTCGTGGACAATATTCGATTCGAGTCGAATAAATTCGCTGTGAATTTAACTTAAAAAAAGGTGTTTCTAGGCTTCAGAGAGACTTAATATTAGTGCAGAACACTGTACCTTTAATTTAAATGCCCTTGGAGTCTGCTGGGGAAGAGAAATAATACTGTCAGTCAGTATGACATGCAGATGAGTGCCGTCGATCTTAGAATCACCGCACACTTCACTCATTTGGGCAGTCACGGGGCCAAAACCAGTGTTTGGAGCCACAGTGTGGCGGTGGAGCAAGCAGCAATGGGAGGCCATACAGCAACCTATGACAAAATGGAAACCAGCAGGAGTGTGAGGAGACCTGAAAGTGGCACATGGCAGAGTGGGAGCAATGGGAGGCGGTACAGGGACCCAGGTCACACTGTGGGCCCAGCAGCAGCGTGACCAGGCGGTACGGGGGCCCATGGCCGATTTGGGGCCTGGTGGCACCTATGGAAGGCCTGTAATCTGCCAGCAACCTATGACAAAATGGAACACCGCAGGAGTGTGAGGAGACCTCAAAGTGGCACATGGCAGAGTGGGAGCAATGGGAGGCGGTACAGGGACCCAGGTCACACTGTGGGACCAGCATCAGCGTGAACAGGCGGTACGGGGGCCCATGGCCGATTTGACCTCGTTCATCCCATAGTCCTGCCGACTCACGAATAGCGTGGCCTCCTCAAAGGGCCTGAGCAAGCGCAGGTGTCACGCATGAGCTGACAATGGCTGACATCTAAGTTACACAGGGAGTACCTTTATCCGCTTTTAACATCAGGAAATCTGTGATGGCCTTTAGCTGTTCGTAAAGGCGGTCTAACATATGTAGGGTTGAATTACACCTTGTTGCAACGTCACAGCATGAGGAGTCGGTACGGGGGCCCATGGCAGATTACGTGCCTGGCAGCAGCAATGGGAGGCCCGTAATCTGCCAGCACCCTATGTCAAAAAATTGAACACACCAGCAGTGTGAGGAGACCTCAAAGTGGCACATGGCAGAGTGGAAGCAATGGGAGGCCGTACAGGGACCCAGGTCACACTGTGGGCCCAGCAGCAGCGTGACCAGGAAGTACGGGGGCCCATGGCCGATATGGGGCCTGGCGGAACCTATGGAAGGCCGCTAATCTGCCAGCAACCTATGACAAAATGGAAAACCGCAGGAGTGTAAGGAGACCTCAAAGTAGCACATGGCAGAGTGGAAGCAATGGGAGGCCGTACAGGGACCCAGGTCACACTGTGGGCTCAGCAGCAGCGTGACCAGGAGGTACGGGGGCCCATGGCCGACATGGGGCCTGGCGGCACCTATGGAAGGCCGCTAATCTGCCAGCAACCTATGACAAAATGGAAAACCGCAGGAGTGTAAGGAGACCTCAAAGTGGCACATGGCAGAGTGGAAGCAATGGGAGGCCGTACAGGGACCCAGGTCACACTGTGGGACCAGCAGCAGCGTGACCAGGAGGTACGGGGGCCCATGGCCGATATGGGGACTGGCGGCACCTATGGAAGGCCGCTAATCTGCCAGCACCCTATGACAAAATGGAACCCTGGGCTGGGGCAGGCAGAACCGCCGTATCTTTATCACGTTTTTCCCAGGCCACCGAATGGCGACGCTGCATATGCTGACGCAACGCTGTAGTCCCAACATGGGCCCCCTGACCACGCTTGACTTTCTGGCCACATAGTCGACATTAGGCTACGTTTACTTCCTCGGGCGGCTTGACGAAAACTTGCCACACCGCCGAGTAGGAAACTTTGCACCCGCTACTCCTCACTGGCTGACTGCTACTTCCTCCGTGCACATCGGCACCACTACTGGCTGTGGTGGTAGGCTGCAGTGGAGCTGCTGCTCTACTCCGTGGCCGTTTGCCTCCACTGACACAGCTGCGACCCTGCTGCCTCCTGGCAGCAGCAATGGGAGGCCGTACAGGGACCCAGGTCACACTGTGGGACCAGCAGCAGCGTGACCAGGCGGTACGGGGGCCCATGGCCGATATGGGGCCTGGCGGCACCAATGGAAGGCCTGTAATCTGCCAGCAACCTATGACAAAATGGACAACCGCAGGAGTGTGAGGAGATTTCAAAGTGGCACATGGCAGAGTGGAAGCAATGGGAGGCCGTACAGGGACCCATGAGACACTCTGGACCTGGCAGCAGCATGAAGAGGCGGTACAGGGGCCCATGGCAGATTACGGGCCTGGCAGCAGCAATGGGAGGCCCGTAATCTGCCAGCACCCTATGTCAAAAAATTCAACACACCAGCAGTGTGAGGAGACCTGAAAGTGGCACATGGCAGAGTGTGGCGATGGAGACAGCAGCAATGGGAGGCCGTACAGGGACCCATGAGAGACTCTGGACCTAGCAGCAGCATGAGGAGGCGGTATATAGGGGCCCATGGCAGATTAGGGGCCTGGCAGCAGCTATAGGAGGCCCGTAATCTGCCAGCACCCTATGTCAAAAAATTCAACACACCAGCAGTGTGAAGAGACCTGAATGTGGCACATGGCAGAGTGTGGCGATGGAGACAGCAGCAATGGGAGGCCGTACAGGGACCCATGAGAGACTCTGGACCTAGCAGCAGCATGAGGAGGCGGTATATAGGGGCCTATGGCAGATTGAGGGCCTGGCAGCAGCTATAGGAGGCCCGTTATCTTGCAGCACCCTATGTCAAAAAATTCAACACAACAGCAGTGTGAGGAGACCTGAAAGTGGCACATGGCAGAGTGTGGCGATGGAGACAGCAGCAATGGGAGGCCGTACAGGGACCCATGAGAGACTCTGGACCTAGCAGCAGCATGAGGAGGCGGTATATAGGGGCCCATGGCAGATTAGGGGCCTGGCAGCAGCTATAGGAGGCCCGTAATCTGGCAGCACCCTATGTCAAAAAATTCAACACACCAGCAGTGTGAAGAGACCTGAATGTGGCACATGGCAGAGTGTGGCGATGGAGACAGCAGCAATGGGAGGCCGTACAGGGACCCATGAGAGACTCTGGACCTAGCAGCAGCATGAGGAGGCGGTATATAGGGGCCTATGGCAGATTAGGGGCCTGGCAGCAGCTATAGGAGGCCCGTTATCTTGCAGCACCCTATGTCAAAAAATTCAACACAACAGCAGTGTGAGGAGACCTGAAAGTGGCACATGGCAGAGTGTGGCGATGGAGACAGCAGCAATGGGAGGCCGTACAGGGACCCATGAGAGACTCTGGACCTAGCAGCAGCATGAGGAGGCGGTACATAGGGGCCCATGGCAGATTAGGGGCCTGGCAGCAGCTATAGGAGGCCCGTAATCTGCCAGCACCCTATGTCAAAAAATTCAACACACCAGCAGTGTGAAGAGACCTGAATGTGGCACATGGCAGAGTGTGGCGATGGAGACAGCAGCAATGGGAGGCCGTACAGGGACCCATGAGAGACTCTGGACCTAGCAGCAGCATGAGGAGGCGGTATATAGGGGCCTATGGCAGATTAGGGGCCTGGCAGCAGCTATAGGAGGCCCGTTATCTTGCAGCACCCTATGTCAAAAAATTCAACACAACAGCAGTGTGAGGAGACCTGAAAGTGGCACATGGCAGAGTGTGGCGATGGAGACAGCAGCAATGGGAGGCCGTACAGGGACCCATGAGAGACTCTGGACCTAGCAGCAGCATGAGGAGGCAGTATATAGGGGCCCATGGCAGATTAGGGGCCTGGCAGCAGCTATAGGAGGCCCGTAATCTGCCAGCACCCTATGTCAAAAAATTCAACACACCAGCAGTGTGAAGAGACCTGAATGTGGCACATGGCAGAGTGTGGCGATGGAGACAGCAGCAATGGGAGGCCGTACAGGGACCCATGAGAGACTCTGGACCTAGCAGCAGCATGAGGAGGCGGTATATAGGGGCCTATGGCAGATTAGGGGCCTGGCAGCAGCTATAGGAGGCCCGTTATCTTGCAGCACCCTATGTCAAAAAATTCAACACAACAGCAGTGTGAGGAGACCTGAAAGTGGCACATGGCAGAGTGTGGCGATGGAGACAGCAGCAATGGGAGGCCGTACAGGGACCCATGAGAGACTCTGGACCTAGCAGCAGCATGAGGAGGCGGTATATAGGGGCCCATGGCAGATTAGGGGCCTGGCAGCAGCTATAGGAGGCCCATAATCTGCCAGCACCCTATGTCAAAAAATTCAACACACCAGCAGTGTGAAGAGACCTGAATGTGGCACATGGCAGAGTGTGGCGATGGAGACAGCAGCAATGGGAGGCCGTACAGGGACCCATGAGAGACTCTGGACCTAGCAGCAGCATGAGGAGGCGGTATATAGGGGCCTATGGCAGATTAGGGGCCTGGCAGCAGCTATAGGAGGCCCGTTATCTTGCAGCACCCTATGTCAAAAAATTCAACACAACAGCAGTGTGAGGAGACCTGAAAGTGGCACATGGCAGAGTGTGGCGATGGAGACAGCAGCAATGGGAGGCCGTACAGGGACCCATGAGAGACTCTGGACCTAGCAGCAGCATGAGGAGGCGGTATATAGGGGCCCATGGCAGATTAGGGGCCTGGCAGCAGCTATAGGAGGCCCGTAATCTGCCAGCACCCTATGTCAAAAAATTCAACACACCAGCAGTGTGAAGAGACCTGAATGTGGCACATGGCAGAGTGTGGCGATGGAGACAGCAGCAATGGGAGGCCGTACAGGGACCCATGAGAGACTCTGGACCTAGCAGCAGCATGAGGAGGCGGTATATAGGGGCCTATGGCAGATTAGGGGCCTGGCAGCAGCTATAGGAGGCCCGTTATCTTGCAGCACCCTATGTCAAAAAATTCAACACAACAGCAGTGTGAGGAGACCTGAAAGTGGCACATGGCAGAGTGTGGCGATGGAGACAGCAGCAATGGGAGGCCGTACAGGGACCCATGAGAGACTCTGGACCTAGCAGCAGCATGAGGAGGCGGTATATAGGGGCCCATGGCAGATTAGGGGCCTGGCAGCAGCTATAGGAGGCCCGTAATCTGCCAGCACCCTATGTCAAAAAATTCAACACACCAGCAGTGTGAAGAGACCTGAATGTGGCACATGGCAGAGTGTGGCGATGGAGACAGCAGCAATGGGAGGCCGTACAGGGACCCATGAGAGACTCTGGACCTAGCAGCAGCATGAGGAGGCGGTATATAGGGGCCTATGGCAGATTAGGGGCCTGGCAGCAGCTATAGGAGGCCCGTTATCTTGCAGCACCCTATGTCAAAAAATTCAACACAACAGCAGTGTGAGGAGACCTGAAAGTGGCACATGGCAGAGTGTGGCGATGGAGACAGCAGCAATGGGAGGCCGTACAGGGACCCATGAGAGACTCTGGACCTAGCAGCAGCATGAGGAGGCGGTATATAGGGGCCCATGGCAGATTAGGGGCCTGGCAGCAGCTATAGGAGGCCCGTAATCTGCCAGCACCCTATGTCAAAAAATTCAACACACCAGCAGTGTGAAGAGACCTGAATGTGGCACATGGCAGAGTGTGGCGATGGAGACAGCAGCAATGGGAGGCCGTACAGGGACCCATGAGAGACTCTGGACCTAGCAGCAGCATGAGGAGGCGGTATATAGGGGCCTATGGCAGATTAGGGGCCTGGCAGCAGCTATAGGAGGCCCGTTATCTTGCAGCACCCTATGTCAAAAAATTCAACACAACAGCAGTGTGAGGAGACCTGAAAGTGGCACATGGCAGAGTGTGGCGATGGAGACAGCAGCAATGGGAGGCCGTACAGGGACCCATGAGAGACTCTGGACCTAGCAGCAGCATGAGGAGGCGGTATATAGGGGCCCATGGCAGATTAGGGGCCTGGCAGCAGCTATAGGAGGCCCGTAATCTGCCAGCACCCTATGTCAAAAAATTCAACACACCAGCAGTGTGAAGAGACCTGAATGTGGCACATGGCAGAGTGTGGCGATGGAGACAGCAGCAATGGGAGGCCGTACAGGGACCCATGAGAGACTCTGGACCTAGCAGCAGCATGAGGAGGCGGTATATAGGGGCCTATGGCAGATTAGGGGCCTGGCAGCAGCTATAGGAGGCCCGTTATCTTGCAGCACCCTATGTCAAAAAATTCAACACAACAGCAGTGTGAGGAGACCTGAAAGTGGCACATGGCAGAGTGTGGCGATGGAGACAGCAGCAATGGGAGGCCGTACAGGGACCCATGAGAGACTCTGGACCTAGCAGCAGCATGAGGAGGCGGTATATAGGGGCCCATGGCAGATTAGGGGCCTGGCAGCAGCTATAGGAGGCCCGTAATCTGCCAGCACCCTATGTCAAAAAATTCAACACACCAGCAGTGTGAAGAGACCTGAATGTGGCACATGGCAGAGTGTGGCGATGGAGACAGCAGCAATGGGAGGCCGTACAGGGACCCATGAGAGACTCTGGACCTAGCAGCAGCATGAGGAGGCGGTATATAGGGGCCTATGGCAGATTAGGGGCCTGGCAGCAGCTATAGGAGGCCCGTTATCTTGCAGCACCCTATGTCAAAAAATTCAACACAACAGCAGTGTGAGGAGACCTGAAAGTGGCACATGGCAGAGTGTGGCGATGGAGACAGCAGCAATGGGAGGCCGTACAGGGACCCATGAGAGACTCTGGACCTAGCAGCAGCATGAGGAGGCGGTATATAGGGGCCCATGGCAGATTAGGGGCCTGGCAGCAGCTATAGGAGGCCCGTAATCTGCCAGCACCCTATGTCAAAAAATTCAACACACCAGCAGTGTGAAGAGACCTGAATGTGGCACATGGCAGAGTGTGGCGATGGAGACAGCAGCAATGGGAGGTCGTACAGGGACCCATGAGAGACTCTGGACCTAGCAGCAGCATGAGGAGGCGGTATATAGGGGCCTATGGCAGATTAGGGGCCTGGCAGCAGCTATAGGAGGCCCGTTATCTTGCAGCACCCTATGTCAAAAAATTCAACACAACAGCAGTGTGAGGAGACCTGAAAGTGGCACATGGCAGAGTGTGGCGATGGAGACAGCAGCAATGGGAGGCCGTACAGGGACCCATGAGAGACTCTGGACCTAGCAGCAGCATGAGGAGGCGGTATATAGGGGCCCATGGCAGATTAGGGGCCTGGCAGCAGCTATAGGAGGCCCGTAATCTGCCAGCACCCTATGTCAAAAAATTCAACACACCAGCAGTGTGAAGAGACCTGAATGTGGCACATGGCAGAGTGTGGCGATGGAGACAGCAGCAATGGGAGGCCGTACAGGGACCCATGAGAGACTCTGGACCTAGCAGCAGCATGAGGAGGCGGTATATAGGGGCCTATGGCAGATTAGGGGCCTGGCAGCAGCTATAGGAGGCCCGTTATCTTGCAGCACCCTATGTCAAAAAATTCAACACAACAGCAGTGTGAGGAGACCTGAAAGTGGCACATGGCAGAGTGTGGCGATGGAGACAGCAGCAATGGGAGGCCGTACAGGGACCCATGAGAGACTCTGGACCTAGCAGCAGCATGAGGAGGCGGTATATAGGGGCCTATGGCAGATTAGGGGCCTGGCAGCAGCTATAGGAGGCCCGTTATCTTGAAGCACCCTATGTCAAAAAATTCAACACAACAGCAGTGTGAGGAGACCTGAAAGTGGCACATGGCAGAGTGTGGCGATGGAGACAGCAGCAATGGGAGGCCGTACAGGGACCCATGAGAGACTCTGGACCTAGCAGCAGCATGAGGAGGCGGTATATAAGGGCCCATGGCAGATTAGGGGCCTGGCAGCAGCTATAGGAGGCCCGTAATCTGCCAGCACCCTATGTCAAAAAATTCAACACAACAGCAGTGTGAGGAGACCTGAAAGTGGCACATGGCAGAGTGTGGCGATGGAGACAGCAGCAATGGGAGGCCGTACAGGGACCCATGAGAGACTCTGGACCTAGCAGCAGCATGAGGAGGCAGTATATAGGGGCCCATGGCAGATTAGGGGCCTGGCAGCAGCTATAGGAGGCCCGTAATCTGCCAGCACCCTATGTCAAAAAATTCAACACACCAGCAGTGTGAAGAGACCTGAATGTGGCACATGGCAGAGTGTGGCGATGGAGACAGCAGCAATGGGAGGCCGTACAGGGACCCATGAGAGACTCTGGACCTAGCAGCAGCATGAGGAGGCGGTATATAGGGGCCTATGGCAGATTAGGGGCCTGGCAGCAGCTATAGGAGGCCCGTTATCTTGCAGCACCCTATGTCAAAAAATTCAACACAACAGCAGTGTGAGGAGACCTGAAAGTGGCACATGGCAGAGTGTGGCGATGGAGACAGCAGCAATGGGAGGCCGTACAGGGACCCATGAGAACCTCTGGACCTAGCAGCAGCATGAGGAGGCGGTATATAGGGGCCCATGGCAGATTAGGGGCCTGGCAGCAGCTATAGGAGGCCCGTAATCTGCCAGCACCCTATGTCAAAAAATTCAACACACCAGCAGTGTGAAGAGACCTGAATGTGGCACATGGCAGAGTGTGGCGATGGAGACAGCAGCAATGGGAGGCCGTACAGGGACCCATGAGAGACTCTGGACCTAGCAGCAGCATGAGGAGGCGGTATATAGGGGCCTATGGCAGATTAGGGGCCTGGCAGCAGCTATAGGAGGCCCGTTATCTTGCAGCACCCTATGTCAAAAAATTCAACACAACAGCAGTGTGAGGAGACCTGAAAGTGGCACATGGCAGAGTGTGGCGATGGAGACAGCAGCAATGGGAGGCCGTACAGGGACCCATGAGAGACTCTGGACCTAGCAGCAGCATGAGGAGGCGGTATATAGGGGCCCATGGCAGATTAGGGGCCTGGCAGCAGCTATAGGAGGCCCGTAATCTGCCAGCACCCTATGTCAAAAAATTCAACACACCAGCAGTGTGAAGAGACCTGAATGTGGCACATGGCAGAGTGTGGCGATGGAGACAGCAGCAATGGGAGGCCGTACAGGGACCCATGAGAGACTCTGGACCTAGCAGCAGCATGAGGAGGCGGTATATAGGGGCCTATGGCAGATTAGGGGCCTGGCAGCAGCTATAGGAGGCCCGTTATCTTGCAGCACCCTATGTCAAAAAATTCAACACAACAGCAGTGTGAGGAGACCTGAAAGTGGCACATGGCAGAGTGTGGCGATGGAGACAGCAGCAATGGGAGGCCGTACAGGGACCCATGAGAGACTCTGGACCTAGCAGCAGCATGAGGAGGCGGTATATAGGGGCCCATGGCAGATTAGGGGCCTGGCAGCAGCTATAGGAGGCCCGTAATCTGCCAGCACCCTATGTCAAAAAATTCAACACACCAGCAGTGTGAAGAGACCTGAATGTGGCACATGGCAGAGTGTGGCGATGGAGACAGCAGCAATGGGAGGCCGTACAGGGACCCATGAGAGACTCTGGACCTAGCAGCAGCATGAGGAGGCGGTATATAGGGGCCTATGGCAGATTAGGGGCCTGGCAGCAGCTATAGGAGGCCCGTTATCTTGCAGCACCCTATGTCAAAAAATTCAACACAACAGCAGTGTGAGGAGACCTGAAAGTGGCACATGGCAGAGTGTGGCGATGGAGACAGCAGCAATGGGAGGCCGTACAGGGACCCATGAGAGACTCTGGACCTAGCAGCAGCATGAGGAGGCGGTATATAGGGGCCCATGGCAGATTAGGGGCCTGGCAGCAGCTATAGGAGGCCCGTAATCTGCCAGCACCCTATGTCAAAAAATTCAACACACCAGCAGTGTGAAGAGACCTGAATGTGGCACATGGCAGAGTGTGGCGATGGAGACAGCAGCAATGGGAGGCCGTACAGGGACCCATGAGAGACTCTGGACCTAGCAGCAGCATGAGGAGGCGGTATATAGGGGCCTATGGCAGATTAGGGGCCTGGCAGCAGCTATAGGAGGCCCGTTATCTTGCAGCACCCTATGTCAAAAAATTCAACACAACAGCAGTGTGAGGAGACCTGAAAGTGGCACATGGCAGAGTGTGGCGATGGAGACAGCAGCAATGGGAGGCCGTACAGGGACCCATGAGAGACTCTGGACCTAGCAGCAGCATGAGGAGGCGGTATATAGGGGCCCATGGCAGATTAGGGGCCTGGCAGCAGCTATAGGAGGCCCGTTATCTTGCAGCACCCTATGTCAAAAAATTCAACACAACAGCAGTGTGAGGAGACCTGAAAGTGGCACATGGCAGAGTGTGGCGATGGAGACAGCAGCAATGGGAGGCCGTACAGGGACCCATGAGAGACTCTGGACCTAGCAGCAGCATGAGGAGGCGGTATATAGGGGCCCATGGCAGATTAGGGGCCTGGCAGCAGCTATAGGAGGCCCGTAATCTGCCAGCACCCTATGTCAAAAAATTCAACACACCAGCAGTGTGAAGAGACCTGAATGTGGCACATGGCAGAGTGTGGCGATGGAGACAGCAGCAATGGGAGGCCGTACAGGGACCCATGAGAGACTCTGGACCTAGCAGCAGCATGAGGAGGCGGTATATAGGGGCCTATGGCAGATTAGGGGCCTGGCAGCAGCTATAGGAGGCCCGTTATCTTGCAGCACCCTATGTCAAAAAATTCAACACAACAGCAGTGTGAGGAGACCTGAAAGTGGCACATGGCAGAGTGTGGCGATGGAGACAGCAGCAATGGGAGGCCGTACAGGGACCCATGAGAGACTCTGGACCTAGCAGCAGCATGAGGAGGCGGTATATAGGGGCCTATGGCAGATTAGGGGCCTGGCAGCAGCTATAGGAGGCCCGTTATCTTGCAGCACCCTATGTCAAAAAATTCAGCACAACAGCAGTGTGAGGAGACCTGAAAGTGGCACATGGCAGAGTGTGGCGATGGAGACAGCAGCAATGGGAGGCCGTACAGGGACCCATGAGAGACTCTGGACCTGGCAGCAGCAGGAGGAGGTGGTATATAGGGGCCTATGGCAGATTAGGGGCCTGGCAGCAGCTATAGGAGGCCCGTAATCTGCCAGCACCCTATGTCAAAAAATTCAACACACCAGCAGTGTGAGGAGACCTGAAAGTGGCACATGTTTGAGGCATGATTCATGGCGGATTTAGTCAGTTGTGTCAGGAACTGGTGGTTTGAAATCCAGACTAATCCACGCCTGATTCATTTTCACAAACGTGAGTCTCTCCACACTTTGGGTGGACAGTCGTGTCCTCCGCGGAGTTACAATACCTCCTGCCGCACTAAACACGCGCTCCGATGCCACGCTACTGGCCGGGCATGACAGCTTTTCAAGGGCAAATTCAGCTAGTTGGGGCCAAAGGTCAAGTTTCGTTGCCCAGTAGTCAAGGGGATTGTCTACCTCGGTTGGCAGGGTGCTGTCCAAGTAGGCCCAAGCCTGTTGTTTGAGCTCCTGCTCCAGGTCCACCTGATGCTGCTGCTGCTGCTGCGGCTGGTTAGTAGTTTCCTCACTGCGCTGGTGAAGAAAGCTACTCATCATCGACTGCAGACTGAGGCAGCCGCTGCTGGTGGAGCTGCCACTGCTCCTACCACCCCACCCCTCCCCTGCTGCCTTGCCAGCAGAACACGAGCGCACAGGGCCCACAGTGTCTGAGGATGGACGTTGGCGCACAAAGGCAGAGACCAACTGACTATATAGGTGGTTTTTATAGTACGTAATTTTGGCCTCCCTCTCAGCAGGTGTGAAAAAGGCCACCATTTTGGACCGGTAGCGAGGGTCCAACAAGGTGGACAGCCAAAAGTCATCCCTCTGTCTAATGGTTATTATTCGGCTGTCGCTACGCAAGCAACCGAGCATGCTATGGGCCATTTGTGCCAAGGAATGCGAGGGACTCCCTGCCTCCATCTCCACAGCATACTGCCACGGTGCGTCTGGGTCCTCTGTCTCCTCCTCCTCCTCCTCTACCAGATGCTCCTGCTCCTCCACTCCTGTCCGCTGAGTGGAAAAACTACCCATTTCACTCAATAATTCCTGAGCACAAATGTCCTCCTCTACCTCCTCCTCTTCTTCCTGTCCTGCCCCCACAGGGGTCATGTGGCGTTGAGATCTGTGCGCCACGTCTACCGCACCCTGACCAGCCATTGTTAACAGCATTTGTTCCAGGACGTGCAACAGAGGAATGACGTCGTTCATCCCATAGTCCTGCCGACTCACGAATAGCGTGGCCTCCTCAAAGGGCCTGAGCAAGCGGCAGGTGTCACGCATGAGCTGCCAATGGCTGACATCTAAGTTACACAGGGGAGTACCTTTATCCGCTTGTAACATCAGGAAATCGGTGATGGCCTTTCGCTGCTCGTAAAGGCGGTCTAACATGTGTAGGGTTGAATTCCACCTTGTTGCAACGTCGCAGATCAGGCGATGCTGTGGAATTCCGTTCTGCCGCTGCAGCTCAATGAGGGTGTTCTTTGCGGTGTAGGAATGGCTGAAATGCATGCACAGTTTACGTGACATTTTAAGGATGTCTTGCAGTGGGATGGTGGATTTTAGGAACCGCTTGACAACCAGATTGAACACGTGAGCCATGCATGGCGCATGGCACAACCTTCCTTGACGCAGAGCAGACACCATGTTCTTTCCGTTGTCGGTCAACATGGTTCCGATTTTCAGTTTGCGCGGAGACAGCCATCTGTCGATTTCTCTGTTCATTACACTCAGAAGTTCCTCCCCTGTGTGACTACGTTCGCCAAGGCATACCAGGTGCAGCACAGCGTGACACCGTTGCGCCCTGCACATGTGATATGCCGGTCGGGTAATGGGACTTGGCACGGGGGTGGCGGCTGAGGACACGGCGGAAAAAGAGGTGGTAGAGGCGGACATGTTTGCTGGACCAAGGACGTGCAAACGTGGAGGCAAAAGCGTCGTGACCTGTCCAAGTTGCTGGTGCGGCTGTGCCGGCACCACGTTCACCCAGTGGGCCGTAAATGACATGTACTGTCCCTGACCGTAGTTACAGCTCCACACGTCGGCGCTGCCGTGCACTTTGGCAGAGACCGACATGCTCAAAGACTGGCCCACCATCTCTTCTACATGTGAATGCAGGGCTGGCACTGCCTTTTGGGCAAAGAAATGACGGCTTGGCACTCTCCACCGCGGCGCGGCACAAGCCATCATTTCTCGGAAAGGTGCTGAGTCCACCAGTTGGAAAGGGAGGGACTGCAGCACCAGCAACTTGGACAGGAGGACGTTCAGCTTTTGCACCGTCGGGTGCGTGCTCGCAAACTGTTGTCTCTTGGAAACGGATTCCAAGAAAGACTGTTGATGGAATCCGAGAAGAGGAGTAGCAGGAGAAGGAGCATCTGAACGAGCGGAAGATGCCAACGAGCGACAACTCCCCTCAGCAGAGGTGTTGGAGCCTTGACTGGCTGATAGAGGGCGATTGACGACGTCGGGTGACGGAGCAAGTAACGGAGCGGGTGATGGAGCGGGGGCTGGGGCAGGCAGAACCGCCGTATCTTTATCACGGTTTTCCCAGGCCACCGAATGGTGACGCTGCATATGCTGACGCAACGCTGTAGTCCCAACATGGGCCCCCTGGCCACGCTTGCATTTCTGGCCACATAGTCGACATACGGCTACGTTTACTTCCTCGGGCGGCTTGACGAAAAATTGCCACACCACCGAGTAGGAAACTTTGCCCCCGCTACTCCTCACTGGCTGACTGCTACTTCCTCCGTGCGCACCGGCACCACTACTGGCCGTGGTGGTAGGCTGCAGTGGAGCTGGTGCTCTACTCCATGGACGTTTGGCTCCACTGACACTGATGCGACCCTGCTGCCTCCTGGGCAACCCACCGACTGTTTCGCTCGCTGCCAAGCTGGCACCCTCTTCTCCTGATGATGCGGAAGATATTGCCTGATGACGACGAGGCAGCCAAGTGCGATCAACCTCCTCATCATCAAGTACGGTCTCCGCCTCACTACTAGCCCCCTCGGCTGCGTCTGGGTCAGGAGACAGACCTGTCTCTAGACCGGCTACAGAGCCACTCTCCTCGCCAGTACTTCTTCGCCTGGCTGCTGAAAAGGCGGATGTCTCCCCCCGTTCCTGACCGCCCTCTGTTAGCTCTTCCTCACTGTACAGTGGGGCTGAGCCCACAGCATGCGATACTTCGCTTGGTGAGGGAACAGCAAAGGACAGGGGCAGGTAGAGGACATGTGATTTCAGTGGGCTTGCTCCCGGGCCATGCCAACTAACGGTTGTGTCTGACGTACCCACCGACCGTTGGCTGTAGGTGTCAGAGGTGACCTGGGAAGAGGAAGACGACCGAGCCAACCAATCAATGACGGCAGGGTTGTCGGTGGAGACACGACCGCTGGATGACACCGGGAGCACTGGCCTCTTGCTGCGAATAGTGCTGCCTCGACCCCTTCCTCTGCTGCCACGTCTGCTCGCTCCTAAAACATTGCCTCCTCTGCCACTCCTCTGCATGTTGTCTGACATACTCTTTAATTCAACGATTATGTGTCCCTGAGTAACAATTCTGTGTCCCTGAGTAACAATTCTGTGTCTGTGCGAGTAACAATTCTGTGGCCCTAAGTAACAGTTCTGTGGCCCTCAGTAACAGTTCTATGTCTGTGCGAGTAACAATTCTGTGTCTGTGTGAGTAACAATTCTGTGGCCCTCAGTAACAGTTCTGTGTCCCTGAGTAACAATTCTGTGTCTGTGCGAGTAACAATTCTGTGGCCCTAAGTAACAGTTCTGTGGCCCTCAGTAACAGTTCTGTGTCTGTGCGAGTAACAATTCTGTGTCTGTGCGAGTAACAATTCTGTGGCCCTAAGTAACAGTTCTGTGGCCCTCAGTAACAGTTCTGTGGCCCTGAGTAACAATTCTGTGTCTGTGCGAGTAACAATTCTGTGGCCCTAAGTAACAGTTCTGTGGCCCTCAGTAACAATTCTGTGTCTGTGCGAGTAACAGTTCTGTGGCCTTCAGTAACAATTCTGTGTCTGTGCGAGTAACAATTCTGTGTCTGTGCGAGTAACAATTCTGTGGCCCTAAGTAAAGTTTCTGTGGCCCTAAGTAACAATTCTCTGGCACTCAGTAACAATTCTGTCTGTCCCTGAGTAACAATTCTCTGGCACTCAGTAACAATTCTGTCTGTCCCTGAGTAACAATTCTCTGGCACTCAGTAACAATTCTGTCTGTCCCTGAGTAACAATTCTCTGGCACTCAGTAACAATTCTGTCTGTCCCTGAGTAACAATTCTCTGGCACTCAGTAACAATTCTGTCTGTCCCTGAGTAACAATTCTCTTGCACTCAGTAACAATTCTGTCTGTCCCTGAGTAACAATTCTCTGGCACTCAGTAACAATTCTGTCTGTCCCTGAGTAACAATTCTGTCTGTCCCTGAGTATGAATTCTGTGGCCCTAACTAGCGTTTCTTTGTCCCTAAGTAACAGTTCTGTGGCCCTGAGTAACAATTCTGTGTCTGTGCGAGTAACAATTCTGTGGCCCTAAGTAACAGTTCTGTGGCCCTCAGTAACAGTTCTGTGTCTGTGCGAGTAACAATTCTGTGTCTGTGCGAGTAACAATTCTGTGGCCCTAAGTAACAGTTCTGTGGCCTTCAGTAACAATTCTGTGTCTGTGCGAGTAACAATTCTGTGTCTGTGCGAGTAACAATTCTGTGGCCCTAAGTAAAGTTTCTGTGGCCCTAAGTAACAATTCTCTGGCACTCAGTAACAATTCTGTCTGTCCCTGAGTAACAATTCTCTGGCACTCAGTAACAATTCTGTCTGTCCCTGAGTAACAATTCTCTGGCACTCAGTAACAATTCTGTCTGTCCCTGAGTAACAATTCTGTCTGTCCCTGAGTATGAATTCTGTGGCCCTAACTAGCGTTTCTTTGTCCCTAAGTAACAGTTCTGTGGCCCTGAGTAACAATTCTGTGTCTGTGCGAGTAACAATTCTGTGGCCCTAAGTAACAGTTCTGTGGCCCTCAGTAACAGTTCTGTGTCTGTGCGAGTAACAATTCTGTGTCTGTGCGAGTAACAATTCTGTGGCCCTAAGTAACAGTTCTGTGGCCCTCAGTAACAGTTCTGTGGCCCTGAGTAACAATTCTGTGTCTGTGCGAGTAACAATTCTGTGGCCCTAAGTAACAGTTCTGTGGCCCTCAGTAACAATTCTGTGTCTGTGCGAGTAACAATTCTGTGTCTGTGCGAGTAACAATTCTGTGGCCCTAAGTAAAGTTTCTGTGGCCCTAAGTAACAATTCTCTGGCACTCAGTAACAATTCTGTCTGTCCCTGAGTAACAATTCTCTGGCACTCAGTAACAATTCTGTCTGTCCCTGAGTAACAATTCTGTGGCCCTAAAAACGTTTCTGTGGCCCTAAGTAACAATTCTCTGGCACTCAGTAACAATTCTGTCTGTCCCTGAGTATGAATTCTGTGGCCCTAACTAGCGTTTCTTTGTCCCTAAGTAACAGTTCTGTGGCCCTGAGTAACAATTCTGTGTCTGTGCGAGTAACAATTCTGTGTCTGTGCGAGTAACAATTCTGTGGCCCTAAGTAAAGTTTCTGTGGCCCTAAGTAACAATTCTCTGGCACTCAGTAACAATTCTGTCTGTCCCTGAGTAACAATTCTCTGGCACTCAGTAACAATTCTGTCTGTCCCTGAGTAACAATTCTGTGGCCCTAATAACGTTTCTGTGGCCCTAATAACGTTTCTGTGGCCCTAAGTAACAATTCTCTGGCACTCAGTAACAATTCTGTCTGTCCCTGAGTAACAATTCTCTGGCACTCAGTAACAATTCTGCCTGTCCCTGAGTAACAATTCTGTCTGTCCCTGAGTATGAATTCTGTGGCCCTAACTAGCGTTTCTTTGTCCCTAAGTAACAGTTCTGTGGCCCTGAGTAACAATTCTGTGTCTGTGCGAGTAACAATTCTGTGGCCCTAAGTAACAGTTCTGTGGCCCTCAGTAACAGTTCTGTGTCTGTGCGAGTAACAATTCTGTGTCTGTGCGAGTAACAATTCTGTGGCCCTAAGTAACAGTTCTGTGGCCCTCAGTAACAGTTCTGTGGCCCTGAGTAACAATTCTGTGTCTGTGCGAGTAACAATTCTGTGGCCCTAAGTAACAGTTCTGTGGCCCTCAGTAACAATTCTGTGTCTGTGCGAGTAACAATTCTGTGTCTGTGCGAGTAACAATTCTGTGGCCCTAAGTAAAGTTTCTGTGGCCCTAAGTAACAATTCTCTGGCACTCAGTAACAATTCTTTCTGTCCCTGAGTAACAATTCTCTGGCACTCAGTAACAATTCTGTCTGTCCCTGAGTAACAATTCTGTGGCCCTAAAAACGTTTCTGTGGCCCTAAGTAACAATTCTCTGGCACTCAGTAACAATTCTGTCTGTCCCTGAGTATGAATTCTGTGGCCCTAACTAGCGTTTCTTTGTCCCTAAGTAACAGTTCTGTGGCCCTGAGTAACAATTCTGTGTCTGTGCGAGTAACAATTCTGTGTCTGTGCGAGTAACAATTCTGTGGCCCTAAGTAAAGTTTCTGTGGCCCTAAGTAACAATTCTCTGGCACTCAGTAACAATTCTGTCTGTCCCTGAGTAACAATTCTCTGGCACTCAGTAACAATTCTGTCTGTCCCTGAGTAACAATTCTGTGGCCCTAATAACGTTTCTGTGGCCCTAAGTAACAATTCTGTGGCACTCAGTAACAATTCTGTCTGTCCCTGAGTAACAATTCTCTGGCACTCAGTAACAATTCTGTCTGTCCCTGAGTAACAATTCTGTCTGTCCCTGAGTATGAATTCTGTGGCCCTAACTAGCGTTTCTTTGTCCCTAAGTAACAGTTCTGTGGCCCTGAGTAACAATTCTGTGTCCGTGCGAGTAACAATTCTGTGGCCCTAAGTAACAGTTCTGTGGCCCTCAGTAACAGTTCTGTGTCTGTGCGAGTAACAATTCTGTGTCTGTGCGAGTAACAATTCTGTGGCCCTAAGTAACAGTTCTGTGGCCCTCAGTAACAGTTCTGTGGCCCTGAGTAACAATTCTGTGTCTGTGCGAGTAACAATTCTGTGGCCCTAAGTAACAGTTCTGTGGCCCTCAGTAACAATTCTGTGTCTGTGCGAGTAACAATTCTGTGGCCCTAAGTAAAGTTTCTGTGGCCCTAAGTAACAATTCTCTGGCACTCAGTAACAATTCTGTCTGTCCCTGAGTAACAATTCTCTGGCACTCAGTAACAATTCTGTCTGTCCCTGAGTAACAATTCTCTGGCACTCAGTAACAATTCTGTCTGTCCCTGAGTATGAATTCTGTGGCCCTAACTAGCGTTTCTTTGTCCCTAAGTAACAGTTCTGTGGCCCTGAGTAACAATTCTGTGTCTGTGCGAGTAACAATTCTGTGTCTGTGCGAGTAACAATTCTGTGGCCCTAAGTAACAGTTCTGTGGCCCTCAGTAACAGTTCTGTGGCCCTGAGTAACAATTCTGTGTCTGTGCGAGTAACAATTCTGTGGCCCTAAGTAACAGTTCTGTGGCCCTCAGTAACAATTCTGTGTCTGTGCGAGTAACAATTCTGTGTCTGTGCGAGTAACAATTCTGTGGCCCTAAGTAAAGTTTCTGTGGCCCTAAGTAACAATTCTCTGGCACTCAGTAACAATTCTGTCTGTCCCTGAGTAACAATTCTGTGGCCCTAAGTAAAGTTTCTGTGGCCCTAAGTAACAATTCTCTGGCACTCAGTAACAATTCTGTCTGTCCCTGAGTAACAATTCTCTGGCACTCAGTAACAATTCTGTCTGTCCCTGAGTAACAATTCTGTGGCCCTAATAACGTTTCTGTGGCCCTAAGTAACAATTCTCTGTCCCTGAGTATGAATTCTGTGGCCCTAACTAGCGTTTCTTTGTCCCTAAATAACGATTCTGTGGCCCTCATTAACAAGTCTGTGTCCCTGAGTAATGGTTCTCTGTCCCTAAGTAACTTTTCTCTGTCCCCAAGTATCGTTTCTGTGGCCCTAACTCTGTCCCTGTCCCTAGTACAGAGCGGTCTGCCGCTGTTCAATGACTGCAGGCAAATGAAGAATTCCAAAATGGCCGCTATTTATAGCTCGACCATTACACAGTGCTGGCTGGCTGGCTGCTGATTGGCTGATGCGATCACATGTCGTTGAGGAATGCATTATGGGTCAGCGCGCCTTGTCTGCGCGCCTTCCCAGACATCCCCGCTCCGTCGCCGCACATGTCAGCCGCCATTTTCTGAAAAATTTCGATTCGCGCGTCCGAATTAGGCTATTTTTCGGATTCGGCACGAATCGAAATTTTTCCGATATTCGACTCGAATTCCACTTCGGATACTTCGATTCGCTCATCTCTAGAAATAATGAGCAAAATCTCTCAGAGCAACACAATTCATTTCCTCGCCGCTCACAGCAATCTCAGCAAATGAGCCACAGCTGCTGGGAGAGCTGACACCTAGTTTACAGTATGCTAATGAGGTCACATGACCTTGTTTTGGCTGTAACCCACAAATTCACAATTTAACTCCTTGCTGCCCAAGGACACTTTGGACATTTCTCACACACTTATTAATATCAGCATTTTTTTGGTAGAATATTTCTTAGAATACTCAAACACGATATATTTTCAGAAAGCAGAGAGCCTGGAGAATAAAATGGTGGTTGTTGCAATTTGTTATGTTGCAGATGTTTATAAAATGCAAATTTTCAGGAAAGAAATACATCCATTAATGCATTAAATGCATTTTAGTGCACACAAACAGAATATAGAACCCATTTTTTTGGTAAAATGTAAAAGATGATGTTGAGTTGAATAAGTGTACACCAAACATGCCAAGATTTAAAACTGTACACACACAAAACAATTTTTGTAAATCTATTTTATTTAAATGTATTTATTACTTTTAATAGTTTTTTTAAATCAACTTTATTGTTGTTGTGACTAGAGATACATTTCATTGATGATACCTAAAGGACCAGTCGGAAAAATCCTAAATTACTAAGACTTGAGAGTATGACATCTGATTGGTGGATGTGTGATGTCTGCAGTCATTATTATTTCCAGATCAGCTCTGTATGGGGGAAGGGGAAGGTCAGAGGGCTCATCAGAACCTCTATATTGTTTTGTATCACATTGGTGTCACTTCATCACAGAACACCTTACCACACCCCCTGCTCCTCCTTCTCTCCACCCCATCACCGCCCACATCCTTTTATCCAGACCTACACTGCACATCTTTCACCCCACCCACTACCTTCTATTTAGTCCTACATTGTACCACACTGCCCTTCTCCTCCCATCCAAACCTGCACAACACATCGTCCGCCCCTCCCTCTACACCACACCACACCACTCGCCTCTTCACATTTAGACCTGCACAGCACATCTTTCACTCAGCTCTGCCCAAAGTTCTTAGGGTAACGGCCCTTCGCTCCCCGCCTACTCACAGATTCTACACAGCAGATAAAAAAAGTGCATTTATTTATTTTTGGAACCTGGAAAGCATTGCACCATCGATCAGCAGATTGCTGGTGCCATGCAAGACTCCTGCAGACTGTTAATGTATCTGTGTGCCCGTACATCCCGTAGAGGCAAGCAGATACAGTCTGACAGGAAGGCTCAATGAACTACCACAGCGCTGCACAGCACCGTGGTAGTCCACTAGAGAACTACAAGCCGACAGCCACAAAGGTTGTCCAGAATTGTAGTTCATTCATTCACAGAACTCTTTGAATGATGCGGTTGTGTGGGCGGAGCCCTGCATTTAAAAAGCGCTGTTTTTAAAAAGTGAATGCTAATATGGGGAACTTCTCCTCCTACTGCTGTCACAGGGAGTGTGGGGATTGGGGAGCAGCTGCAGGATCTGTGGTCCACCTGTGGGCTCTGTAGTCCACCTTAAGCACCACTGATCTCAGCTCTGCTCTCTGCACCAGTATAGAGCGCAGAGTGCCATGGAGACACCTACACAGGGGGCCATTCTCAGCAGTCCACAGCCTTCCTGGGTTGGGTGACAATGGGTATCATTCAACCCAGAAGACTGAGGTCATCTTGTGGCATAAAAGAGGTATAGCAGGGACATTTCAAATTACAATTTCAAATAATCTGAGTATATAATCTTCCTGAACAATTTTATATTTGGATACCCTGGATATTGTACTGTACTACAGCTTCATTCCAAGAGAAGCTCACCCCACAACCCTAGTGGTAGAATCTACTGCTTGATCCCTTCCCCATAGGTGTGTGTTTCCTCTTTGGCCTGGGCGACCCTTCCTTCCCTTCCTGTACACTGTGTGTCCTTTTTGTGTCTCCCCTTTGATCTTTGTCTTTGCTTCTCTGCTCTTTCCTCTGTCACAGGACAGTAGCTGTTGCCTTCAGTACTGGCCCCCAATCACGGTTTATCAATGCACCTTACACATTGGTCCTTTGCTGACTTGCTTGGCCTGTGAGTGCTTAAATAATATGTGGGAGCGTGTATGTCTAAGCTCTGATTATAGGGTGCCACCTGTGTGGTGCTTTGTTAGATTTTCACTATTCTGTATGATACTACTTTAAAATCCCAAATAAGTATAATCTTAAAAGAAAGAAAATATAGCCTGGAAATGGGCTTTAAAGGAGAAGTTCACCTTTTAACAAAAAAATTATAAATGTACTTTTTTTGTAGGTTTTTTGTTGTGTTTTGGGAACCTGGAAAGTATTTCCCCAGCGATCAGCAGATCTCTGCTGCCATGCAGGACTCCTGCAAACCTGTCAGTGTATCTGTGTTCTCGTACCTCATACATGCAGGCTGATACACACTAACAGGAAGAATCAATAAACTACCAGAGTGCTCAACAGCACCGTGGTAGTTCATTGAGAACTACAAGACAACATCTGCAAAGGCTGTGGGAACTTTTAGTTTTCCCATTCACAGAATATTGTGAATGAGTAACATGGATGGGCGGGCGGAACATGTTTGTTTGTTTTTTTTTTTTTAATTGTGACAGCTATCACGGGAATAAGATCTCCTGCTGTCAAAACAGTGTTCGGAGGTGGAGTGGTGGCAGTTCTTTCGTAACACATTACATGTTACACCCTGAATATGGGTGTAACATGTTACAGAAGGTGAATCTATCCTTTAATGTACACCAGTCATATGAAATGTCTAGTACTGCTTCCCTTCTGGAAAAACTATGTGTTGGCCTCTGTCTGGTTTTAATAATTTTGCATCAAAGACCACGTGTGCTGAAAATGGATGACTAAACATGTTCCACGTCAATCAAAAAACTCTGAATTGTTAGCATTCACATAACAGACAAGGAACTGCTGATTCTTATGAAGGGAGCAAATAAGAGAAGGGTTTAGGGGTTTTCATAGACTTTAACAATATTAGATGACATTCATTGGTAGAAGTTAGTACATTGCAGCAACAGGCAAGACAAGAAGCTAAAACAGCAGAAAGAACTTTATTCTGGATCTAAATCCTATAAGGATCAGGGCTACGAGGGGTTTAACCCTGCTACATTCTAATAGGTCCATATAAAGGATTTCAATTTCTCAAGCAATATTTTAAACATGTCTTTGATCCAAACCAATAGGAGCGAGTCAGAGAAGAAATGCAATGAATACTCTGCGACTGACAGTGTCCTGTGTTGGGTTGTCATTCCTGGTCAGAAAGAGATACAGAAAAATGCAGACGGCACTAACGCCTTGTCTACCAAGGTATGTTTATACAGTGGAGGATGGGACTGTAGTAATTGTGCTATTAAGAAAGGGGGGAGATTGATCTCCTCTGCACTTAATGAACCTGGAAGCAACATGCATTATGCAGGAGAAATATTGGGGGTCTAATAGACCCCTGATGTCTACAAATAGAGGACCTTCTAATGCCCCCCAATCCTATCATATAGGGGACTCGTTTAGCCCCCTTGAGAGAGCAATAAAGTTTAGAGAAAAAAATATATAATAGAAAAAATAAAAGTGCCCCCATACACACCTGAATGCAAACATAGGGAACAGGTATGTAGACATAAATTTCTCCACACGTGTGCGGTATCACCAGGAATGTTGGCATAAGAGCAATAATTCTACAGTCATAATTCATGTTTAACTGTAAACTGATAACCTATAAAGGCTTCCAAGGTGTCACTTAAAGACAGTTTGGGGTACTATAGTTTTATCCATGTTATCCACTATAGATTTATCCATGTTATCCACCCTCGATTTCAGTCTATCTATAGCAGCAGTGGCAATTTTCTTGATATACAGTAGGATGCCTCAAGTGTGGCCCCTCGCTTCACTAAAGGGCCGCATGCACCTGCGGGGCCACAGGTTGGGCATCGAGAGACCTTCAACTCACCACACATTACAATCTGAATACACAATCTTGTACAATCTCTCTTTTAAGGTTTACCAATACTTTGTCATATGAGGACAAACTATCCATTCATGTTTTATCCAATCAGGCAGACCCTTGCACTACATAGGTGTTGGAAGATCTATAGGAAATTGTACAATCAGATTGTAATATGTGTTTTAAAGGGTAACTCCACTTTGTGGGGAAAAAAATAACAAATAAAAAAAAATAATAATATAACGTAGAGTTATACATACAATACAATTGCGACACAGGTCATATTGTAATTGAATGATAATAAAATTGACCTTACCTTTTCAATCTGCAGTTCTGTCATTTTCTGTAAATTGCAATATGGTAAACTGGAGGTGTCCTGTACACAGATGGTGTATAGAACGTCCCCCAAAAACATAATTTCCTGCTTGTGTGATTGGCTCACGGATATTCCCAGAAGTCTGCACTAAGATACAAGTCAGATTTTGGACATCCCCTTTACTAATCTTTGCACATTGATTTTGTTCTTTTAGCCTGGCCTGGTACAAGTGGGGAGTTGGAGAAGTTCAGAACGGAGTGTTTGTGCCCAATGTGTGCTATGATAAATCCAGCCAGGCGTCTGCCTTCTGCTACAACAACCTGTAAGTACTACTCATCAGAAACATACTGATTCAAATCCAAAATCAAGGCAATTTCACACTTTTAATATGGCGACACACATTTACTGCTGAATGTTTTCATCGTCTAAGACCCTTACAAACAAGACACTTAAGGTTCCCTTTTTCATGAAAAAGGAAAAGGTGAAGGAACTTCAGGCATCTTGGGCACCCCTCTGGATTTGCTGCACATAGCGCCCAGAGCTGCCAATGTAGCGGTCCATACACCATGGGTGAGTATCCATCATAATGTTAGAAATGGTAAGCATTTGTTAGTCAGTGTGACCATGTGACTGCCCTGACCAATGAGAAGCACTTTTTTCTTCTGGGACACCTTACTAGAAGAAGAAGCCTCAGTTGCACTTCTTATTGGTCAGCACTGTCCATCCATTACTATGGATACATAGTACATGAGCTGTGTATTGTGATATACGGACCGCTACAGGAGCAGCATGGGGGCTGCTATGTGCCACTATGTGCAGTGGGGTCTGGAAAGTTGTCCAGGAAATTTGGATTTAGTCCAATTTTTTCATTTTTCATGAAAAGGTACACTTACTCTCTAAAGAGACCCTGTCACCAACCTAAAAAAAGTAGTAGCACAGAAAAAGGTATTTTTCTTACTCATTGTTTTGTTTGGTTATAATAAAGCTGAACTCCAGGTTTTTGCATAGTAACATTAGTCCAGCTTGGACCAAAGTCAGTATGCATATTCCATACCTGGTTGATCCCTGTGGAAGCAGAAATCACTACAGTAGCTGCCATGATCTTGCTGTCTTCCAGATCCCATGCTGAGCAGCTGCCCTGCTGCATAGTGAACATAGGGGGTCACTTGCTTGGCATGGACACCATTCAGAGAACAGTTTGCACATTCTCAGTGCATGCAATGTGTTCTCTAATTGAACAAGTTGGAGAGGCACCTTTGTGATCTCCACCTCATCTAATTGTGAAATATGCTTCTGAACGTCCTAGAAAATTCCACTACTCCAGGAAGAGTCCATTCCTGAGCTCAGCTCCCTCCTTCCTTACGTGTCATACCCCTCTACTCTATATCTAATTACTGTCTGTGCTGGCCTAGCTCCTCTGGCCCCCTTCCTCAACTTCCTACATAGCCTTTTATGTAGCAGCTAGAGGAAGAATGAAGGGCAATACTATAAATTGTCACTTAGGTGACAGCTCTGACTCTGCTGTGGATGCTGCCATCACATCCAAGAGGGTGGGACCCAGCACTAGTTTCGGGGCTTTTGAATGTCTACACAAGGGAGGCTATTACAGGCAAATAACATGCTTAAAACACGTAAAATAAAAAAAATCCTATGGAAAATATTTTGTTGAAATGAATGGTCTGGTGACAAAGTCTCTTTAAAGTTTATTTCAAGTTAGTTTTGGATAGACTGGGAAGTGGTTTGAGCCTCTGTTAGGCTTTTATTGCTGTGAATCACTGGTAAGATTTTTTACTCGCTTATGGCGGTTCACACCATGAATAACACAGGAACGCACTGTATGCAAAACGCACTCTATTTGCGATCTGCAGCGGGTGTCAGTTCAAAGTTAATGACATCCCAAACGCAGGTTGCAAATGTAGTGTGAAATAAAGATAAATACAGTATTGCGCTCACAACCCTTCAATCTAAACATCTAAACAAATAAAAATGTGTATTGATAAACATAAATGACTGTATTTGTGAATCTTTAAGAGTCCACTTAAATAAACAATATGCATAGGACAGTGAAAAAACTAATAAATAAAATAAAAATGAAAAATATATGATTCTGTATAATAATAATAATGTCCCACAGAAACAGTGACTTTGTGCTGAAAAATCTTCAATATCATTAAATCGGTGACTGCTTGTGCCTCCTCCCTCAAGTGAAGATATGCGCTCACCTCATAGAAAGCCTGCAATTAGGCTATTAAAGCTTGCGGTTCACCTCCTTTGGAACCTACTTGTTTAAGAACTCCTGTTTGTGAGATATCCATGGAATGCGACATGTGCTATGGAAAAAATCTCCTCTCATGGGGTGCCCCTCCAATATCTTCCTGTCTTCATGCGGTTCTCCATAAACAAGAAAAATCCTGACATGGTGCTTTATCGTTTTAAAAGCTTTAATTATGCTGACAGGTGGCACTCACATAAATTCGTATAGTGGTAGTGCAAATATATTCCAGACCGCCGCTGACTACCGGAGCTGTGCGCTCGTGGTCCGATAACCGGACTGACTCCCTCCGAGTGACCGGAGGGAGTCAGTCCGGTTATCGGACCACGAGCTCACAGCTCCGGCAGTCAGCGGCGGTCTGGAATATATTTGCACTACCACTATACGAATTTATGTGAGTGCCACCTGTCAGCATAATTAAAGCTTTTAAAACGATAAAGCACCATGTCAGGATTTTTCTTGTTTATGGAGAACCGCATGAAGACAGGAAGATATTGGAGGGGCACCCCATGAGAGGAGATTTTTTCCATAGCACATGTCGCATTCCATGGATATCTCACAAACAGGAGTTCTTAAACAAGTAGGTTCCAAAGGAGGTGAACCGCAAGCTTTAATAGCCTAATTGCAGGCTTTCTATGAGGTGAGCGCATATCTTCACTTGAGGGAGGAGGCACAAGCAGTCACCGATTTAATGATATTGAAGATTTTTCAGCACAAAGTCACTGTTTCTGTGGGACATTATTATTATTATACAGAATCATATATTTTTCATTTTTATTTTATTTATTAGTTTTTTCACTGTCCTATGCATATTGTTTATTTAAGTGGACTCTTAAAGATTCACAAATACAGTCATTTATGTTTATCAATACACATTTTTATTTGTTTAGATGTTTAGATTGAAGGGTTGTGAGCGCAATACTATATTTATCTTTATTTCACGTTTTTCACATTGGTAGTTATGTGCTAGAGGTTTGCGATCCAACAACAGGAATTTTATTATTTGGCTCGCAAGATTTCTTTCAAATAATGCAAATGTAGTGTGTTTGTCTGAACCGAATCACTTGGTACTTTTGTTTTGTTTGTTGTCCGATTGCAATGTGTTTTAAAAAGCACTACTTTTTGCACTACAGTGCAATTTTAGCCAATTCAAAATGAATCCGATGAAATAGCACAGCACAGAACTGCATGTGAATGCCTTCCTGTACGAATCATATGCAGGCATGGTGTGAACCGGCCCTAATAGAGAAGTATGGGCTTTTTTTCCCCCAATTATACTTACCTAGGTATAATCCGGTATATATTAGTTTATTTTATTATATAGTATTGCGCTGCATTTTTGTATATAATTATTTGTATGTGGGAACACTTTACATGTTAGATGAATAAAAAAACCCAGTGGTGATTAAATACCGCCAAAAGAAAGCTCTATTTGTGTGAAAAAATTATAAAAATGTAATATTGGTACAGTGTTGCATGACCGCGCAATTGTCATTGAAAGTGCGACAGCCCTGAAAATGGGCCTGGGCAGGAAGGGGGTGAAAGTGCCCGGTATTGAAGTGGTTAAACACTCCACAGCTGAGTAATCTCCATTCACACCATGCCTGTTGGGCTTTGTTGTGCAATGCAGCGGCAATCTGAAAACCATTGTTCCCAATAGGCCCAGTTCCCACTAATGCACTTTGGGTGGCTGTGCACCGGGTGACAATGAAACCGGCTGCATTTAGAGGGTTAGCTCAGCTTTACTAAAAATCTGCCTATGCAGATAAGGGGCGTCCGTAGGTAAAAACAAACTGTGTGCCTCTGACTAAAGCTGAATAATGCCCTTGCTATAGGTGTAGGCCATTTACATACCACATGAGGCCTGACTGGAATACTCCCAGGGCGTTGATAGGTGAGGCCTAGTCGTTACCGTGCACCTCCTACATCACAGGAGTGAGGTCTCCAGCACTGAGCTCAGAGCTACTGCATCAGGGAGAGGGAGCGCATGTGAGGGGGTTTGGAAAAGAGAAAAAGCTCATTCCTGTGATGGAGGAGGTGAGAAATAATGACTAGGCCTCGCTTAGCAACGCCCTGGGAGTATTCCAGTCAGGCCTCATGAGGTATGTAAATGGCCTACACCTATAGCAAGGGCATTATTCAGCTTTAGTCAGAGGCACAGTGTTTGTTTTTATCTACAGACGCCCCTTATCTGCGGTAGGCAGGTTTTCCTGTAAGCCCGGTTCACATATATTATTATTATTATTATACAGTATTTATAAAGCGCCAATAGTTCGCTCAGCGCTGTACATTACAAAGGGGGACAGAACATGTGACAGAACAATAACAATACAATGCAGAACATGAGGGGATTGAGGGCCCTGCTCTTTTGGGCTTACAATCTAGGAGGGAGGGGATGCGGACTAGATGCGTTTTGAACCTCATCCGATTTGCATAACGTGAACCAAACCAGTTTTCTATGGAGCCAGTTCACATATGTGAGGGCCGGCCGCAGTGCAATTTTAGAAGGAGTCAGGTACAATTTTCAGTCTTTTTTAACCGTTTCCATACCGGGCACTTTTACCCCCTTCCTGCCCAGGCCATTTTTCAGGTTTCAGCACTCTCACACTTTGAATGACAATTGCGCGGTCATACAACATTGTACCCAAACTAAAATTTTATCATTTTCTTCACACAACTAGAGCTTTCTTCTGGTGGTATTTAATCACCGCTGGGGATTTTATTTTTTGCTAAATTAACAAAAAATTAACAAAAAATTTTTAAAAAAAAACCCCACGTTTTTCTTTGTTTCTGTTTATAAACGTTTGCAATAAATAATTTTTCTTCATAAATTTAGGCCAAAATGTATTCTACTACATGTCTTTGGTGAAAATAACCCAAATTAGGATGTATTATTTAGTTTGTAGCAAAGTTATAGAGTTCACAAACTATGGGATAGATGTGAATATTGATCAGTCCTGAAGTACTGACGGCCAATCTAATTTCTTGAGGTCCAAGAATGTCAGAATAGTAGATATCCCCCAAATGACCCCTTTTGGAAAGTAGACAGTCCGACGTACTTCATAAGAGGCATGGCGAGTTTTTTGAAGTTGTATTTTTTTTTTGTCATAATTTTTCGGAAAATTAAAAAATTTAAATAATTATTTTCACTATTTTTTTTTTTACATACTGTCACCAGTGCAGTACAGCGTCGTCATATAACTGGCATGGCGGTGATCAGGGACACTGGCTGGTGACAGTATGAAAAAAAAATATAGAATTGTTTTTTTTTTTTCATTATTTTTAATTTTTTATTACATTTTTTTCCTTTTATTTACGATTTTTTTCTTCATATTTCACTATGACCAAAGTAGTACAATTTGCATATAGCAAAGAATTACTTTGCTATAAGCAAGCATTTACCTGAATGACATCGATTCATTCAGGGTTTTTTTTTTTTTTTTGTGCTTAGCTGTGATTTGGCCACAGCTAATCACATGACACAGCTGGGCTGTGATTAGCCCAGCTTGTGCATGTGATTGCTGTGACCAATCACAGCTAAACACACTAGTATACAATGGATGGCATGAATGAAGCCATCCATTGTATACAACTGTCATGTGACCTGCTGTGATTGGTCACAGCAGCTCACATGGTACCGGCAACGGGGCTGGTACTCAGATCTGTCATCGTCCGTCTCCAAGGTACACAGCCGGTGACAGATAACACCACTGCGCGGCTCTGCAGGCGCGCAAACTGCGCATGCCCGGGAGGACGTCATATGGCGTCCACCCGGAATGCTAATGGCTTTTGCCGGCCGCCATTCAGCCATTGGCCGGGCAGCTAATGGTTAAAAATCGCACTGAAACCAGCCCCGCACATATGTGAACCCGGTCTAAAGGTGAACTAACCCCTTAAACGCAGCTGCCGCATACTACAATGTGTCACAGCGCCCTGCAGTGTAAGCCCTGGGTAACACTCATGTAATCTGATGCCTTCCAGAACGCATAGATTGGCATGTGAAGGGAGATAACATGGCTTTCTATAGAGGTCGTTCACACCTACACGCTCCAAACGCAATGCAATTTCGAAGGCCTGGTTCACACCTATGCATTTTTCAGTGCGTTTTCAGTTTTTGCAGAAACGCACTGTAGTCCATTTAACATGGTTTCCTATGGGTCATGTTTATTTCTGTGCGCTTTTTGAAAAGAGTCAGGGACTTTTTTCCCCCACGGCAGGTTGCATTTTTGGTTCCATAGACTTCTATAGATACGCATGAAAAACGCTTGCGGTTTTGTTGATTTTTTGTTGGTTTCTGCCACATGACAACATACACCTCCCAAAAATGCATCAAAAACTTGTGTAAAAAAAATGGGAAAATAATCAGCTGCATCCTGCATATGTGTGAACCCTGCCTAAAAGGGTCCTGTGCGTGTTTGGTGCGATGCAGTGCGTTCTTGAGCCCCATAGACTTGAATGGAAAAAGCAGTGAAAACACATAGGTGTGCAAAGCCATGCGATTTCATTGTGAGATACACCTCTTTCTAATGTCACAAAATTAGCCAGAACAGAAAGCGCAGCAGAATTGCTTCTTAAATCGCACTTGAAAACGCATAGAAATCCCACCACATCAGTGTAACCAGGGCTAAAAAAAATATATATATTTTCCCTTGTGTTGCGGAAAACGAGCACATCGGATAAGTGCGTTTAACATGCGTCAGTGTGGGCTAATTACAAAGCAAGCACCCTCTCTATTTTTCTTCAACTTAAATAAGGGCGTGTGCGTTTAGGTGCGTTCTGGTGCGTTTTTAATGCGTTTTACTGTCGAGTTCAGTGCAGAAAAATGCAGCATGTTCTACTTTTTCTTTCTGGAACTGGAGCGCCCTGGAACCGACCTCACTGGTGTGAACGATGCCATTGGAAACCATATAACCTACTATCCATGCGTTTTTGATGCAGAAAAGAATGGACAGCATGTGGTGTGAACTTGGCTCTGACACTAGCTTGACACCTATGCAGGTTGCGATTGCTGCTTTTTTCCTCCATGGTTTGCGCTTTTCACATGCGTTTATGATGCAGTTTGCTTTTTTGGGATGTGTTAATGTTGCTGGGGGGAGGTGTCTGCTGTCATGCAGGAAACTCAGCAAAAACACGCGTACATTGCTTTTGCTTGCGTTTTTGATGCGTTTCCTTTGAAGTCTATAGAACCACAAACACAACCTGCTGGGGGCAAAAAAAGTCCCTGACCCTTTCCAAACAACGCAGCCACTTGAAAATGCACATAGGTGACCCAGACCCATAAGGAATCATTGTAAATGGACTGCAGTGTGTTTCTGAAAAACGGAAAGCGCGTTGGAAACGGCGTCGACGTGAACCTAGCCTCAAGATGATCTGCACAAATCTCGGCACACTTTCAGTCTCCACCCCCCTTCATCTATGTCCAAGCATTACTGATAGCAATATGTGATGACACCAGGGGGCAATGTTGGGTTGGGGGGCCGTGTTTTTTCTTTTCGGCCCCGTGTTTGGCGGCCTCTCACCCTTCCTCTCTCCATAGATGGGCCCAGGGGCGGACTGACAACTCATGGGGCCCCCGGGCAATAGGGGATCATGAGGCCCCTGTGCCCTTGCCCACACTCAAAGCACACTCAAGAAAGCCTATAAAAGGTACCAGGGGCATTTAATGGGGCCCCCTACTGACCCCGGGCCCTTGGGCAGGGCCCGAGTGCTCTAATGGTCAGTCTACCCCTGGATTGGCCGGTTTTCTGGCAGTCTATGAGTGTGAGACACTGCGAGCCAGCAATTAGGGGGGTGTTCAATGGCATTTTCCTGTTCTGTTTGGAGAGGGGGGTTCCCTGTGATTTCTCTCTTTGCCTCTGCATGGCTTCCATCAGTCCAGGAGGAATAGTATCTTAGAATTGACCTTTCATCTCATCTTGTGATGTAACAGGAGCAAAATCTCCCCCCGCCGGGGTCCGATCTAATACTACAAAGGGGCATGTGCAGTTGCTGAAACCTGGGATCGAACCAGGGACCACTAGACCTTCAGTCTAACGTTCTCCCAACTGAGATATTTCAGCTTCTTGATGCCCCAAAGGATTTGTAAGTAGGATCATAATGATGATACCCAGCAGCAGGTACAAGTGGTTTACAACCACTTTAACTATGTCTGTTGGGACGCAGCGTCTGCATGGACACAGCCGCGGTTCCCAATTTTGACATTCATGCAGGGGAAAGGGAATCAAACCCAACCCCAAACGCACCTGCACCAACCCGGATATCAAATTATGAGCAATGGCTGTGTCTGTGCAGCCACTGAGTCCCAATAGACATGAATGGCACTGTGTGGGATGCACAGGTATTTCGTGCATCCGTGTAAGGCAGTGGCATTCATTTCTTATGGGTTTTCTTGTGTTGTTTTGGGGTTTTTTTTATTTCTTGTCTGTTTAATAGTTTTGGATAATCCCTGTGGCTGCAGCGTCCGACTCTTGTTCGATGATGGTAGTTGTCCTTGGTTGTTTAGTTTCCGTAGTGGCCCATGTCTGCTTGATGTCCACGGTTGCTTGGTTTGGGTTGTCCATGCAGCCGCTGCTTCCCAACAGACATGAATGACACTGTGTGGGATGCACAGGTGTTTTGTGCATCTGCGTAAGGCAGTGCCATTCATTTCCTATTTTTGTTTTTCTGTTTTTTGTTCTTTTGTTGCTTCTTTGTGTTGTTTTGTGGTTTTTTGGTTTCTTACCTGTTTAATGGTTTGGATAAGTCCTGCACAGGCTGCAGCTTCTGACTCTTGCTCGATGTTGTTTTGGGTTTTTGTCCATGGTTGTTTGGTTTCATTGTTGTTGTCCATGGATACTTGGTTTTGGTTGTCCACGGTTACTTGGTTTTGGTTGTCCATGGTTGCTTGGTTTGGGTTGTTGTCCATGGTTGCTTGGTTTGGGTTGTTGTCAGTGGCGTCCCTAGGTGGATGTAAGCTGCACCCGCTCATTTTTTTGAGACAGATAGAGCTTTCTTTTGGTGGTATTTAATCACCTCTGGGATTTTTATTTTTTCCTAAACAAACTAAAAACCACTGAAAATTTTGAAAAAAAATGTTTTTTCTTAGCTTTTGTTATACAATTTTGTAAATAAGTGATTTTTCTCCTTCACTGATGTGCGCTAATGAGGCTGCAGTGATGGGCACTGATAGGCTACACTGATAGGTGGCACTGATGGGCACTGATGAGGAGGCGCTGGTAGGTTGCACTGATGGGCATTGACAGGCATCACTGATGAGTACTGAAAGGCAGCACTGATACATGACACTGATACATGACACTGATACATGACACTGATACATGGCACTGATACATGGCACTGATACATGACACTGATACATGACACTGATACATGGCACTGATACATGGCACTGATAGGCGGCGCTGATAGGCAGCACTGACTGGCACTGATAGGTGGCACTGACTGGCACTGATAGGCGGCAGTGACCGGCACTGATTGGCACTGATAGGCGACACTGACTGGCACTAATAGGCGGCACTGATTGGCAGCACTGATAGGTGGCACTGATTGGCATTGATAGGTGGCACTGACTGGCACTGATGGGTGACATTGAAAGGCAGATCAGATAGGCACTAATATGTGGCATTGATGTGCACTGGTATGCACTGATATGTGGCATTGATGTGGCACTGATGTGCACTGGCACTGATGGGCATTGGCACTGATGAGCACTGACAGGTGGCACTTCTGGGGCCACATTGATCATCAGTGCCCTGATGATCAGTGTACATGTCCCCTCCGCCAAAAGCAGATTACCGTCTCTCCTCTCCTCTCGAGCTGTCAGCGTGACAGCTCGAGAGGAGAGAAATGCCGATAACCGGCATTTCCGTGTTTACATGTGATTAGTGGAGATTGGACACAGCTGATCACATGACCGAGCCAACATCTTCGGCTCTTTCCGTGATCCGCTGTGTTCGAGGGACACAGCGGACCGGTGATCGCCGCGCTGCGCGCTCCCTGAGCCGCGCATGCGCAGTGAGAATGGTAGGACGTCATATGACGTCCTATCAGAACGAGAGAACCACCTTGCGCCCGTCATTGTACTATAGGGCGGGCGGAAGGTGGTTAATGGTCTGGATAAGTCCTGCACAGACTGCAGCTTCCGACTCTTGCTCGATGTTGGTTTTGGTTGTTGTCCATGGTTGTTTGGTTTCGGTTGTTGTCCATGGTTACTTGGTTTTGGTTGTCCACGGTTACTTGGTTTTGGTTGTCCATGGTTTGGTTTTGGTTGTTGTCCATGGTTACTTGGTTTTGGTTGTCCACGGTTGCTTGGTTTTGGTTGTCCATGGTTGCTTGGTTTGGGTGGTTGTCCATGGTTGCTTGGTTTGGGTTGTTGTCCATGGTTGCTTGGTTTGGGTTGTTGTCAGTGGCGTCCCTAGGTGGGTGCAAGCCACACCAGGTGACACCAATCGCACAGTGTGACACCCTGGGGCATATCTGCCCCCAGGCAGAAGGGACAAGGGACCAGGGCTTGGCAGGTCAGGAGAGCTTGTCATAGCTCGGGTGGGAGGCAGGGTTTAGGCAGGGGGCGGGCTCAGCAAGTCTTGAGCAGGGAAGGTGGGCTCGGCTTATGCCATCCTGAGTTAATGGCAAGTCGGCTGTTTTACCCTCTCTGATTCCCTGCTGCACCCACTGACATCGATAGGATCTAGCAGGAAGCCGAGACCCGGACTGAGCATTGCAGCTAGGCTCCGCCCACCCGGCCTCTATTCCATTCACTGCATAGGGCCAGAGGACGGAGCCTAGAGGTCAGCTGACCGTGAAGAGGGGGTGCAGGAGAGGAGACCATCACTGCATGTCAAGTATCAGTGCAGTCGCAGACACCACGGACTCAAGATAAGTGCTCCATTAATTGTCAAATAGTCCCCCTTCTCTATCTCTCTCTCCCCCCCTCCCCCCCCCCTTTCTCCTCTCCCCCCTCTCTGGTTGTTGTCCATCGTTGCTTGGTTTCATTTGTCCATGGTTGCTCAGTGTCAGTAGTTTTCCATGGCTGTCCATTGGCTGCAGCTTCTGACTCTTACTCTCATTGTCAGTCAATGAAATAAAGTTTCTTCCTTGCCTCTATTGGTGTTTTATGAGCCTCTTTGTTGGACATTTGCATGGGACCCAATGCGGATGTCGAGTTGAGAGCACCGGATGTGTCCATGCAGCCGCTGCTTCCCAACAGACATGAATGACACTGTGTGGGATGCACAGGTGTTTTGTGCATCTGCGTAAGGCAGTGGCATTCATTTCCTATTTTTGTTTTTCTGTTGATTTTTGTTCTTTTGTTGCTTCTTTGTGTTGTTTTGTGGTTTTTTGGTTTCTTGCCTATTTAATGGTTTGGATAAGTCCTGCACAGGCTGCAGCTTCTGACTCTTGCTCGATGTTGGTTTTGGTTGTTGTCCATGGTTGTTTGGTTTCGGTTGTTTTCCATGGTTACTTGGTTTTGGTTGTTCATGGTTGCTTGGTTTTGGTTGTTGTCCACGTTTACTTGGTTTTGGTTGTTCATGGTTGCTTGGTTTTGGTTGTTGTCCACGTTTACTTGGTTTTGGTTGTTCATGGTTGCTTGGTTTTGGTTGTTGTCCACGTTTACTTGGTTTTGGTTGTTCATGGTTGCTTGGTTTTGGTTGTTGTCCATGGTTACTTGGCTTTGGTTGTTCATGGTTGCTTGGTTGTTGTCCACGTTTACTTGGTTTTGGTTGTCCATGGTTACTTGGTTTTGGTAGTTGTCCATGGTTGTCCATTGAATTGGTGTTCACTGATGGCATCATCAAACTGTCATTTATGTAGGAAAAATTGGTGAAATTCTCCTGTTCTTTTGGTGATATTACATCATTCCGATCCTTGCGGTCGATAATTTTATCTAATTTGACTTGGTTATATGATGAATCCTTGGGATTCTGAAAGAGAAAGAGGCATTAGTCACTATTTCTAATTGATACAGAAAATGGTAACAAAGCATGGTGAACCCCAACTACCCCCCCCCCCCCATTGCAGCAGATAACAGTAAACAGGCTTCTTCCACCCTAGCTCCCTCTAGTGGTCAGAAGAAGCATTACACTTCATTACCCCACATTGTCTAACCGAAAGAATAAATGTAGTATTTTCAAGCTTAGGCCTTGATTGTGGTGGCTGCATTCGTTTTAATTGCATTTTACGGGTTAAGCACATTTTCTGCAAGTATAGGACAATACCTGGTAATCCAGACACAAATCCAGTGTCCTCGTAAGCTCCTGTGCACTGAACTAAGATCTCAAACAATATTATCAGCTTTCTCAGCTATTTTCTGTGAACTACAAACCAACACCCCGGTGTGCAATGGAGATAAAGAGAGGTGCAGGTGTTTGTAGTCCTAATCAGAAAAGCAGGCTAGGGTGACAATGCTGCTTCTCCATAGATACAGTACAGTAAGTGAGTGAACGTTGTCACCCTTGGGCAGGAAGTGTGCAGCAGGAGAGATTTATATGTAAAATAAATCAGGACTAAGCTTTGCACCTGACCTATCCACAATAATCATCTCCAGTAATAAGCAGAATTGATTCAGACCAGGCTGGATGATTGTGTAATGATCACAAATTCATAGACAAGTCTGAAAATTCTGTAACAACAAATGTCTCAGCGCTGAAAAGCCGGCCGCTGAACATCTCCAATCCCTTTAATGTGGTTGAACTCCATTATCTGTATACTTACTGGTTTTGATGGCATGCGTAGCTTTCTTCTATCTAACTCCGCCCAGTTGATGGTGTTGAAGAACTGGCATCTCCTGATGTCACTGACTTGGTATTTTCGCTCATCTTGGTCTTTCCACAGAAGCTGTAAAGAAGAATAAAATATAATGAGACACAGAAGGAGCAAATAATAATAATAATAATAATAATAATAAATAATAAATAACAATCTCTGAGCAATAGAGAAGCTTAGGCTGTGTGTATACTTACTGTAGTATAATAATAATAATAATAATAATAATACTTACTCTCTTTAGGAGGTCACAGAGGTCAGATTCAAAAAATTCCGGATAATCTGGATCCATGGTGATGATCTTATTTTTCACTTTTTTGATGGTGTCTGTGCCCTTGTTGAAGGGGTGTTTGCCAGACGCCATCTCGTACACTATTACTCCAAGGGAGAAATAGTCAACCATGGTGAAGTAATCCATGTGTTGCAAGACCTGTAGAAACACAAGGGAGAAAAAATTGTATGAGACAAAGATGACAACATAGTGACATTTGTGAAGTATGAAGCTCATGGAGGAATGAAATCGTGATCAAACAGCATGAAATTGAGGTGGAGCTTGTGAACATTGGAGGAGAGGGGCTTAAAGTGGATGAAAAGTCAAAATATTATCCCCAGAACAGGTATCCCCATTTCCCCTTTACTCTTGTTCTGGGATGAACTGTAACATCTTACGATTTTTCTCACTGACAATGGTCACCAGTACAAATAGAGGAGTGAATCTACCCAATGGGGACGCAGACAGCAAAAAATGTTTAACAGTCTAAAAACGTTCCCTACTCCTACCAAACAAAAAGCAAAGATTTGCCTAGAGGTACGCTATAACTGTCCATTTTAAAGTAGTTGGATGAAGGTATATGGACTCCAATAGCTCAATAGTCACACTCGCTCTCCGTGTTTAAGAGAAGAAGGAAAACAGCAGGAGAGCAATTACTGAAGGTTTTACCCCATTTGTATGTGTGAATCGGGCTGGACCGATCTATCCATCCACACCGGGCCTCATTGTCCCCTACAAAGAAACTCCAACACTGCTGCAGGTCTCAGAACTCCCCACCTTTTGTTGGGGCTATTGCTCTGTCCTGGAAATCCATTGAAAGCAACTGGGGCACCAGTGGAGACATTCTTCATTTAGTGAAAGTGGAGCATCCATTTATTTCTTCTCTATATCCAATGATGATAAATGGTATATCTTGATAAATATTACAATTAAGTCTGATATTAGACTTATACTTACTTCTGGGGCCATGAAGGCTGGTGTCCCCGCATAACCACTGATTCTCTTCGATTCGGTGACTCCTCTCACTGCTGTTCCAAAATCTGCAATTCTGGCATGGCCGTCGCTGTCTAAGAGGATGTTTTCCGGCTTCAGATCTCTGTGAACGATCTCTTTGGCGTGCAGGAATTGCAGGCCGCATAGAATTTCCGCTGTTAAATTCCTGATAGAGAAAGAAATACATATATTAGCACTGAAAATCTTAACAGACCAGCTAAAGATGAAGTGACTTTTACGTAGAATTCATAGGGGTATTGATGGATGGGCTTAGTTGGAGGGGCCTGGCTAGGTCACATCCTGTCCTCAGTGATCAGCCTCTCCCAACTCCAAAGTGACCCTGACATCAAACTTACCTTAATCTGTTCACTTGTAGTGGAGCTGAAGAATTTATCAGTTGATAGAGATCCCCTTTACTCAGATACTCCATAACAAAGACAAGATGAGTCTGTAAAAAAGATGAAAACAGGTTAGATTATAGACATTCACTTTGTGGAGGAATATATGGAGACACGCACACCGGCATACAGTGCAGCGTGGCATCTTTACTAAGTGCTTCCTGAGGGAATTCTGAAAAACTGCACATAGAAGAAATGTAAGCCGCCATCACTGGACTACTTTTATCACAATATTAATTTTGTCTTGCTGTAAGGGTGATCCAGTGACTTCCATACTTTGGTTCACCATCCTAGAAGATGCATGTAGATCAGGAGTCCTGACTTCTGTCTTGCTAGCTGCAAACTTGTCCTTGCTGAGTGACTCAAGGTTTTGAGGTCAGAGACAGCCAGGCAGCTATCAATGTCTAAAGTCAGTAATGACAGCCTCTCAGTACATGGTTTCTTGAAGGAAAGCCTCTACTCTGTACAGTTTACTTCACTAATCTCCAGCCTTGTAAGAAGCACGCTAGAGTTCCTCTCTTACCTTTACTGCATTCCTCTGATCTACAGCCAGAGCCCCCAGAAAAGCATGGTGTGGGAATCAAGTGAAGTTTCCTTCTGCCTCTTTAAATTTAGCACTTAGTGCCTAGAGGACTAGCTGACAGGTCCAAACACTGTCATCTCATTGGGCAAAGGGATGCTTATCCTTGTGTAAAGTTTTGACTCCCAAAAAAGTCACTATTTACATAACTATTGTAGGGGGTCTGTATCAGTAGTGGAGCACAGTACTGGGAAGAGAAGAAGAAATTAGTAGATGAAAATACTTACCTCTATCTGGAATGTCCCATACAAATGGGTAAGATACGGGTTCTCTCTGCATTCTTCTAGAATGTTTCTTTCATTAAAAGCAGCGCAGGGATTAGAAAGCAGAAGTTTCTTTTTTCTGATGATCTTCACTGCCACCTTTTGGCCAGTGGTGGTATGGGTGGCCAACGCCACTTTTCCATAGCTCCCCTGTCCAATAACCTTATGGAAGGCAAAGCTTTCCACAGATAGTTTGTGTGACTGGCTGTTGCTGACACTGCTGGATGGGACCAGTTCAGTTTTTGCAGCCTCAGTGCTGGATAGGCTGTCTTCACTTTGCCGGTCCTCCTCAGTCATAGATGGTGTTGTTGCCTCCCTGTCACTGGTGGATTGAACCAGTGCAGTATTCTCACCCTCAGTGTTGGAGGTGATGACTGCACTTTGTTGTTCCTCCACAGTCTTAGGTGGTGTTGCATCTCTGTCACTGGTGGATGAAACCAGTGCAGTATTCTCACCCTCAGTGTTAGATTGGGTGACTGCACTTTGTTCCTCCACCTTCGTACGTAGTGCTGTTGCATCTCTGTCACTGGTGGATGAAACCAGTGCAGTGTTCTCACCCTCAATGGTAGATGGGGTGACTGCACTTTGTTGGCCCTCCACAGTCATAGATGATGTTGTTGCATCTCTGTCGCTGGTGGATGAGACCAGTGCAGTGTTCTCACCCTCAATGGTAGATGGGGTGACTGCACTTTGTTGGCCCTCCACAGTCATAGATGATGTTGTTGCATCTCTGTCGCTGGTGGATGAAACCAGTGCAGTGTTCTCACCCTCAATGGTAGATGGGGTGACTGCACTTTGTTGGCCCTCCACAGTCATAGATGATGTTGTTGCATCTCTGACACTGGTGGATGAGACCAGTGCACTGTTCTCACCCTCAATGGTAGATGGGGTGACTGCACTTTGTTGGTCCTCCACAGTCATAGATGATGTTGTTGCATCTCTGTCGCTGGTGGATGAGACCAGTGCAGTGTTCTCACCCTCAATGGTAGATGGGGTGACTGCACTTTGTTGGTCCTCCACAGTCATAGATGATGTTGTTGCATCTCTGTCGCTGGTGGATGAAACCAGTGCAGTGTTCTCACCCTCAATGGTAGATGGGGTGACTGCACTTTGTTGGTCCTCCACAGTCATAGATGATGTTGTTGCATCTCTGTCACTGGTGGATGAAACCAGTGCAGTGTTCTCACCCTCAATGGTAGATGGGGTGACTGCACTTTGTTGGTCCTCCACAGTCATAGATGATGTTGTTGCATCTCTGACACTGGTGGATGAAACCAGTGCAGTGTTCTCACCCTCAATGGTAGATGGGGTGACTGCACTTTGTTGGTCCTCCACAGTCATAGATGATGTTGTTGCATCTCTGTCTCTGGTGGATGAAACCAGTGCAGTGTTCTCACCCTCAATGGTAGATGGGGTGACTGCACTTTGTTGGTCCACAGTCATAGATGATGTTGTTGCATCTCTGTCACTGGTGGATGAAACCAGTGCAGTGTTCTCACCCTCAATGGTAGATGGGGTGACTGCACTTTGTTGGTCCTCCACAGTCATAGATGATGTTGTTGCATCTCTGTCACTGGTGGATGAAACCAGTGCAGTGTTCTCACCCCCAATGGTAGATGGGGTGACTCCACTTTGTTGGTCCTCCACAGTCACAGATGATGTTGTTGCATCTCTGACACTGGTGGATGAAACCAGTGCAGTGTTCTCACCCCCAATGGTAGATGGGGTGACTGCACTTTGTTGGTCCTCCACAGTCACAGATGATGTTGTTGCATCTCTGTCACTGGTGGATGAAACCAGTGCAGTGTTCTCACCCCCAATGGTAGATGGGGTGACTCCACTTTGTTGGTCCTCCACAGTCACAGATGATGTTGTTGCATCTCTGACACTGGTGGATGAAACCAGTGCAGTGTTCTCACCCTCAATGGTAGGTGGGGTGACTGCACTTTGTTGGTCCTCCACAGTCATAGATGATGTTGCATCTCTGGTGAATGGAACCAGTAGATTGTTCTCACCCTCCAGGGTGGTGTTGACGCTCAGAGATAGTGTATTGTTTTCTCCTGGAGAGGGAAAAAAATGTTATTTTCTTTTTGTTATACAAATTTTTGGACATTTAAATGTATTTTCTTTAACATATGTATGTGAGTGTCATCTGTGTCATGAAAATAATTTGTGTTGAACGTTTGAAAAATATACGTTCTATACATATGGACGATATTGTTGTTGTCACCCTGGGAGTCCATTCTCAGCACATGGCTTTTTCTGCCAGAACACGTGTATGCTAGTCTTATGAAGCCCCCATGACATCCGTAACAGCTATTTACCCCCTAAATATCCAGACTTAAACTTTGAGGCCACCAAGAGATAGACATCACAATGTGATCTCTCACAACGCTGAGAGCTTAGTGCCAAAGACCACTGATCTGCTAGAAGGGGGGGGGGGGGGGCGCCATATTGGTTCGATATGTATGCAGGCTGTGCTGTCTGCTTAGTAGTGCTTGTTCTTCAGTGTTGCTTCCTGTCAATGCCATTTCACCATTCTGCTAAATCCTACATAATAATGATCCCAGTATTCTGTTTTTGGTTCAGTTTCAGTAGATATATATATATATATGTTGGCTTTAGAGTCCTAATTCAAAATGGTGATGGGATCCAACTGTCAGTCTGTTGTGTTCACTCCTGGATGCTGGGCAGCCAATCCTGCACACCTGATACACGTCTCCTGCAGACCAACTGTCATCTGTTAGAGTGGGCAGTGACCTCCAGGTATGAACTGTCCCCCACTGGAAGTTCCCTGTATTGGCAGCCCCAAATTTTGGATTTTTCTAACGCTTTCTAACCCGGGGCCAGCAGTCATCAGGGACAAATAAAAAGGTTGAATCTCATTATCGATGACAAAGCATTAAACTCTGACTGAGGCTCTAACCCTTCCCTCTTCTATTCAGTGACCTCTCCATGTGTAAATAGCAGTGACCCCAATAAATCTATGTTTGGGTGACAAAATCTCCCTTCAGTGCCTTGCATTATAGTTAACAAATATACTACTTACTTTCAGCGTCATCCTCTCTGGCTTTCGATTTAAAACAAGGGCAGATGGTGTGTAGAATTGCCCTGAACCCCCGCCTAACTGCCTTACATGCACCCCTACAGGGGGCTTTGTGCTGGTCAAGGGCCTGGCGGTCCCCTGTTAAGGGTTCCACTTTTGATCGCATAACTGAATCTTCTTTGTTGGTATTCAGAAGATCCTTTGACTTTCTAAATGTTCTCTTGCAATGAAAACGCTTCATTATGAAATAATGAGAATCGTCTCTTAGAGCAACAGAATTCGCTTCCTCTCCACTCACAACACTCCCAGCGAATGAGCCTCAGCTGCTGCTAGAGCTTCTACTAGAGTTTCCGCCAGGGTGGTCACATGACCTTTTGGCCACGCCCCCTTTTTCAAAATTTAACCCCTTGCTGCCCAGGTACAATTTTGACATTTTTCACACACTTGTTAATATCAGCATTTTTAGAAATTAGTGTATACATGGATATAGATATAATTTTTTTTTTTTGGGTGACAATATATTTCCGTAAAAGTGGGGACATGATATTGGTTCATTATGTATGCAGGCTGTGCTGTCTTCTTAGTGGTGTTTGTGCTTTAATGTTATAATAATGATCCCAGTATTCTGTTTTTGGTTCAGTTTCAGTAGATATATATATATATATGTTGCCTTTAGTGTCCTAATTCAAAATGGTGATGGGACCCAACTGTCAGTCTGTTGTGTACACTCCTGGATGCTGGGCAGCCAATCCTGCACACCTGATACATGCCTCCTGCAGACCAACTGTCATCTGAAGGAGTTGGCAGTGACCTCCAGGTATGAACTGTCCCCCATTGGAAGTTCCCTTTATTGGCAGCTGCAAATTTTGGATTTTTCTAACGCTTTCTAACCCGGGGGCAGCAGTCATCAGGGACAAATTAAAAGGCCGAATCTCATTACCGGTGACAAAGCATTAAACTCTGACAGAGGCTCTAACCCTTCCCTCTTCTATTCAGTGACCTCTCCATGTGTAAATAGCAGTGACCCCAATAAATCTATGTTTGGGTGACAAACAAAATCTCCCTTCAGTGCCTTGCATTATAGTTAACAAATATACTACTTACTTTCAGCGTCGTCCTCTCTGGCTTTCGATTTAAAACAAGGGCAGATGGTGTGTAGAATTGCCCTGAACCCCCGCCTAACTGCCTTACATGCACCCCTACGGGGGGCTTTGTGCTGGTCAAGGGCCTGGCGGTCCCCTGTTAAGGGTTCCACTTTTGATCGCATAACTGAATCTTCTTTGTTGGTATTCAGAAGATCCTTTGACTTTCTAAATGTTCTCTTGCAATGAAAACGCTTCATTATGAAATAATGAGAATCGTCTCTTAGAGCAACAGAATTCGCTTCCTCTCCACTCACAACACTCCCAGCGAATGAGCCTCAGCTGCTGCTAGAGCTTCTACTAGAGTTTCCGCCAGGGTGGTCACATGACCTTTTGGCCACGCCCCTTTTTCAAAATTTAACCCCTTGCTGCCCAGGTACAATTTTGACATTTTTCACACACTTGTTAATATCAGCATTTTTAGCAATTAGTGTATACATGGATATAGATATAATTTTTTTTTTTTGGGTGACAATATATTTCCCTAAAAGTGGGGACGTGATATTGGTTCATTATGTATGCAGACTGTGCTGTCTTCTTAGTGGTGTTTGTGTTTTAATGTTATAATAATGATCCCAGTATACTGTTTTTGGTTCTGTTCAGTAAATATATATATATATGTTGCCTTTAGAGTCCTAATTCAAAATGGTGATGGGACCCAACTGTCAGTCTGTTGTGTTCACTCCTGGATGCTGGGCAGCCAATCCTGCACACCTGATACATGTCTCCTGCAGACCAACTGTCATCTGAAGGAGTTGGCAGTGACCTCCAGGTATGAACTGTCCCCCATTGGAAGTTCCCTCTATTGGCAGCTCCAAATTTTGGATTTTTCTATCACTTTCTAACCCGGGGACAGCAGTCATCAGGGACAAATTAAAAGGCCGAATCTCATTACCGGTGACACAGAAAGCATTAAACTCTGACAGAGGCTCTAACCCTTCCCTCTTCTATTCAGTGACCTCTCCATGTATATATAGAGCTACTACTAGAGTTTCCTCACTGTGGTCACATGACCTTGTTTTGGCTGTAACTGACAAATGTCATATTTCGGCCACACACCTTTGTCAGAATGTAACCCCTTGCTGCCCAGGGTCAGTTTTGAGATTTTTCACACACATGTATTTTGTTTTAGGGGGGGAACGACAATCCGTATATTTCCCTACAGTTCCGTGCATTATAATTGACTACAATTATTTTATTATTTTACAATAATTGACTAGACAATTATTTATCTACCATCAAGTCACTTGTGGCCTTTTTTCTGTATACTGTGATAGTACTTATTTATATGACGTTGAGATTTTTCACACACGTTAGAAGCAGAATTTGTAGCTATCCTAATGTAATATCTCACTGCGCTAAGATCTTTGTGCCAAAGACCACTGATCTGTGATAGCCCCTAGGGGACGCCATATTGGTTCATTATGTATGCAGGCTGTGCTTCCTGCTTGGTAGTGCTTGTTCTTTAGGCCTCATGCACACAGGTCATTTTTGTAGCCCCTTTTTGTACTGCTTCCAGACGGCCCTCCATGTTACCCCATGTCTCCATGCTCACATAGACTTTTAGAAGCTTTTAGTAGCAGTAACATTTACCCGCAGGAAAAAAACCCAGCACCAGCGCATCCAGGAGCAGCAGCTTTTTAGCAATAAAAACGCTTGGTGCGTGTAAATGCATCTAAATGCTTGTTAACGCTAGGCACGTGTAGCGCTTGAGCATTCATTTATTTCAAAGGCCAGGATAAATTATTATCCTGGCTAATGAAATGAATTAACGCCCAAGTGCTTGACGCTTGTAAACATGCCGAAACGCGTGGAAAAGCGTTAGCCTCTTTGACAAGCATGAGGTTTTTTTCTGCCAAAATGCTGCTGCCAGGAGGAGGAGTGTTTTAAATATGTCCTTTGTACACGAGGCCTTCATGTTGTTTCCCCTCAATACAATTTCACCATTCTGCTAAATCCTGAATAATAATGATCCCAGTATTCTGTATTTGGCTCTATTTCAGTATGCAGCAGTTTGTGTATTTATATACCTTGCTTTCACAGTCATTGTTCAAAATGCTGATGGGACCCATGGGTGTTCCATCAGGGCTCTCAGGGGTCACAATTATGACCCCGCTCATGCTTTAGGGGGGCCCGTGATGTCTCCCTGTCACTATCATGAGCAAAGAGGAATCCAGAGCAAAGCAGAAGCTCCAAGCTTTTGGCTCCATTTTGAAGTCCTGAGCCAGAGAGTAGCGGAGGAAGGGTGGGGTGAGGCCAGCCCTGCTAGGCGGAGAAGTGTCAGTACTGACAACCAGGCGGGGATGGACACCGAGCTATCATCAGGCTGAGCGAGGGGGAAGGAGGAGGAGATCACCGTCCAGGAGCTGGTACTCCTGTCTTTGGGGAGGTAAAAACAATACCACACACCACCCTACCCCTCCCCACAACTCCTGCTGACACTCACACAAAAATTCTCACAAAATCCTGTAACACCTCCTGAGGGGCCCCCGAGGTACTGCGGGCTCCAGGGGCTGCAGATTTGACTGTGACAGTTTGAGCAGGATGAGAAGTGGGGAATCTGGATGGGTTTTCTCCGGGTACTCCGGTTTCCTCCCACACTCCAAAGACATGCTGGTAGGTGAATTGACTCCTGTCTAAATTGGCCCTAGTAAGAGCAGCTGATACACCTGATACATGTCTCCTGCAGACCAGCTGTCATGTGAAGGAGCGGGCAGTGACCTCCAGGTATGAACTGTCCCCCATTTGAAGATTCCCCTCTATTAGCAGCTCCAAATTTTGGATTTTCTCATCACTTTCTAACCCGGGGACAGCAGTCAAGGGTAAACATTGAGAGGCTGAATCTCACTTACAGTGACACATGAAGCATTAAAACCTGACAGGGGCTCTTAATCGTCCTCCTCTATCCAGTGACCCCACAATGTGTATATGCTTCCAAAACTGAAGTGGTCTTTTAACCCCTTTTTTCATGACTTTTTGCTTTTGAAGCCTTGTTGCATCCATTTTGGGGACTTTGATTGGATAGTGGCAGTCAGCAGATCTTCCCCTCATTTACAAAGATCTGGAACAACTGCACTTGCAGAGTGCACAGTCTATTCACCTTTAGTAAATCACCCCCGTTGTGTATATAGCAATGACCCCAATAAATATATATTTGGGTGACATAACAACATATTTCCTTACAGTTCCTTGCATTATAATTGACAAATATTCGATGTCCCCTCTGCGTGTTTCTCTTGGGTTTTGTCGGTGAATTTCAGGGGCAGGTAGTGTGTACAACTGCCCTGAACCCCTGCCTGATGGCCTTACATACACCCCTATGAGGGGCTCTGGACTGTGCGAGGGGCTGGTGGTCCCCTGTTAAGGGTCTCAGTGAATCTTATTTGTTGGTTTTTAAAAGATCCTTTGACTTTTCATCTTTTTTCTTCCAATGAAAGTGCTTTATTATGAAATAATGAGCAAAATCTCTCAGAGCAACACAATTCGTTTCCTCGCCGCTCACAGCAATCTCAGCAAATGAGCCACAGCTGCTGGGAGAGCTGACACCTAGTTTACAATATGCTAATGAGGTCACATGACCTTGTTTTGGCTGTAACCCACAAATTCACAATTTAACTCCTTGCTGCCCAAGGACACTTTGGACATTTCTCACACACTTATTAATATCAGCATTTTTTTGGTAGAATATTACTTCTAATACTCAAACATGATATATTTTCTAAAAGCAGAGAGCCTGGAGAATAAAATGGTGGTTGTTGCAATTTGTTATGTTGCATGATATTTGAGCAGATGTTTATAAAATGAAAATTTTCAGGAAAGAAATACATCCATTAATGCATTAAATGCACTTTAGTGCACACAAACAGAATATAGAACCCATTTTTTTGGTAAAATATAAAAGATGATGTTGAGTTGAATAAGTGTACACCAAACATGCCAAGATTTAAAACTTTACACACACAAAACAATTTTTGTAAATCTATTTTATTTAAATGTATTTATTACTTTTTAATAGTTTTTTTTAAATACACTTCATTGATTATACCTATAGGACCAGTCGGAAAAATCCTAAATTACTAAGACTTGAGAGTATGACATCTGATTGGTGGATGTGTGATGTCTGCAGTCATTATTATTTCCAGATCAGCTCTGTATGGGGGAAGGGTAAGGTCCGAGAGCTCACCAGAACCTCTATATTGTTTTGTATCACATTGGTGTCACTTCATCACAGAACACCTTACCACACCCCCTGCTCCTCCTTCTCTCTACCCCATCACCGCCCACATCCTTATATCCAGACCTACACTGCACATCTTTCACCCCACCCACTACCTTCTATTTAGCCCTACATTGTACCACACTGCCCTTCTCCTCCCATCCAAACCTGCACAACACATCGTCCGCCCCTCCCTCTACACCACACCACTCGCCTCTTCACATTTAGACCTGCACAGCACATCTTTCACTCAGCTCTGCCCAAAGTTCTTAGTGTGATGACCAGGGGTGGACTGACAACTCATGGGGCCCCCGGGCAATAGGAAATAATGGGGCCCCCGTGTCCTTGCCCAAACTCAAAAAAGCCTATGAAAAAGGTACCAGGGGCATCTCATGGGGCCCCTAACTGACCCCAGGCCCTCGGGCAGTGCCCGAGTTTCCAAATGGTCAGTCCGCCTCTGGTAATGACCCTTCGCTCCCCGCCTATTCACAGATTCTACACAGCAGATAAAAAAAAAGTGCATTTATTTATTTATTTTCGGAACCTGGAAAGCAATGCACCATAGATCAGCAGATTGCTGGTGCCATACAAGACTCCTGCAGACTGTTAATGTACATGTTATACCCTGAATATGGATGTAACATGTTACAAAAGGTGAATCTATCCTGACACCAGTCATATGAAAAGTCTGGTACTGCCTCCCTTCTGGAAAAACTATGTGTTTGCCTCTGTCTGGTTTTAATAATTTTGCATCAAAGACCATGTGTGCTGAAAATGGATGACTATACATGTTCCACGTCAATCAAAAAACTCTGAATTGTTAGCATTCACATAAGAAGCTAAAACTGCAGAAAGAACTTTATTCTGGATCTAAATCCTATAAGGATCAGGGCTACGAGGGGTTTAACCCTGCTACATTCTAATAGGTCCATATAAAGGAGTTCAGTTTCTCAAGCAATATTTTAAACATGACTTTGATCCAAACCAAAAGGAGCGAGTCAGAGAGGAAATGCAATGAATACTCTGCGACTGACAGTGTCCTGTGTTGGGTTGTCATTCCTGATCAGAAAGAGATACAGAAAAATGCAGACGGCACTAACGCCTTGTCTACCAAGGTATGTTTATACAGTGGAGGATGGGACTGTAGTAATTGTGCTATTAAGAAAGGGGGGAGATTGATCTCCTCTGCACTTAATGAACCTGGAAGCAACATGCATTATGCAGGAGAGATATTGGGGGTCTAATAGACCCCTGATGTCTCCATATAGAGGACTTGCTATTACCCCCCCCCCCCCCCCCCCAATCCTATCATATAGGGGACTCGTTTAGCCCCCTTGAGAGAGCAATAAAGTTTAGAGAAAAAAATATATAATAGAAAAAATAAAAGTGCCCCCATACACACCTGAATGCAAACATAGGGAACAGGTATGTAGACATAAATTTCTCCACACGTGTGCGGTATCACCAGGAATGTTGGCATAAGAGCAATAATTCTACAGTCATAATTCATGTTTAACTGTAAACTGATAACCTATAAAGGCTTCCAAGGTGTCACTTAAAGACAGTTTGGGGTACTATAGTTTTATCCATGTTATCCACTATAGATTTATCCATGTTATCCACCCTCGATTTCAGTCTATCTACTGTATAGCAGCAGTGGCAATTTTCTTGATATACAGTAGGATGCCTCAAGTGTGACCCCTGGCATCCCCAAAGGGCCGCATGCACCCGCTGGGCCACAGGTTGGGCATCGAGAGACCTTCAACTCACCACACATTACAATCTGAATACACAATCTTTGTACAATCTCTCTTTTAAGGTTTACCAATACTTTGTCATATGAAGACAAACTATCCATTCATGTTTTATCCAATCAGGCAGACTCTTGCACTACATAGGTGTTGGAAGATCTATAGGAAATTGTACAATCAGATTGTAATATGTGTTTTAAAGGGTAACTCAACTTTGTGGGGAAAAAAATAACAAATAAAAAAAAAATAATAATATAACGTACAGTTATACATACAATACAATTTCGACACAGGTCATATTGTAATTGAATGATAATAAAATTGACCTTACCTTTTCAATCTGCAGTTCTATCATTTTCTGTAAATTGCAATATGGTAACCTGGAGGTGTCCTGTACACAGATGGTGTACAGAACGTCCCCAAAAAACATAATTTCCTGCTTGTGTGATTGGCTCACGGATATTCCCAGAAGTCTGCACTAAGATACAAGTCAGATTTTGGTCATCCCCTTTACTAATCTTTGCACATTGATTTTGTTCTTATAGCCTGGCCTGGTACAAGTGGGGAGTTGGAGAAGTTCAGAACGGAGTGTTTGTGCCCAATGTGTGCTATGATAAATCCAGCCAGGCGTCTGCCTTCTGCTACAACCCAAACTGTAAGTACTACTCATCAGAAACATACTGATTCAAATCCAAAATCAAGGCAATTTCACACTTTTAATATGGCGACACACATTTACTGCTGAATGTTTTCATAGTCTAAGACCCTTACAAACAAGACACTTAAGGTTCCCTTTTTGATAAAAAATGAAAAGGTGAAGGAACTTCAGGCATCTTGGGCACCCCTCTGGATTTGCTGCACATAGCGCCCAGAGCTGCCAATGTAGCGGTCCATACACCATGGGTGAGTATCCATCATAATGTTAGAAATGGTAAGCATTTGTTAGTCAGTGTGACCATGTGACTTCCCTGACCAATGAGAAGCACTTTTTTCTTCTGGGACACCTTACTAGAAGAAGAAGCCTCAGTTGCACTTCTTATTGGTCAGCACTGTCCATCCATTACTATGGATACATACTTTGAGCTGTGTATTGTGATATACGGACCGCTACAGGAGCAGCATGGGGGCTGCTATGTGCCACTATGTGCAGTGGGGTCTGGAAAGTTGTCCAGGAAATTTGGATTTAGTCCAATTTTTTCATTTTTCATGAAAAGGTACACTTACTCTCTAAAGAGACCCTGTCACCAACCTAAAAAAAGTAGTAGCACAGAAAAAGGTATTTTTCTTACTCATTGTTTTGTTTGGTTATAATAAATCTGAACTCCAGGTTTTTGCATAGTAACATTAGTCCAGCTTGGACCAAAGTCAGTATGCATATTCCATACCTGGTTGATCCCTGTGGAAGCGGAAATCACTACAGTAGCTTCCATGATCTTGCTGTCTTCCAGATCCCGTGCTGAGCAGCTGCCCTGCTGCATAATGAACATAGGGGGTCACTTGCTTGGCATGGACACCATTCAGAGAACAGTTTGCACATTCTCAGTGCATGCAAAGTGTTCTCTAATTGAACAAGTTGGAGAGGCACCTTTATGATCTCCACCTCATCTAATTGTGCAATATGCTTCTGAACGTCCTAGAAAATTCCACTACTCCAGGAAGAGTCCATTCCTGAGCTCAGCCCCCTCCTTCCTTGCATGTCATACCCTTCTATTCTATATCTAATTACTGTCTGTGCTGGCCTAGCTCCTCTGGCCCCCTTCCTCAACTTCCTACGTAGCCTTTTATGTAGCGGCTAGAGGAAGAATGAAGGGCAATACTATAAATTGTCACTTAGGTGACAGCTCTGACTCTGCTGTGGATGCTGACATCACATCCAAGAGGGTGGGACCCAGCAGTAGTTTCAGGGCTTTTGAATGTCTACACAAGGGAGGCTATTACAGGCAAATAACATGCTTAAAACACGTAAAATAAAAAAAATCCTATGGAAAATATTTTGTTGAAATGAATGGTCTGGTGACAAAGTCTCTTTAAAGTTTATTTCAAGTTAGTTTTGAATAAATTGGGAAGTGGTTTGAGCCTCTGTTAGGCTTTTATTGCTGTGAATCACTGGTAAGATTTTTTAATCGCTTATGGCGGTTCACACCATGAATAACACAGGAACGCACTGCATGCAAAACGCACTCTATTTGCGATCTGCAGCGGGTGTCAGTACAAAGTTAATGACATCCCAAACGCAGTTTGCAAATGTAGTGTGTTTGCACCGAATCACTTGGTACTTTTGTTTTGTTTGTTGTCCGATTGCAATGCGTTTTAAAAAGCACTATATGGGCTTTTTTTCCTCCAATTATACTTACCTAGGTATAATCCGGTATATATTAGTTTAGTTTATTATATAGTATTGCGCTGCATTTTTGTATATAATTATTTGTATGTGGGAACACTTTACATGTTAGCTGCAATATTTGTTTATATTGATTTGGATAGGTCATATTGCACTGTAGGTTTTCACTTATTAGTATTCTATCAGTAAGAGGGGGAAATGTAAGCTCTGCCCATACAGATGCAGAAATTGGCTTCGTTTATTACAGGTATTTATATATCGCCAACCTGTGCTTCCCGGGTGCACGAAAACACCAAGATTGGACGCACGGGCTGGATGCCCAGTGTACATGTAGGGTTCTTACGTATCAATTTGGGGGGACATAAAATGACAGTAACAATGGCTGCTTATACCAGTGAAATTCACTGGTATAAGTAATCAAAGTGAGTCAAAAAATGTATTGCTCCGGTCACAGTATGTTAAACAAAATAATAAAAAAAAAATGTAATAAAAGAATTGAAAAAAAACCTTCTTTTTTGTGTTCATACTGTTACCAGTCAGTGTCCTTGATCAGTACCACACCCGTTAAATGATGACGCTTTACTGCACTGGTGAAGGTGTATATATATATATATTAAAAAAATGTACAACTTCAAAAAACTCACATGCCCGATAGTTTGGACTATGTACTTTACAAGAAGGGTCATTTGGGGAATATTTGTACTGTCTGGAGTTTTGAGATCGTCCGTCAGTACATCAGGATTGATCGATATTCAGATATAGATCCCATAGTTTGTGGACTCTATAGCGTTCCTAAAGACAAAATAATATACACAGATTTGGGTTATTTTCACCAAAGAAATGTAGCAAAATACATTTTGGCCTAAATTTATGAAGAAAGATTATTCATTTGCAGAATTTTATAACAGAAACAAAGAAAAATGTGTTTTTTTTTCATAATTTTTGATCTTTTTTTCATTTATTTTTCATTTATTTAGCAATGAATAAAAAACCCCAGTGGTGATTAAATACCGCCAAAAGAAAGCTCTACTTGTGTGTAAAAATTATAAAAATGTAATATTGGTACAGTGTTGCATGACCGCGCAATTGTCATTGAAAATGCGACTGCCCTGAAAATGGGCCTGGGCAGGAAGGGGGTAAAAGTGCCCGGTATTGAAGTGGTTAAACACTCCACAGCTGAGTAGTCTCCATTCACACCATGCCTGTTGGGCTTTGTTGTGCAATGCAGCGGCAATCTGAAAACCATTGTTCCCAATAGGCCCAGTTCCCACTAACGCACTTTGGGTGGCTGTGCACCGGCTGACAATGAAACCGGCTGCATTTAGAGGGTTAGCTCAGCTTTACTAAAAAACTGCCTATGCAGATAAGGGGCGTCCGTAGGTAAAAACAAACTGTGTGCCTCTGACTAAAGCTGAATAATGCCCTTGCTATAGGTGTAGGCCATTTACATACCACATGAGGCCTGACTGGAATACTCCCAGGGCGTTGCTAGGTGAGGCCTAGTCGTTACCGTGCACCTCCTACATCACAGGAGTGAGGTCTCCAGCACTGAGCTCAGAGCTACTGCATCAGGGAGAGGGAGCGCATGTGAGGGGGTTTGGAAAAGAGAAAAAGCTCATTCCTGTGATGGAGGAGGTGAGAAATAATGACTAGGCCTCGCTTAGCAACGTCCTGGGAGTATTCCAGTCAGGCCTCATGAGGTATGTAAATGGCCTACACCTATAGCAAGGGCATTATTCAGCTTTAGTCAGAGGCACAGTGTTTGTTTTTATCTACAAATGCCCCTTATCTGCGGTAGGCAGGTTTTCCTGTAAGCCCGGTTCACATATATTATTATTATTATTATACAGTATTTATAAAGCGCCCATAGTTCGCTCAGCGCTGTACATTACAAAGGGGGACAGAACATGTGACAGAACAATAACAATACAATGCAAAACATGAGGGGATTGAGGGCCCTGCTCTTTCGAGCTTACAATCTAGGAGGGAGGGGATGCGGACTAGATGCGTTTTGAACCTCATCCGATTTGCATAACGTGAACCAAACCAGTTTTCTATGGAGCCAGTTCACATATGTGAGGGCCGGCCGCAGTGCAATTTTAGAAGGAGTCAGGTACAATTTTCAGTCCGGTTCAGGTGCGATTTCCAGTATCGCACACTTTAAAAATTTGCACCCGAACCCCAGAACGAATTTGCACAAAACTCTTTTTAACCGTTTCCATATCGGGCACTTTTACCCCCTTCCTGCCCAGGCCATTTTTCAGGTTTCAGCACTCTCACACTTTTGAATGACAATTGCGCGGTCATACAACATTGTACCCAAACTAAAATTTTATCATTTTCTTCACACAACTAGAGCTTTCTTTTGGTGGTATTTAATCACCGCTGGGGTTTTTATTTTTTGCTAAATTAACAAAAAAAGGCCAAAAATTTTGAAAAAAAAACACGTTTTTCTTTGTTTCTGTTATAAACGTTTGCAAATAAATAATTTTTCTTCATAAATTTAGGCCAAAATGTATTCTACTACATGTCTTTGGTGAAAATAACCCAAATTAGGATGTGTTATTTAGTTTGTAGCAAAGTTATAGAGTTCACAAACTATGGGATAGATGTGAATATTGATCAGTCCTGAAGTACTGACGGCCAATCTAATTTCTTGAGGTCCAAGAATGTCAGAATAGTAGATATCCCCCAAATGACCCCTTTTGGAAAGTAGACAGTCCGATGTACTTCATAAGAGGCATGGCGAGTTTTTTGAAGTTGTATTTTTTTTTTGTCATAATTTTTCGGAAAATTAAAAAATTTAAATAATTATTTTCACTATTTTTTTTTTTACATACTGTCACCAGTGCAGTACAGCGTCGTCATATAACTGGCATGGCGGTGATCAGGGACACTGGCTGGTGAGAGTATGAAAAAAAAATATAGAATTGTTTTTTTTTTTTCATTATTTTTAATTTTTTATTACATTTTTTTCCTTTTATTTACGATTTTTTTCTTCATATTTCACTATGACCAAAGTAGTACAATTTGCATATAGCAAAGAATTAGTTTGCTATAAGCAAGCATTTACCTGAATGACATCGATTCATTCAGGGTTTTTTTTTTTTTTTTGTGCTTAGCTGTGATTTGGCCACAGCTAATCACATGACACAGCTGGGCTGTGATTAGCCCAGCTTGTGCATGTGATTGCTGTGACCAATTACAGCTAAACACACTAGTATACAATGGATGGCATGAATGAAGCCATCCATTGTATACAACTGTCATGTGACCTGCTGTGATTGGTCACAGCAGCTCACATGGTACGGGCAATGGGGCTGGTACTCAGATCTGTCATCGGCCGTCTCCAAGGTACACAGCCGGTGACAGATCACACCACTGCGCGGCTCTGCAGGCGCGCAAACTGCGCATGCCCGGGAGGACGTCATATGAGGTCCACCCGGAATGCTAATGGCTTTTGCCGGCCGCCATTCAGCCATTGGCCGGGCAGCTAATGGTTAAAAATCGTACTGAAACCAGCCCCGCACATATGTGAACCCGGTCTAAAGGTGAACTAACCCCTTAAACGCAGCTGCCGCATACTACAATGTGTCACAGCGCCCTGCAGTGTAAGCCCTGGGTAACACTCATGTAATCTGATGCCTTCCAGAACGCATAGATTGGCATGTGAAGGGAGATAACATGGCTTTCTATAGAGGTCGTTCACACCTACACGCTCCAAACGCAATGCAATTTCGAAGGCCTGCTTCACACCTATGCATTTTTCAGTGCGTTTTCAGTTTTTGCAGAAACGCACTGCAGTCCATTTAACATGGTTTCCTATGGGTCATGTTCATATCTGTGCGTTTTTTGAAAAGAGTCAGGGACTTTTTTCCCCCACGGCAGGTTGCATTTTTGGTTCCATAGACTTCTATAGATACGCATGAAAAACGCTTGCGGTTTTGTTGATTTTTTGTTGGTTTCTGCCACATGACAACATACACCTCCCAAAAATGCATCAAAAACTTGTGTTAAAAAAAAATGGGAAAATAATCAGCTGCATCCTGCATATGTGTGAACCCTGCCTAAAAGGGTCCTGTGCGTGTTTGGTGCGATGCAGTGCGTTCTTGAGCCCCATAGACTTGAATGGAAAAAGCAGTGAAAACACATAGGTGTGCAAAGCCATGCGATTTCATTGTGAGATACACCTCTTTCTAATGTCACAAAATTAGCCAGAACAGAAAGCGCAGCAGAATTGCTTCTTAAATCGCACTTGAAAACGCATAGAAATCCCACCACATCAGTGTAACCAGGGCTAAAAAAAATATATATATTTTCCCTTGTGTTGCGGAAAACGAGCACATCGGATAAGTGCGTTTAACATGCGTCAGTGTGGGCTAATTACAAAGCATGCATCCTCTCTATTTTTCTTCAACTTAAATAAGGGCGTGTGCGTTTAGGTGTGTTCTGGTGCGTTTTTAATGCGTTTTACTGTCGAGTTCAGTGCAGAAAAATGCAGCATGTTTACTTTTTCTTTCTGGAACTGGAGCGCCCTGGAACCGACCTCACTGGTGTGAACGATGCCATTGGAAACCATATAACCTACTATCCATGCGTTTTTGATGCAGAAAAGAATGGACAGCATGTGGTGTGAACTTGGCTCTGACACTAGCTTGACACCTATGCAGGTTGCGATTGCTGCTTTTTTCCTCCATGGTTTGCGCTTTTCACATGGGTTTATAATGCAGTTTGCTTTTTTTGGGATGTGGTAATGTTGCTGGGGGAGGTGTCTGCTGTCATGCAGGAAACTCGGCAAAAACACGCGTACATTGCTTTTGCTTGCGTTTTTGATGCGTTTCCTTTGAAGTCTATAGAACCACAAACACAACCTGCTGGGGGCAAAAAAAGTCCCTGACCCTTTCCAAACAACGCAGCCACTTGAAAATGCACATAGGTGACCCAGACCCATAAGGAATCATTGTAAATGGACTGCAGTGTGTTTCTGAAAAACGGAAAGCGCGTTGGAAACGGCATCGATGTGAACCTAGCCTCAAGATGATCTGCACAAATCTCGGCACGCTTTCAGTCTCCACCCCCCTTCATCTATGTCCAAGCATTACTGATAGCAATATGTGATGACACCAGGGGGCAATGTTGGGTTGGGGGGCCGTGTTTTTTCTTTTCGGCCCCGTGTTTGGCGGCCTCTCACCCTTCCTCTCTCCATAGATGGGCCCAGGGGCGGACTGACAACTCATGGGGCCCCCGGGCAATAGGGGATCATGAGGCCCCTGTGCCCTTGCCCACACTCAAAGCACACTTAAAAAAGCCTATAAAAGGTACCAGGGGCATTTAATGGGGCCCCCTACTGACCCCGGGCCCTTGGGCAGGGCCCGAGTGCTCTAATGGTCAGTCTACCCCTGGATGGGCCGGTTTTCTGGCAGTCTATGAGTGTGAGACACTGCGAGCCAGCAATTAGGGGGGTGTTCAATGGCATTTTCCTGTTCTGTTTGGAGAGGGGGGTTCCCTGTGATTTCTCTCTTTGCCCCTGCATGGCTTCCATCAGTCCAGGAGGAATAGTATCTTAGAATTGACCTTTCATCTCATCTTGCGATGTAACAGGAGCAAAATCTCCCCCCGCCGGGGTCCGATCTAATACTACAAAGGGGCATGTGCAGTTGCTGAAACCTGGGATTGAACCAGGGACCACTAGACCTTCAGTCTAACGTTCTCCCAACTGAGATATTTCAGCTTCTTGATGCCCCAAAGGATTTGTAAGTAGGATCATAATGATGATACCCAGCAGCAGGTACAAGTGGTTTACAACCACTTTAACTATGTCTATTGGGACGCAGCGTCTGCATGGACACAGCCGCGGTTCCCAATTTTGACATTCATGCAGGGGAAAGGGAATCAAACCCAACCCCAAACGCACCTGCACCAACCCGGATATCAAATTATGAGCAATGGCTGTGTCTGTGCAGCCACTGAGTCCCAATAGACATGAATGGCACTGTGTGGGATGCACAGGTATTTCTTGCATCCGTGTAAGGCAGTGGCATTCATTTCTTATGGGTTTTCTTGTGTTGTTTTGGGGTTTTTTTATTTCTTGTGTGTTTAATAGTTTTGGATAATCCCTGTGGCTGCAGCGTCCGACTCTTGTTCGATGATGGTAGTTGTCCTTGGTTGTTTAGTTTCCGTAGTGGCCCATGTCTGCTTGATGTCCATGGTTGCTTGGTTTGGGTTGTTGTCCACGGTTGCTTGGTTTGGGTTGTCCATGCAGCCGCTGCTTCCCAACAGACATGAATGACACTGTGTGGGATGCACAGGTGTTTTGTGCATCTGCGTAAGGCAGTGCCATTCATTTCCTATTTTTGTTTTTCTGTTTTTTGTTCTTTTGTTGCTTCTTTGTGTTGTTTTGTGGTTTTTTGGTTTCTTGCCTGTTTAATGGTTTGGATAAGTCCTGCACAGGCTGCAGCTTCTGACTCTTGCTCGATGTTGTTTTGGGTTTTTGTCCATGGTTGTTTGGTTTCATTGTTGTTGTCCATGGATACTTGGTTTTGGTTGTCCACGGTTACTTGGTTTTGGTTGTCCATGGTTGCTTGGTTTGGGTTGTTGCCCATGGTTGCTTGGTTTGGGTTGTTGTCAGTGGCGTCCCTAGGTGGGTGCAAGCTGCACCCACTCATTTTTTTGAGACAGATAGAGCTTTCTTTTGGTGGTATTTAATCACCTCTGGGATTTTTATTTTTTCCTAAAAAAACTAAAAACCACTGAAAATTTTGAAAAAAAATGTTTTTTCTTAGTTTTTGTTATACAATTTTGTAAATAAGTGATTTTTCTCCTTCACTGATGTGCGCTAATGAGGCTGCAGTGATGGGCACTGATAGGCTACACTGATAGGTGGCACTGATGGGCACTGATGAGGAGGCACTGGTAGGTTGCACTGATGGGCATTGACAGGCATCACTGATGAGTACTGAAAGGCAGCACTGATACATGACACTGATACATGGCACTGATAGGCGGCGCTGATAGGCAGCACTGACTGGCACTGATAGGTGGCACTGACTGGCACTGATAGGCGGCACTGACTGGCACTGATAGGCGACACTGACTGGCACTAATAGGCGGCACTGATTGGCAGCACTGATAGGTGGCACTGATTGGCATTGATAGGTGGCACTGACTGGCACTGATGGGTGACATTGAAAGGCAGATCAGATAGGCACTGATATGTGGCATTGATGTGCACTGGTATGCACTGATATGTGGCATTGATGTGGAACTGATGTGCACTGGCACTGATGGGCATTGGCACTGATGAGCACTGACAGGTGGCACTTCTGGGGCCACATTGATCATCAGTGCCCTGATGATCAGTGTACATGTCCCCTCCGCCGAAAGCAGATTACCGGCTCTCCTCTCCTCTCGAGCTGTCAGCGTGACAGCTCGAGAGGAGAGAAATGCCGATAACCGGCATTTCCGTGTTTACATGTGATCAGTGGTGATTGGACACAGCTGATCACAGGACCGAGCCAACATCTTCGGCTCTTTCCGTGATCCGCTGTGTTCGAGGGACACAGCGGACCGGTGATCGCCGCGCTGCGCGCTCCCTGAGCCGCGCATGCGCAGTGAGAATGGTAGGACGTCATATGACGTCCTATCAGAACGAGAGAACCACCTTGCGCCCGTCCTTGTACTATAGGGCGGGCGGAAGGTGGTTAATGGTTTGGATAAGTCCTGCACAGACTGCAGCTTCCGACTCTTGCTCGATGTTGGTTTTGGTTGTTGTCCATGGTTGTTTGGTTTCGGTTGTTGTCCATGGTTACTTGGTTTTGGTTGTCCACGGTTACTTGGTTTTGGTTGTCCATGGTTTGGTTTCGGTTGTTGTCCATGGTTACTTGGTTTTGGTTGTCCACGGTTGCTTGGTTTTGGTTGTCCATGGTTGCTTGGTTTGGGTTGTTGTCCATGGTTGCTTGGTTTGGGTTGTTGTCAGTGGCGTCCCTAGGTGGGTGCAAGCCACACCAGGTGACACCAATCGCACAGTGTGACACCCAGGGGCATATCTGCCCCCAGGCAGAAGGGACAAGGGACCAGGGCTTGGCAGGTCAGGAGAGCTTGTCATAGCTCGGGTGGGAGGCAGGGTTTAGGCAGGGGGCGGGCTCAGCAAGTCTTGAGCAGGGAAGGTGGGCTCAACTTATGCCATCCTGAGTTAATGGCAAGTCGGCTGTCTTACCCTCTCTGTGCTTCCCGGAGCGCTGATTCCCTGCTGCACCCACTGACATCGATAGGATCTAGCACAGCAATGGGCAAACTACGGCCCGCGGGCCGTATACGGCCCGGCGGACCTTTTAATCCGGCCCGCGGAGCTAGGCTCCTCTCACAGTCCGCCCTGAAGTCCCCAAGTCCCCCCTGTGTCAATTCACTTACCTTTGCTCCGCGCGCTCCTCTCGCCGTGTCCCGCGCCGTTCCGGTGTAGCATGAAAATCTGTCCTATGAGGATCTGTCCCCCTCGACGTATCTGCGCATGTGCCGGAGATCGCCGATTGGCTGCTAATGCCTGAAACTGGCACATGCGCAGATACGTCGAGGGGGACAGATCCTCATAGGAGACAGATTTTCATGCTGCACCGGAACGGCGCGGGACACGGCGAGAGGAACGCGCGGAGCAAAGGTAAGTGAATTGACACAGGGGGGACTTGGGGACTTAATATGGGGGATGAATTAATATGGGGAATGAATTACTATATGGGGGATGAATTACTATGGGGGATGAATTACTATATGGGGATGAATTACTATGGGGGATGTATTACTATATGGGGGATGAATTACTATGGGGGATGAATTACTATATGGGGGATGAATTACTATGGGGGATGAATTACTATGGGGGATGAATTACTATATGGGGGATGAATTACTATATGGGGGATGAATTACTATGGGGGATGAATTACTATATGGGGAATGAATTACTATATGGGGATGAATTACTATGGGGGATGAATTACAATGGGGGATGTATTACTATGGGGGATGTATTACTATATGGGGGATGAATTACTATATGGGGGATAAATTACTATGGGGGATGAATTACTATGGGGGATGAATTACTATGGGGGATGTATTACTATGGGGGATGTATTACTATATGGGGGATGAATTACTATATGGGGGATAAATTACTATGGGGGATGAATTACTATGGGGGATGAATTACTATATGGGGGATGAATTACTATGGGGGATGAATAACTATGGGGGATGTATTACTATATGGGGGATGAATTACTATGGGGGATGAATTACTATGGGGGATGAATTACTATGGGGGATGAATTAATATGGGGGATGAATTACTATATGGGGATGAATTACTATGGGGGATGAATTATATGGGGGATGTATTACTATATGGGGGATGAATTACTATGGGGGATGAATTACTATGGGGGATGTATTACTATATGGGGGATGAATTACTATGGGGGATGAATTACTATATGGGGGATGAATTACTATATGGGGGATGAATTACTATGGGGGATGAATTACTATATGGGGGATGAATTACTATATGGGGGAAGAATTACTATATGGGGGATGAATTACTATGGGGGATGAATTACTATATGGGGGATGAATTACTATGGGGGATGAATTACTATATGGGGGATGAATTACTATAGGGGGGATGAATAACTATATGGGGGATGAATTGCTATATGGGGGATGAATTGCTATATGGGGGATGAATTACTATGGGAGATGAATTACTATATGGGGGATGAATTACTATAGGGGGGATGAATTACTATAGGGGGGATGAATTACTATTGGGGGGATGAATTACTATATGGGGGATGAATTACTATATGGGGGATGAATTACTATGGGGGATGAATTACTATATGGGGGATTAATTACTATGCTTACTATGGGGGAATATTACTATACTTACTATGGATGACACATACACATAATTCATCTACTCTTGGTCCGGCCCCCGGGTCCAATATATGAACCCATTGCGGCCCTCGAGTCAAAAAGTTTGCCCACCTCTGATCTAGCAGGAAGCCGAGACCCGGACTGAGCATTGCAGCTAGGCTCCGCCCACCCGGCCTCTATTCCATTCACTGCATAGGGCCGGAGGACAGAGCCTAGAGGTCAGCTGACCGTGAAGAGGGGGTGCAGGAGAGGTGACCATCACTGCATGTCAAGTATCAGTGCAGCCGCAGACACCACGGACCCCAGATAAGTGCTCCATTAATTGTCAAATAGTCCCCCTTCTCTATCTCTCTCTCCCCCTCCTCTCCCCCCCCCTCCCCCCCCTTTCTCCTCTCCCCCCTCTTTGGTTGTTGTCCATCGTTGCTTGGTTTCATTTGTCCATGGTTGCTCAGTGTCAGTAGTTTTCCATTGTTGTCCATTGGCTGCAGCTTCTGACTCTTACTCTCATTGTCAGTCAATGAAATAAAGTTTCTTCCTTGCCTCTATTGGTGTTTTATGAGCCTCTTTGTTGGACATTTGCATGGGACCCAATGCGGATGTCGAGTTGAGAGCACCGGATGTGTCCATGCAGCCGCTGCTTCCCAACAGACATGAATGACACTGTGTGGGATGCACAGGTGTTTTGTGCATCTGCGTAAGGCAGTGGCATTCATTTCCTATTTTTGTTTTTCTGTTGATTTTTGTTCTTTTGTTGCTTCTTTGTGTTGTTTTGTGGTTTTTTGGTTTCTTGCCTATTTAATGGTTTGGATAAGTCCTGCACAGGCTGCAGCTTCTGACTCTTGCTCGATGTTGGTTTTGGTTGTTGTCCATGGTTGTTTGGTTTCGGTTGTTGTCCACGTTTACTTGGTTTTGGTTGTTCATGGTTGCTTGGTTTTGGTTGTTGTCCACGTTTACTTGGTTTTGGTTGTTCATGGTTGCTTGGTTTTGGTTGTTGTCCACGTTTACTTGGTTTTGGTTGTTCATGGTTGCTTGGTTTTGGTTGTTTTCCACGTTTACTTGGTTTTGGTTGTTCATGGTTGCTTGGTTTTGGTTGTTGTCCATGGTTACTTGGCTTTGGTTGTTCATGGTTGCTTGGTTGTTGTCCACGTTTACTTGGTTTTGGTTGTCCATGGTTACTTGGTTTTGGTAGTTGTCCACGGTTTCTTGATTTTGGTAGTTGTCCATGGTTGTCCATTGAATTGGTGTTCACTGATGGCATCATCAAACTGTCACTTATGTAGGAAAAATTGGTGAAATTCTCCTGTTCTTTTGGTGATATTACATCATTCCGATCCTTGCGGTCGATAATTTTATCTAATTTGACTTGGTTATATGATGAATCCTTGGGATTCTGAAAGAGAAAGAGGCATTAGTCACTATTTCTAATTGATACAGAAAATGGTAACAAAGCATGGTGAACCCCAACTACCCCCCCCCCCCATTGCAGCAGATAACAGTAAACAGGCTTCTTCCACCCTAGCTCCCTCTAGTGGTCAGAAGAAGCATTACACTTCATTATCCCACATTGTCTAACCCAAAGAACAAATGTAGTATTTTCAAGCTTAGGCCTTGATTGTGGTGGCTGCATTCGTTTTAATTGCATTTTACGGGTTAAGCACATTTTCTGCAAGTATAGGACAATACCTGGTAATCCAGACACAAATCCAGTGTCCTCGTAAGCTCCTGTGCACTGAACTAAGATCTCAAACAATATTATCAGCTTTCTCAGCTATTGTCTGTGAACTACAAACCAACACCCCGGTGTGCAATGGAGATAAAGAGAGGTGCAGATGTTTGTAGTCCTAATCAGAAAAGCAGGCTAGGGTGACAATGCTGCTTCTCCATAGATACAGTACAGTAAGTGAGTGAACGTTGTCACCCTTGGGCAGGAAGTGTGCAGCAGGAGGGATTTATATGTAAAATAAATCAGGTCTTAGCTTTGCACCTGACCTATCCACAATAATCATCTCCAGTAATAAGCAGAATTGATTCAGACCAGGCTGGATGATTGTGTAATGATCACAAATTCATAGACAAGTCTGAAAATTCTGTAAAAACAAATGTCTCAGCGCTGAAGAGCCGGCCGCTGAACATCTCCAATCCCTTTAATGTGGTTGAACTCCATTATCTGTATACTTACTGGTTTTGATGGCATGCGTAGCTTTCTTCTATCTAACTCCACCCAGTTGATGGTGTTGAAGAACTGGCATCTCCTGATGTCACTGACTTGGTATTTTCGCTCATCTTGGTCTTTCCACAGAAGCTGTAAAGAAGAATAAAATATAATGAGACACTGAAGGAGCAAATAAATAATAATAATAATAATAATAAATAATAACCACATGCCGCCCAGCCACTGTATAAATACGGCGGCAGGGCGGCACGGCTGGGAAAAAGCACGTTTTAAAACGTGTGTTTTGTAAACAGGTAGGGGGCGCGCCGCCGCCCTACCTGTCCCGCCGATCACAGCCGCGGATGTCAGTCGCCGGGTCACAGCCAGTCCTTACCGGCTATATCCCGGCGATCGGCGGCAATCGCTGACAGAGCACAGCTGCAGTAGCTGTGTTTTCTGTCAGTTCCCTGACAGCTACAGGACACGCTGAACGGGACAGAAGAGTTTCTCTCTCCCGATCAGCGGTGTTCCCTGCAGTACACACCCCCGCCCCCAGTAAAACACTCCCCTCACACAGTTAACCCTTTCCCTGAAAAATAAAGTGAATCCCTTCCTCCCCAATGCCATTAGTACAGTGTCAGTGTTTTGTTTTTTTTGCACTGATCACTGTATTGGTGTCACTGGGGATGTCAGTGACCCCAAGTCAGTACCCCCCAATGTCAGAATGTCCACCGCAGTCCCGCCATAAGTCACTGATCGCCGCCATAAGTCGATGATCGCCGCCATTATTAGTATAAAAAAAAAACTAAAAATCCCAGTATCTGTCCCGCCATTTGTAAACGCTATAACTTTCATGTAAACCAATTAATTTACACATATTGGGTTTTTTTTTTAGCAAAGACATGTCGCAGAATGCATTTTGGCAGAAATTTATGACTAAATTTGATTTTTACATTTTTTTTTTACTGGACATGTTTTATAGCAAAAAGTCCAAAATATTGTTTTTTTTTTCCTCAAAATTGTCAGTCATTTTTTTTTATAGTGCAAATAATAAAAACCGCACAGGCAATCAAAGACCACCGAAAGAAAGCTCAATTTGTGGGGAAAAAAAAGATGTAAATATCATTTATGTACCGTATTGCATGACCGCGCAATTGTCCGTTAAACTAGCGCAGTGCTGTATAGCAAAAAAAGGGCGTAAATTGCAGTATTTATACCATAGTTTGTAGACGCTATAACTTCCACACAAAGCAATCCATATACACTTATTGGGATTTTTTACCAAAAACATGGAGCAGAATACATTTTGGCCTAAATTTATAACCAACTTTGAGTTTACTATATATTTTTTATAGCTGAAAGTAAAAAATATTGTTTTTCTTCAAAATTTTTGGCCTTTTTTTGTTTATAGCGTGAAAAATAAAAGGCGCACAGGTGATCAAATACCACCGAAAGAAAGCTCTATTTGTGTGAAAAAAAGGACGTAAATTTCGTTTGGGTGCAGCATTGCATGACCGCGCAATTATCAGTTGAATCAGTGCAGTGCCGAGTAGCGAAAAGAGGCCTGGTCATTAAGGGGGGTAAATCCTCTGGAGGTCAAGTGGATAATAAATAACAATCTCTGAGCAATAGAGAAGCTTAGGCTGTGTGTATACTTACTGTAGTATAATAATAATAATAATAATAATAATAATAATAATAATACTTACTCTCTTTAGGAGGTCACAGAGGTCAGATTCAAAAAAGTCCGGATAATCTGGATCCATGGAGATGATCCTATTTTTCACTTTGTTGAAGGGGTGTTTGCCAGACGCCATCTCGTACACTATTACTCCAAGGGAGAAATAGTCAACCATGGTGAAGTAATCCATGTTTTGCAAGACCTGTAGAAACACAAGGGAGAAAAAATTGTATGAGACAAAGATGACAACATAGTGACATTTGTGATGTGTGAAGCTCATGGAGGAATGAAATCGTGATCAAATAGCATGACATTGAGGTGGAGCTTGTGAACATTGGAGGAGAGGGGCTTAAAGTGGATGTAAACTCAAAACGTTTTCTTGGTTTTTTTTTTTGGACGAAGCAGAAAAGTGTCAAATACTCCTTCTAGGTTATTATTTGTTTTTGGGTTTTTTTTGCTGTCTACCACTGGGGACATTTCTTTTCACCTTCTGTTCCAGAAATGCAACAGGAAGTTATTTAGAAATTTCCCTGTGTGGGGAATTCTCTTTTACAGAATTGTCCCCAGAACAGGTATCCCCATTTCCCCTTTACTCTTGTTCTGGGATGAACTGTAACATTTTGGAATTCACTCTTACGATTTTTCTCAATGACAATGGTCACCAGAACAAATAGAGGAGTGAATCTACCCAATGGGGACACAGATAGCAAAAAATGTTTAACAGTCTAAAAACGTTCCCTACTCCTACCAAACAAAAAGCAAAGATTTGCCTAGAGGTACGCTATAACTGTCCATTTTAAAGTAGTTGGATGAAGGTATATGGACTCCAATAGCTCAATAGTCACACTCGCTCTCCGTGTTTAAGAGAAGAAGGAAAACAGCAGGAGAGCAATTACTGAAGGTTTTACCCCATTTGTATGTGTGAATCGGGCTGGACCGATCTATCCATCCACACCGGGCCTCATTGTCCCCTACAAAGAAACTCCAACACTGCTGCAGGTCTCAGAACTCCCCACCTTTTGTTGGGGCTATTGCTCTGTCCTGGAAACCCATTGAAAGCAACTGGGGCACCAGTGGAGACATTCTTCATTTAGTGAAAGTGGAGCATCCATTTATTTCTTCTCTATATCCATTGATGATAAATGGTATATCTTGATAAATATTACAATTAAGTCTGATATTAGACTTATACTTACTTCTGGGGCCATGAAGGCTGGTGTCCCCGCATAACCACTGATTCTCTTCGATTCGGTGACTCCTCTCACTGCTGTTCCAAAATCTGCAATTCTGGCATGGCCGTCGCTGTCTAAGAGGATGTTTTCCGGCTTCAGATCTCTGTGAACGATCTCTTTGGCGTGCAGGAATTGCAGGCCGCATAGAATTTCCGCTGTTAAATTCCTGATAGAGAAAGAAATACATATATTAGCACTGAAAATCTTAACAGACCAGCTAAAGATGAAGTGACTTTTACGTAGAATTCATAGGGGTATTGATGGATGGGCTTAGTTGGAGGGGCCTGGCTAGGTCACATCCTGTCCTCAGTGATCAGCCTCTCCCAACTCCAAAGTGACCCTGACATCAAACTTACCTTAATCTGTTCACTTGTAGTGGAGCTGAAGAATTTATCAGTTGATAGAGATCCCCTTTACTCAGATACTCCATAACAAAGACAAGATGAGTCTGTAAAAAAGATGAAAACAGGTTAGATTATAGACATTCACTTTGTGGAGGAATATATGGAGACACGCACACCGGCATACAGTGCAGCGTGGCATCTTTACTAAGTGCTTCCTGAGGGAATTCTGAAAAACTGCACATAGAAGAAATGTAAGCCGCCATCACTGGACTACTTTTATCACAATATTAATTTTGTCTTGCTGTAAGGGTGATCCAGTGACTTCCATACTTTGGTTCACCATCCTAGAAGATGCATGTAGATCAGGAGTCCTGACTTCTGTCTTGCTAGCTGCAAACTTGTCCTTGCTGAGTGACTCAAGGTTTTGAGGTCAGAGACAGCCAGGCAGCTATCAATGTCTAAAGTCAGTAATGACAGCCTCTCAGTACATGGTTTCTTGAAGGAAAGCCTCTACTCTGTACAGTTTACTTCACTAATCTCCAGCCTTGTAAGAAGCACGCTAGAGTTCCTCTCTTACCTTTACTGCATTCCTCTGATCTACAGCCAGAGCCCCCAGAAAAGCATGGTGTGGGAATCAAGTGAAGTTTCCTTCTGCCTCTTTAAATTTAGCACTTAGTGCCTAGAGGACTAGCTGACAGGTCCAAACACTGTCATCTCATTGGGCAAAGGGATGCTTATCCTTGTGTAAAGTTTTGACTCCCAAAAAAGTCACTATTTACATAACTATTGTAGGGGGTCTGTATCAGTAGTGGAGCACAGTACTGGGAAGAGAAGAAGAAATTAGTAGATGAAAATACTTACCTCTATCTGGAATGTCCCATACAAATGGGTAAGATACGGGTTCTCTCTGCATTCTTCTAGAATGTTTCTTTCATTAAAAGCAGCGCAGGGATTAGAAAGCAGAAGTTTCTTTTTTCTGATGATCTTCACTGCCACCTTTTGGCCAGTGGTGGTATGGGTGGCCAACGCCACTTTTCCATAGCTCCCCTGTCCAATAACCTTATGGAAGGCAAAGCTTTCCACAGATAGTTTGTGTGACTGGCTGTTGCTGACACTGCTGGATGGGACCAGTTCAGTTTTTGCAGCCTCAGTGCTGGATAGGCTGTCTTCACTTTGCCGGTCCTCCTCAGTCATAGATGGTGTTGTTGCCTCCCTGTCACTGGTGGATTGAACCAGTGCAGTATTCTCACCCTCAGTGTTGGAGGTGATGACTGCACTTTGTTGTTCCTCCACAGTCTTAGGTGGTGTTGCATCTCTGTCACTGGTGGATGAAACCAGTGCAGTATTCTCACCCTCAGTGTTAGATTGGGTGACTGCACTTTGTTCCTCCACCTTCGTACGTAGTGCTGTTGCATCTCTGTCACTGGTGGATGAAACCAGTGCAGTGTTCTCACCCTCAATGGTAGATGGGGTGACTGCACTTTGTTGGCCCTCCACAGTCATAGATGATGTTGTTGCATCTCTGACACTGGTGGATGAGACCAGTGCACTGTTCTCACCCTCAATGGTAGATGGGGTGACTGCACTTTGTTGGTCCTCCACAGTCATAGATGATGTTGTTGCATCTCTGTCGCTGGTGGATGAGACCAGTGCAGTGTTCTCACCCTCAATGGTAGATGGGGTGACTGCACTTTGTTGGCCCTCCACAGTCATAGATGATGTTGTTGCATCTCTGTCGCTGGTGGATGAAACCAGTGCAGTGTTCTCACCCTCAATGGTAGATGGGGTGACTGCACTTTGTTGGCCCTCCACAGTCATAGATGATGTTGTTGCATCTCTGACACTGGTGGATGAGACCAGTGCACTGTTCTCACCCTCAATGGTAGATGGGGTGACTGCACTTTGTTGGTCCTCCACAGTCATAGATGATGTTGTTGCATCTCTGTCGCTGGTGGATGAGACCAGTGCAGTGTTCTCACCCTCAATGGTAGATGGGGTGACTGCACTTTGTTGGTCCTCCACAGTCATAGATGATGTTGTTGCATCTCTGTCGCTGGTGGATGAGACCAGTGCAGTGTTCTCACCCTCAATGGTAGATGGGGTGACTGCACTTTGTTGGCCCTCCACAGTCATAGATGATGTTGTTGCATCTCTGTCGCTGGTGGATGAAACCAGTGCAGTGTTCTCACCCTCAATGGTAGATGGGGTGACTGCACTTTGTTGGCCCTCCACAGTCATAGATGATGTTGTTGCATCTCTGACACTGGTGGATGAGACCAGTGCAGTGTTCTCACCCTCAATGGTAGATGGGGTGACTGCACTTTGTTGGTCCTCCACAGTCATAGATGATGTTGTTGCATCTCTGTCGCTGGTGGATGAGACCAGTGCAGTGTTCTCACCCTCAATGGTAGATGGGGTGACTGCACTTTGTTGGTCCTCCACAGTCATAGATGATGTTGTTGCATCTCTGTCACTGGTGGATGAAACCAGTGCAGTGTTCTCACCCTCAATGGTAGATGGGGTGACTGCACTTTGTTGGTCCTCCACAGTCATAGATGATGTTGTTGCATCTCTGTCACTGGTGGATGAAACCAGTGCAGTGTTCTCACCCCCAATGGTAGATGGGGTGACTCCACTTTGTTGGTCCTCCACAGTCACAGATGATGTTGTTGCATCTCTGACACTGGTGGATGAAACCAGTGCAGTGTTCTCACCCTCAATGGTAGGTGGGGTGACTGCACTTTGTTGGTCCTCCACAGTCATAGATGATGTTGCATCTCTGGTGAATGGAACCAGTAGATTGTTCTCACCCTCCAGGGTGGTGTTGACGCTCAGAGATAGTGTATTGTTTTCTCCTGGAGAGGGAAAAAAATGTTATTTTCTTTTTGTTATACAAATCTTTGGACATTTAAATGTATTTTCTTTAACATATGTATGTGAGTGTCATCTGTGTCATGAAAATAATTTGTGTTGAACGTTTGAAAAATATACGTTCTATACATATGGACGATATTGTTGTTGTCACCCTGGGAGTCCATTCTCAGCACATGGCTTTTTCTGCCAGAACACGTGTATGCTAGTCTTATGAAGCCCCCATGACATCCGTAACAGCTATTCACCCCCTAAATATCCAGACTTAAACTTTGAGGCCACCAAGAGATAGACATCACAATGTGATCTCTCACAATGCTGAGAGCTTAGTGCCAAAGACCACTGATCTGCTAGAAGGGGGGGGGGCGCCATATTGGTTCGATATGTATGCAGGCTGTGCTGTCTGCTTAGTAGTGCTTGTGCTTCAGTGTTGCTTCCTGTCAATGCCATTTCACCATTCTGCTAAATCCTACATAATAATGATCCCAGTATTCTGTTTTTGGTTCAGTTTCAGTAGATATATGTATATATATGTTGGCTTTAGAGTCCTAATTCAAAATGGTGATGGGATCCAACTGTCAGTCTGTTGTGTACACTCCTGGATGCTGGGCAGCCAATCCTGCACACCTGATACACGTCTCCTGCAGACCAACTGTCATCTGTTAGAGTGGGCAGTGACCTCCAGGTATGAACTGTCCCCCACTGGAAGTTCCCTGTATTGGCAGCCCCAAATTTTGGATTTTTCTAACGCTTTCTAACCCGGGGCCAGCAGTCATCAGGGACAAATAAAAAGGTCGAATCTCATTATCGATGACAAAGCATTAAACTCTGACTGAGGCTCTAACCCTTCCCTCTTCTATTCAGTGACCTCTCCATGTGTAAATAGCAGTGACCCCAATAAATCTATGTTTGGGTGACAAAATCTCCCTTCAGTGCCTTGCATTATAGTTAACAAATATACTACTTACTTTCAGCGTCATCCTCTCTGGCTTTCGATTTAAAACAAGGGCAGATGGTGTGTAGAATTGCCCTGAACCCCCGCCTAACTGCCTTACATGCACCCCTACAGGGGGCTTTGTGCTGGTCAAGGGCCTGGCGGTCCCCTGTTAAGGGTTCCACTTTTGATCGCATAACTGAATCTTCTTTGTTGGTATTCAGAAGATCCTTTGACTTTCTAAATGTTCTCTTGCAATGAAAACGCTTCATTATGAAATAATGAGAATCGTCTCTTAGAGCAACAGAATTCGCTTCCTCTCCACTCACAACACTCCCAGCGAATGAGCCTCAGCTGCTGCTAGAGCTTCTACTAGAGTTTCCGCCAGGGTGGTCACATGACCTTTTGGCCACGCCCCCTTTTTCAAAATTTAACCCCTTGCTGCCCAGGTACAATTTTGACATTTTTCACACACTTGTTAATATCAGCATTTTTAGAAATTAGTGTATACATGGATATAGATATAATTTTTTTTTTTTGGGTGACAATATATTTCCGTAAAAGTGGGGACATGATATTGGTTCATTATGTATGCAGGCTGTGCTGTCTTCTTAGTGGTGTTTGTGCTTTAATGTTATAATAATGATCCCAGTATTCTGTTTTTGGTTCAGTTTCAGTAGATATATATATATATATGTTGCCTTTAGTGTCCTAATTCAAAATGGTGATGGGACCCAACTGTCAGTCTGTTGTGTACACTCCTGGATGCTGGGCAGCCAATCCTGCACACCTGATACATGCCTCCTGCAGACCAACTGTCATCTGAAGGAGTTGGCAGTGACCTCCAGGTATGAACTGTCCCCCATTGGAAGTTCCCTTTATTGGCAGCTGCAAATTTTGGATTTTTCTAACGCTTTCTAACCCGGGGGCAGCAGTCATCAGGGACAAATTAAAAGGCCGAATCTCATTACCGGTGACAAAGCATTAAACTCTGACAGAGGCTCTAACCCTTCCCTCTTCTATTCAGTGACCTCTCCATGTGTATATAGCAGTGACCCCAATAAATCTATGTTTGGGTGACAAACAAAATCTCCCTTCAGTGCCTTGCATTATAGTTAACAAATATACTACTTACTTTCAGCGTCGTCCTCTCTGGCTTTCGATTTAAAACAAGGGCAGATGGTGTGTAGAATTGCCCTGAACCCCCGCCTAACTGCCTTACATGCACCCCTACGGGGGGCTTTGTGCTGGTCAAGGGCCTGGCGGTCCCCTGTTAAGGGTTCCACTTTTGATCGCATAACTGAATCTTCTTTGTTGGTATTCAGAAGATCCTTTGACTTTTGAAATGTTCTCTTGCAATGAAAACGCTTCATTATGAAATAATGAGAATCGTCTCTTAGAGCAACAGAATTCGCTTCCTCTCCACTCACAACACTCCCAGCGAATGAGCCTCAGCTGCTGCTAGAGCTTCTACTAGAGTTTCCGCCAGGGTGGTCACATGACCTTTTGGCCACGCCCCTTTTTCAAAATTTAACCCCTTGCTGCCCAGGTACAATTTTGACATTTTTCACACACTTGTTAATATCAGCATTTTTAGCAATTAGTGTATACATGGATATAGATATAATTTTTTTTTTTTGGGTGACAATATATTTCCCTAAAAGTGGGGACGTGATATTGGTTCATTATGTATGCAGACTGTGCTGTCTTCTTAGTGGTGTTTGTGTTTTAATGTTATAATAATGATCCCAGTATACTGTTTTTGGTTCTGTTCAGTAAATATATATATATATGTTGCCTTTAGAGTCCTAATTCAAAATGGTGATGGGACCCAACTGTCAGTCTGTTGTGTTCACTCCTGGATGCTGGGCAGCCAATCCTGCACACCTGATACATGTCTCCTGCAGACCAACTGTCATCTGAAGGAGTTGGCAGTGACCTCCAGGTATGAACTGTCCCCCATTGGAAGTTCCCTCTATTGGCAGCTCCAAATTTTGGATTTTTCTATCACTTTCTAACCCGGGGACAGCAGTCATCAGGGACAAATTAAAAGGCCGAATCTCATTACCGGTGACACAGAAAGCATTAAACTCTGACAGAGGCTCTAACCCTTCCCTCTTCTATTCAGTGACCTCTCCATGTATATATAGAGCTACTACTAGAGTTTCCTCACTGTGGTCACATGACCTTGTTTTGGCTGTAACTGACAAATGTCATATTTCGGCCACACACCTTTGTCAGAATGTAACCCCTTGCTGCCCAGGGTCAGTTTTGAGATTTTTCACACACATGTATTTTGTTTTAGGGGGGGAACGACAATCCGTATATTTCCCTACAGTTCCGTGCATTATAATTGACTACAATTATTTTATTATTTTACAATAATTGACTAGACAATTATTTATCTACCATCAAGTCACTTGTGGCCTTTTTTCTGTATACTGTGATAGTACTTATTTATATGACGTTGAGATTTTTCACACACGTTAGAAGCAGAATTTGTAGCTATCCTAATGTAATATCTCACTGCGCTAAGATCTTTGTGCCAAAGACCACTGATCTGTGATAGCCCCTAGGGGACGCCATATTGGTTCATTATGTATGCAGGCTGTGCTTCCTGCTTGGTAGTGCTTGTTCTTTAGGCCTCATGCACACAGGTCATTTTTGTAGCCCCTTTTTGTACTGCTTCCAGACGGCCCTCCATGTTACCCCATGTCTCCATGCTCACATAGACTTTTAGAAGCTTTTAGTAGCAGTAACATTTACCCGCAGGAAAAAAACCCAGCACCAGCGCATCCAGGAGCAGCAGCTTTTTAGCAATAAAAACGCTTGGTGCGTGTAAATGCATCTAAATGCTTGTTAACGCTAGGCACGTGTAGCGCTTGAGCATTCATTTATTTCAAAGGCCAGGATAAATTATTATCCTGGCTAATGAAATGAATTAACGCCCAAGTGCTTGACGCTTGTAAACATGCCGAAACGCGTGGAAAAGCGTTAGCCTCTTTGACAAGCATGAGGTTTTTTTCTGCCAAAATGCTGCTGCCAGGAGGAGGAGTGTTTTAAATATGTCCTTTGTACACGAGGCCTTCATGTTGTTTCCCCTCAATACAATTTCACCATTCTGCTAAATCCTGAATAATAATGATCCCAGTATTCTGTATTTGGCTCTATTTCAGTATGCAGCAGTTTGTGTATTTATATACCTTGCTTTCACAGTCATTGTTCAAAATGCTGATGGGACCCATGGGTGTTCCATCAGGGCTCTCAGGGGTCACAATTATGACCCCGCTCATGCTTTAGGGGGGCCCGTGATGTCTCCCTGTCACTATCATGAGCAAAGAGGAATCCAGAGCAAAGCAGAAGCTCCAAGCTTTTGGCTCCATTTTGAAGTCCTGAGCCAGAGAGTAGCGGAGGAAGGATGGGGTGAGGCCAGCCCTGCTAGGCGGAGAAGTGTCAGTACTGACAACCAGGCGGGGATGGACACCGAGCTATCATCAGGCTGAGCGAGGGGGAAGGAGGAGGAGAGCACCGTCCAGGAGCTGGTACTCCTGTCTTTGGGGAGGTAAAAACAATAGCACACACCACCCTACCCCTCCCCACAACTCCTGCTGACACTCACACAAAAATTCTCACAAAATCCTGTAACACCTCCTGAGGGGCCCCCGAGGTACTGCGGGCTCCAGGGGCTGCAGATTTGACTGTGACAGTTTGAGCAGGATGAGAAGTGGGGAATCTGGATGGGTTTTCTCCGGGTACTCCGGTTTCCTCCCACACTCCAAAGACATGCTGGTAGGTGAATTGACTCCTGTCTAAATTGGCCCTAGTAAGAGCAGCTGATACACCTGATACATGTCTCCTGCAGACCAGCTGTCATGTGAAGGAGCGGGCAGTGACCTCCAGGTATGAACTGTCCCCCATTTGAAGATTCCCCTCTATTAGCAGCTCCAAATTTTGGATTTTCTCATCACTTTCTAACCCGGGGACAGCAGTCAAGGGTAAACATTGAGAGGCTGAATCTCACTTACAGTGACACATGAAGCATTAAAACCTGACAGGGGCTCTTAATCGTCCTCCTCTATCCAGTGACCCCACAATGTGTATATGCTTCCAAAACTGAAGTGGTCTTTTAACCCCTTTTTTCATGACTTTTTGCTTTTGAAGCCTTGTTGCATCCATTTTGGGGACTTTGATTGGATAGTGGCAGTCAGCAGATCTTCCCCTCATTTACAAAGATCTGGAACAACTGCACTTGCAGAGTGCACAGTCTATTCACCTTTAGTAAATCACCCCCGTTGTGTATATAGCAATGACCCCAATAAATATATATTTGGGTGACATAACAACATATTTCCTTACAGTTCCTTGCATTATAATTGACAAATATTCGATGTCCCCTCTGCGTGTTTCTCTTGGGTTTTGTCGGTGAATTTCAGGGGCAGGTAGTGTGTACAACTGCCCTGAACCCCTGCCTGATGGCCTTACATACACCCCTATGAGGGGCTCTGGACTGTGCGAGGGGCTGGTGGTCCCCTGTTAAGGGTCTCAGTGAATCTTATTTGTTGGTTTTTAAAAGATCCTTTGACTTTTCATCTTTTTTCTTCCAATGAAAGTGCTTTATTATGAAATAATGAGCAAAATCTCTCAGAGCAACACAATTCGTTTCCTCGCCGCTCACAGCAATCTCAGCAAATGAGCCACAGCTGCTGGGAGAGCTGACACCTAGTTTACAATATGCTAATGAGGTCACATGACCTTGTTTTGGCTGTAACCCACAAATTCACAATTTAACTCCTTGCTGCCCAAGGACACTTTGGACATTTCTCACACACTTATTAATATCAGCATTTTTTTGGTAGAATATTACTTCTAATACTCAAACATGATATATTTTCTAAAAGCAGAGAGCCTGGAGAATAAAATGGTGGTTGTTGCAATTTGTTACGTTGCATGATATTTGAGCAGATGTTTATAAAATGAAAATTTTCAGGAAAGAAATACATCCATTAATGCATTAAATGCACTTTAGTGCACACAAACAGAATATAGAACCCATTTTTTTGGTAAAATATAAAAGATGATGTTGAGTTGAATAAGTGTACACCAAACATGCCAAGATTTAAAACTTTACACACACAAAACAATTTTTGTAAATCTATTTTATTTAAATGTATTTATTACTTTTTAATAGTTTTTTTTAAATACACTTCATTGATTATACCTATAGGACCAGTCGGAAAAATCCTAAATTACTAAGACTTGAGAGTATGACATCTGATTGGTGGATGTGTGATGTCTGCAGTCATTATTATTTCCAGATCAGCTCTGTATGGGGGAAGGGTAAGGTCCGAGAGCTCACCAGAACCTCTATATTGTTTTGTATCACATTGGTGTCACTTCATCACAGAACACCTTACCACACCCCCTGCTCCTCCTTCTCTCTACCCCATCACCGCCCACATCCTTATATCCAGACCTACGCTGCACATCTTTCACCCCACCCACTACCTTCTATTTAGCCCTACATTGTACCACACTGCCCTTCTCCTCCCATCCAAACCTGCACAACACATCGTCCGCCCCTCCCTCTACACCACACCACACCACTCGCCTCTTCACATTTAGACCTGCACAGCACATCTTTCACTCAGCTCTGCCCAAAGTTCTTAGTGTGATGACCAGGGGTGGACTGACAACTCATGGGGCCCCCGGGCAATAGGAAATAATGGGGCCCCCGTGTCCTTGCCCAAACTCAAAAAAGCCTATGAAAAAGGTACCAGGGGCATCTCATGGGGCCCCTAACTGACCCCAGGCCCTCGGGCAGTGCCCGAGTTTCCAAATGGTCAGTCCGCCTCTGGTAATGACCCTTCGCTCCCCGCCTATTCACAGATTCTACACAGCAGATAAAAAAAAAGTGCATTTATTTATTTATTTTCGGAACCTGGAAAGCAATGCACCATAGATCAGCAGATTGCTGGTGCCATACAAGACTCCTGCAGACTGTTAATGTACATGTTATACCCTGAATATGGATGTAACATGTTACAAAAGGTGAATCTATCCTGACACCAGTCATATGAAAAGTCTGGTACTGCCTCCCTTCTGGAAAAACTATGTGTTTGCCTCTGTCTGGTTTTAATAATTTTGCGTCAAAGACCATGTGTGCTGAAAATGGATGACTATACATGTTCCACGTCAATCAAAAAACTCTGAATTGTTAGCATTCACATAAGAAGCTAAAACTGCAGAAAGAACTTTATTCTGGATCTAAATCCTATAAGGATCAGGGCTACGAGGGGTTTAACCCTGCTACATTCTAATAGGTCCATATAAAGGAGTTCAGTTTCTCAAGCAATATTTTAAACATGACTTTGATCCAAACCAAAAGGAGCGAGTCAGAGAGGAAATGCAATGAATACTCTGCGACTGACAGTGTCCTGTGTTGGGTTGTCATTCCTGATCAGAAAGAGATACAGAAAAATGCAGACGGCACTAACGCCTTGTCTACCAAGGTATGTTTATACAGTGGAGGATGGGACTGTAGTAATTGTGCTATTAAGAAAGGGGGGAGATTGATCTCCTCTGCACTTAATGAACCTGGAAGCAACATGCATTATGCAGGAGAGATATTGGGGGTCTAATAGACCCCTGATGTCTCCATATAGAGGACTTGCTAATACCCCCCCCCCCCCCAATCCTATCATATAGGGGACTCGTTTAGCCCCCTTGAGAGAGCAATAAAGTTTAGAGAAAAAAATATATAATAGAAAAAATAAAAGTGCCCCCATACACACCTGAATGCAAACATAGGGAACAGGTATGTAGACATAAATTTCTCCACACGTGTGCGGTATCACCAGGAATGTTGGCATAAGAGCAATAATTCTACAGTCATAATTCATGTTTAACTGTAAACTGATAACCTATAAAGGCTTCCAAGGTGTCACTTAAAGACAGTTTGGGGTACTATAGTTTTATCCATGTTATCCACTATAGATTTATCCATGTTATCCACCCTCGATTTCAGTCTATCTATAGCAGCAGTGGCAATTTTCTTGATATACAGTAGGATGCCTCAAGTGTGACCCCTGGCATCCCCAAAGGGCCGCATGCACCCGCTGGGCCACAGGTTGGGCATCGAGAGACCTTCAACTCACCACACATTACAATCTGAATACACAATCTTTGTACAATCTCTCTTTTAAGGTTTACCAATACTTTGTCATATGAAGACAAACTATCCATTCATGTTTTATCCAATCAGGCAGACTCTTGCACTACATAGGTGTTGGAAGATCTATAGGAAATTGTACAATCAGATTGTAATATGTGTTTTAAAGGGTAACTCAACTTTGTGGGGAAAAAAATAACAAATAAAAAAAAAATAATAATATAACGTACAGTTATACATACAATACAATTTCGACACAGGTCATATTGTAATTGAATGATAATAAAATTGACCTTACCTTTTCAATCTGCAGTTCTATCATTTTCTGTAAATTGCAATATGGTAACCTGGAGGTGTCCTGTACACAGATGGTGTACAGAACGTCCCCAAAAAACATAATTTCCTGCTTGTGTGATTGGCTCACGGATATTCCCAGAAGTCTGCACTAAGATACAAGTCAGATTTTGGTCATCCCCTTTACTAATCTTTGCACATTGATTTTGTTCTTATAGCCTGGCCTGGTACAAGTGGGGAGTTGGAGAAGTTCAGAACGGAGTGTTTGTGCCCAATGTGTGCTATGATAAATCCAGCCAGGCGTCTGCCTTCTGCTACAACCCAAACTGTAAGTACTACTCATCAGAAACATACTGATTCAAATCCAAAATCAAGGCAATTTCACACTTTTAATATGGCGACACACATTTACTGCTGAATGTTTTCATAGTCTAAGACCCTTACAAACAAGACACTTAAGGTTCCCTTTTTGATAAAAAATGAAAAGGTGAAGGAACTTCAGGCATCTTGGGCACCCCTCTGGATTTGCTGCACATAGCGCCCAGAGCTGCCAATGTAGCGGTCCATACACCATGGGTGAGTATCCATCATAATGTTAGAAATGGTAAGCATTTGTTAGTCAGTGTGACCATGTGACTTCCCTGACCAATGAGAAGCACTTTTTTCTTCTGGGACACCTTACTAGAAGAAGAAGCCTCAGTTGCACTTCTTATTGGTCAGCACTGTCCATCCATTACTATGGATACATACTTTGAGCTGTGTATTGTGATATACGGACCGCTACAGGAGCAGCATGGGGGCTGCTATGTGCCACTATGTGCAGTGGGGTCTGGAAAGTTGTCCAGGAAATTTGGATTTAGTCCAATTTTTTCATTTTTCATGAAAAGGTACACTTACTCTCTAAAGAGACCCTGTCACCAACCTAAAAAAAGTAGTAGCACAGAAAAAGGTATTTTTCTTACTCATTGTTTTGTTTGGTTATAATAAATCTGAACTCCAGGTTTTTGCATAGTAACATTAGTCCAGCTTGGACCAAAGTCAGTATGCATATTCCATACCTGGTTGATCCCTGTGGAAGCGGAAATCACTACAGTAGCTTCCATGATCTTGCTGTCTTCCAGATCCCGTGCTGAGCAGCTGCCCTGCTGCATAGTGAACATAGGGGGTCACTTGCTTGGCATGGACACCATTCAGAGAACAGTTTGCACATTCTCAGTGCATGCAAAGTGTTCTCTAATTGAACAAGTTGGAGAGGCACCTTTATGATCTCCACCTCATCTAATTGTGCAATATGCTTCTGAACGTCCTAGAAAATTCCACTACTCCAGGAAGAGTCCATTCCTGAGCTCAGCCCCCTCCTTCCTTGCATGTCATACCCCTCTATTCTATATCTAATTACTGTCTGTGCTGGCCTAGCTCCTCTGGCCCCCTTCCTCAACTTCCTACGTAGCCTTTTATGTAGCGGCTAGAGGAAGAATGAAGGGCAATACTATAAATTGTCACTTAGGTGACAGCTCTGACTCTGCTGTGGATGCTGACATCACATCCAAGAGGGTGGGACCCAGCAGTAGTTTCAGGGCTTTTGAATGTCTACACAAGGGAGGCTATTACAGGCAAATAACATGCTTAAAACACGTAAAATAAAAAAAATCCTATGGAAAATATTTTGTTGAAATGAATGGTCTGGTGACAAAGTCTCTTTAAAGTTTATTTCAAGTTAGTTTTGAATAAATTGGGAAGTGGTTTGAGCCTCTGTTAGGCTTTTATTGCTGTGAATCACTGGTAAGATTTTTTAATCGCTTATGGCGGTTCACACCATGAATAACACAGGAACGCACTGCATGCAAAACGCACTCTATTTGCGATCTGCAGCGGGTGTCAGTACAAAGTTAATGACATCCCAAACGCAGTTTGCAAATGTAGTGTGTTTGCACCGAATCACTTGGTACTTTTGTTTTGTTTGTTGTCCGATTGCAATGCGTTTTAAAAAGCACTATATGGGCTTTTTTTCCTCCAATTATACTTACCTAGGTATAATCCGGTATATATTAGTTTAGTTTATTATATAGTATTGCGCTGCATTTTTGTATATAATTATTTGTATGTGGGAACACTTTACATGTTAGCTGCAATATTTGTTTATATTGATTTGGATAGGTCATATTGCACTGTAGGTTTTCACTTATTAGTATTCTATCAGTAAGAGGGGGAAATGTAAGCTCTGCCCATACAGATGCAGAAATTGGCTTCGTTTATTACAGGTATTTATATATCGCCAACCTGTGCTTCCCGGGTGCACGAAAACACCAAGATTGGACGCACGGGCTGGATGCCCAGTGTACATGTAGGGTTCTTACGTATCAATTTGGGGGGACATAAAATGACAGTAACAATGGCTGCTTATACCAGTGAAATTCACTGGTATAAGTAATCAAAGTGAGTCAAAAAATGTATTGCTCCGGTCACAGTATGTTAAACAAAATAATAAAAAAAAAATGTAATAAAAGAATTGAAAAAAAACCTTCTTTTTTGTGTTCATACTGTTACCAGTCAGTGTCCTTGATCAGTACCACACCCGTTAAATGATGACGCTTTACTGCACTGGTGAAGGTGTATATATATATATATTAAAAAAATGTACAACTTCAAAAAACTCACATGCCCGATAGTTTGGACTATGTACTTTACAAGAAGGGTCATTTGGGGAATATTTGTACTGTCTGGAGTTTTGAGATCGTCCGTCAGTACATCAGGATTGATCGATATTCAGATATAGATCCCATAGTTTGTGGACTCTATAGCGTTCCTAAAGACAAAATAATATACACAGATTTGGGTTATTTTCACCAAAGAAATGTAGCAAAATACATTTTGGCCTAAATTTATGAAGAAAGATTATTCATTTGCAGAATTTTATAACAGAAACAAAGAAAAATGTGTTTTTTTTTTTCATAATTTTTGGTCTTTTTTTCATTTATTTTTCATTTATTTAGCAATGAATAAAAAACCCCAGTGGTGATTAAATACCGCCAAAAGAAAGCTCTACTTGTGTGTAAAAATTATAAAAATGTAATATTGGTACAGTGTTGCATGACCGCGCAATTGTCATTGAAAATGCGACTGCCCTGAAAATGGGCCTGGGCAGGAAGGGGGTAAAAGTGCCCGGTATTGAAGTGGTTAAACACTCCACAGCTGAGTAGTCTCCATTCACACCATGCCTGTTGGGCTTTGTTGTGCAATGCAGCGGCAATCTGAAAACCATTGTTCCCAATAGGCCCAGTTCCCACTAACGCACTTTGGGTGGCTGTGCACCGGCTGACAATGAAACCGGCTGCATTTAGAGGGTTAGCTCAGCTTTACTAAAAAACTGCCTATGCAGATAAGGGGCGTCTGTAGGTAAAAACAAACTGTGTGCCTCTGACTAAAGCTGAATAATGCCCTTGCTATAGGTGTAGGCCATTTACATACCACATGAGGCCTGACTGGAATACTCCCAGGGCGTTGCTAGGTGAGGCCTAGTCGTTACCGTGCACCTCCTACATCACAGGAGTGAGGTCTCCAGCACTGAGCTCAGAGCTACTGCATCAGGGAGAGGGAGCGCATGTGAGGGGGTTTGGAAAAGAGAAAAAGCTCATTCCTGTGATGGAGGAGGTGAGAAATAATGACTAGGCCTCGCTTAGCAACGTCCTGGGAGTATTCCAGTCAGGCCTCATGAGGTATGTAAATGGCCTACACCTATAGCAAGGGCATTATTCAGCTTTAGTCAGAGGCACAGTGTTTGTTTTTATCTACAAATGCCCCTTATCTGCGGTAGGCAGGTTTTCCTGTAAGCCCGGTTCACATATATTATTATTATTATTATACAGTATTTATAAAGCGCCCATAGTTCGCTCAGCGCTGTACATTACAAAGGGGGACAGAACATGTGACAGAACAATAACAATACAATGCAAAACATGAGGGGATTGAGGGCCCTGCTCTTTCGAGCTTACAATCTAGGAGGGAGGGGATGCGGACTAGATGCGTTTTGAACCTCATCCGATTTGCATAACGTGAACCAAACCAGTTTTCTATGGAGCCAGTTCACATATGTGAGGGCCGGCCGCAGTGCAATTTTAGAAGGAGTCAGGTACAATTTTCAGTCCGGTTCAGGTGCGATTTCCAGTATCGCACACTTTAAAAATTTGCACCCGAACCCCAGAACGAATTTGCACAAAACTCTTTTTAACCGTTTCCATATCGGGCACTTTTACCCCCTTCCTGCCCAGGCCATTTTTCAGGTTTCAGCACTCTCACACTTTTGAATGACAATTGCGCGGTCATACAACATTGTACCCAAACTAAAATTTTATCATTTTCTTCACACAACTAGAGCTTTCTTTTGGTGGTATTTAATCACCGCTGGGGTTTTTATTTTTTGCTAAATTAACAAAAAAAGGCCAAAAATTTTGAAAAAAAAACACGTTTTTCTTTGTTTCTGTTATAAACGTTTGCAAATAAATAATTTTTCTTCATAAATTTAGGCCAAAATGTATTCTACTACATGTCTTTGGTGAAAATAACCCAAATTAGGATGTGTTATTTAGTTTGTAGCAAAGTTATAGAGTTCACAAACTATGGGATAGATGTGAATATTGATCAGTCCTGAAGTACTGACGGCCAATCTAATTTCTTGAGGTCCAAGAATGTCAGAATAGTAGATATCCCCCAAATGACCCCTTTTGGAAAGTAGACAGTCCGATGTACTTCATAAGAGGCATGGCGAGTTTTTTGAAGTTGTATTTTTTTTTTGTCATAATTTTTCGGAAAATTAAAAAATTTAAATAATTATTTTCACTATTTTTTTTTTTACATACTGTCACCAGTGCAGTACAGCGTCGTCATATAACTGGCATGGCGGTGATCAGGGACACTGGCTGGTGAGAGTATGAAAAAAAAATATAGAATTGTTTTTTTTTTTTCATTATTTTTAATTTTTTATTACATTTTTTTCCTTTTATTTACGATTTTTTTCTTCATATTTCACTATGACCAAAGTAGTACAATTTGCATATAGCAAAGAATTAGTTTGCTATAAGCAAGCATTTACCTGAATGACATCGATTCATTCAGGGTTTTTTTTTTTTTTTTGTGCTTAGCTGTGATTTGGCCACAGCTAATCACATGACACAGCTGGGCTGTGATTAGCCCAGCTTGTGCATGTGATTGCTGTGACCAATTACAGCTAAACACACTAGTATACAATGGATGGCATGAATGAAGCCATCCATTGTATACAACTGTCATGTGACCTGCTGTGATTGGTCACAGCAGCTCACATGGTACGGGCAATGGGGCTGGTACTCAGATCTGTCATCGGCCGTCTCCAAGGTACACAGCCGGTGACAGATCACACCACTGCGCGGCTCTGCAGGCGCGCAAACTGCGCATGCCCGGGAGGACGTCATATGAGGTCCACCCGGAATGCTAATGGCTTTTGCCGGCCGCCATTCAGCCATTGGCCGGGCAGCTAATGGTTAAAAATCGTACTGAAACCAGCCCCGCACATATGTGAACCCGGTCTAAAGGTGAACTAACCCCTTAAACGCAGCTGCCGCATACTACAATGTGTCACAGCGCCCTGCAGTGTAAGCCCTGGGTAACACTCATGTAATCTGATGCCTTCCAGAACGCATAGATTGGCATGTGAAGGGAGATAACATGGCTTTCTATAGAGGTCGTTCACACCTACACGCTCCAAACGCAATGCAATTTCGAAGGCCTGCTTCACACCTATGCATTTTTCAGTGCGTTTTCAGTTTTTGCAGAAACGCACTGCAGTCCATTTAACATGGTTTCCTATGGGTCATGTTCATATCTGTGCGTTTTTTGAAAAGAGTCAGGGACTTTTTTCCCCCACGGCAGGTTGCATTTTTGGTTCCATAGACTTCTATAGATACGCATGAAAAACGCTTGCGGTTTTGTTGATTTTTTGTTGGTTTCTGCCACATGACAACATACACCTCCCAAAAATGCATCAAAAACTTGTGTTAAAAAAAAATGGGAAAATAATCAGCTGCATCCTGCATATGTGTGAACCCTGCCTAAAAGGGTCCTGTGCGTGTTTGGTGCGATGCAGTGCGTTCTTGAGCCCCATAGACTTGAATGGAAAAAGCAGTGAAAACACATAGGTGTGCAAAGCCATGCGATTTCATTGTGAGATACACCTCTTTCTAATGTCACAAAATTAGCCAGAACAGAAAGCGCAGCAGAATTGCTTCTTAAATCGCACTTGAAAACGCATAGAAATCCCACCACATCAGTGTAACCAGGGCTAAAAAAAATATATATATTTTCCCTTGTGTTGCGGAAAACGAGCACATCGGATAAGTGCGTTTAACATGCGTCAGTGTGGGCTAATTACAAAGCATGCATCCTCTCTATTTTTCTTCAACTTAAATAAGGGCGTGTGCGTTTAGGTGTGTTCTGGTGCGTTTTTAATGCGTTTTACTGTCGAGTTCAGTGCAGAAAAATGCAGCATGTTTACTTTTTCTTTCTGGAACTGGAGCGCCCTGGAACCGACCTCACTGGTGTGAACGATGCCATTGGAAACCATATAACCTACTATCCATGCGTTTTTGATGCAGAAAAGAATGGACAGCATGTGGTGTGAACTTGGCTCTGACACTAGCTTGACACCTATGCAGGTTGCGATTGCTGCTTTTTTCCTCCATGGTTTGCGCTTTTCACATGGGTTTATAATGCAGTTTGCTTTTTTTGGGATGTGGTAATGTTGCTGGGGGAGGTGTCTGCTGTCATGCAGGAAACTCGGCAAAAACACGCGTACATTGCTTTTGCTTGCGTTTTTGATGCGTTTCCTTTGAAGTCTATAGAACCACAAACACAACCTGCTGGGGGCAAAAAAAGTCCCTGACCCTTTCCAAACAACGCAGCCACTTGAAAATGCACATAGGTGACCCAGACCCATAAGGAATCATTGTAAATGGACTGCAGTGTGTTTCTGAAAAACGGAAAGCGCGTTGGAAACGGCATCGATGTGAACCTAGCCTCAAGATGATCTGCACAAATCTCGGCACGCTTTCAGTCTCCACCCCCCTTCATCTATGTCCAAGCATTACTGATAGCAATATGTGATGACACCAGGGGGCAATGTTGGGTTGGGGGGCCGTGTTTTTTCTTTTCGGCCCCGTGTTTGGCGGCCTCTCACCCTTCCTCTCTCCATAGATGGGCCCAGGGGCGGACTGACAACTCATGGGGCCCCCGGGCAATAGGGGATCATGAGGCCCCTGTGCCCTTGCCCACACTCAAAGCACACTTAAAAAAGCCTATAAAAGGTACCAGGGGCATTTAATGGGGCCCCCTACTGACCCCGGGCCCTTGGGCAGGGCCCGAGTGCTCTAATGGTCAGTCTACCCCTGGATGGGCCGGTTTTCTGGCAGTCTATGAGTGTGAGACACTGCGAGCCAGCAATTAGGGGGGTGTTCAATGGCATTTTCCTGTTCTGTTTGGAGAGGGGGGTTCCCTGTGATTTCTCTCTTTGCCCCTGCATGGCTTCCATCAGTCCAGGAGGAATAGTATCTTAGAATTGACCTTTCATCTCATCTTGCGATGTAACAGGAGCAAAATCTCCCCCCGCCGGGGTCCGATCTAATACTACAAAGGGGCATGTGCAGTTGCTGAAACCTGGGATTGAACCAGGGACCACTAGACCTTCAGTCTAACGTTCTCCCAACTGAGATATTTCAGCTTCTTGATGCCCCAAAGGATTTGTAAGTAGGATCATAATGATGATACCCAGCAGCAGGTACAAGTGGTTTACAACCACTTTAACTATGTCTATTGGGACGCAGCGTCTGCATGGACACAGCCGCGGTTCCCAATTTTGACATTCATGCAGGGGAAAGGGAATCAAACCCAACCCCAAACGCACCTGCACCAACCCGGATATCAAATTATGAGCAATGGCTGTGTCTGTGCAGCCACTGAGTCCCAATAGACATGAATGGCACTGTGTGGGATGCACAGGTATTTCTTGCATCCGTGTAAGGCAGTGGCATTCATTTCTTATGGGTTTTCTTGTGTTGTTTTGGGGTTTTTTTATTTCTTGTGTGTTTAATAGTTTTGGATAATCCCTGTGGCTGCAGCGTCCGACTCTTGTTCGATGATGGTAGTTGTCCTTGGTTGTTTAGTTTCCGTAGTGGCCCATGTCTGCTTGATGTCCATGGTTGCTTGGTTTGGGTTGTTGTCCACGGTTGCTTGGTTTGGGTTGTCCATGCAGCCGCTGCTTCCCAACAGACATGAATGACACTGTGTGGGATGCACAGGTGTTTTGTGCATCTGCGTAAGGCAGTGCCATTCATTTCCTATTTTTGTTTTTCTGTTTTTTGTTCTTTTGTTGCTTCTTTGTGTTGTTTTGTGGTTTTTTGGTTTCTTGCCTGTTTAATGGTTTGGATAAGTCCTGCACAGGCTGCAGCTTCTGACTCTTGCTCGATGTTGTTTTGGGTTTTTGTCCATGGTTGTTTGGTTTCATTGTTGTTGTCCATGGATACTTGGTTTTGGTTGTCCACGGTTACTTGGTTTTGGTTGTCCATGGTTGCTTGGTTTGGGTTGTTGCCCATGGTTGCTTGGTTTGGGTTGTTGTCAGTGGCGTCCCTAGGTGGGTGCAAGCTGCACCCACTCATTTTTTTGAGACAGATAGAGCTTTCTTTTGGTGGTATTTAATCACCTCTGGGATTTTTATTTTTTCCTAAAAAAACTAAAAACCACTGAAAATTTTGAAAAAAAATGTTTTTTCTTAGTTTTTGTTATACAATTTTGTAAATAAGTGATTTTTCTCCTTCACTGATGTGCGCTAATGAGGCTGCAGTGATGGGCACTGATAGGCTACACTGATAGGTGGCACTGATGGGCACTGATGAGGAGGCACTGGTAGGTTGCACTGATGGGCATTGACAGGCATCACTGATGAGTACTGAAAGGCAGCACTGATACATGACACTGATACATGGCACTGATAGGCGGCGCTGATAGGCAGCACTGACTGGCACTGATAGGTGGCACTGACTGGCACTGATAGGCGGCACTGACTGGCACTGATAGGCGACACTGACTGGCACTAATAGGCGGCACTGATTGGCAGCACTGATAGGTGGCACTGATTGGCATTGATAGGTGGCACTGACTGGCACTGATGGGTGACATTGAAAGGCAGATCAGATAGGCACTGATATGTGGCATTGATGTGCACTGGTATGCACTGATATGTGGCATTGATGTGGAACTGATGTGCACTGGCACTGATGGGCATTGGCACTGATGAGCACTGACAGGTGGCACTTCTGGGGCCACATTGATCATCAGTGCCCTGATGATCAGTGTACATGTCCCCTCCGCCGAAAGCAGATTACCGGCTCTCCTCTCCTCTCGAGCTGTCAGCGTGACAGCTCGAGAGGAGAGAAATGCCGATAACCGGCATTTCCGTGTTTACATGTGATCAGTGGTGATTGGACACAGCTGATCACAGGACCGAGCCAACATCTTCGGCTCTTTCCGTGATCCGCTGTGTTCGAGGGACACAGCGGACCGGTGATCGCCGCGCTGCGCGCTCCCTGAGCCGCGCATGCGCAGTGAGAATGGTAGGACGTCATATGACGTCCTATCAGAACGAGAGAACCACCTTGCGCCCGTCCTTGTACTATAGGGCGGGCGGAAGGTGGTTAATGGTTTGGATAAGTCCTGCACAGACTGCAGCTTCCGACTCTTGCTCGATGTTGGTTTTGGTTGTTGTCCATGGTTGTTTGGTTTCGGTTGTTGTCCATGGTTACTTGGTTTTGGTTGTCCACGGTTACTTGGTTTTGGTTGTCCATGGTTTGGTTTCGGTTGTTGTCCATGGTTACTTGGTTTTGGTTGTCCACGGTTGCTTGGTTTTGGTTGTCCATGGTTGCTTGGTTTGGGTTGTTGTCCATGGTTGCTTGGTTTGGGTTGTTGTCAGTGGCGTCCCTAGGTGGGTGCAAGCCACACCAGGTGACACCAATCGCACAGTGTGACACCCAGGGGCATATCTGCCCCCAGGCAGAAGGGACAAGGGACCAGGGCTTGGCAGGTCAGGAGAGCTTGTCATAGCTCGGGTGGGAGGCAGGGTTTAGGCAGGGGGCGGGCTCAGCAAGTCTTGAGCAGGGAAGGTGGGCTCAACTTATGCCATCCTGAGTTAATGGCAAGTCGGCTGTCTTACCCTCTCTGTGCTTCCCGGAGCGCTGATTCCCTGCTGCACCCACTGACATCGATAGGATCTAGCACAGCAATGGGCAAACTACGGCCCGCGGGCCGTATACGGCCCGGCGGACCTTTTAATCCGGCCCGCGGAGCTAGGCTCCTCTCACAGTCCGCCCTGAAGTCCCCAAGTCCCCCCTGTGTCAATTCACTTACCTTTGCTCCGCGCGCTCCTCTCGCCGTGTCCCGCGCCGTTCCGGTGTAGCATGAAAATCTGTCCTATGAGGATCTGTCCCCCTCGACGTATCTGCGCATGTGCCGGAGATCGCCGATTGGCTGCTAATGCCTGAAACTGGCACATGCGCAGATACGTCGAGGGGGACAGATCCTCATAGGAGACAGATTTTCATGCTGCACCGGAACGGCGCGGGACACGGCGAGAGGAACGCGCGGAGCAAAGGTAAGTGAATTGACACAGGGGGGACTTGGGGACTTAATATGGGGGATGAATTAATATGGGGAATGAATTACTATATGGGGGATGAATTACTATGGGGGATGAATTACTATATGGGGATGAATTACTATGGGGGATGTATTACTATATGGGGGATGAATTACTATGGGGGATGAATTACTATATGGGGGATGAATTACTATGGGGGATGAATTACTATGGGGGATGAATTACTATATGGGGGATGAATTACTATATGGGGGATGAATTACTATGGGGGATGAATTACTATATGGGGAATGAATTACTATATGGGGATGAATTACTATGGGGGATGAATTACAATGGGGGATGTATTACTATGGGGGATGTATTACTATATGGGGGATGAATTACTATATGGGGGATAAATTACTATGGGGGATGAATTACTATGGGGGATGAATTACTATGGGGGATGTATTACTATGGGGGATGTATTACTATATGGGGGATGAATTACTATATGGGGGATAAATTACTATGGGGGATGAATTACTATGGGGGATGAATTACTATATGGGGGATGAATTACTATGGGGGATGAATAACTATGGGGGATGTATTACTATATGGGGGATGAATTACTATGGGGGATGAATTACTATGGGGGATGAATTACTATGGGGGATGAATTAATATGGGGGATGAATTACTATATGGGGATGAATTACTATGGGGGATGAATTATATGGGGGATGTATTACTATATGGGGGATGAATTACTATGGGGGATGAATTACTATGGGGGATGTATTACTATATGGGGGATGAATTACTATGGGGGATGAATTACTATATGGGGGATGAATTACTATATGGGGGATGAATTACTATGGGGGATGAATTACTATATGGGGGATGAATTACTATATGGGGGAAGAATTACTATATGGGGGATGAATTACTATGGGGGATGAATTACTATATGGGGGATGAATTACTATGGGGGATGAATTACTATATGGGGGATGAATTACTATAGGGGGGATGAATAACTATATGGGGGATGAATTGCTATATGGGGGATGAATTGCTATATGGGGGATGAATTACTATGGGAGATGAATTACTATATGGGGGATGAATTACTATAGGGGGGATGAATTACTATAGGGGGGATGAATTACTATTGGGGGGATGAATTACTATATGGGGGATGAATTACTATATGGGGGATGAATTACTATATGGGGGATGAATTACTATATGGGGGATGAATTACTATGGGGGATGAATTACTATATGGGGGATTAATTACTATGCTTACTATGGGGGAATATTACTATACTTACTATGGATGACACATACACATAATTCATCTACTCTTGGTCCGGCCCCCGGGTCCAATATATGAACCCATTGCGGCCCTCGAGTCAAAAAGTTTGCCCACCTCTGATCTAGCAGGAAGCCGAGACCCGGACTGAGCATTGCAGCTAGGCTCCGCCCACCCGGCCTCTATTCCATTCACTGCATAGGGCCGGAGGACAGAGCCTAGAGGTCAGCTGACCGTGAAGAGGGGGTGCAGGAGAGGTGACCATCACTGCATGTCAAGTATCAGTGCAGCCGCAGACACCACGGACCCCAGATAAGTGCTCCATTAATTGTCAAATAGTCCCCCTTCTCTATCTCTCTCTCCCCCTCCTCTCCCCCCCCCTCCCCCCCCTTTCTCCTCTCCCCCCTCTTTGGTTGTTGTCCATCGTTGCTTGGTTTCATTTGTCCATGGTTGCTCAGTGTCAGTAGTTTTCCATTGTTGTCCATTGGCTGCAGCTTCTGACTCTTACTCTCATTGTCAGTCAATGAAATAAAGTTTCTTCCTTGCCTCTATTGGTGTTTTATGAGCCTCTTTGTTGGACATTTGCATGGGACCCAATGCGGATGTCGAGTTGAGAGCACCGGATGTGTCCATGCAGCCGCTGCTTCCCAACAGACATGAATGACACTGTGTGGGATGCACAGGTGTTTTGTGCATCTGCGTAAGGCAGTGGCATTCATTTCCTATTTTTGTTTTTCTGTTGATTTTTGTTCTTTTGTTGCTTCTTTGTGTTGTTTTGTGGTTTTTTGGTTTCTTGCCTATTTAATGGTTTGGATAAGTCCTGCACAGGCTGCAGCTTCTGACTCTTGCTCGATGTTGGTTTTGGTTGTTGTCCATGGTTGTTTGGTTTCGGTTGTTGTCCACGTTTACTTGGTTTTGGTTGTTCATGGTTGCTTGGTTTTGGTTGTTGTCCACGTTTACTTGGTTTTGGTTGTTCATGGTTGCTTGGTTTTGGTTGTTGTCCACGTTTACTTGGTTTTGGTTGTTCATGGTTGCTTGGTTTTGGTTGTTTTCCACGTTTACTTGGTTTTGGTTGTTCATGGTTGCTTGGTTTTGGTTGTTGTCCATGGTTACTTGGCTTTGGTTGTTCATGGTTGCTTGGTTGTTGTCCACGTTTACTTGGTTTTGGTTGTCCATGGTTACTTGGTTTTGGTAGTTGTCCACGGTTTCTTGATTTTGGTAGTTGTCCATGGTTGTCCATTGAATTGGTGTTCACTGATGGCATCATCAAACTGTCACTTATGTAGGAAAAATTGGTGAAATTCTCCTGTTCTTTTGGTGATATTACATCATTCCGATCCTTGCGGTCGATAATTTTATCTAATTTGACTTGGTTATATGATGAATCCTTGGGATTCTGAAAGAGAAAGAGGCATTAGTCACTATTTCTAATTGATACAGAAAATGGTAACAAAGCATGGTGAACCCCAACTACCCCCCCCCCCCATTGCAGCAGATAACAGTAAACAGGCTTCTTCCACCCTAGCTCCCTCTAGTGGTCAGAAGAAGCATTACACTTCATTATCCCACATTGTCTAACCCAAAGAACAAATGTAGTATTTTCAAGCTTAGGCCTTGATTGTGGTGGCTGCATTCGTTTTAATTGCATTTTACGGGTTAAGCACATTTTCTGCAAGTATAGGACAATACCTGGTAATCCAGACACAAATCCAGTGTCCTCGTAAGCTCCTGTGCACTGAACTAAGATCTCAAACAATATTATCAGCTTTCTCAGCTATTGTCTGTGAACTACAAACCAACACCCCGGTGTGCAATGGAGATAAAGAGAGGTGCAGATGTTTGTAGTCCTAATCAGAAAAGCAGGCTAGGGTGACAATGCTGCTTCTCCATAGATACAGTACAGTAAGTGAGTGAACGTTGTCACCCTTGGGCAGGAAGTGTGCAGCAGGAGGGATTTATATGTAAAATAAATCAGGTCTTAGCTTTGCACCTGACCTATCCACAATAATCATCTCCAGTAATAAGCAGAATTGATTCAGACCAGGCTGGATGATTGTGTAATGATCACAAATTCATAGACAAGTCTGAAAATTCTGTAAAAACAAATGTCTCAGCGCTGAAGAGCCGGCCGCTGAACATCTCCAATCCCTTTAATGTGGTTGAACTCCATTATCTGTATACTTACTGGTTTTGATGGCATGCGTAGCTTTCTTCTATCTAACTCCACCCAGTTGATGGTGTTGAAGAACTGGCATCTCCTGATGTCACTGACTTGGTATTTTCGCTCATCTTGGTCTTTCCACAGAAGCTGTAAAGAAGAATAAAATATAATGAGACACTGAAGGAGCAAATAAATAATAATAATAATAATAATAAATAATAACCACATGCCGCCCAGCCACTGTATAAATACGGCGGCAGGGCGGCACGGCTGGGAAAAAGCACGTTTTAAAACGTGTGTTTTGTAAACAGGTAGGGGGCGCGCCGCCGCCCTACCTGTCCCGCCGATCACAGCCGCGGATGTCAGTCGCCGGGTCACAGCCAGTCCTTACCGGCTATATCCCGGCGATCGGCGGCAATCGCTGACAGAGCACAGCTGCAGTAGCTGTGTTTTCTGTCAGTTCCCTGACAGCTACAGGACACGCTGAACGGGACAGAAGAGTTTCTCTCTCCCGATCAGCGGTGTTCCCTGCAGTACACACCCCCGCCCCCAGTAAAACACTCCCCTCACACAGTTAACCCTTTCCCTGAAAAATAAAGTGAATCCCTTCCTCCCCAATGCCATTAGTACAGTGTCAGTGTTTTGTTTTTTTTGCACTGATCACTGTATTGGTGTCACTGGGGATGTCAGTGACCCCAAGTCAGTACCCCCCAATGTCAGAATGTCCACCGCAGTCCCGCCATAAGTCACTGATCGCCGCCATAAGTCGATGATCGCCGCCATTATTAGTATAAAAAAAAAACTAAAAATCCCAGTATCTGTCCCGCCATTTGTAAACGCTATAACTTTCATGTAAACCAATTAATTTACACATATTGGGTTTTTTTTTTAGCAAAGACATGTCGCAGAATGCATTTTGGCAGAAATTTATGACTAAATTTGATTTTTACATTTTTTTTTTACTGGACATGTTTTATAGCAAAAAGTCCAAAATATTGTTTTTTTTTTCCTCAAAATTGTCAGTCATTTTTTTTTATAGTGCAAATAATAAAAACCGCACAGGCAATCAAAGACCACCGAAAGAAAGCTCAATTTGTGGGGAAAAAAAAGATGTAAATATCATTTATGTACCGTATTGCATGACCGCGCAATTGTCCGTTAAACTAGCGCAGTGCTGTATAGCAAAAAAAGGGCGTAAATTGCAGTATTTATACCATAGTTTGTAGACGCTATAACTTCCACACAAAGCAATCCATATACACTTATTGGGATTTTTTACCAAAAACATGGAGCAGAATACATTTTGGCCTAAATTTATAACCAACTTTGAGTTTACTATATATTTTTTATAGCTGAAAGTAAAAAATATTGTTTTTCTTCAAAATTTTTGGCCTTTTTTTGTTTATAGCGTGAAAAATAAAAGGCGCACAGGTGATCAAATACCACCGAAAGAAAGCTCTATTTGTGTGAAAAAAAGGACGTAAATTTCGTTTGGGTGCAGCATTGCATGACCGCGCAATTATCAGTTGAATCAGTGCAGTGCCGAGTAGCGAAAAGAGGCCTGGTCATTAAGGGGGGTAAATCCTCTGGAGGTCAAGTGGATAATAAATAACAATCTCTGAGCAATAGAGAAGCTTAGGCTGTGTGTATACTTACTGTAGTATAATAATAATAATAATAATAATAATAATAATAATAATACTTACTCTCTTTAGGAGGTCACAGAGGTCAGATTCAAAAAAGTCCGGATAATCTGGATCCATGGAGATGATCCTATTTTTCACTTTGTTGAAGGGGTGTTTGCCAGACGCCATCTCGTACACTATTACTCCAAGGGAGAAATAGTCAACCATGGTGAAGTAATCCATGTTTTGCAAGACCTGTAGAAACACAAGGGAGAAAAAATTGTATGAGACAAAGATGACAACATAGTGACATTTGTGATGTGTGAAGCTCATGGAGGAATGAAATCGTGATCAAATAGCATGACATTGAGGTGGAGCTTGTGAACATTGGAGGAGAGGGGCTTAAAGTGGATGTAAACTCAAAACGTTTTCTTGGTTTTTTTTTTTGGACGAAGCAGAAAAGTGTCAAATACTCCTTCTAGGTTATTATTTGTTTTTGGGTTTTTTTTGCTGTCTACCACTGGGGACATTTCTTTTCACCTTCTGTTCCAGAAATGCAACAGGAAGTTATTTAGAAATTTCCCTGTGTGGGGAATTCTCTTTTACAGAATTGTCCCCAGAACAGGTATCCCCATTTCCCCTTTACTCTTGTTCTGGGATGAACTGTAACATTTTGGAATTCACTCTTACGATTTTTCTCAATGACAATGGTCACCAGAACAAATAGAGGAGTGAATCTACCCAATGGGGACACAGATAGCAAAAAATGTTTAACAGTCTAAAAACGTTCCCTACTCCTACCAAACAAAAAGCAAAGATTTGCCTAGAGGTACGCTATAACTGTCCATTTTAAAGTAGTTGGATGAAGGTATATGGACTCCAATAGCTCAATAGTCACACTCGCTCTCCGTGTTTAAGAGAAGAAGGAAAACAGCAGGAGAGCAATTACTGAAGGTTTTACCCCATTTGTATGTGTGAATCGGGCTGGACCGATCTATCCATCCACACCGGGCCTCATTGTCCCCTACAAAGAAACTCCAACACTGCTGCAGGTCTCAGAACTCCCCACCTTTTGTTGGGGCTATTGCTCTGTCCTGGAAACCCATTGAAAGCAACTGGGGCACCAGTGGAGACATTCTTCATTTAGTGAAAGTGGAGCATCCATTTATTTCTTCTCTATATCCATTGATGATAAATGGTATATCTTGATAAATATTACAATTAAGTCTGATATTAGACTTATACTTACTTCTGGGGCCATGAAGGCTGGTGTCCCCGCATAACCACTGATTCTCTTCGATTCGGTGACTCCTCTCACTGCTGTTCCAAAATCTGCAATTCTGGCATGGCCGTCGCTGTCTAAGAGGATGTTTTCCGGCTTCAGATCTCTGTGAACGATCTCTTTGGCGTGCAGGAATTGCAGGCCGCATAGAATTTCCGCTGTTAAATTCCTGATAGAGAAAGAAATACATATATTAGCACTGAAAATCTTAACAGACCAGCTAAAGATGAAGTGACTTTTACGTAGAATTCATAGGGGTATTGATGGATGGGCTTAGTTGGAGGGGCCTGGCTAGGTCACATCCTGTCCTCAGTGATCAGCCTCTCCCAACTCCAAAGTGACCCTGACATCAAACTTACCTTAATCTGTTCACTTGTAGTGGAGCTGAAGAATTTATCAGTTGATAGAGATCCCCTTTACTCAGATACTCCATAACAAAGACAAGATGAGTCTGTAAAAAAGATGAAAACAGGTTAGATTATAGACATTCACTTTGTGGAGGAATATATGGAGACACGCACACCGGCATACAGTGCAGCGTGGCATCTTTACTAAGTGCTTCCTGAGGGAATTCTGAAAAACTGCACATAGAAGAAATGTAAGCCGCCATCACTGGACTACTTTTATCACAATATTAATTTTGTCTTGCTGTAAGGGTGATCCAGTGACTTCCATACTTTGGTTCACCATCCTAGAAGATGCATGTAGATCAGGAGTCCTGACTTCTGTCTTGCTAGCTGCAAACTTGTCCTTGCTGAGTGACTCAAGGTTTTGAGGTCAGAGACAGCCAGGCAGCTATCAATGTCTAAAGTCAGTAATGACAGCCTCTCAGTACATGGTTTCTTGAAGGAAAGCCTCTACTCTGTACAGTTTACTTCACTAATCTCCAGCCTTGTAAGAAGCACGCTAGAGTTCCTCTCTTACCTTTACTGCATTCCTCTGATCTACAGCCAGAGCCCCCAGAAAAGCATGGTGTGGGAATCAAGTGAAGTTTCCTTCTGCCTCTTTAAATTTAGCACTTAGTGCCTAGAGGACTAGCTGACAGGTCCAAACACTGTCATCTCATTGGGCAAAGGGATGCTTATCCTTGTGTAAAGTTTTGACTCCCAAAAAAGTCACTATTTACATAACTATTGTAGGGGGTCTGTATCAGTAGTGGAGCACAGTACTGGGAAGAGAAGAAGAAATTAGTAGATGAAAATACTTACCTCTATCTGGAATGTCCCATACAAATGGGTAAGATACGGGTTCTCTCTGCATTCTTCTAGAATGTTTCTTTCATTAAAAGCAGCGCAGGGATTAGAAAGCAGAAGTTTCTTTTTTCTGATGATCTTCACTGCCACCTTTTGGCCAGTGGTGGTATGGGTGGCCAACGCCACTTTTCCATAGCTCCCCTGTCCAATAACCTTATGGAAGGCAAAGCTTTCCACAGATAGTTTGTGTGACTGGCTGTTGCTGACACTGCTGGATGGGACCAGTTCAGTTTTTGCAGCCTCAGTGCTGGATAGGCTGTCTTCACTTTGCCGGTCCTCCTCAGTCATAGATGGTGTTGTTGCCTCCCTGTCACTGGTGGATTGAACCAGTGCAGTATTCTCACCCTCAGTGTTGGAGGTGATGACTGCACTTTGTTGTTCCTCCACAGTCTTAGGTGGTGTTGCATCTCTGTCACTGGTGGATGAAACCAGTGCAGTATTCTCACCCTCAGTGTTAGATTGGGTGACTGCACTTTGTTCCTCCACCTTCGTACGTAGTGCTGTTGCATCTCTGTCACTGGTGGATGAAACCAGTGCAGTGTTCTCACCCTCAATGGTAGATGGGGTGACTGCACTTTGTTGGCCCTCCACAGTCATAGATGATGTTGTTGCATCTCTGACACTGGTGGATGAGACCAGTGCACTGTTCTCACCCTCAATGGTAGATGGGGTGACTGCACTTTGTTGGTCCTCCACAGTCATAGATGATGTTGTTGCATCTCTGTCGCTGGTGGATGAGACCAGTGCAGTGTTCTCACCCTCAATGGTAGATGGGGTGACTGCACTTTGTTGGCCCTCCACAGTCATAGATGATGTTGTTGCATCTCTGTCGCTGGTGGATGAAACCAGTGCAGTGTTCTCACCCTCAATGGTAGATGGGGTGACTGCACTTTGTTGGCCCTCCACAGTCATAGATGATGTTGTTGCATCTCTGACACTGGTGGATGAGACCAGTGCACTGTTCTCACCCTCAATGGTAGATGGGGTGACTGCACTTTGTTGGTCCTCCACAGTCATAGATGATGTTGTTGCATCTCTGTCGCTGGTGGATGAGACCAGTGCAGTGTTCTCACCCTCAATGGTAGATGGGGTGACTGCACTTTGTTGGTCCTCCACAGTCATAGATGATGTTGTTGCATCTCTGTCGCTGGTGGATGAGACCAGTGCAGTGTTCTCACCCTCAATGGTAGATGGGGTGACTGCACTTTGTTGGCCCTCCACAGTCATAGATGATGTTGTTGCATCTCTGTCGCTGGTGGATGAAACCAGTGCAGTGTTCTCACCCTCAATGGTAGATGGGGTGACTGCACTTTGTTGGCCCTCCACAGTCATAGATGATGTTGTTGCATCTCTGACACTGGTGGATGAGACCAGTGCACTGTTCTCACCCTCAATGGTAGATGGGGTGACTGCACTTTGTTGGTCCTCCACAGTCATAGATGATGTTGTTGCATCTCTGTCGCTGGTGGATGAGACCAGTGCAGTGTTCTCACCCTCAATGGTAGATGGGGTGACTGCACTTTGTTGGTCCTCCACAGTCATAGATGATGTTGTTGCATCTCTGTCACTGGTGGATGAAACCAGTGCAGTGTTCTCACCCTCAATGGTAGATGGGGTGACTGCACTTTGTTGGTCCTCCACAGTCATAGATGATGTTGTTGCATCTCTGTCACTGGTGGATGAAACCAGTGCAGTGTTCTCACCCCCAATGGTAGATGGGGTGACTCCACTTTGTTGGTCCTCCACAGTCACAGATGATGTTGTTGCATCTCTGACACTGGTGGATGAAACCAGTGCAGTGTTCTCACCCTCAATGGTAGGTGGGGTGACTGCACTTTGTTGGTCCTCCACAGTCATAGATGATGTTGCATCTCTGGTGAATGGAACCAGTAGATTGTTCTCACCCTCCAGGGTGGTGTTGACGCTCAGAGATAGTGTATTGTTTTCTCCTGGAGAGGGAAAAAAATGTTATTTTCTTTTTGTTATACAAATCTTTGGACATTTAAATGTATTTTCTTTAACATATGTATGTGAGTGTCATCTGTGTCATGAAAATAATTTGTGTTGAACGTTTGAAAAATATACGTTCTATACATATGGACGATATTGTTGTTGTCACCCTGGGAGTCCATTCTCAGCACATGGCTTTTTCTGCCAGAACACGTGTATGCTAGTCTTATGAAGCCCCCATGACATCCGTAACAGCTATTCACCCCCTAAATATCCAGACTTAAACTTTGAGGCCACCAAGAGATAGACATCACAATGTGATCTCTCACAATGCTGAGAGCTTAGTGCCAAAGACCACTGATCTGCTAGAAGGGGGGGGGGCGCCATATTGGTTCGATATGTATGCAGGCTGTGCTGTCTGCTTAGTAGTGCTTGTGCTTCAGTGTTGCTTCCTGTCAATGCCATTTCACCATTCTGCTAAATCCTACATAATAATGATCCCAGTATTCTGTTTTTGGTTCAGTTTCAGTAGATATATGTATATATATGTTGGCTTTAGAGTCCTAATTCAAAATGGTGATGGGATCCAACTGTCAGTCTGTTGTGTACACTCCTGGATGCTGGGCAGCCAATCCTGCACACCTGATACACGTCTCCTGCAGACCAACTGTCATCTGTTAGAGTGGGCAGTGACCTCCAGGTATGAACTGTCCCCCACTGGAAGTTCCCTGTATTGGCAGCCCCAAATTTTGGATTTTTCTAACGCTTTCTAACCCGGGGCCAGCAGTCATCAGGGACAAATAAAAAGGTCGAATCTCATTATCGATGACAAAGCATTAAACTCTGACTGAGGCTCTAACCCTTCCCTCTTCTATTCAGTGACCTCTCCATGTGTAAATAGCAGTGACCCCAATAAATCTATGTTTGGGTGACAAAATCTCCCTTCAGTGCCTTGCATTATAGTTAACAAATATACTACTTACTTTCAGCGTCATCCTCTCTGGCTTTCGATTTAAAACAAGGGCAGATGGTGTGTAGAATTGCCCTGAACCCCCGCCTAACTGCCTTACATGCACCCCTACGGGGGGCTTTGTGCTGGTCAAGGGCCTGGCGGTCCCCTGTTAAGGGTTCCACTTTTGATCGCATAACTGAATCTTCTTTGTTGGTATTCAGAAGATCCTTTGACTTTCTAAATGTTCTCTTGCAATGAAAACGCTTCATTATGAAATAATGAGAATCGTCTCTTAGAGCAACAGAATTCGCTTCCTCTCCACTCACAACACTCCCAGCGAATGAGCCTCAGCTGCTGCTAGAGCTTCTACTAGAGTTTCCGCCAGGGTGGTCACATGACCTTTTGGCCACGCCCCCTTTTTCAAAATTTAACCCCTTGCTGCCCAGGTACAATTTTGACATTTTTCACACACTTGTTAATATCAGCATTTTTAGAAATTAGTGTATACATGGATATAGATATAATTTTTTTTTTTTGGGTGACAATATATTTCCGTAAAAGTGGGGACATGATATTGGTTCATTATGTATGCAGGCTGTGCTGTCTTCTTAGTGGTGTTTGTGCTTTAATGTTATAATAATGATCCCAGTATACTGTTTTTGGTTCAGTTTCAGTAGATATATATATATATATGTTGCCTTTAGTGTCCTAATTCAAAATGGTGATGGGACCCAACTGTCAGTCTGTTGTGTACACTCCTGGATGCTGGGCAGCCAATCCTGCACACCTGATACACGTCTCCTGCAGACCAACTGTCATCTGTTAGAGTGGGCAGTGACCTCCAGGTATGAACTGTCCCCCACTGGAAGTTCCCTGTATTGGCAGCCCCAAATTTTGGATTTTTCTAACGCTTTCTAACCCGGGGCCAGCAGTCATCAGGGACAAATAAAAAGGTCGAATCTCATTATCGATGACAAAGCATTAAACTCTGACTGAGGCTCTAACCCTTCCCTCTTCTATTCAGTGACCTCTCCATGTGTAAATAGCAGTGACCCCAATAAATCTATGTTTGGGTGACAAAATCTCCCTTCAGTGCCTTGCATTATAGTTAACAAATATACTACTTACTTTCAGCGTCGTCCTCTCTGGCTTTCGATTTAAAACAAGGGCAGATGGTGTGTAGAATTGCCCTGAACCCCCGCCTAACTGCCTTACATGCACCCCTACGGGGGGCTTTGTGCTGGTCAAGGGCCTGGCGGTCCCCTGTTAAGGGTTCCACTTTTGATCGCATAACTGAATCTTCTTTGTTGGTATTCAGAAGATCCTTTGACTTTTGAAATGTTCTCTTGCAATGAAAACGCTTCATTATGAAATAATGAGAATCGTCTCTTAGAGCAACAGAATTCGCTTCCTCTCCACTCACAACACTCCCAGCGAATGAGCCTCAGCTGCTGCTAGAGCTTCTACTAGAGTTTCCGCCAGGGTGGTCACATGACCTTTTGGCCACGCCCCTTTTTCAAAATTTAACCCCTTGCTGCCCAGGTACAATTTTGACATTTTTCACACACTTGTTAATATCAGCATTTTTAGCAATTAGTGTATACATGGATATAGATATAATTTTTTTTTTTTGGGTGACAATATATTTCCCTAAAAGTGGGGACGTGATATTGGTTCATTATGTATGCAGACTGTGCTGTCTTCTTAGTGGTGTTTGTGTTTTAATGTTATAATAATGATCCCAGTATACTGTTTTTGGTTCTGTTCAGTAAATATATATATATATGTTGCCTTTAGAGTCCTAATTCAAAATGGTGATGGGACCCAACTGTCAGTCTGTTGTGTTCACTCCTGGATGCTGGGCAGCCAATCCTGCACACCTGATACATGTCTCCTGCAGACCAACTGTCATCTGAAGGAGTTGGCAGTGACCTCCAGGTATGAACTGTCCCCCATTGGAAGTTCCCTCTATTGGCAGCTCCAAATTTTGGATTTTTCTATCACTTTCTAACCCGGGGACAGCAGTCATCAGGGACAAATTAAAAGGCCGAATCTCATTACCGGTGACACAGAAAGCATTAAACTCTGACAGAGGCTCTAACCCTTCCCTCTTCTATTCAGTGACCTCTCCATGTATATATAGAGCTACTACTAGAGTTTCCTCACTGTGGTCACATGACCTTGTTTTGGCTGTAACTGACAAATGTCATATTTCGGCCACACACCTTTGTCAGAATGTAACCCCTTGCTGCCCAGGGTCAGTTTTGAGATTTTTCACACACATGTATTTTGTTTTAGGGGGGGAACGACAATCCGTATATTTCCCTACAGTTCCGTGCATTATAATTGACTACAATTATTTTATTATTTTACAATAATTGACTAGACAATTATTTATCTACCATCAAGTCACTTGTGGCCTTTTTTCTGTATACTGTGATAGTACTTATTTATATGACGTTGAGATTTTTCACACACGTTAGAAGCAGAATTTGTAGCTATCCTAATGTAATATCTCACTGCGCTAAGATCTTTGTGCCAAAGACCACTGATCTGTGATAGCCCCTAGGGGACGCCATATTGGTTCATTATGTATGCAGGCTGTGCTTCCTGCTTGGTAGTGCTTGTTCTTTAGGCCTCATGCACACAGGTCATTTTTGTAGCCCCTTTTTGTACTGCTTCCAGACGGCCCTCCATGTTACCCCATGTCTCCATGCTCACATAGACTTTTAGAAGCTTTTAGTAGCAGTAACATTTACCCGCAGGAAAAAAACCCAGCACCAGCGCATCCAGGAGCAGCAGCTTTTTAGCAATAAAAACGCTTGGTGCGTGTAAATGCATCTAAATGCTTGTTAACGCTAGGCACGTGTAGCGCTTGAGCATTCATTTATTTCAAAGGCCAGGATAAATTATTATCCTGGCTAATGAAATGAATTAACGCCCAAGTGCTTGACGCTTGTAAACATGCCGAAACGCGTGGAAAAGCGTTAGCCTCTTTGACAAGCATGAGGTTTTTTTCTGCCAAAATGCTGCTGCCAGGAGGAGGAGTGTTTTAAATATGTCCTTTGTACACGAGGCCTTCATGTTGTTTCCCCTCAATACAATTTCACCATTCTGCTAAATCCTGAATAATAATGATCCCAGTATTCTGTATTTGGCTCTATTTCAGTATGCAGCAGTTTGTGTATTTATATACCTTGCTTTCACAGTCATTGTTCAAAATGCTGATGGGACCCATGGGTGTTCCATCAGGGCTCTCAGGGGTCACAATTATGACCCCGCTCATGCTTTAGGGGGGCCCGTGATGTCTCCCTGTCACTATCATGAGCAAAGAGGAATCCAGAGCAAAGCAGAAGCTCCAAGCTTTTGGCTCCATTTTGAAGTCCTGAGCCAGAGAGTAGCGGAGGAAGGATGGGGTGAGGCCAGCCCTGCTAGGCGGAGAAGTGTCAGTACTGACAACCAGGCGGGGATGGACACCGAGCTATCATCAGGCTGAGCGAGGGGGAAGGAGGAGGAGAGCACCGTCCAGGAGCTGGTACTCCTGTCTTTGGGGAGGTAAAAACAATAGCACACACCACCCTACCCCTCCCCACAACTCCTGCTGACACTCACACAAAAATTCTCACAAAATCCTGTAACACCTCCTGAGGGGCCCCCGAGGTACTGCGGGCTCCAGGGGCTGCAGATTTGACTGTGACAGTTTGAGCAGGATGAGAAGTGGGGAATCTGGATGGGTTTTCTCCGGGTACTCCGGTTTCCTCCCACACTCCAAAGACATGCTGGTAGGTGAATTGACTCCTGTCTAAATTGGCCCTAGTAAGAGCAGCTGATACACCTGATACATGTCTCCTGCAGACCAGCTGTCATGTGAAGGAGCGGGCAGTGACCTCCAGGTATGAACTGTCCCCCATTTGAAGATTCCCCTCTATTAGCAGCTCCAAATTTTGGATTTTCTCATCACTTTCTAACCCGGGGACAGCAGTCAAGGGTAAACATTGAGAGGCTGAATCTCACTTACAGTGACACATGAAGCATTAAAACCTGACAGGGGCTCTTAATCGTCCTCCTCTATCCAGTGACCCCACAATGTGTATATGCTTCCAAAACTGAAGTGGTCTTTTAACCCCTTTTTTCATGACTTTTTGCTTTTGAAGCCTTGTTGCATCCATTTTGGGGACTTTGATTGGATAGTGGCAGTCAGCAGATCTTCCCCTCATTTACAAAGATCTGGAACAACTGCACTTGCAGAGTGCACAGTCTATTCACCTTTAGTAAATCACCCCCGTTGTGTATATAGCAATGACCCCAATAAATATATATTTGGGTGACATAACAACATATTTCCTTACAGTTCCTTGCATTATAATTGACAAATATTCGATGTCCCCTCTGCGTGTTTCTCTTGGGTTTTGTCGGTGAATTTCAGGGGCAGGTAGTGTGTACAACTGCCCTGAACCCCTGCCTGATGGCCTTACATACACCCCTATGAGGGGCTCTGGACTGTGCGAGGGGCTGGTGGTCCCCTGTTAAGGGTCTCAGTGAATCTTATTTGTTGGTTTTTAAAAGATCCTTTGACTTTTCATCTTTTTTCTTCCAATGAAAGTGCTTTATTATGAAATAATGAGCAAAATCTCTCAGAGCAACACAATTCGTTTCCTCGCCGCTCACAGCAATCTCAGCAAATGAGCCACAGCTGCTGGGAGAGCTGACACCTAGTTTACAATATGCTAATGAGGTCACATGACCTTGTTTTGGCTGTAACCCACAAATTCACAATTTAACTCCTTGCTGCCCAAGGACACTTTGGACATTTCTCACACACTTATTAATATCAGCATTTTTTTGGTAGAATATTACTTCTAATACTCAAACATGATATATTTTCTAAAAGCAGAGAGCCTGGAGAATAAAATGGTGGTTGTTGCAATTTGTTACGTTGCATGATATTTGAGCAGATGTTTATAAAATGAAAATTTTCAGGAAAGAAATACATCCATTAATGCATTAAATGCACTTTAGTGCACACAAACAGAATATAGAACCCATTTTTTTGGTAAAATATAAAAGATGATGTTGAGTTGAATAAGTGTACACCAAACATGCCAAGATTTAAAACTTTACACACACAAAACAATTTTTGTAAATCTATTTTATTTAAATGTATTTATTACTTTTTAATAGTTTTTTTTAAATACACTTCATTGATTATACCTATAGGACCAGTCGGAAAAATCCTAAATTACTAAGACTTGAGAGTATGACATCTGATTGGTGGATGTGTGATGTCTGCAGTCATTATTATTTCCAGATCAGCTCTGTATGGGGGAAGGGTAAGGTCCGAGAGCTCACCAGAACCTCTATATTGTTTTGTATCACATTGGTGTCACTTCATCACAGAACACCTTACCACACCCCCTGCTCCTCCTTCTCTCTACCCCATCACCGCCCACATCCTTATATCCAGACCTACGCTGCACATCTTTCACCCCACCCACTACCTTCTATTTAGCCCTACATTGTACCACACTGCCCTTCTCCTCCCATCCAAACCTGCACAACACATCGTCCGCCCCTCCCTCTACACCACACCATACCACTCGCCTCTTCACATTTAGACCTGCACAGCACATCTTTCACTCAGCTCTGCCCAAAGTTCTTAGTGTGATGACCAGGGGTGGACTGACAACTCATGGGGCCCCCGGGCAATAGGAAATAATGGGGCCCCCGTGTCCTTGCCCAAACTCAAAAAAGCCTATGAAAAAGGTACCAGGGGCATCTCATGGGGCCCCTAACTGACCCCAGGCCCTCGGGCAGTGCCCGAGTTTCCAAATGGTCAGTCCGCCTCTGGTAATGACCCTTCGCTCCCCGCCTATTCACAGATTCTACACAGCAGATAAAAAAAAAGTGCATTTATTTATTTATTTTCGGAACCTGGAAAGCAATGCACCATAGATCAGCAGATTGCTGGTGCCATACAAGACTCCTGCAGACTGTTAATGTACATGTTATACCCTGAATATGGATGTAACATGTTACAAAAGGTGAATCTATCCTGACACCAGTCATATGAAAAGTCTGGTACTGCCTCCCTTCTGGAAAAACTATGTGTTTGCCTCTGTCTGGTTTTAATAATTTTGCGTCAAAGACCATGTGTGCTGAAAATGGATGACTATACATGTTCCACGTCAATCAAAAAACTCTGAATTGTTAGCATTCACATAAGAAGCTAAAACTGCAGAAAGAACTTTATTCTGGATCTAAATCCTATAAGGATCAGGGCTACGAGGGGTTTAACCCTGCTACATTCTAATAGGTCCATATAAAGGAGTTCAGTTTCTCAAGCAATATTTTAAACATGACTTTGATCCAAACCAAAAGGAGCGAGTCAGAGAGGAAATGCAATGAATACTCTGCGACTGACAGTGTCCTGTGTTGGGTTGTCATTCCTGATCAGAAAGAGATACAGAAAAATGCAGACGGCACTAACGCCTTGTCTACCAAGGTATGTTTATACAGTGGAGGATGGGACTGTAGTAATTGTGCTATTAAGAAAGGGGGGAGATTGATCTCCTCTGCACTTAATGAACCTGGAAGCAACATGCATTATGCAGGAGAGATATTGGGGGTCTAATAGACCCCTGATGTCTCCATATAGAGGACTTGCTAATACCCCCCCCCCCCCCCAATCCTATCATATAGGGGACTCGTTTAGCCCCCTTGAGAGAGCAATAAAGTTTAGAGAAAAAAATATATAATAGAAAAAATAAAAGTGCCCCCATACACACCTGAATGCAAACATAGGGAACAGGTATGTAGACATAAATTTCTCCACACGTGTGCGGTATCACCAGGAATGTTGGCATAAGAGCAATAATTCTACAGTCATAATTCATGTTTAACTGTAAACTGATAACCTATAAAGGCTTCCAAGGTGTCACTTAAAGACAGTTTGGGGTACTATAGATTTATCCATGTTATCCACCCTCGATTTCAGTCTATCTATAGCAGCAGTGGCAATTTTCTTGATATACAGTAGGATGCCTCAAGTGTGACCCCTGGCATCCCCAAAGGGCCGCATGCACCCGCTGGGCCACAGGTTGGGCATCGAGAGACCTTCAACTCACCACACATTACAATCTGAATACACAATCTTTGTACAATCTCTCTTTTAAGGTTTACCAATACTTTGTCATATGAAGACAAACTATCCATTCATGTTTTATCCAATCAGGCAGACTCTTGCACTACATAGGTGTTGGAAGATCTATAGGAAATTGTACAATCAGATTGTAATATGTGTTTTAAAGGGTAACTCAACTTTGTGGGGAAAAAAATAACAAATAAAAAAAAAATAATAATATAACGTACAGTTATACATACAATACAATTTCGACACAGGTCATATTGTAATTGAATGATAATAAAATTGACCTTACCTTTTCAATCTGCAGTTCTATCATTTTCTGTAAATTGCAATATGGTAACCTGGAGGTGTCCTGTACACAGATGGTGTACAGAACGTCCCCAAAAAACATAATTTCCTGCTTGTGTGATTGGCTCACGGATATTCCCAGAAGTCTGCACTAAGATACAAGTCAGATTTTGGTCATCCCCTTTACTAATCTTTGCACATTGATTTTGTTCTTATAGCCTGGCCTGGTACAAGTGGGGAGTTGGAGAAGTTCAGAACGGAGTGTTTGTGCCCAATGTGTGCTATGATAAATCCAGCCAGGCGTCTGCCTTCTGCTACAACCCAAACTGTAAGTACTACTCATCAGAAACATACTGATTCAAATCCAAAATCAAGGCAATTTCACACTTTTAATATGGCGACACACATTTACTGCTGAATGTTTTCATAGTCTAAGACCCTTACAAACAAGACACTTAAGGTTCCCTTTTTGATAAAAAATGAAAAGGTGAAGGAACTTCAGGCATCTTGGGCACCCCTCTGGATTTGCTGCACATAGCGCCCAGAGCTGCCAATGTAGCGGTCCATACACCATGGGTGAGTATCCATCATAATGTTAGAAATGGTAAGCATTTGTTAGTCAGTGTGACCATGTGACTTCCCTGACCAATGAGAAGCACTTTTTTCTTCTGGGACACCTTACTAGAAGAAGAAGCCTCAGTTGCACTTCTTATTGGTCAGCACTGTCCATCCATTACTATGGATACATACTTTGAGCTGTGTATTGTGATATACGGACCGCTACAGGAGCAGCATGGGGGCTGCTATGTGCCACTATGTGCAGTGGGGTCTGGAAAGTTGTCCAGGAAATTTGGATTTAGTCCAATTTTTTCATTTTTCATGAAAAGGTACACTTACTCTCTAAAGAGACCCTGTCACCAACCTAAAAAAAGTAGTAGCACAGAAAAAGGTATTTTTCTTACTCATTGTTTGGTTTGGTTATAATAAATCTGAACTCCAGGTTTTTGCATAGTAACATTAGTCCAGCTTGGACCAAAGTCAGTATGCATATTCCATACCTGGTTGATCCCTGTGGAAGCGGAAATCACTACAGTAGCTTCCATGATCTTGCTGTCTTCCAGATCCCGTGCTGAGCAGCTGCCCTGCTGCATAGTGAACATAGGGGGTCACTTGCTTGGCATGGACACCATTCAGAGAACAGTTTGCACATTCTCAGTGCATGCAAAGTGTTCTCTAATTGAACAAGTTGGAGAGGCACCTTTATGATCTCCACCTCATCTAATTGTGCAATATGCTTCTGAACGTCCTAGAAAATTCCACTACTCCAGGAAGAGTCCATTCCTGAGCTCAGCCCCCTCCTTCCTTGCATGTCATACCCCTCTATTCTATATCTAATTACTGTCTGTGCTGGCCTAGCTCCTCTGGCCCCCTTCCTCAACTTCCTACGTAGCCTTTTATGTAGCGGCTAGAGGAAGAATGAAGGGCAATACTATAAATTGTCACTTAGGTGACAGCTCTGACTCTGCTGTGGATGCTGACATCACATCCAAGAGGGTGGGACCCAGCAGTAGTTTCAGGGCTTTTGAATGTCTACACAAGGGAGGCTATTACAGGCAAATAACATGCTTAAAACACGTAAAATAAAAAAAATCCTATGGAAAATATTTTGTTGAAATGAATGGTCTGGTGACAAAGTCTCTTTAAAGTTTATTTCAAGTTAGTTTTGAATAAATTGGGAAGTGGTTTGAGCCTCTGTTAGGCTTTTATTGCTGTGAATCACTGGTAAGATTTTTTAATCGCTTATGGCGGTTCACACCATGAATAACACAGGAACGCACTGCATGCAAAACGCACTCTATTTGCGATCTGCAGCGGGTGTCAGTACAAAGTTAATGACATCCCAAACGCAGTTTGCAAATGTAGTGTGTTTGCACCGAATCACTTGGTACTTTTGTTTTGTTTGTTGTCCGATTGCAATGCGTTTTAAAAAGCACTATATGGGCTTTTTTTCCTCCAATTATACTTACCTAGGTATAATCCGGTATATATTAGTTTAGTTTATTATATAGTATTGCGCTGCATTTTTGTATATAATTATTTGTATGTGGGAACACTTTACATGTTAGCTGCAATATTTGTTTATATTGATTTGGATAGGTCATATTGCACTGTAGGTTTTCACTTATTAGTATTCTATCAGTAAGAGGGGGAAATGTAAGCTCTGCCCATACAGATGCAGAAATTGGCTTCGTTTATTACAGGTATTTATATATCGCCAACCTGTGCTTCCCGGGTGCACGAAAACACCAAGATTGGACGCACGGGCTGGATGCCCAGTGTACATGTAGGGTTCTTACGTATCAATTTGGGGGGACATAAAATGACAGTAACAATGGCTGCTTATACCAGTGAAATTCACTGGTATAAGTAATCAAAGTGAGTCAAAAAATGTATTGCTCCGGTCACAGTATGTTAAACAAAATAATAAAAAAAAATGTAATAAAAGAATTGAAAAAAAACCTTCTTTTTTGTGTTCATACTGTTACCAGTCAGTGTCCTTGATCAGTACCACACCCGTTAAATGATGACGCTTTACTGCACTGGTGAAGGTGTATATATATATATATTAAAAAAATGTACAACTTCAAAAAACTCACATGCCCGATAGTTTGGACTATGTACTTTACAAGAAGGGTCATTTGGGGAATATTTGTACTGTCTGGAGTTTTGAGATCGTCCGTCAGTACATCAGGATTGATCGATATTCAGATATAGATCCCATAGTTTGTGGACTCTATAGCGTTCCTAAAGACAAAATAATATACACAGATTTGGGTTATTTTCACCAAAGAAATGTAGCAAAATACATTTTGGCCTAAATTTATGAAGAAAGATTATTCATTTGCAGAATTTTATAACAGAAACAAAGAAAAATGTGTTTTTTTTTCATAATTTTTGGTCTTTTTTTCATTTATTTTTCATTTATTTAGCAATGAATAAAAAACCCCAGTGGTGATTAAATACCGCCAAAAGAAAGCTCTACTTGTGTGTAAAAATTATAAAAATGTAATATTGGTACAGTGTTGCATGACCGCGCAATTGTCATTGAAAATGCGACTGCCCTGAAAATGGGCCTGGGCAGGAAGGGGGTAAAAGTGCCCGGTATTGAAGTGGTTAAACACTCCACAGCTGAGTAGGTTCCATTCACACCATGCCTGTTGGGCTTTGTTGTGCAATGCAGCGGCAATCTGAAAACCATTGTTCCCAATAGGCCCAGTTCCCACTAACGCACTTTGGGTGGCTGTGCACCGGCTGACAATGAAACCGGCTGCATTTAGAGGGTTAGCTCAGCTTTACTAAAAAACTGCCTATGCAGATAAGGGGCGTCCGTAGGTAAAAACAAACTGTGTGCCTCTGACTAAAGCTGAATAATGCCCTTGCTATAGGTGTAGGCCATTTACATACCACATGAGGCCTGACTGGAATACTCCCAGGGCGTTGCTAGGTGAGGCCTAGTCGTTACCGTGCACCTCCTACATCACAGGAGTGAGGTCTCCAGCACTGAGCTCAGAGCTACTGCATCAGGGAGAGGGAGCGCATGTGAGGGGGTTTGGAAAAGAGAAAAAGCTCATTCCTGTGATGGAGGAGGTGAGAAATAATGACTAGGCCTCGCTTAGCAACGTCCTGGGAGTATTCCAGTCAGGCCTCATGAGGTATGTAAATGGCCTACACCTATAGCAAGGGCATTATTCAGCTTTAGTCAGAGGCACAGTGTTTGTTTTTATCTACAAATGCCCCTTATCTGCGGTAGGCAGGTTTTCCTGTAAGCCCGGTTCACATATATTATTATTATTATTATACAGTATTTATAAAGCGCCCATAGTTCGCTCAGCGCTGTACATTACAAAGGGGGACAGAACATGTGACAGAACAATAACAATACAATGCAAAACATGAGGGGATTGAGGGCCCTGCTCTTTCGAGCTTACAATCTAGGAGGGAGGGGATGCGGACTAGATGCGTTTTGAACCTCATCCGATTTGCATAACGTGAACCAAACCAGTTTTCTATGGAGCCAGTTCACATATGTGAGGGCCGGCCGCAGTGCAATTTTAGAAGGAGTCAGGTACAATTTTCAGTCCGGTTCAGGTGCGATTTCCAGTATCGCACACTTTAAAAATTTGCACCCGAACCCCAGAACGAATTTGCACAAAACTCTTTTTAACCGTTTCCATATCGGGCACTTTTACCCCCTTCCTGCCCAGGCCATTTTTCAGGTTTCAGCACTCTCACACTTTTGAATGACAATTGCGCGGTCATACAACATTGTACCCAAACTAAAATTTTATCATTTTCTTCACACAACTAGAGCTTTCTTTTGGTGGTATTTAATCACCGCTGGGGTTTTTATTTTTTGCTAAATTAACAAAAAAAGGCCAAAAATTTTGAAAAAAAAACACGTTTTTCTTTGTTTCTGTTATAAACGTTTGCAAATAAATAATTTTTCTTCATAAATTTAGGCCAAAATGTATTCTACTACATGTCTTTGGTGAAAATAACCCAAATTAGGATGTGTTATTTAGTTTGTAGCAAAGTTATAGAGTTCACAAACTATGGGATAGATGTGAATATTGATCAGTCCTGAAGTACTGACGGCCAATCTAATTTCTTGAGGTCCAAGAATGTCAGAATAGTAGATATCCCCCAAATGACCCCTTTTGGAAAGTAGACAGTCCGATGTACTTCATAAGAGGCATGGCGAGTTTTTTGAAGTTGTATTTTTTTTTTGTCATAATTTTTCGGAAAATTAAAAAATTTAAATAATTATTTTCACTATTTTTTTTTTTACATACTGTCACCAGTGCAGTACAGCGTCGTCATATAACTGGCATGGCGGTGATCAGGGACACTGGCTGGTGACAGTATGAAAAAAAAATATAGAATTGTTTTTTTTTTTTCATTATTTTTAATTTTTTATTACATTTTTTTCCTTTTATTTACGATTTTTTTCTTCATATTTCACTATGACCAAAGTAGTACAATTTGCATATAGCAAAGAATTAGTTTGCTATAAGCAAGCATTTACCTGAATGACATCGATTCATTCAGGGTTTTTTTTTTTTTTTTGTGCTTAGCTGTGATTTGGCCACAGCTAATCACATGACACAGCTGGGCTGTGATTAGCCCAGCTTGTGCATGTGATTGCTGTGACCAATTACAGCTAAACACACTAGTATACAATGGATGGCATGAATGAAGCCATCCATTGTATACAACTGTCATGTGACCTGCTGTGATTGGTCACAGCAGCTCACATGGTACGGGCAATGGGGCTGGTACTCAGATCTGTCATCGGCCGTCTCCAAGGTACACAGCCGGTGACAGATCACACCACTGCGCGGCTCTGCAGGCGCGCAAACTGCGCATGCCCGGGAGGACGTCATATGAGGTCCACCCGGAATGCTAATGGCTTTTGCCGGCCGCCATTCAGCCATTGGCCGGGCAGCTAATGGTTAAAAATCGTACTGAAACCAGCCCCGCACATATGTGAACCCGGTCTAAAGGTGAACTAACCCCTTAAACGCAGCTGCCGCATACTACAATGTGTCACAGCGCCCTGCAGTGTAAGCCCTGGGTAACACTCATGTAATCTGATGCCTTCCAGAACGCATAGATTGGCATGTGAAGGGAGATAACATGGCTTTCTATAGAGGTCGTTCACACCTACACGCTCCAAACGCAATGCAATTTCGAAGGCCTGGTTCACACCTATGCATTTTTCAGTGCGTTTTCAGTTTTTGCAGAAACGCACTGCAGTCCATTTAACATGGTTTCCTATGGGTCATGTTCATATCTGTGCGTTTTTTGAAAAGAGTCAGGGACTTTTTTCCCCCACGGCAGGTTGCATTTTTGGTTCCATAGACTTCTATAGATACGCATGAAAAACGCTTGCGGTTTTGTTGATTTTTTGTTGGTTTCTGCCACATGACAACATACACCTCCCAAAAATGCATCAAAAACTTGTGTTAAAAAAAAATGGGAAAATAATCAGCTGCATCCTGCATATGTGTGAACCCTGCCTAAAAGGGTCCTGTGCGTGTTTGGTGCGATGCAGTGCGTTCTTGAGCCCCATAGACTTGAATGGAAAAAGCAGTGAAAACACATAGGTGTGCAAAGCCATGCGATTTCATTGTGAGATACACCTCTTTCTAATGTCACAAAATTAGCCAGAACAGAAAGCGCAGCAGAATTGCTTCTTAAATCGCACTTGAAAACGCATAGAAATCCCACCACATCAGTGTAACCAGGGCTAAAAAAAATATATATATTTTCCCTTGTGTTGCGGAAAACGAGCACATCGGATAAGTGCGTTTAACATGCGTCAGTGTGGGCTAATTACAAAGCATGCATCCTCTCTATTTTTCTTCAACTTAAATAAGGGCGTGTGCGTTTAGGTGTGTTCTGGTGCGTTTTTAATGCGTTTTACTGTCGAGTTCAGTGCAGAAAAATGCAGCATGTTTACTTTTTCTTTCTGGAACTGGAGCGCCCTGGAACCGACCTCACTGGTGTGAACGATGCCATTGGAAACCATATAACCTACTATCCATGCGTTTTTGATGCAGAAAAGAATGGACAGCATGTGGTGTGAACTTGGCTCTGACACTAGCTTGACACCTATGCAGGTTGCGATTGCTGCTTTTTTCCTCCATGGTTTGCGCTTTTCACATGGGTTTATAATGCAGTTTGCTTTTTTTGGGATGTGGTAATGTTGCTGGGGGGAGGTGTCTGCTGTCATGCAGGAAACTCGGCAAAAACACGCGTACATTGCTTTTGCTTGCGTTTTTGATGCGTTTCCTTTGAAGTCTATAGAACCACAAACACAACCTGCTGGGGGCAAAAAAAGTCCCTGACCCTTTCCAAACAACGCAGCCACTTGAAAATGCACATAGGTGACCCAGACCCATAAGGAATCATTGTAAATGGACTGCAGTGTGTTTCTGAAAAACGGAAAGCGCGTTGGAAACGGCGTCGATGTGAACCTAGCCTCAAGATGATCTGCACAAATCTCGGCACGCTTTCAGTCTCCACCCCCCTTCATCTATGTCCAAGCATTACTGATAGCAATATGTGATGACACCAGGGGGCAATGTTGGGTTGGGGGGCCGTGTTTTTTCTTTTCGGCCCCGTGTTTGGCGGCCTCTCACCCTTCCTCTCTCCATAGATGGGCCCAGGGGCGGACTGACAACTCATGGGGCCCCCGGGCAATAGGGGATCATGAGGCCCCTGTGCCCTTGCCCACACTCAAAGCACACTCAAAAAAGCCTATAAAAGGTACCAGGGGCATTTAATGGGGCCCCCTACTGACCCCGGGCCCTTGGGCAGGGCCCGAGTGCTCTAATGGTCAGTCTACCCCTGGATGGGCCGGTTTTCTGGCAGTCTATGAGTGTGAGACACTGCGAGCCAGCAATTAGGGGGGTGTTCAATGGCATTTTCCTGTTCTGTTTGGAGAGGGGGGTTCCCTGTGATTTCTCTCTTTGCCCCTGCATGGCTTCCATCAGTCCAGGAGGAATAGTATCTTAGAATTGACCTTTCATCTCATCTTGCGATGTAACAGGAGCAAAATCTCCCCCCGCCGGGGTCCGATCTAATACTACAAAGGGGCATGTGCAGTTGCTGAAACCTGGGATTGAACCAGGGACCACTAGACCTTCAGTCTAACGTTCTCCCAACTGAGATATTTCAGCTTCTTGATGCCCCAAAGGATTTGTAAGTAGGATCATAATGATGATACCCAGCAGCAGGTACAAGTGGTTTACAACCACTTTAACTATGTCTATTGGGACGCAGCGTCTGCATGGACACAGCCGCGGTTCCCAATTTTGACATTCATGCAGGGGAAAGGGAATCAAACCCAACCCCAAACGCACCTGCACCAACCCGGATATCAAATTATGAGCAATGGCTGTGTCTGTGCAGCCACTGAGTCCCAATAGACATGAATGGCACTGTGTGGGATGCACAGGTATTTCTTGCATCCGTGTAAGGCAGTGGCATTCATTTCTTATGGGTTTTCTTGTGTTGTTTTGGGGTTTTTTTATTTCTTGTGTGTTTAATAGTTTTGGATAATCCCTGTGGCTGCAGCGTCCGACTCTTGTTCGATGATGGTAGTTGTCCTTGGTTGTTTAGTTTCCGTAGTGGCCCATGTCTGCTTGATGTCCATGGTTGCTTGGTTTGGGTTGTTGTCCACGGTTGCTTGGTTTGGGTTGTCCATGCAGCCGCTGCTTCCCAACAGACATGAATGACACTGTGTGGGATGCACAGGTGTTTTGTGCATCTGCGTAAGGCAGTGCCATTCATTTCCTATTTTTGTTTTTCTGTTTTTTGTTCTTTTGTTGCTTCTTTGTGTTGTTTTGTGGTTTTTTGGTTTCTTGCCTGTTTAATGGTTTGGATAAGTCCTGCACAGGCTGCAGCTTCTGACTCTTGCTCGATGTTGTTTTGGGTTTTTGTCCATGGTTGTTTGGTTTCATTGTTGTTGTCCATGGATACTTGGTTTTGGTTGTCCACGGTTACTTGGTTTTGGTTGCCCATGGTTGCTTGGTTTGGTTGTTGCCCATGGTTGCTTGGTTTGGGTTGTTGTCAGTGGCGTCCCTAGGTGGGTGCAAGCTGCACCCACTCATTTTTTTGAGACAGATAGAGCTTTCTTTTGGTGGTATTTAATCACCTCTGGGATTTTTATTTTTTCCTAAAAAAACTAAAAACCACTGAAAATTTTGAAAAAAAATGTTTTTTCTTAGTTTTTGTTATACAATTTTGTAAATAAGTGATTTTTCTCCTTCACTGATGTGCGCTAATGAGGCTGCAGTGATGGGCACTGATAGGCTACACTGATAGGTGGCACTGATGGGCACTGATGAGGAGGCACTGGTAGGTTGCACTGATGGGCATTGACAGGCATCACTGATGAGTACTGAAAGGCAGCACTGATACATGACACTGATACATGGCACTGATAGGCGGCGCTGATAGGCAGCACTGACTGGCACTGATAGGTGGCACTGACTGGCACTGATAGGCGGCACTGACTGGCACTGATAGGCGACACTGACTGGCACTAATAGGCGGCACTGATTGGCAGCACTGATAGGTGGCACTGATTGGCATTGATAGGTGGCACTGACTGGCACTGATGGGTGACATTGAAAGGCAGATCAGATAGGCACTGATATGTGGCATTGATGTGCACTGGTATGCACTGATATGTGGCATTGATGTGGAACTGATGTGCACTGGCACTGATGGGCATTGGCACTGATGAGCACTGACAGGTGGCACTTCTGGGGCCACATTGATCATCAGTGCCCTGATGATCAATGTACATGTCCCCTCCGCCGAAAGCAGATTACCGGCTCTCCTCTCCTCTCGAGCTGTCAGCGTGACAGCTCGAGAGGAGAGAAATGCCGATAACCGGCATTTCCGTGTTTACATGTGATCAGTGGTGATTGGACACAGCTGATCACAGGACCGAGCCAACATCTTCGGCTCTTTCCGTGATCCGCTGTGTTCGAGGGACACAGCGGACCGGTGATCGCCGCGCTGCGCGCTCCCTGAGCCGCGCATGCGCAGTGAGAATGGTAGGACGTCATATGACGTCCTATCAGAACGAGAGAACCACCTTGCGCCCGTCCTTGTACTATAGGGCGGGCGGAAGGTGGTTAATGGTTTGGATAAGTCCTGCACAGACTGCAGCTTCCGACTCTTGCTCGATGTTGGTTTTGGTTGTTGTCCATGGTTGTTTGGTTTCGGTTGTTGTCCATGGTTACTTGGTTTTGGTTGTCCACGGTTACTTGGTTTTGGTTGTCCATGGTTTGGTTTCGGTTGTTGTCCATGGTTACTTGGTTTTGGTTGTCCACGGTTGCTTGGTTTTGGTTGTCCATGGTTGCTTGGTTTGGGTTGTTGTCCATGGTTGCTTGGTTTGGGTTGTTGTCAGTGGCGTCCCTAGGTGGGTGCAAGCCACACCAGGTGACACCAATCGCACAGTGTGACACCCAGGGGCATATCTGCCCCCAGGCAGAAGGGACAAGGGACCAGGGCTTGGCAGGTCAGGAGAGCTTGTCATAGCTCGGGTGGGAGGCAGGGTTTAGGCAGGGGGCGGGCTCAGCAAGTCTTGAGCAGGGAAGGTGGGCTCAACTTATGCCATCCTGAGTTAATGGCAAGTAGGCTGTCTTACCCTCTCTGTGCTTCCCGGAGCGCTGATTCCCTGCTGCACCCACTGACATCGATAGGATCTAGCACAGCAATGGGCAAACTACGGCCCGCGGGCCGTATACGGCCCGGCGGACCTTTTAATCCGGCCCGCGGAGCTAGGCTCCTCTCACAGTCCGCCCTGAAGTCCCCAAGTCCCCCCTGTGTCAATTCACTTACCTTTGCTCCGCGCGCTCCTCTCGCCGTGTCCCGCGCCGTTCCGGTGTAGCATGAAAATCTGTCCTATGAGGATCTGTCCCCCTCGACGTATCTGCGCATGTGCCGGAGATCGCCGATTGGCTGCTAATGCCTGAAACTGGCACATGCGCAGATACGTCGAGGGGGACAGATCCTCATAGGAGACAGATTTTCATGCTGCACCGGAACGGCGCGGGACACGGCGAGAGGAACGCGCGGAGCAAAGGTAAGTGAATTGACACAGGGGGGACTTGGGGACTTAATATGGGGGATGAATTAATATGGGGAATGAATTACTCTATGGGGGATGAATTACTATATGGGGATGAATTACTATGGGGGATGTATTACTATATGGGGGATGTATTACTATATGGGGGATGAATTACTATGGGGGATGAATTACTATGGGGGATGAATTACTATGGGGGATGAATTACTATATGGGGGATGAATTACTATATGGGGATGAATTACTATGGGGGATGAATTACTATGGGGGATGTATTACTATATGGGGGATGAATTACTATGGGGGATGAATTACTATATGGGGGATGAATTACTATATGGGGGATGAATTACTATGGGGGATGAATTACTATGGGGGATGAATTACTATGGGGGATGAATTACTATATGGGGGATGAATTACTATATGGGGGATGAATTACTATATGGGGGATGAATTACTATATGGGGATGAATTACTATGGGGGATGAATTACTATATGGGGATGAATTACTATGGGGGATGAATTACTATGGGGGATGTATTACTATGGGGGATGTATTACTATATGGGGGATGAATTACTATATGGGGGATGAATTACTATGGGGGATGAATTACTATGGGGGATGAATTACTATATGGGGGATGAATTACTATGGGGGATGAATAACTATGGGGGATGTATTACTATATGGGGGATGAATTACTATGGGGGATGAATTACTATGGGGGATGAATTACTATGGGGGATGAATTAATATGGGGGATGAATTACTATATGGGGATGAATTACTATGGGGGATGAATTATATGGGGGATGTATTACTATATGGGGGATGAATTACTATGGGGGATGAATTACTATATGGGGGATGTATTACTATATGGGGGATGAATTACTATGGGGGATGAATTACTATATGGGGGATGAATTACTATATGGGGATGAATTACTATGGGGGATGTATTACTATGGGGGATGTATTACTATATGGGGGATGAATTACTATATGGGGGATGAATTACTATGGGGAATGAATTACTATGGGGGATGAATTACTATATGGGGGATGAATTACTATGGGGGATGAATAACTATGGGGGATGTATTACTATATGGGGGATGAATTACTATGGGGGATGAATTACTATGGGGGATGAATTACTATGGGGGATGAATTAATATGGGGGATGAATTACTATATGGGGATGAATTACTATGGGGGATGAATTATATGGGGGATGTATTACTATATGGGGGATGAATTACTATGGGGGATGAATTACTATATGGGGGATGAATTACTATATGGGGGATGAATTTATATGGGGGATGAATTACTATATGGGGGATGAATTACTATATGGGGGATGAATTACTATGGGGGATGAATTACTATATGGGGGATGAATTACTATGGGGGATGAATTACTATATGGGGGATGAATTACTATATGGGGGATGAATTGCTATATGGGGGATCAATTGCTATGGGGGATGAATTACTATGGGGGATGAATTACTATATGGGGGATGTAAAAACAATCAATAGTGTTTTGTGCATCTGCGTAAGGCAGTGGCATTCATTTCCTATTTTTGTTTTTCTGTTGATTTTTGTTCTTTTGTTGCTTCTTTGTGTTGTTTTGTGGTTTTTTGGTTTCTTGCCTATTTAATGGTTTGGATAAGTCCTGCACAGGCTGCAGCTTCTGACTCTTGCTCGATGTTGGTTTTGGTTGTTGTCCATGGTTGTTTGGTTTCGGTTGTTGTCCACGTTTACTTGGTTTTGGTTGTTCATGGTTGCTTGGTTTTGGTTGTTGTCCACGTTTACTTGGTTTTGGTTGTTCATGGTTGCTTGGTTTTGGTTGTTGTCCACGTTTACTTGGTTTTGGTTGTTCATGGTTGCTTGGTTTTGGTTGTTTTCCACGTTTACTTGGTGTTGGTTGTTCATGGTTGCTTGGTTTTGGTTGTTGTCCATGGTTACTTGGCTTTGGTTGTTCATGGTTGCTTGGTTGTTGTCCACGTTTACTTGGTTTTGGTTGTCCATGGTTACTTGGTTTTGGTAGTTGTCCACGGTTTCTTGATTTTGGTAGTTGTCCATGGTTGTCCATTGAATTGGTGTTCACTGATGGCATCATCAAACTGTCACTTATGTAGGAAAAATTGGTGAAATTCTCCTGTTCTTTTGGTGATATTACATCATTCCGATCCTTGCGGTCGATAATTTTATCTAATTTGACTTGGTTATATGATGAATCCTTGGGATTCTGAAAGAGAAAGAGGCATTAGTCACTATTTCTAATTGATACAGAAAATGGTAACAAAGCATGGTGAACCCCAACTACCCCCCCCCCCCCATTGCAGCAGATAACAGTAAACAGGCTTCTTCCACCCTAGCTCCCTCTAGTGGTCAGAAGAAGCATTACACTTCATTATCCCACATTGTCTAACCCAAAGAACAAATGTAGTATTTTCAAGCTTAGGCCTTGATTGTGGTGGCTGCATTCGTTTTAATTGCATTTTACGGGTTAAGCACATTTTCTGCAAGTATAGGACAATACCTGGTAATCCAGACACAAATCCAGTGTCCTCGTAAGCTCCTGTGCACTGAACTAAGATCTCAAACAATATTATCAGCTTTCTCAGCTATTGTCTGTGAACTACAAACCAACACCCCGGTGTGCAATGGAGATAAAGAGAGGTGCAGATGTTTGTAGTCCTAATCAGAAAAGCAGGCTAGGGTGACAATGCTGCTTCTCCATAGATACAGTACAGTAAGTGAGTGAACGTTGTCACCCTTGGGCAGGAAGTGTGCAGCAGGAGGGATTTATATGTAAAATAAATCAGGTCTTAGCTTTGCACCTGACCTATCCACAATAATCATCTCCAGTAATAAGCAGAATTGATTCAGACCAGGCTGGATGATTGTGTAATGATCACAAATTCATAGACAAGTCTGAAAATTCTGTAAAAACAAATGTCTCAGCGCTGAAGAGCCGGCCGCTGAACATCTCCAATCCCTTTAATGTGGTTGAACTCCATTATCTGTATACTTACTGGTTTTGATGGCATGCGTAGCTTTCTTCTATCTAACTCCACCCAGTTGATGGTGTTGAAGAACTGGCATCTCCTGATGTCACTGACTTGGTATTTTCGCTCATCTTGGTCTTTCCACAGAAGCTGTAAAGAAGAATAAAATATAATGAGACACTGAAGGAGCAAATAAATAATAATAATAATAATAATAATAAATAATAACCACATGCCGCCCAGCCACTGTATAAATACGGCGGCAGGGCGGCACGGCTGGGAAAAAGCACGTTTTAAAACGTGTGTTTTGTAAACAGGTAGGGGGCGCGCCGCCGCCCTACCTGTCCCGCCGATCACAGCCGCGGATGTCAGTCGCCGGGTCACAGCCAGTCCTTACCGGCTATATCCCGGCGATCGGCGGCAATCGCTGACAGAGCACAGCTGCAGTAGCTGTGTTTTCTGTCAGTTCCCTGACAGCTACAGGACACGCTGAACGGGACAGAAGAGTTTCTCTCTCCCGATCAGCGGTGTTCCCTGCAGTACACACCCCCGCCCCCAGTAAAACACTCCTCTCACACAGTTAACCCTTTCCCTGAAAAATAAAGTGAATCCCTTCCTCCCCAATGCCATTAGTACAGTGTCAGTGTTTTGTTTTTTTTGCACTGATCACTGTATTGGTGTCACTGGGGATGTCAGTGACCCCAAGTCAGTACCCCCCAATGTCAGAATGTCCACCGCAGTCCCGCCATAAGTCACTGATCGCCGCCATAAGTCGATGATCGCCGCCATTATTAGTATAAAAAAAAAACTAAAAATCCCAGTATCTGTCCCGCCATTTGTAAACGCTATAACTTTCATGTAAACCAATTAATTTACACATATTGGGTTTTTTTTTTAGCAAAGACATGTCGCAGAATGCATTTTGGCAGAAATTTATGACTAAATTTGATTTTTACATTTTTTTTTTACTGGACATGTTTTATAGCAAAAAGTCCAAAATATTGTTTTTTTTTTCCTCAAAATTGTCAGTCATTTTTTTTTATAGTGCAAATAATAAAAACCGCACAGGCAATCAAAGACCACCGAAAGAAAGCTCAATTTGTGGGGAAAAAAAAGATGTAAATATCATTTATGTACCGTATTGCATGACCGCGCAATTGTCCGTTAAACTAGCGCAGTGCTGTATAGCAAAAAAAGGGCGTAAATTGCAGTATTTATACCATAGTTTGTAGACGCTATAACTTCCACACAAAGCAATCCATATACACTTATTGGGATTTTTTACCAAAAACATGGAGCAGAATACATTTTGGCCTAAATTTATAACCAACTTTGAGTTTACTATATATTTTTTATAGCTGAAAGTAAAAAATATTGTTTTTCTTCAAAATTTTTGGCCTTTTTTTGTTTATAGCGTGAAAAATAAAAGGCGCACAGGTGATCAAATACCACCGAAAGAAAGCTCTATTTGTGTGAAAAAAAGGACGTAAATTTCGTTTGGGTGCAGCATTGCATGACCGCGCAATTATCAGTTGAATCAGTGCAGTGCCGAGTAGCGAAAAGAGGCCTGGTCATTAAGGGGGGTAAATCCTCTGGAGGTCAAGTGGATAATAAATAACAATCTCTGAGCAATAGAGAAGCTTAGGCTGTGTGTATACTTACTGTAGTATAATAATAATAATAATAATAATAATACTTACTCTCTTTAGGAGGTCACAGAGGTCAGATTCAAAAAAGTCCGGATAATCTGGATCCATGGAGATGATCCTATTTTTCACTTTGTTGAAGGGGTGTTTGCCAGACGCCATCTCGTACACTATTACTCCAAGGGAGAAATAGTCAACCATGGTGAAGTAATCCATGTTTTGCAAGACCTGTAGAAACACAAGGGAGAAAAAATTGTATGAGACAAAGATGACAACATAGTGACATTTGTGATGTGTGAAGCTCATGGAGGAATGAAATCGTGATCAAATAAGCATGACATTGAGGTGGAGCTTGTGAACATTGGAGGAGAGGGGCTTAAAGTGGATGTAAACTCAAAACGTTTTCTTGGTTTTTTTTTTTGGACGAAGCAGAAAAGTGTCAAATACTCCTTCTAGGTTATTATTTGTTTTGGGGTTTTTTTTGCTGTCTACCACTGGGGACATTTCTTTTCACCTTCTGTTCCAGAAATGCAACAGGAAGTTATTTAGAAATTTCCCTGTGTGGGGAATTCTCTTTTACAGAATTGTCCCCAGAACAGGTATCCCCATTTCCCCTTTACTCTTGTTCTGGGATGAACTGTAACATTTTGGAATTCACTCTTACGATTTTTCTCAATGACAATGGTCACCAGAACAAATAGAGGAGTGAATCTACCCAATGGGGACACAGATAGCAAAAAATGTTTAACAGTCTAAAAACGTTCCCTACTCCTACCAAACAAAAAGCAAAGATTTGCCTAGAGGTACGCTATAACTGTCCATTTTAAAGTAGTTGGATGAAGGTATATGGACTCCAATAGCTCAATAGTCACACTCGCTCTCCGTGTTTAAGAGAAGAAGGAAAACAGCAGGAGAGCAATTACTGAAGGTTTTACCCCATTTGTATGTGTGAATCGGGCTGGACCGATCTATCCATCCACACCGGGCCTCATTGTCCCCTACAAAGAAACTCCAACACTGCTGCAGGTCTCAGAACTCCCCACCTTTTGTTGGGGCTATTGCTCTGTCCTGGAAACCCATTGAAAGCAACTGGGGCACCAGTGGAGACATTCTTCATTTAGTGAAAGTGGAGCATCCATTTATTTCTTCTCTATATCCAATGATGATAAATGGTATATCTTGATAAATATTACAATTAAGTCTGATATTAGACTTATACTTACTTCTGGGGCCATGAAGGCTGGTGTCCCCGCATAACCACTGATTCTCTTCGATTCGGTGACTCCTCTCACTGCTGTTCCAAAATCTGCAATTCTGGCATGGCCGTCGCTGTCTAAGAGGATGTTTTCCGGCTTCAGATCTCTGTGAACGATCTCTTTGGCGTGCAGGAATTGCAGGCCGCATAGAATTTCCGCTGTTAAATTCCTGATAGAGAAAGAAATACATATATTAGCACTGAAAATCTTAACAGACCAGCTAAAGATGAAGTGACTTTTACGTAGAATTCATAGGGGTATTGATGGATGGGCTTAGTTGGAGGGGCCTGGCTAGGTCACATCCTGTCCTCAGTGATCAGCCTCTCCCAACTCCAAAGTGACCCTGACATCAAACTTACCTTAATCTGTTCACTTGTAGTGGAGCTGAAGAATTTATCAGTTGATAGAGATCCCCTTTACTCAGATACTCCATAACAAAGACAAGATGAGTCTGTAAAAAAGATGAAAACAGGTTAGATTATAGACATTCACTTTGTGGAGGAATATATGGAGACACGCACACCGGCATACAGTGCAGCGTGGCATCTTTACTAAGTGCTTCCTGAGGGAATTCTGAAAAACTGCACATAGAAGAAATGTAAGCCGCCATCACTGGACTACTTTTATCACAATATTAATTTTGTCTTGCTGTAAGGGTGATCCAGTGACTTCCATACTTTGGTTCACCATCCTAGAAGATGCATGTAGATCAGGAGTCCTGACTTCTGTCTTGCTAGCTGCAAACTTGTCCTTGCTGAGTGACTCAAGGTTTTGAGGTCAGAGACAGCCAGGCAGCTATCAATGTCTAAAGTCAGTAATGACAGCCTCTCAGTACATGGTTTCTTGAAGGAAAGCCTCTACTCTGTACAGTTTACTTCACTAATCTCCAGCCTTGTAAGAAGCACGCTAGAGTTCCTCTCTTACCTTTACTGCATTCCTCTGATCTACAGCCAGAGCCCCCAGAAAAGCATGGTGTGGGAATCAAGTGAAGTTTCCTTCTGCCTCTTTAAATTTAGCACTTAGTGCCTAGAGGACTAGCTGACAGGTCCAAACACTGTCATCTCATTGGGCAAAGGGATGCTTATCCTTGTGTAAAGTTTTGACTCCCAAAAAAGTCACTATTTACATAACTATTGTAGGGGGTCTGTATCAGTAGTGGAGCACAGTACTGGGAAGAGAAGAAGAAATTAGTAGATGAAAATACTTACCTCTATCTGGAATGTCCCATACAAATGGGTAAGATACGGGTTCTCTCTGCATTCTTCTAGAATGTTTCTTTCATTAAAAGCAGCGCAGGGATTAGAAAGCAGAAGTTTCTTTTTTCTGATGATCTTCACTGCCACCTTTTGGCCAGTGGTGGTATGGGTGGCCAACGCCACTTTTCCATAGCTCCCCTGTCCAATAACCTTATGGAAGGCAAAGCTTTCCACAGATAGTTTGTGTGACTGGCTGTTGCTGACACTGCTGGATGGGACCAGTTCAGTTTTTGCAGCCTCAGTGCTGGATAGGCTGTCTTCACTTTGCCGGTCCTCCTCAGTCATAGATGGTGTTGTTGCCTCCCTGTCACTGGTGGATTGAACCAGTGCAGTATTCTCACCCTCAGTGTTGGAGGTGATGACTGCACTTTGTTGTTCCTCCACAGTCTTAGGTGGTGTTGCATCTCTGTCACTGGTGGATGAAACCAGTGCAGTATTCTCACCCTCAGTGTTAGATTGGGTGACTGCACTTTGTTCCTCCACCTTCGTACGTAGTGCTGTTGCATCTCTGTCACTGGTGGATGAAACCAGTGCAGTGTTCTCACCCTCAATGGTAGATGGGGTGACTGCACTTTGTTGGCCCTCCACAGTCATAGATGATGTTGTTGCATCTCTGACACTGGTGGATGAGACCAGTGCACTGTTCTCACCCTCAATGGTAGATGGGGTGACTGCACTTTGTTGGTCCTCCACAGTCATAGATGATGTTGTTGCATCTCTGTCGCTGGTGGATGAGACCAGTGCAGTGTTCTCACCCTCAATGGTAGATGGGGTGACTGCACTTTGTTGGCCCTCCACAGTCATAGATGATGTTGTTGCATCTCTGTCGCTGGTGGATGAAACCAGTGCAGTGTTCTCACCCTCAATGGTAGATGGGGTGACTGCACTTTGTTGGCCCTCCACAGTCATAGATGATGTTGTTGCATCTCTGACACTGGTGGATGAGACCAGTGCACTGTTCTCACCCTCAATGGTAGATGGGGTGACTGCACTTTGTTGGTCCTCCACAGTCATAGATGATGTTGTTGCATCTCTGTCGCTGGTGGATGAGACCAGTGCAGTGTTCTCACCCTCAATGGTAGATGGGGTGACTGCACTTTGTTGGTCCTCCACAGTCATAGATGATGTTGTTGCATCTCTGTCGCTGGTGGATGAAACCAGTGCAGTGTTCTCACCCTCAATGGTAGATGGGGTGACTGCACTTTGTTGGTCCTCCACAGTCATAGATGATGTTGTTGCATCTCTGTCACTGGTGGATGAAACCAGTGCAGTGTTCTCACCCTCAATGGTAGATGGGGTGACTGCACTTTGTTGGTCCTCCACAGTCATAGATGATGTTGTTGCATCTCTGACACTGGTGGATGAAACCAGTGCAGTGTTCTCACCCTCAATGGTAGATGGGGTGACTGCACTTTGTTGGTCCTCCACAGTCATAGATGATGTTGTTGCATCTCTGTCTCTGGTGGATGAAACCAGTGCAGTGTTCTCACCCTCAATGGTAGATGGGGTGACTGCACTTTGTTGGTCCTCCACAGTCATAGATGATGTTGTTGCATCTCTGTCACTGGTGGATGAAACCAGTGCAGTGTTCTCACCCTCAATGGTAGATGGGGTGACTGCACTTTGTTGGTCCTCCACAGTCATAGATGATGTTGTTGCATCTCTGTCACTGGTGGATGAAACCAGTGCAGTGTTCTCACCCTCAATGGTAGGTGGGGTGACTGCACTTTGTTGGTCCTCCACAGTCATAGATGATGTTGCATCTCTGGTGAATGGAACCAGTAGATTGTTCTCACCCTCCAGGGTGGTGTTGACGCTCAGAGATAGTGTATTGTTTTCTCCTGGAGAGGGAAAAAAATGTTATTTTCTTTTTGTTATACAAATCTTTGGACATTTAAATGTATTTTCTTTAACATATGTATGTGAGTGTCATCTGTGTCATGAAAATAATTTGTGTTGAACGTTTGAAAAATATACGTTCTATACATATGGACGATATTGTTGTTGTCACCCTGGGAGTCCATTCTCAGCACATGGCTTTTTCTGCCAGAACACGTGTATGCTAGTCTTATGAAGCCCCCATGACATCCGTAACAGCTATTCACCCCCTAAATATCCAGACTTAAACTTTGAGGCCACCAAGAGATAGACATCACAATGTGATCTCTCACAACGCTGAGAGCTTAGTGCCAAAGACCACTGATCTGCTAGAAGGGGGGGGGGCGCCATATTGGTTCGATATGTATGCAGGCTGTGCTGTCTGCTTAGTAGTGCTTGTGCTTCAGTGTTGCTTCCTGTCAATGCCATTTCACCATTCTGCTAAATCCTACATAATAATGATCCCAGTATTCTGTTTTTGGTTCAGTTTCAGTAGATATATATATATATATGTTGGCTTTAGAGTCCTAATTCAAAATGGTGATGGGATCCAACTGTCAGTCTGTTGTGTACACTCCTGGATGCTGGGCAGCCAATCCTGCACACCTGATACACGTCTCCTGCAGACCAACTGTCATCTGTTAGAGTGGGCAGTGACCTCCAGGTATGAACTGTCCCCCATTGGAAGTTCCCTCTATTGGCAGCCCCAAATTTTGGATTTTTCTAACGCTTTCTAACCCGGGGCCAGCAGTCATCAGGGACAAATAAAAAGGTCGAATCTCATTATCGATGACAAAGCATTAAACTCTGACTGAGGCTCTAACCCTTCCCTCTTCTATTCAGTGACCTCTCCATGTGTAAATAGCAGTGACCCCAATAAATCTATGTTTGGGTGACAAAATCTCCCTTCAGTGCCTTGCATTATAGTTAACAAATATACTACTTACTTTCAGCGTCGTCCTCTCTGGCTTTCGATTTAAAACAAGGGCAGATGGTGTGTAGAATTGCCCTGAACCCCCGCCTAACTGCCTTACATGCACCCCTACGGGGGGCTTTGTGCTGGTCAAGGGCCTGGCGGTCCCCTGTTAAGGGTTCCACTTTTGATCGCATAACTGAATCTTCTTTGTTGGTATTCAGAAGATCCTTTGACTTTTGAAATGTTCTCTTGCAATGAAAACGCTTCATTATGAAATAATGAGAATCGTCTCTTAGAGCAACAGAATTCGCTTCCTCTCCACTCACAACACTCCCAGCGAATGAGCCTCAGCTGCTGCTAGAGCTTCTACTAGAGTTTCCGCCAGGGTGGTCACATGACCTTTTGGCCACGCCCCTTTTTCAAAATTTAACCCCTTGCTGCCCAGGTACAATTTTGACATTTTTCACACACTTGTTAATATCAGCATTTTTAGCAATTAGTGTATACATGGATATAGATATAATTTTTTTTTTTTGGGTGACAATATATTTCCCTAAAAGTGGGGACGTGATATTGGTTCATTATGTATGCAGACTGTGCTGTCTTCTTAGTGGTGTTTGTGTTTTAATGTTATAATAATGATCCCAGTATACTGTTTTTGGTTCTGTTCAGTAAATATATATATATATGTTGCCTTTAGAGTCCTAATTCAAAATGGTGATGGGACCCAACTGTCAGTCTGTTGTGTTCACTCCTGGATGCTGGGCAGCCAATCCTGCACACCTGATACATGTCTCCTGCAGACCAACTGTCATCTGAAGGAGTGGGCAGTGACCTCCAGGTATGAACTGTCCCCCATTGGAAGTTCCCTCTATTGGCAGCTCCAAATTTTGGATTTTTCTATCACTTTCTAACCCGGGGACAGCAGTCATCAGGGACAAATTAAAAGGCCGAATCTCATTACCGGTGACACAGAAAGCATTAAACTCTGACAGAGGCTCTAACCCTTCCCTCTTCTATTCAGTGACCTCTCCATGTATATATAGAGCTACTACTAGAGTTTCCTCACTGTGGTCACATGACCTTGTTTTGGCTGTAACTGACAAATGTCATATTTCGGCCACACACCTTTGTCAGAATGTAACCCCTTGCTGCCCAGGGTCAGTTTTGAGATTTTTCACACACATGTATTTTGTGTTAGGGGGGGAACGACAATCCGTATATTTCCCTACAGTTCCGTGCATTATAATTGACTACAATTATTTTATTATTTTACAATAATTGACTAGACAATTATTTATCTACCATCAAGTCACTTGTGGCCTTTTTTCTGTATACTGTGATAGTACTTATTTATATGACGTTGAGATTTTTCACACACGTTAGAAGCAGAATTTGTAGCTATCCTAATGTAATATCTCACTGCGCTAAGATCTTTGTGCCAAAGACCACTGATCTGTGATAGCCCCTAGGGGACGCCATATTGGTTCATTATGTATGCAGGCTGTGCTTCCTGCTTGGTAGTGCTTGTTCTTTAGGCCTCATGCACACAGGTCATTTTTGTAGCCCCTTTTTGTACTGCTTCCAGACGGCCCTCCATGTTACCCCATGTCTCCATGCTCACATAGACTTTTAGAAGCTTTTAGTAGCAGTAACATTTACCCGCAGGAAAAAAACCCAGCACCAGCGCATCCAGGAGCAGCAGCTTTTTAGCAATAAAAACGCTTGGTGCGTGTAAATGCATCTAAATGCTTGTTAACGCTAGGCACGTGTAGCGCTTGAGCATTCATTTATTTCAAAGGCCAGGATAAATTATTATCCTGGCTAATGAAATGAATTAACGCCCAAGTGCTTGACGCTTGTAAACATGCCGAAACGCGTGGAAAAGCGTTAGCCTCTTTGACAAGCATGAGGTTTTTTTCTGCCAAAATGCTGCTGCCAGGAGGAGGAGTGTTTTAAATATGTCCTTTGTACACGAGGCCTTCATGTTGTTTCCCCTCAATACAATTTCACCATTCTGCTAAATCCTGAATAATAATGATCCCAGTATTCTGTATTTGGCTCTATTTCAGTATGCAGCAGTTTGTGTATTTATATACCTTGCTTTCACAGTCATTGTTCAAAATGCTGATGGGACCCATGGGTGTTCCATCAGGGCTCTCAGGGGTCACAATTATGACCCCGCTCATGCTTTAGGGGGGCCCGTGATGTCTCCCTGTCACTATCATGAGCAAAGAGGAATCCAGAGCAAAGCAGAAGCTCCAAGCTTTTGGCTCCATTTTGAAGTCCTGAGCCAGAGAGTAGCGGAGGAAGGATGGGGTGAGGCCAGCCCTGCTAGGCGGAGAAGTGTCAGTACTGACAACCAGGCGGGGATGGACACCGAGCTATCATCAGGCTGAGCGAGGGGGAAGGAGGAGGAGAGCACCGTCCAGGAGCTGGTACTCCTGTCTTTGGGGAGGTAAAAACAATACCACACACCACCCTACCCCTCCCCACAACTCCTGCTGACACTCACACAAAAATTCTCACAAAATCCTGTAACACCTCCTGAGGGGCCCCCGAGGTACTGCGAGCTCCAGGGGCTGCAGATTTGACTGTGACAGTTTGAGCAGGATGAGAAGTGGGGAATCTGGATGGGTTTTCTCCGGGTACTCCGGTTTCCTCCCACACTCCAAAGACATGCTGGTAGGTGAATTGACTCCTGTCTAAATTGGCCCTAGTAAGAGCAGCTGATACACCTGATACATGTCTCCTGCAGACCAGCTGTCATGTGAAGGAGCGGGCAGTGACCTCCAGGTATGAACTGTCCCCCATTTGAAGATTCCCCTCTATTAGCAGCTCCAAATTTTGGATTTTCTCATCACTTTCTAACCCGGGGACAGCAGTCAGGGGGAAACATTGAGAGGCTGAATCTCACTTACAGTGACACATGAAGCATTAAAACCTGACAGGGGCTCTTAATCGTCCTCCTCTATCCAGTGACCCCACAATGTGTATATGCTTCCAAAACTGAAGTGGTCTTTTAACCCCTTTTTTCATGACTTTTTGCTTTTGAAGCCTTGTTGCATCCATTTTGGGGACTTTGATTGGATAGTGGCAGTCAGCAGATCTTCCCCTCATTTACAAAGATCTGGAACAACTGCACTTGCAGAGTGCACAGTCTATTCACCTTTAGTAAATCACCCCCGTTGTGTATATAGCAATGACCCCAATAAATATATATTTGGGTGACATAACAACATATTTCCTTACAGTTCCTTGCATTATAATTGACAAATATTCAATGTCCCCTCTGCGTGTTTCTCTTGGGTTTTGTCGGTGAATTTCAGGGGCAGGTAGTGTGTACAACTGCCCTGAACCCCTGCCTGATGGCCTTACATACACCCCTATGAGGGGCTCTGGACTGTGCGAGGGGCTGGTGGTCCCCTGTTAAGGGTCTCAGTGAATCTTATTTGTTGGTTTTTAAAAGATCCTTTGACTTTTCATCTTTTTTCTTCCAATGAAAGTGCTTTATTATGAAATAATGAGCAAAATCTCTCAGAGCAACACAATTCGTTTCCTCGCCGCTCACAGCAATCTCAGCAAATGAGCCACAGCTGCTGGGAGAGCTGACACCTAGTTTACAATATGCTAATGAGGTCACATGACCTTGTTTTGGCTGTAACCCACAAATTCACAATTTAACTCCTTGCTGCCCAAGGACACTTTGGACATTTCTCACACACTTATTAATATCAGCATTTTTTTGGTAGAATATTACTTCTAATACTCAAACATGATATATTTTCTAAAAGCAGAGAGCCTGGAGAATAAAATGGTGGTTGTTGCAATTTGTTATGTTGCATGATATTTGAGCAGATGTTTATAAAATGAAAATTTTCAGGAAAGAAATACATCCATTAATGCATTAAATGCACTTTAGTGCACACAAACAGAATATAGAACCCATTTTTTTGGTAAAATATAAAAGATGATGTTGAGTTGAATAAGTGTACACCAAACATGCCAAGATTTAAAACTTTACACACACAAAACAATTTTTGTAAATCTATTTTATTTAAATGTATTTATTACTTTTTAATAGTTTTTTTTAAATACACTTCATTGATTATACCTATAGGACCAGTCGGAAAAATCCTAAATTACTAAGACTTGAGAGTATGACATCTGATTGGTGGATGTGTGATGTCTGCAGTCATTATTATTTCCAGATCAGCTCTGTATGGGGGAAGGGTAAGGTCCGAGAGCTCACCAGAACCTCTATATTGTTTTGTATCACATTGGTGTCACTTCATCACAGAACACCTTACCACACCCCCTGCTCCTCCTTCTCTCTACCCCATCACCGCCCACATCCTTATATCCAGACCTACAGTGCACATCTTTCACCCCACCCACTACCTTCTATTTAGCCCTACATTGTACCACACTGCCCTTCTCCTCCCATCCAAACCTGCACAACACATCGTCCGCCCCTCCCTCTACACCACACCACACCACTCGCCTCTTCACATTTAGACCTGCACAGCACATCTTTCACTCAGCTCTGCCCAAAGTTCTTAGTGTGATGACCAGGGGTGGACTGACAACTCATGGGGCCCCCGGGCAATAGGAAATAATGGGGCCCCCGTGTCCTTGCCCAAACTCAAAAAAGCCTATGAAAAAGGTACCAGGGGCATCTCATGGGGCCCCTAACTGACCCCAGGCCCTCGGGCAGTGCCCGAGTTTCCAAATGGTCAGTCCGCCTCTGGTAATGACCCTTCGCTCCCCGCCTATTCACAGATTCTACACAGCAGATAAAAAAAAAGTGCATTTATTTATTTATTTTCGGAACCTGGAAAGCAATGCACCATAGATCAGCAGATTGCTGGTGCCATACAAGACTCCTGCAGACTGTTAATGTACATGTTATACCCTGAATATGGATGTAACATGTTACAAAAGGTGAATCTATCCTGACACCAGTCATATGAAAAGTCTGGTACTGCCTCCCTTCTGGAAAAACTATGTGTTTGCCTCTGTCTGGTTTTAATAATTTTGCGTCAAAGACCATGTGTGCTGAAAATGGATGACTATACATGTTCCACGTCAATCAAAAAACTCTGAATTGTTAGCATTCACATAAGAAGCTAAAACTGCAGAAAGAACTTTATTCTGGATCTAAATCCTATAAGGATCAGGGCTACGAGGGGTTTAACCCTGCTACATTCTAATAGGTCCATATAAAGGAGTTCAGTTTCTCAAGCAATATTTTAAACATGACTTTGATCCAAACCAAAAGGAGCGAGTCAGAGAGGAAATGCAATGAATACTCTGCGACTGACAGTGTCCTGTGTTGGGTTGTCATTCCTGATCAGAAAGAGATACAGAAAAATGCAGACGGCACTAACGCCTTGTCTACCAAGGTATGTTTATACAGTGGAGGATGGGACTGTAGTAATTGTGCTATTAAGAAAGGGGGGAGATTGATCTCCTCTGCACTTAATGAACCTGGAAGCAACATGCATTATGCAGGAGAGATATTGGGGGTCTAATAGACCCCTGATGTCTCCATATAGAGGACTTGCTAATACCCCCCCCCCCCAATCCTATCATATAGGGGACTCGTTTAGCCCCCTTGAGAGAGCAATAAAGTTTAGAGAAAAAAATATATAATAGAAAAAATAAAAGTGCCCCCATACACACCTGAATGCAAACATAGGGAACAGGTATGTAGACATAAATTTCTCCACACGTGTGCGGTATCACCAGGAATGTTGGCATAAGAGCAATAATTCTACAGTCATAATTCATGTTTAACTGTAAACTGATAACCTATAAAGGCTTCCAAGGTGTCACTTAAAGACAGTTTGGGGTACTATAGATTTATCCATGTTATCCACCCTCGATTTCAGTCTATCTATAGCAGCAGTGGCAATTTTCTTGATATACAGTAGGATGCCTCAAGTGTGACCCCTGGCATCCCCAAAGGGCCGCATGCACCCGCTGGGCCACAGGTTGGGCATCGAGAGACCTTCAACTCACCACACATTACAATCTGAATACACAATCTTTGTACAATCTCTCTTTTAAGGTTTACCAATACTTTGTCATATGAAGACAAACTATCCATTCATGTTTTATCCAATCAGGCAGACTCTTGCACTACATAGGTGTTGGAAGATCTATAGGAAATTGTACAATCAGATTGTAATATGTGTTTTAAAGGGTAACTCAACTTTGTGGGGAAAAAAATAACAAATAAAAAAAAAATAATAATATAACGTACAGTTATACATACAATACAATTTCGACACAGGTCATATTGTAATTGAATGATAATAAAATTGACCTTACCTTTTCAATCTGCAGTTCCATCATTTTCTGTAAATTGCAATATGGTAACCTGGAGGTGTCCTGTACACAGATGGTGTACAGAACGTCCCCAAAAAACATAATTTCCTGCTTGTGTGATTGGCTCACGGATATTCCCAGAAGTCTGCACTAAGATACAAGTCAGATTTTGGTCATCCCCTTTACTAATCTTTGCACATTGATTTTGTTCTTATAGCCTGGCCTGGTACAAGTGGGGAGTTGGAGAAGTTCAGAACGGAGTGTTTGTGCCCAATGTGTGCTATGATAAATCCAGCCAGGCGTCTGCCTTCTGCTACAACCCAAACTGTAAGTACTACTCATCAGAAACATACTGATTCAAATCCAAAATCAAGGCAATTTCACACTTTTAATATGGCGACACACATTTACTGCTGAATGTTTTCATAGTCTAAGACCCTTACAAACAAGACACTTAAGGTTCCCTTTTTGATAAAAAATGAAAAGGTGAAGGAACTTCAGGCATCTTGGGCACCCCTCTGGATTTGCTGCACATAGCGCCCAGAGCTGCCAATGTAGCGGTCCATACACCATGGGTGAGTATCCATCATAATGTTAGAAATGGTAAGCATTTGTTAGTCAGTGTGACCATGTGACTTCCCTGACCAATGAGAAGCACTTTTTTCTTCTGGGACACCTTACTAGAAGAAGAAGCCTCAGTTGCACTTCTTATTGGTCAGCACTGTCCATCCATTACTATGGATACATACTTTGAGCTGTGTATTGTGATATACGGACCGCTACAGGAGCAGCATGGGGGCTGCTATGTGCCACTATGTGCAGTGGGGTCTGGAAAGTTGTCCAGGAAATTTGGATTTAGTCCAATTTTTTCATTTTTCATGAAAAGGTACACTTACTCTCTAAAGAGACCCTGTCACCAACCTAAAAAAAGTAGTAGCACAGAAAAAGGTATTTTTCTTACTCATTGTTTGGTTTGGTTATAATAAATCTGAACTCCAGGTTTTTGCATAGTAACATTAGTCCAGCTTGGACCAAAGTCAGTATGCATATTCCATACCTGGTTGATCCCTGTGGAAGCGGAAATCACTACAGTAGCTTCCATGATCTTGCTGTCTTCCAGATCCCGTGCTGAGCAGCTGCCCTGCTGCATAGTGAACATAGGGGGTCACTTGCTTGGCATGGACACCATTCAGAGAACAGTTTGCACATTCTCAGTGCATGCAAAGTGTTCTCTAATTGAACAAGTTGGAGAGGCACCTTTATGATCTCCACCTCATCTAATTGTGCAATATGCTTCTGAACGTCCTAGAAAATTCCACTACTCCAGGAAGAGTCCATTCCTGAGCTCAGCCCCCTCCTTCCTTGCATGTCATACCCCTCTATTCTATATCTAATTACTGTCTGTGCTGGCCTAGCTCCTCTGGCCCCCTTCCTCAACTTCCTACGTAGCCTTTTATGTAGCGGCTAGAGGAAGAATGAAGGGCAATACTATAAATTGTCACTTAGGTGACAGCTCTGACTCTGCTGTGGATGCTGACATCACATCCAAGAGGGTGGGACCCAGCAGTAGTTTCAGGGCTTTTGAATGTCTACACAAGGGAGGCTATTACAGGCAAATAACATGCTTAAAACACGTAAAATAAAAAAAAATCCTATGGAAAATATTTTGTTGAAATGAATGGTCTGGTGACAAAGTCTCTTTAAAGTTTATTTCAAGTTAGTTTTGAATAAATTGGGAAGTGGTTTGAGCCTCTGTTAGGCTTTTATTGCTGTGAATCACTGGTAAGATTTTTTAATCGCTTATGGCGGTTCACACCATGAATAACACAGGAACGCACTGCATGCAAAACGCACTCTATTTGCGATCTGCAGCGGGTGTCAGTACAAAGTTAATGACATCCCAAACGCAGTTTGCAAATGTAGTGTGTTTGCACCGAATCACTTGGTACTTTTGTTTTGTTTGTTGTCCGATTGCAATGCGTTTTAAAAAGCACTATATGGGCTTTTTTTCCTCCAATTATACTTACCTAGGTATAATCCGGTATATATTAGTTTAGTTTATTATATAGTATTGCGCTGCATTTTTGTATATAATTATTTGTATGTGGGAACACTTTACATGTTAGCTGCAATATTTGTTTATATTGATTTGGATAGGTCATATTGCACTGTAGGTTTTCACTTATTAGTATTCTATCAGTAAGAGGGGGAAATGTAAGCTCTGCCCATACAGATGCAGAAATTGGCTTCGTTTATTACAGGTATTTATATATCGCCAACCTGTGCTTCCCGGGTGCACGAAAACACCAAGATTGGACGCACGGGCTGGATGCCCAGTGTACATGTAGGGTTCTTACGTATCAATTTGGGGGGACATAAAATGACAGTAACAATGGCTGCTTATACCAGTGAAATTCACTGGTATAAGTAATCAAAGTGAGTCAAAAAATGTATTGCTCCGGTCACAGTATGTTAAACAAAATAATAAAAAAAAATGTAATAAAAGAATTGAAAAAAAACCTTCTTTTTTGTGTTCATACTGTTACCAGTCAGTGTCCTTGATCAGTACCACACCCGTTAAATGATGACGCTTTACTGCACTGGTGAAGGTGTATATATATATATATTAAAAAAATGTACAACTTCAAAAAACTCACATGCCCGATAGTTTGGACTATGTACTTTACAAGAAGGGTCATTTGGGGAATATTTGTACTGTCTGGAGTTTTGAGATCGTCCGTCAGTACATCAGGATTGATCGATATTCAGATATAGATCCCATAGTTTGTGGACTCTATAGCGTTCCTAAAGACAAAATAATATACACAGATTTGGGTTATTTTCACCAAAGAAATGTAGCAAAATACATTTTGGCCTAAATTTATGAAGAAAGATTATTCATTTGCAGAATTTTATAACAGAAACAAAGAAAAATGTGTTTTTTTTTCATAATTTTTGGTCTTTTTTTCATTTATTTTTCATTTATTTAGCAATGAATAAAAAACCCCAGTGGTGATTAAATACCGCCAAAAGAAAGCTCTACTTGTGTGTAAAAATTATAAAAATGTAATATTGGTACAGTGTTGCATGACCGCGCAATTGTCATTGAAAATGCGACTGCCCTGAAAATGGGCCTGGGCAGGAAGGGGGTAAAAGTGCCCGGTATTGAAGTGGTTAAACACTCCACAGCTGAGTAGGTTCCATTCACACCATGCCTGTTGGGCTTTGTTGTGCAATGCAGCGGCAATCTGAAAACCATTGTTCCCAATAGGCCCAGTTCCCACTAACGCACTTTGGGTGGCTGTGCACCGGCTGACAATGAAACCGGCTGCATTTAGAGGGTTAGCTCAGCTTTACTAAAAAACTGCCTATGCAGATAAGGGGCGTCCGTAGGTAAAAACAAACTGTGTGCCTCTGACTAAAGCTGAATAATGCCCTTGCTATAGGTGTAGGCCATTTACATACCACATGAGGCCTGACTGGAATACTCCCAGGGCGTTGCTAGGTGAGGCCTAGTCGTTACCGTGCACCTCCTACATCACAGGAGTGAGGTCTCCAGCACTGAGCTCAGAGCTACTGCATCAGGGAGAGGGAGCGCATGTGAGGGGGTTTGGAAAAGAGAAAAAGCTCATTCCTGTGATGGAGGAGGTGAGAAATAATGACTAGGCCTCGCTTAGCAACGTCCTGGGAGTATTCCAGTCAGGCCTCATGAGGTATGTAAATGGCCTACACCTATAGCAAGGGCATTATTCAGCTTTAGTCAGAGGCACAGTGTTTGTTTTTATCTACAAATGCCCCTTATCTGCGGTAGGCAGGTTTTCCTGTAAGCCCGGTTCACATATATTATTATTATTATTATACAGTATTTATAAAGCGCCCATAGTTCGCTCAGCGCTGTACATTACAAAGGGGGACAGAACATGTGACAGAACAATACCAATACAATGCAAAACATGAGGGGATTGAGGGCCCTGCTCTTTCGAGCTTACAATCTAGGAGGGAGGGGATGCGGACTAGATGCGTTTTGAACCTCATCCGATTTGCATAACGTGAACCAAACCAGTTTTCTATGGAGCCAGTTCACATATGTGAGGGCCGGCCGCAGTGCAATTTTAGAAGGAGTCAGGTACAATTTTCAGTCCGGTTCAGGTGCGATTTCCAGTATCGCACACTTTAAAAATTTGCACCCGAACCCCAGAACGAATTTGCACAAAACTCTTTTTAACCGTTTCCATATCGGGCACTTTTACCCCCTTCCTGCCCAGGCCATTTTTCAGGTTTCAGCACTCTCACACTTTTGAATGACAATTGCGCGGTCATACAACATTGTACCCAAACTAAAATTTTATCATTTTCTTCACACAACTAGAGCTTTCTTTTGGTGGTATTTAATCACCGCTGGGGTTTTTATTTTTTGCTAAATTAACAAAAAAAGGCCAAAAATTTTGAAAAAAAAACACGTTTTTCTTTGTTTCTGTTATAAACGTTTGCAAATAAATAATTTTTCTTCATAAATTTAGGCCAAAATGTATTCTACTACATGTCTTTGGTGAAAATAACCCAAATTAGGATGTGTTATTTAGTTTGTAGCAAAGTTATAGAGTTCACAAACTATGGGATAGATGTGAATATTGATCAGTCCTGAAGTACTGACGGCCAATCTAATTTCTTGAGGTCCAAGAATGTCAGAATAGTAGATATCCCCCAAATGACCCCTTTTGGAAAGTAGACAGTCCGATGTACTTCATAAGAGGCATGGCGAGTTTTTTGAAGTTGTATTTTTTTTTTGTCATAATTTTTCGGAAAATTAAAAAATTTAAATAATTATTTTCACTATTTTTTTTTTTACATACTGTCACCAGTGCAGTACAGCGTCGTCATATAACTGGCATGGCGGTGATCAGGGACACTGGCTGGTGACAGTATGAAAAAAAAATATAGAATTGTTTTTTTTTTTTCATTATTTTTAATTTTTTATTACATTTTTTTCCTTTTATTTACGATTTTTTTCTTCATATTTCACTATGACCAAAGTAGTACAATTTGCATATAGCAAAGAATTAGTTTGCTATAAGCAAGCATTTACCTGAATGACATCGATTCATTCAGGGTTTTTTTTTTTTTTTTGTGCTTAGCTGTGATTTGGCCACAGCTAATCACATGACACAGCTGGGCTGTGATTAGCCCAGCTTGTGCATGTGATTGCTGTGACCAATTACAGCTAAACACACTAGTATACAATGGATGGCATGAATGAAGCCATCCATTGTATACAACTGTCATGTGACCTGCTGTGATTGGTCACAGCAGCTCACATGGTACGGGCAATGGGGCTGGTACTCAGATCTGTCATCGGCCGTCTCCAAGGTACACAGCCGGTGACAGATCACACCACTGCGCGGCTCTGCAGGCGCGCAAACTGCGCATGCCCGGGAGGACGTCATATGAGGTCCACCCGGAATGCTAATGGCTTTTGCCGGCCGCCATTCAGCCATTGGCCGGGCAGCTAATGGTTAAAAATCGTACTGAAACCAGCCCCGCACATATGTGAACCCGGTCTAAAGGTGAACTAACCCCTTAAACGCAGCTGCCGCATACTACAATGTGTCACAGCGCCCTGCAGTGTAAGCCCTGGGTAACACTCATGTAATCTGATGCCTTCCAGAACGCATAGATTGGCATGTGAAGGGAGATAACATGGCTTTCTATAGAGGTCGTTCACACCTACACGCTCCAAACGCAATGCAATTTCGAAGGCCTGGTTCACACCTATGCATTTTTCAGTGCGTTTTCAGTTTTTGCAGAAACGCACTGCAGTCCATTTAACATGGTTTCCTATGGGTCATGTTCATATCTGTGCGTTTTTTGAAAAGAGTCAGGGACTTTTTTCCCCCACGGCAGGTTGCATTTTTGGTTCCATAGACTTCTATAGATACGCATGAAAAACGCTTGCGGTTTTGTTGATTTTTTGTTGGTTTCTGCCACATGACAACATACACCTCCCAAAAATGCATCAAAAACTTGTGTTAAAAAAAAATGGGAAAATAATCAGCTGCATCCTGCATATGTGTGAACCCTGCCTAAAAGGGTCCTGTGCGTGTTTGGTGCGATGCAGTGCGTTCTTGAGCCCCATAGACTTGAATGGAAAAAGCAGTGAAAACACATAGGTGTGCAAAGCCATGCGATTTCATTGTGAGATACACCTCTTTCTAATGTCACAAAATTAGCCAGAACAGAAAGCGCAGCAGAATTGCTTCTTAAATCGCACTTGAAAACGCATAGAAATCCCACCACATCAGTGTAACCAGGGCTAAAAAAAATATATATATTTTCCCTTGTGTTGCGGAAAACGAGCACATCGGATAAGTGCGTTTAACATGCGTCAGTGTGGGCTAATTACAAAGCATGCATCCTCTCTATTTTTCTTCAACTTAAATAAGGGCGTGTGCGTTTAGGTGTGTTCTGGTGCGTTTTTAATGCGTTTTACTGTCGAGTTCAGTGCAGAAAAATGCAGCATGTTTACTTTTTCTTTCTGGAACTGGAGCGCCCTGGAACCGACCTCACTGGTGTGAACGATGCCATTGGAAACCATATAACCTACTATCCATGCGTTTTTGATGCAGAAAAGAATGGACAGCATGTGGTGTGAACTTGGCTCTGACACTAGCTTGACACCTATGCAGGTTGCGATTGCTGCTTTTTTCCTCCATGGTTTGCGCTTTTCACATGGGTTTATAATGCAGTTTGCTTTTTTTGGGATGTGGTAATGTTGCTGGGGGGAGGTGTCTGCTGTCATGCAGGAAACTCGGCAAAAACACGCGTACATTGCTTTTGCTTGCGTTTTTGATGCGTTTCCTTTGAAGTCTATAGAACCACAAACACAACCTGCTGGGGGCAAAAAAAGTCCCTGACCCTTTCCAAACAACGCAGCCACTTGAAAATGCACATAGGTGACCCAGACCCATAAGGAATCATTGTAAATGGACTGCAGTGTGTTTCTGAAAAACGGAAAGCGCGTTGGAAACGCGTCGATGTGAACCTAGCCTCAAGATGATCTGCACAAATCTCAGTCTCCACCCCCCTTCATCTATGTCCAAGCATTACTGATAGCAATATGTGATGACACCAGGGGGCAATGTTGGGTTGGGGGGCCGTGTTTTTTCTTTTCGGCCCCGTGTTTGGCGGCCTCTCACCCTTCCTCTCTCCATAGATGGGCCCAGGGGCGGACTGACAACTCATGGGGCCCCCGGGCAATAGGGGATCATGAGGCCCCTGTGCCCTTGCCCACACTCAAAGCACACTCAAAAAAGCCTATAAAAGGTACCAGGGGCATTTAATGGGGCCCCCTACTGACCCCGGGCCCTTGGGCAGGGCCCGAGTGCTCTAATGGTCAGTCTACCCCTGGATGGGCCGGTTTTCTGGCAGTCTATGAGTGTGAGACACTGCGAGCCAGCAATTAGGGGGGTGTTCAATGGCATTTTCCTGTTCTGTTTGGAGAGGGGGGTTCCCTGTGATTTCTCTCTTTGCCCCTGCATGGCTTCCATCAGTCCAGGAGGAATAGTATCTTAGAATTGACCTTTCATCTCATCTTGCGATGTAACAGGAGCAAAATCTCCCCCCGCCGGGGTCCGATCTAATACTACAAAGGGGCATGTGCAGTTGCTGAAACCTGGGATTGAACCAGGGACCACTAGACCTTCAGTCTAACGTTCTCCCAACTGAGATATTTCAGCTTCTTGATGCCCCAAAGGATTTGTAAGTAGGATCATAATGATGATACCCAGCAGCAGGTACAAGTGGTTTACAACCACTTTAACTATGTCTATTGGGACGCAGCGTCTGCATGGACACAGCCGCGGTTCCCAATTTTGACATTCATGCAGGGGAAAGGGAATCAAACCCAACCCCAAACGCACCTGCACCAACCCGGATATCAAATTATGAGCAATGGCTGTGTCTGTGCAGCCACTGAGTCCCAATAGACATGAATGGCACTGTGTGGGATGCACAGGTATTTCTTGCATCCGTGTAAGGCAGTGGCATTCATTTCTTATGGGTTTTCTTGTGTTGTTTTGGGGTTTTTTTATTTCTTGTGTGTTTAATAGTTTTGGATAATCCCTGTGGCTGCAGCGTCCGACTCTTGTTCGATGATGGTAGTTGTCCTTGGTTGTTTAGTTTCCGTAGTGGCCCATGTCTGCTTGATGTCCATGGTTGCTTGGTTTGGGTTGTTGTCCACGGTTGCTTGGTTTGGGTTGTCCATGCAGCCGCTGCTTCCCAACAGACATGAATGACACTGTGTGGGATGCACAGGTGTTTTGTGCATCTGCGTAAGGCAGTGCCATTCATTTCCTATTTTTGTTTTTCTGTTTTTTGTTCTTTTGTTGCTTCTTTGTGTTGTTTTGTGGTTTTTTGGTTTCTTGCCTGTTTAATGGTTTGGATAAGTCCTGCACAGGCTGCAGCTTCTGACTCTTGCTCGATGTTGTTTTGGGTTTTTGTCCATGGTTGTTTGGTTTCATTGTTGTTGTCCATGGATACTTGGTTTTGGTTGTCCACGGTTACTTGGTTTTGGTTGTCCATGGTTGCTTGGTTTGGGTTGTTGCCCATGGTTGCTTGGTTTGGGTTGTTGTCAGTGGCGTCCCTAGGTGGGTGCAAGCTGCACCCACTCATTTTTTTGAGACAGATAGAGCTTTCTTTTGGTGGTATTTAATCACCTCTGGGATTTTTATTTTTTCCTAAAAAAACTAAAAACCACTGAAAATTTTGAAAAAAAATGTTTTTTCTTAGTTTTTGTTATACAATTTTGTAAATAAGTGATTTTTCTCCTTCACTGATGTGCGCTAATGAGGCTGCAGTGATGGGCACTGATAGGCTACACTGATAGGTGGCACTGATGGGCACTGATGAGGAGGCACTGGTAGGTTGCACTGATGGGCATTGACAGGCATCACTGATGAGTACTGAAAGGCAGCACTGATACATGACACTGATACATGGCACTGATAGGCGGCGCTGATAGGCAGCACTGACTGGCACTGATAGGTGGCACTGACTGGCACTGATAGGCGGCACTGACTGGCACTGATAGGCGACACTGACTGGCACTAATAGGCGGCACTGATTGGCAGCACTGATAGGTGGCACTGATTGGCATTGATAGGTGGCACTGACTGGCACTGATGGGTGACATTGAAAGGCAGATCAGATAGGCACTGATATGTGGCATTGATGTGCACTGGTATGCACTGATATGTGGCATTGATGTGGAACTGATGTGCACTGGCACTGATGGGCATTGGCACTGATGAGCACTGACAGGTGGCACTTCTGGGGCCACATTGATCATCAGTGCCCTGATGATCAATGTACATGTCCCCTCCGCCGAAAGCAGATTACCGGCTCTCCTCTCCTCTCGAGCTGTCAGCGTGACAGCTCGAGAGGAGAGAAATGCCGATAACCGGCATTTCCGTGTTTACATGTGATCAGTGGTGATTGGACACAGCTGATCACAGGACCGAGCCAACATCTTCGGCTCTTTCCGTGATCCGCTGTGTTCGAGGGACACAGCGGACCGGTGATCGCCGCGCTGCGCGCTCCCTGAGCCGCGCATGCGCAGTGAGAATGGTAGGACGTCATATGACGTCCTATCAGAACGAGAGAACCACCTTGCGCCCGTCCTTGTACTATAGGGCGGGCGGAAGGTGGTTAATGGTTTGGATAAGTCCTGCACAGACTGCAGCTTCCGACTCTTGCTCGATGTTGGTTTTGGTTGTTGTCCATGGTTGTTTGGTTTCGGTTGTTGTCCATGGTTACTTGGTTTTGGTTGTCCACGGTTACTTGGTTTTGGTTGTCCATGGTTTGGTTTCGGTTGTTGTCCATGGTTACTTGGTTTTGGTTGTCCACGGTTGCTTGGTTTTGGTTGTCCATGGTTGCTTGGTTTGGGTTGTTGTCCATGGTTGCTTGGTTTGGGTTGTTGTCAGTGGCGTCCCTAGGTGGGTGCAAGCCACACCAGGTGACACCAATCGCACAGTGTGACACCCAGGGGCATATCTGCCCCCAGGCAGAAGGGACAAGGGACCAGGGCTTGGCAGGTCAGGAGAGCTTGTCATAGCTCGGGTGGGAGGCAGGGTTTAGGCAGGGGGCGGGCTCAGCAAGTCTTGAGCAGGGAAGGTGGGCTCAACTTATGCCATCCTGAGTTAATGGCAAGTAGGCTGTCTTACCCTCTCTGTGCTTCCCGGAGCGCTGATTCCCTGCTGCACCCACTGACATCGATAGGATCTAGCACAGCAATGGGCAAACTACGGCCCGCGGGCCGTATACGGCCCGGCGGACCTTTTAATCCGGCCCGCGGAGCTAGGCTCCTCTCACAGTCCGCCCTGAAGTCCCCAAGTCCCCCCTGTGTCAATTCACTTACCTTTGCTCCGCGCGCTCCTCTCGCCGTGTCCCGCGCCGTTCCGGTGTAGCATGAAAATCTGTCCTATGAGGATCTGTCCCCCTCGACGTATCTGCGCATGTGCCGGAGATCGCCGATTGGCTGCTAATGCCTGAAACTGGCACATGCGCAGATACGTCGAGGGGGACAGATCCTCATAGGAGACAGATTTTCATGCTGCACCGGAACGGCGCGGGACACGGCGAGAGGAACGCGCGGAGCAAAGGTAAGTGAATTGACACAGGGGGGACTTGGGGACTTAATATGGGGGATGAATTAATATGGGGAATGAATTACTATATGGGGGATGAATTACTATGGGGGATGAATTACTATATGGGGATGAATTACTATGGGGGATGTATTACTATATGGGGGATGTATTACTATATGGGGGATGAATTACTATGGGGGATGAATTACTATGGGGGATGAATTACTATGGGGGATGAATTACTATATGGGGGATGAATTACTATATGGGGATGAATTACTATGGGGGATGAATTACTATGGGGGATGTATTACTATATGGGGGATGAATTACTATGGGGGATGAATTACTATATGGGGGATGAATTACTATGGGGGATGAATTACTATGGGGGATGAATTACTATGGGGGATGAATTACTATATGGGGGATGAATTACTATATGGGGGATGAATTACTATATGGGGGATGAATTACTATATGGGGATGAATTACTATGGGGGATGAATTACTATATGGGGATGAATTACTATGGGGGATGAATTACTATGGGGGATGTATTACTATGGGGGATGTATTACTATATGGGGGATGAATTACTATATGGGGGATGAATTACTATGGGGGATGAATTACTATGGGGGATGAATTACTATATGGGGGATGAATTACTATGGGGGATGAATAACTATGGGGGATGTATTACTATATGGGGGATGAATTACTATGGGGGATGAATTACTATGGGGGATGAATTACTATGGGGGATGAATTAATATGGGGGATGAATTACTATATGGGGATGAATTACTATGGGGGATGAATTATATGGGGGATGTATTACTATATGGGGGATGAATTACTATATGGGGGATGAATTACTATGGGGGATGAATTACAATATGGGGGATGAATTACTATGGGGGATGAATTACTATATGGGGGATGAATTACTATAGGGGGGATGAATTACTATATGGGGGATGAATTGCTATATGGGGGATGAATTGCTATATGGGGGATGAATTGCTATGGGGGATGAATTACTATAGGGGGGATGAATTACTATGGGGGATGAATTACTATATGGGGGATGAATTACTATATGGGGGATGAATTACTATATGGGGGATGAATTACTATGGGGGATGAATTACTATATGGGGGCTGAATTACTATGGGGGATGAATTACTATATGGGGGATGAATTACTATATGGGGGATGAATTACTATGGGGGATGAATTACTATATGGGGGATGAATTACTATAGGGGGGATGAATTACTATAGGGGGGATGAATTACTATTGGGGGGATGAATTACTATTGGGGGGATGAATTACTATTGGGGGGATGAATTACTATATGGGGGATGAATTACTATATGGGGGATGAATTACTATGGGGGATGAATTACTATATGGGGGATTAATTACTATGCTTACTATGGGGGAATATTACTATACTTACTATGGATTACACATACACATAATTCATCTACTCTTGGTCCGGCCCCCGGGTCCAATATATGAACCCATTGCGGCCCTCGAGTCAAAAAGTTTGCCCACCTCTGATCTAGCAGGAAGCCGAGACCCGGACTGAGCATTGCAGCTAGGCTCCGCCCACCCGGCCTCTATTCCATTCACTGCATAGGGCCGGAGGACAGAGCCTAGAGGTCAGCTGACCGTGAAGAGGGGGTGCAGGAGAGGAGACCATCACTGCATGTCAAGTATCAGTGCAGCCGCAGACACCACGGACCCCAGATAAGTGCTCCATTAATTGTCAAATAGTCCCCCTTCTCTATCTCTCTCTCCCCCTCCTCTCCCCCCCCCCTCCCCCCCCTTTCTCCTCTCCCCCCTCTTTGGTTGTTGTCCATCGTTGCTTGGTTTCATTTGTCCATGGTTGCTCAGTGTCAGTAGTTTTCCATTGTTGTCCATTGGCTGCAGCTTCTGACTCTTACTCTCATTGTCAGTCAATGAAATAAAGTTTCTTCCTTGCCTCTATTGGTGTTTTATGAGCCTCTTTGTTGGACATTTGCATGGGACCCAATGCGGATGTCGAGTTGAGAGCACCGGATGTGTCCATGCAGCCGCTGCTTCCCAACAGACATGAATGACACTGTGTGGGATGCACAGGTGTTTTGTGCATCTGCGTAAGGCAGTGGCATTCATTTCCTATTTTTGTTTTTCTGTTGATTTTTGTTCTTTTGTTGCTTCTTTGTGTTGTTTTGTGGTTTTTTGGTTTCTTGCCTATTTAATGGTTTGGATAAGTCCTGCACAGGCTGCAGCTTCTGACTCTTGCTCGATGTTGGTTTTGGTTGTTGTCCATGGTTGTTTGGTTTCGGTTGTTGTCCACGTTTACTTGGTTTTGGTTGTTCATGGTTGCTTGGTTTTGGTTGTTCATGGTTGCTTGGTTTTGGTTGTTGTCCACGTTTACTTGGTTTTGGTTGTTCATGGTTGCTTGGTTTTGGTTGTTGTCCACGTTTACTTGGTTTTGGTTGTTCATGGTTGCTTGGTTTTGGTTGTTTTCCACGTTTACTTGGTTTTGGTTGTTCATGGTTGCTTGGTTTTGGTTGTTGTCCATGGTTACTTGGCTTTGGTTGTTCATGGTTGCTTGGTTGTTGTCCACGTTTACTTGGTTTTGGTTGTCCATGGTTACTTGGTTTTGGTAGTTGTCCACGGTTTCTTGATTTTGGTAGTTGTCCATGGTTGTCCATTGAATTGGTGTTCACTGATGGCATCATCAAACTGTCACTTATGTAGGAAAAATTGGTGAAATTCTCCTGTTCTTTTGGTGATATTACATCATTCCGATCCTTGCGGTCGATAATTTTATCTAATTTGACTTGGTTATATGATGAATCCTTGGGATTCTGAAAGAGAAAGAGGCATTAGTCACTATTTCTAATTGATACAGAAAATGGTAACAAAGCATGGTGAACCCCAACTACCCCCCCCCCCCCCATTGCAGCAGATAACAGTAAACAGGCTTCTTCCACCCTAGCTCCCTCTAGTGGTCAGAAGAAGCATTACACTTCATTATCTCACATTGTCTAACCCAAAGAACAAATGTAGTATTTTCAAGCTTAGGCCTTGATTGTGGTGGCTGCATTCGTTTTAATTGCATTTTACGGGTTAAGCACATTTTCTGCAAGTATAGGACAATACCTGGTAATCCAGACACAAATCCAGTGTCCTCGTAAGCTCCTGTGCACTGAACTAAGATCTCAAACAATATTATCAGCTTTCTCAGCTATTGTCTGTGAACTACAAACCAACACCCCGGTGTGCAATGGAGATAAAGAGAGGTGCAGATGTTTGTAGTCCTAATCAGAAAAGCAGGCTAGGGTGACAATGCTGCTTCTCCATAGATACAGTACAGTAAGTGAGTGAACGTTGTCACCCTTGGGCAGGAAGTGTGCAGCAGGAGGGATTTATATGTAAAATAAATCAGGTCTTAGCTTTGCACCTGACCTATCCACAATAATCATCTCCAGTAATAAGCAGAATTGATTCAGACCAGGCTGGATGATTGTGTAATGATCACAAATTCATAGACAAGTCTGAAAATTCTGTAAAAACAAATGTCTAAGCGCTGAAGAGCCGGCCGCTGAACATCTCCAATCCCTTTAATGTGGTTGAACTCCATTATCTGTATACTTACTGGTTTTGATGGCATGCGTAGCTTTCTTCTATCTAACTCCACCCAGTTGATGGTGTTGAAGAACTGGCATCTCCTGATGTCACTGACTTGGTATTTTCGCTCATCTTGGTCTTTCCACAGAAGCTGTAAAGAAGAATAAAATATAATGAGACACTGAAGGAGCAAATAAATAATAATAATAATAATAATAAATAATAACCACATGCCGCCCAGCCACTGTATAAATACGGCAGCAGGGCGGCACGGCTGGGAAAAAGCACGTTTTAAAACGTGTGTTTTGTAAACAGGTAGGGGGCGCGCCGCCGCCCTACCTGTCCCGCCGATCACAGCCGCGGATGTCAGTCGCCGGGTCACAGCCAGTCCTTACCGGCTATATCCCGGCGATCGGCGGCAATCGCTGACAGAGCACAGCTGCAGTAGCTGTGTTTTCTGTCAGTTCCCTGACAGCTACAGGACACGCTGAACGGGACAGAAGAGTTTCTCTCTCCCGATCAGCGGTGTTCCCTGCAGTACACACCCCCGCCCCCAGTAAAACACTCCCCTCACACAGTTAACCCTTTCCCTGAAAAATAAAGTGAATCCCTTCCTCCCCAATGCCATTAGTACAGTGTCAGTGTTTTGTTTTTTTTGCACTGATCACTGTATTGGTGTCACTGGGGATGTCAGTGACCCCAAGTCAGTACCCCCCAATGTCAGAATGTCCACCGCAGTCCCGCCATAAGTCACTGATCGCCGCCATAAGTCGATGATCGCCGCCATTATTAGTATAAAAAAAAAACTAAAAATCCCAGTATCTGTCCCGCCATTTGTAAACGCTATAACTTTCATGTAAACCAATTAATTTACACATATTGGGTTTTTTTTTTAGCAAAGACATGTCGCAGAATGCATTTTGGCAGAAATTTATGACTAAATTTGATTTTTACATTTTTTTTTACTGGACATGTTTTATAGCAAAAAGTCCAAAATATTGTTTTTTTTTTCCTCAAAATTGTCAGTCATTTTTTTTTATAGTGCAAATAATAAAAACCGCACAGGCAATCAAAGACCACCGAAAGAAAGCTCAATTTGTGGGGAAAAAAAAGATGTAAATATCATTTATGTACCGTATTGCATGACCGCGCAATTGTCCATTAAACTAGCGCAGTGCTGTATAGCAAAAAAAGGGCGTAAATTGCAGTATTTATACCATAGTTTGTAGACGCTATAACTTCCACACAAAGCAATCCATATACACTTATTGGGATTTTTTACCAAAAACATGGAGCAGAATACATTTTGGCCTAAATTTATAACCAACTTTGAGTTTACTATATATTTTTTATAGCTGAAAGTAAAAAATATTGTTTTTCTTCAAAATTTTTGGCCTTTTTTTGTTTATAGCGTGAAAAATAAAAGGCGCACAGGTGATCAAATACCACCGAAAGAAAGCTCTATTTGTGTGAAAAAAAGGACGTAAATTTCGTTTGGGTGCAGCATTGCATGACCGCGCAATTATCAGTTGAATCAGTGCAGTGCCGAGTAGCGAAAAGAGGCCTGGTCATTAAGGGGGGTAAATCCTCTGGAGGTCAAGTGGATAATAAATAACAATCTCTGAGCAATAGAGAAGCTTAGGCTGTGTGTATACTTACTGTAGTATAATAATAATAATAATAATAATAATAATAATACTTACTCTCTTTAGGAGGTCACAGAGGTCAGATTCAAAAAAGTCCGGATAATCTGGATCCATGGAGATGATCCTATTTTTCACTTTGTTGAAGGGGTGTTTGCCAGACGCCATCTCGTACACTATTACTCCAAGGGAGAAATAGTCAACCATGGTGAAGTAATCCATGTTTTGCAAGACCTGTAGAAACACAAGGGAGAAAAAATTGTATGAGACAAAGATGACAACATAGTGACATTTGTGATGTGTGAAGCTCATGGAGGAATGAAATCGTGATCAAATAGCATGACATTGAGGTGGAGCTTGTGAACATTGGAGGAGAGGGGCTTAAAGTGGATGTAAACTCAAAACGTTTTCTTGGTTTTTTTTTTTGGACGAAGCAGAAAAGTGTCAAATACTCCTTCTAGGTTATTATTTGTTTTTGGGTTTTTTTTGCTGTCTACCACTGGGGACATTTCTTTTCACCTTCTGTTCCAGAAATGCAACAGGAAGTTATTTAGAAATTTCCCTGTGTGGGGAATTCTCTTTTACAGAATTGTCCCCAGAACAGGTATCCCCATTTCCCCTTTACTCTTGTTCTGGGATGAACTGTAACATTTTGGAATTCACTCTTACGATTTTTCTCAATGACAATGGTCACCAGAACAAATAGAGGAGTGAATCTACCCAATGGGGACACAGATAGCAAAAAATGTTTAACAGTCTAAAAACGTTCCCTACTCCTACCAAACAAAAAGCAAAGATTTGCCTAGAGGTACGCTATAACTGTCCATTTTAAAGTAGTTGGATGAAGGTATATGGACTCCAATAGCTCAATAGTCACACTCGCTCTCCGTGTTTAAGAGAAGAAGGAAAACAGCAGGAGAGCAATTACTGAAGGTTTTACCCCATTTGTATGTGTGAATCGGGCTGGACCGATCTATCCATCCACACCGGGCCTCATTGTCCCCTACAAAGAAACTCCAACACTGCTGCAGGTCTCAGAACTCCCCACCTTTTGTTGGGGCTATTGCTCTGTCCTGGAAACCCATTGAAAGCAACTGGGGCACCAGTGGAGACATTCTTCATTTAGTGAAAGTGGAGCATCCATTTATTTCTTCTCTATATCCAATGATGATAAATGGTATATCTTGATAAATATTACAATTAAGTCTGATATTAGACTTATACTTACTTCTGGGGCCATGAAGGCTGGTGTCCCCGCATAACCACTGATTCTCTTCGATTCGGTGACTCCTCTCACTGCTGTTCCAAAATCTGCAATTCTGGCATGGCCGTCGCTGTCTAAGAGGATGTTTTCCGGCTTCAGATCTCTGTGAACGATCTCTTTGGCGTGCAGGAATTGCAGGCCGCATAGAATTTCCGCTGTTAAATTCCTGATAGAGAAAGAAATACATATATTAGCACTGAAAATCTTAACAGACCAGCTAAAGATGAAGTGACTTTTACGTAGAATTCATAGGGGTATTGATGGATGGGCTTAGTTGGAGGGGCCTGGCTAGGTCACATCCTGTCCTCAGTGATCAGCCTCTCCCAACTCCAAAGTGACCCTGACATCAAACTTACCTTAATCTGTTCACTTGTAGTGGAGCTGAAGAATTTATCAGTTGATAGAGATCCCCTTTACTCAGATACTCCATAACAAAGACAAGATGAGTCTGTAAAAAAGATGAAAACAGGTTAGATTATAGACATTCACTTTGTGGAGGAATATATGGAGACACGCACACCGGCATACAGTGCAGCGTGGCATCTTTACTAAGTGCTTCCTGAGGGAATTCTGAAAAACTGCACATAGAAGAAATGTAAGCCGCCATCACTGGACTACTTTTATCACAATATTAATTTTGTCTTGCTGTAAGGGTGATCCAGTGACTTCCATACTTTGGTTCACCATCCTAGAAGATGCATGTAGATCAGGAGTCCTGACTTCTGTCTTGCTAGCTGCAAACTTGTCCTTGCTGAGTGACTCAAGGTTTTGAGGTCAGAGACAGCCAGGCAGCTATCAATGTCTAAAGTCAGTAATGACAGCCTCTCAGTACATGGTTTCTTGAAGGAAAGCCTCTACTCTGTACAGTTTACTTCACTAATCTCCAGCCTTGTAAGAAGCACGCTAGAGTTCCTCTCTTACCTTTACTGCATTCCTCTGATCTACAGCCAGAGCCCCCAGAAAAGCATGGTGTGGGAATCAAGTGAAGTTTCCTTCTGCCTCTTTAAATTTAGCACTTAGTGCCTAGAGGACTAGCTGACAGGTCCAAACACTGTCATCTCATTGGGCAAAGGGATGCTTATCCTTGTGTAAAGTTTTGACTCCCAAAAAAGTCACTATTTACATAACTATTGTAGGGGGTCTGTATCAGTAGTGGAGCACAGTACTGGGAAGAGAAGAAGAAATTAGTAGATGAAAATACTTACCTCTATCTGGAATGTCCCATACAAATGGGTAAGATACGGGTTCTCTCTGCATTCTTCTAGAATGTTTCTTTCATTAAAAGCAGCGCAGGGATTAGAAAGCAGAAGTTTCTTTTTTCTGATGATCTTCACTGCCACCTTTTGGCCAGTGGTGGTATGGGTGGCCAACGCCACTTTTCCATAGCTCCCCTGTCCAATAACCTTATGGAAGGCAAAGCTTTCCACAGATAGTTTGTGTGACTGGCTGTTGCTGACACTGCTGGATGGGACCAGTTCAGTTTTTGCAGCCTCAGTGCTGGATAGGCTGTCTTCACTTTGCCGGTCCTCCTCAGTCATAGATGGTGTTGTTGCCTCCCTGTCACTGGTGGATTGAACCAGTGCAGTATTCTCACCCTCAGTGTTGGAGGTGATGACTGCACTTTGTTGTTCCTCCACAGTCTTAGGTGGTGTTGCATCTCTGTCACTGGTGGATGAAACCAGTGCAGTATTCTCACCCTCAGTGTTAGATTGGGTGACTGCACTTTGTTCCTCCACCTTCGTACGTAGTGCTGTTGCATCTCTGTCACTGGTGGATGAAACCAGTGCAGTGTTCTCACCCTCAATGGTAGATGGGGTGACTGCACTTTGTTGGCCCTCCACAGTCATAGATGATGTTGTTGCATCTCTGACACTGGTGGATGAGACCAGTGCACTGTTCTCACCCTCAATGGTAGATGGGGTGACTGCACTTTGTTGGTCCTCCACAGTCATAGATGATGTTGTTGCATCTCTGTCGCTGGTGGATGAGACCAGTGCAGTGTTCTCACCCTCAATGGTAGATGGGGTGACTGCACTTTGTTGGTCCTCCACAGTCATAGATGATGTTGTTGCATCTCTGTCGCTGGTGGATGAAACCAGTGCAGTGTTCTCACCCTCAATGGTAGATGGGGTGACTGCACTTTGTTGGTCCTCCACAGTCATAGATGATGTTGTTGCATCTCTGACACTGGTGGATGAAACCAGTGCAGTGTTCTCACCCTCAATGGTAGATGGGGTGACTGCACTTTGTTGGTCCTCCACAGTCATAGATGATGTTGTTGCATCTCTGTCTCTGGTGGATGAAACCAGTGCAGTGTTCTCACCCTCAATGGTAGATGGGGTGACTGCACTTTGTTGGTCCTCCACAGTCATAGATGATGTTGTTGCATCTCTGTCACTGGTGGATGAAACCAGTGCAGTGTTCTCACCCTCAATGGTAGATGGGGTGACTGCACTTTGTTGGTCCTCCACAGTCATAGATGATGTTGTTGCATCTCTGACACTGGTGGATGAAACCAGTGCAGTGTTCTCACCCTCAATGGTAGATGGGGTGACTGCACTTTGTTGGTCCTCCACAGTCATAGATGATGTTGTTGCATCTCTGTCTCTGGTGGATGAAACCAGTGCAGTGTTCTCACCCTCAATGGTAGATGGGGTGACTGCACTTTGTTGGTCCTCCACAGTCATAGATGATGTTGTTGCATCTCTGTCACTGGTGGATGAAACCAGTGCAGTGTTCTCACCCTCAATGGTAGATGGGGTGACTGCACTTTGTTGGTCCTCCACAGTCATAGATGATGTTGTTGCATCTCTGTCACTGGTGGATGAAACCAGTGCAGTGTTCTCACCCTCAATGGTAGATGGGGTGACTGCACTTTGTTGGTCCTCCACAGTCATAGATGATGTTGTTGCATCTCTGTCACTGGTGGATGAAACCAGTGCAGTGTTCTCACCCCCAATGGTAGATGGGGTGACTGCACTTTGTTGGTCCTCCACAGTCATAGATGATGTTGTTGCATCTCTGTCACTGGTGGATGAAACCAGTGCAGTGTTCTCACCCCCAATGGTAGATGGGGTGACTCCACTTTGTTGATCCTCCACAGTCACAGATGATGTTGTTGCATCTCTGACACTGGTGGATGAAACCAGTGCAGTGTTCTCACCCCCAATGGTAGATGGGGTGACTGCACTTTGTTGGTCCTCCACAGTCATAGATGATGTTGTTGCATCTCTGTCACTGGTGGATGAAACCAGTGCAGTGTTCTCACCCCCAATGGTAGATGGGGTGACTGCACTTTGTTGGTCCTCCACAGTCATAGATGATGTTGTTGCATCTCTGTCACTGGTGGATGAAACCAGTGCAGTGTTCTCACCCCCAATGGTAGATGGGGTGACTCCACTTTGTTGATCCTCCACAGTCACAGATGATGTTGTTGCATCTCTGACACTGGTGGATGAAACCAGTGCAGTGTTCTCACCCCCAATGGTAGATGGGGTGACTGCACTTTGTTGGTCCTCCACAGTCACAGATGATGTTGTTGCATCTCTGTCACTGGTGGATGAAACCAGTGCAGTGTTCTCACCCCCAATGGTAGATGGGGTGACTCCACTTTGTTGGTCCTCCACAGTCACAGATGATGTTGTTGCATCTCTGACACTGGTGGATGAAACCAGTGCAGTGTTCTCACCCTCAATGGTAGGTGGGGTGACTGCACTTTGTTGGTCCTCCACAGTCATAGATGATGTTGCATCTCTGGTGAATGGAACCAGTAGATTGTTCTCACCCTCCAGGGTGGTGTTGACGCTCAGAGATAGTGTATTGTTTTCTCCTGGAGAGGGAAAAAAATGTTATTTTCTTTTTGTTATACAAATCTTTGGACATTTAAATGTATTTTCTTTAACATATGTATGTGAGTGTCATCTGTGTCATGAAAATAATTTGTGTTGAACGTTTGAAAAATATACGTTCTATACATATGGACGATATTGTTGTTGTCACCCTGGGAGTCCATTCTCAGCACATGGCTTTTTCTGCCAGAACACGTGTATGCTAGTCTTATGAAGCCCCCATGACATCCGTAACAGCTATTCACCCCCTAAATATCCAGACTTAAACTTTGAGGCCACCAAGAGATAGACATCACAATGTGATCTCTCACAACGCTGAGAGCTTAGTGCCAAAGACCACTGATCTGCTAGAAGGGGGGGGTGCCATATTGGTTCGATATGTATGCAGGCTGTGCTGTCTGCTTAGTAGTGCTTGTGCTTCAGTGTTGCTTCCTGTCAATGCCATTTCACCATTCTGCTAAATCCTACATAATAATGATCCCAGTATTCTGTTTTTGGTTCAGTTTCAGTAGATATATATATATATATGTTGGCTTTAGAGTCCTAATTCAAAATGGTGATGGGATCCAACTGTCAGTCTGTTGTGTACACTCCTGGATGCTGGGCAGCCAATCCTGCACACCTGATACATGTCTCCTGCAGACCAACTGTCATCTGTTAGAGTGGGCAGTGACCTCCAGGTATGAACTGTCCCCCACTGGAAGTTCCCTGTATTGGCAGCCCCAAATTTTGGATTTTTCTAACGCTTTCTAACCCGGGGCCAGCAGTCATCAGGGACAAATAAAAAGGTCGAATCTCATTATCGATGACAAAGCATTAAACTCTGACTGAGGCTCTAACCCTTCCCTCTTCTATTCAGTGACCTCTCCATGTGTAAATAGCAGTGACCCCAATAAATCTATGTTTGGGTGACAAAATCTCCCTTCAGTGCCTTGCATTATAGTTAACAAATATACTACTTACTTTCAGCGTCATCCTCTCTGGCTTTCGATTTAAAACAAGGGCAGATGGTGTGTAGAATTGCCCTGAACCCCCGCCTAACTGCCTTACATGCACCCCTACGGGGGGCTTTGTGCTGGTCAAGGGCCTGGCGGTCCCCTGTTAAGGGTTCCACTTTTGATCGCATAACTGAATCTTCTTTGTTGGTATTCAGAAGATCCTTTGACTTTCTAAATGTTCTCTTGCAATGAAAACGCTTCATTATGAAATAATGAGAATCGTCTCTTAGAGCAACAGAATTCGCTTCCTCTCCACTCACAACACTCCCAGCGAATGAGCCTCAGCTGCTGCTAGAGCTTCTACTAGAGTTTCCGCCAGGGTGGTCACATGACCTTTTGGCCACGCCCCCTTTTTCAAAATTTAACCCCTTGCTGCCCAGGTACAATTTTGACATTTTTCACACACTTGTTAATATCAGCATTTTTAGAAATTAGTGTATACATGGATATAGATATAATTTTTTTTTTTTGGGTGACAATATATTTCCGTAAAAGTGGGGACATGATATTGGTTCATTATGTATGCAGGCTGTGCTGTCTTCTTAGTGGTGTTTGTGCTTTAATGTTATAATAATGATCCCAGTATTCTGTTTTTGGTTCAGTTTCAGTAGATATATATATATATATGTTGCCTTTAGAGTCCTAATTCAAAATGGTGATGGGACCCAACTGTCAGTCTGTTGTGTACACTCCTGGATGCTGGGCAGCCAATCCTGCACACCTGATACATGCCTCCTGCAGACCAACTGTCATCTGAAGGAGTTGGCAGTGACCTCCAGGTATGAACTGTCCCCCATTGGAAGTTCCCTTTATTGGCAGCTGCAAATTTTGGATTTTTCTAACGCTTTCTAACCCGGGGGCAGCAGTCATCAGGGACAAATTAAAAGGCCGAATCTCATTACCGGTGACAAAGCATTAAACTCTGACAGAGGCTCTAACCCTTCCCTCTTCTATTCAGTGACCTCTCCATGTGTATATAGCAGTGACCCCAATAAATCTATGTTTGGGTGACAAACAAAATCTCCCTTCAGTGCCTTGCATTATAGTTAACAAATATACTACTTACTTTCAGCGTCGTCCTCTCTGGCTTTCGATTTAAAACAAGGGCAGATGGTGTGTAGAATTGCCCTGAACCCCCGCCTAACTGCCTTACATGCACCCCTACGGGGGGCTTTGTGCTGGTCAAGGGCCTGGCGGTCCCCTGTTAAGGGTTCCACTTTTGATCGCATAACTGAATCTTCTTTGTTGGTATTCAGAAGATCCTTTGACTTTTGAAATGTTCTCTTGCAATGAAAACGCTTCATTATGAAATAATGAGAATCGTCTCTTAGAGCAACAGAATTCGCTTCCTCTCCACTCACAACACTCCCAGCGAATGAGCCTCAGCTGCTGCTAGAGCTTCTACTAGAGTTTCCGCCAGGGTGGTCACATGACCTTTTGGCCACGCCCCTTTTTCAAAATTTAACCCCTTGCTGCCCAGGTACAATTTTGACATTTTTCACACACTTGTTAATATCAGCATTTTTAGCAATTAGTGTATACATGGATATAGATATAATTTTTTTTTTTTGGGTGACAATATATTTCCCTAAAAGTGGGGACGTGATATTGGTTCATTATGTATGCAGACTGTGCTGTCTTCTTAGTGGTGTTTGTGTTTTAATGTTATAATAATGATCCCAGTATACTGTTTTTGGTTCTGTTCAGTAAATATATATATATATGTTGCCTTTAGAGTCCTAATTCAAAATGGTGATGGGACCCAACTGTCAGTCTGTTGTGTTCACTCCTGGATGCTGGGCAGCCAATCCTGCACACCTGATACATGTCTCCTGCAGACCAACTGTCATCTGAAGGAGTTGGCAGTGACCTCCAGGTATGAACTGTCCCCCATTGGAAGTTCCCTCTATTGGCAGCTCCAAATTTTGGATTTTTCTATCACTTTCTAACCCGGGGACAGCAGTCATCAGGGACAAATTAAAAGGCCGAATCTCATTACCGGTGACACAGAAAGCATTAAACTCTGACAGAGGCTCTAACCCTTCCCTCTTCTATTCAGTGACCTCTCCATGTATATATAGAGCTACTACTAGAGTTTCCTCACTGTGGTCACATGACCTTGTTTTGGCTGTAACTGACAAATGTCATATTTCGGCCACACACCTTTGTCAGAATGTAACCCCTTGCTGCCCAGGGTCAGTTTTGAGATTTTTCACACACATGTATTTTGTTTTAGGGGGGGAACGACAATCCGTATATTTCCCTACAGTTCCGTGCATTATAATTGACTACAATTATTTTATTATTTTACAATAATTGACTAGACAATTATTTATCTACCATCAAGTCACTTGTGGCCTTTTTTCTGTATACTGTGATAGTACTTATTTATATGACGTTGAGATTTTTCACACACGTTAGAAGCAGAATTTGTAGCTATCCTAATGTAATATCTCACTGCGCTAAGATCTTTGTGCCAAAGACCACTGATCTGTGATAGCCCCTAGGGGACGCCATATTGGTTCATTATGTATGCAGGCTGTGCTTCCTGCTTGGTAGTGCTTGTTCTTTAGGCCTCATGCACACAGGTCATTTTTGTAGCCCCTTTTTGTACTGCTTCCAGACGGCCCTCCATGTTACCCCATGTCTCCATGCTCACATAGACTTTTAGAAGCTTTTAGTAGCAGTAACATTTACCCGCAGGAAAAAAACCCAGCACCAGCGCATCCAGGAGCAGCAGCTTTTTAGCAATAAAAACGCTTGGTGCGTGTAAATGCATCTAAATGCTTGTTAACGCTAGGCACGTGTAGCGCTTGAGCATTCATTTATTTCAAAGGCCAGGATAAATTATTATCCTGGCTAATGAAATGAATTAACGCCCAAGTGCTTGACGCTTGTAAACATGCCGAAACGCGTGGAAAAGCGTTAGCCTCTTTGACAAGCATGAGGTTTTTTTCTGCCAAAATGCTGCTGCCAGGAGGAGGAGTGTTTTAAATATGTCCTTTGTACACGAGGCCTTCATGTTGTTTCCCCTCAATACAATTTCACCATTCTGCTAAATCCTGAATAATAATGATCCCAGTATTCTGTATTTGGCTCTATTTCAGTATGCAGCAGTTTGTGTATTTATATACCTTGCTTTCACAGTCATTGTTCAAAATGCTGATGGGACCCATGGGTGTTCCATCAGGGCTCTCATGGGTCACAATTATGACCCCGCTCATGCTTTAGGGGGGGCCCGTGATGTCTCCCTGTCACTATCATGAGCAAAGAGGAATCCAGAGCAAAGCAGAAGCTCCAAGCTTTTGGCTCCATTTTGAAGTCCTGAGCCAGAGAGTAGCGGAGGAAGGATGGGGTGAGGCCAGCCCTGCTAGGCGGAGAAGTGTCAGTACTGACAACCAGGCGGGGATGGACACCGAGCTATCATCAGGCTGAGCGAGGGGGAAGGAGGAGGAGAGCACCGTCCAGGAGCTGGTACTCCTGTCTTTGGGGAGGTAAAAACAATAGCACACACCACCCTACCCCTCCCCACAACTCCTGCTGACACTCACACAAAAATTCTCACAAAATCCTGTAACACCTCCTGAGGGGCCCCCGAGGTACTGCGGGCTCCAGGGGCTGCAGATTTGACTGTGACAGTTTGAGCAGGATGAGAAGTGGGGAATCTGGATGGGTTTTCTCCGGGTACTCCGGTTTCCTCCCACACTCCAAAGACATGCTGGTAGGTGAATTGACTCCTGTCTAAATTGGCCCTAGTAAGAGCAGCTGATACACCTGATACATGTCTCCTGCAGACCAGCTGTCATGTGAAGGAGCGGGCAGTGACCTCCAGGTATGAACTGTCCCCCATTTGAAGATTCCCCTCTATTAGCAGCTCCAAATTTTGGATTTTCTCATCACTTTCTAACCCGGGGACAGCAGTCAAGGGTAAACATTGAGAGGCTGAATCTCACTTACAGTGACACATGAAGCATTAAAACCTGACAGGGGCTCTTAATCGTCCTCCTCTATCCAGTGACCCCACAATGTGTATATGCTTCCAAAACTGAAGTGGTCTTTTAACCCCTTTTTTCATGACTTTTTGCTTTTGAAGCCTTGTTGCATCCATTTTGGGGACTTTGATTGGATAGTGGCAGTCAGCAGATCTTCCCCTCATTTACAAAGATCTGGAACAACTGCACTTGCAGAGTGCACAGTCTATTCACCTTTAGTAAATCACCCCCGTTGTGTATATAGCAATGACCCCAATAAATATATATTTGGGTGACATAACAACATATTTCCTTACAGTTCCTTGCATTATAATTGACAAATATTCGATGTCCCCTCTGCGTGTTTCTCTTGGGTTTTGTCTGTGAATTTCAGGGGCAGGTAGTGTGTACAACTGCCCTGAACCCCTGCCTGATGGCCTTACATACACCCCTATGAGGGGCTCTGGACTGTGCGAGGGGCTGGTGGTCCCCTGTTAAGGGTCTCAGTGAATCTTATTTGTTGGTTTTTAAAAGATCCTTTGACTTTTCATCTTTTTTCTTCCAATGAAAGTGCTTTATTATGAAATAATGAGCAAAATCTCTCAGAGCAACACAATTCGTTTCCTCGCCGCTCACAGCAATCTCAGCAAATGAGCCACAGCTGCTGGGAGAGCTGACACCTAGTTTACAATATGCTAATGAGGTCACATGACCTTGTTTTGGCTGTAACCCACAAATTCACAATTTAACTCCTTGCTGCCCAAGGACACTTTGGACATTTCTCACACACTTATTAATATCAGCATTTTTTTGGTAGAATATTACTTCTAATACTCAAACACGATATATTTTCTAAAAGCAGAGAGCCTGGAGAATAAAATGGTGGTTGTTGCAATTTGTTACGTTGCATGATATTTGAGCAGATGTTTATAAAATGAAAATTTTCAGGAAAGAAATACATCCATTAATGCATTAAATGCACTTTAGTGCACACAAACAGAATATAGAACCCATTTTTTTGGTAAAATATAAAAGATGATGTTGAGTTGAATAAGTGTACACCAAACATGCCAAGATTTAAAACTTTACACACACAAAACAATTTTTGTAAATCTATTTTATTTAAATGTATTTATTACTTTTTAATAGTTTTTTTTAAATACACTTCATTGATTATACCTATAGGACCAGTCGGAAAAATCCTAAATTACTAAGACTTGAGAGTATGACATCTGATTGGTGGATGTGTGATGTCTGCAGTCATTATTATTTCCAGATCAGCTCTGTATGGGGGAAGGGTAAGGTCCGAGAGCTCACCAGAACCTCTATATTGTTTTGTATCACATTGGTGTCACTTCATCACAGAACACCTTACCACACCCCCTGCTCCTCCTTCTCTCTACCCCATCACCGCCCACATCCTTATATCCAGACCTACGCTGCACATCTTTCACCCCACCCACTACCTTCTATTTAGCCCTACATTGTACCACACTGCCCTTCTCCTCCCATCCAAACCTGCACAACACATCGTCCGCCCCTCCCTCTACACCACACCACACCACTCGCCTCTTCACATTTAGACCTGCACAGCACATCTTTCACTCAGCTCTGCCCAAAGTTCTTAGTGTGATGACCAGGGGTGGACTGACAACTCATGGGGCCCCCGGGCAATAGGAAATAATGGGGCCCCCGTGTCCTTGCCCAAACTCAAAAAAGCCTATGAAAAAGGTACCAGGGGCATCTCATGGGGCCCCTAACTGACCCCAGGCCCTCGGGCAGTGCCCGAGTTTCCAAATGGTCAGTCCGCCTCTGGTAATGACCCTTCGCTCCCCGCCTATTCACAGATTCTACACAGCAGATAAAAAAAAAGTGCATTTATTTATTTATTTTCGGAACCTGGAAAGCAATGCACCATAGATCAGCAGATTGCTGGTGCCATACAAGACTCCTGCAGACTGTTAATGTACATGTTATACCCTGAATATGGATGTAACATGTTACAAAAGGTGAATCTATCCTGACACCAGTCATATGAAAAGTCTGGTACTGCCTCCCTTCTGGAAAAACTATGTGTTTGCCTCTGTCTGGTTTTAATAATTTTGCGTCAAAGACCATGTGTGCTGAAAATGGATGACTATACATGTTCCACGTCAATCAAAAAACTCTGAATTGTTAGCATTCACATAAGAAGCTAAAACTGCAGAAAGAACTTTATTCTGGATCTAAATCCTATAAGGATCAGGGCTACGAGGGGTTTAACCCTGCTACATTCTAATAGGTCCATATAAAGGAGTTCAGTTTCTCAAGCAATATTTTAAACATGACTTTGATCCAAACCAAAAGGAGCGAGTCAGAGAGGAAATGCAATGAATACTCTGCGACTGACAGTGGCCTGTGTTGGGTTGTCATTCCTGATCAGAAAGAGATACAGAAAAATGCAGACGGCACTAACGCCTTGTCTACCAAGGTATGTTTATACAGTGGAGGATGGGACTGTAGTAATTGTGCTATTAAGAAAGGGGGGAGATTGATCTCCTCTGCACTTAATGAACCTGGAAGCAACATGCATTATGCAGGAGAGATATTGGGGGTCTAATAGACCCCTGATGTCTCCATATAGAGGACTTGCTAATACCCCCCCCCCCCCCCCCAATCCTATCATATAGGGGACTCGTTTAGCCCCCTTGAGAGAGCAATAAAGTTTAGAGAAAAAAATATATAATAGAAAAAATAAAAGTGCCCCCATACACACCTGAATGCAAACATAGGGAACAGGTATGTAGACATAAATTTCTCCACACGTGTGCGGTATCACCAGGAATGTTGGCATAAGAGCAATAATTCTACAGTCATAATTCATGTTTAACTGTAAACTGATAACCTATAAAGGCTTCCAAGGTGTCACTTAAAGACAGTTTGGGGTACTATAGTTTTATCCATGTTATCCACTATAGATTTATCCATGTTATCCACCCTCGATTTCAGTCTATCTATAGCAGCAGTGGCAATTTTCTTGATATACAGTAGGATGCCTCAAGTGTGACCCCTGGCATCCCCAAAGGGCCGCATGCACCCGCTGGGCCACAGGTTGGGCATCGAGAGACCTTCAACTCACCACACATTACAATCTGAATACACAATCTTTGTACAATCTCTCTTTTAAGGTTTACCAATACTTTGTCATATGAAGACAAACTATCCATTCATGTTTTATCCAATCAGGCAGACTCTTGCACTACATAGGTGTTGGAAGATCTATAGGAAATTGTACAATCAGATTGTAATATGTGTTTTAAAGGGTAACTCAACTTTGTGGGGAAAAAAATAACAAATAAAAAAAAAATAATAATATAACGTACAGTTATACATACAATACAATTTCGACACAGGTCATATTGTAATTGAATGATAATAAAATTGACCTTACCTTTTCAATCTGCAGTTCCATCATTTTCTGTAAATTGCAATATGGTAACCTGGAGGTGTCCTGTACACAGATGGTGTACAGAACGTCCCCAAAAAACATAATTTCCTGCTTGTGTGATTGGCTCACGGATATTCCCAGAAGTCTGCACTAAGATACAAGTCAGATTTTGGTCATCCCCTTTACTAATCTTTGCACATTGATTTTGTTCTTATAGCCTGGCCTGGTACAAGTGGGGAGTTGGAGAAGTTCAGAACGGAGTGTTTGTGCCCAATGTGTGCTATGATAAATCCAGCCAGGCGTCTGCCTTCTGCTACAACCCAAACTGTAAGTACTACTCATCAGAAACGTACTGATTCAAATCCAAAATCAAGGCAATTTCACACTTTTAATATGGCGACACACATTTACTGCTGAATGTTTTCATAGTCTAAGACCCTTACAAACAAGACACTTAAGGTTCCCTTTTTGATAAAAAATGAAAAGGTGAAGGAACTTCAGGCATCTTGGGCACCCCTCTGGATTTGCTGCACATAGCGCCCAGAGCTGCCAATGTAGCGGTCCATACACCATGGGTGAGTATCCATCATAATGTTAGAAATGGTAAGCATTTGTTAGTCAGTGTGACCATGTGACTTCCCTGACCAATGAGAAGCACTTTTTTCTTCTGGGACACCTTACTAGAAGAAGAAGCCTCAGTTGCACTTCTTATTGGTCAGCACTGTCCATCCATTACTATGGATACATACTTTGAGCTGTGTATTGTGATATACGGACCGCTACAGGAGCAGCATGGGGGCTGCTATGTGCCACTATGTGCAGTGGGGTCTGGAAAGTTGTCCAGGAAATTTGGATTTAGTCCAATTTTTTCATTTTTCATGAAAAGGTACACTTACTCTCTAAAGAGACCCTGTCACCAACCTAAAAAAAGTAGTAGCACAGAAAAAGGTATTTTTCTTACTCATTGTTTTGTTTGGTTATAATAAATCTGAACTCCAGGTTTTTGCATAGTAACATTAGTCCAGCTTGGACCAAAGTCAGTATGCATATTCCATACCTGGTTGATCCCTGTGGAAGCGGAAATCACTACAGTAGCTTCCATGATCTTGCTGTCTTCCAGATCCCGTGCTGAGCAGCTGCCCTGCTGCATAGTGAACATAGGGGGTCACTTGCTTGGCATGGACACCATTCAGAGAACAGTTTGCACATTCTCAGTGCATGCAAAGTGTTCTCTAATTGAACAAGTTGGAGAGGCACCTTTATGATCTCCACCTCATCTAATTGTGCAATATGCTTCTGAACGTCCTAGAAAATTCCACTACTCCAGGAAGAGTCCATTCCTGAGCTCAGCCCCCTCCTTCCTTGCATGTCATACCCCTCTATTCTATATCTAATTACTGTCTGTGCTGGCCTAGCTCCTCTGGCCCCCTTCCTCAACTTCCTACGTAGCCTTTTATGTAGCGGCTAGAGGAAGAATGAAGGGCAATACTATAAATTGTCACTTAGGTGACAGCTCTGACTCTGCTGTGGATGCTGACATCACATCCAAGAGGGTGGGACCCAGCAGTAGTTTCAGGGCTTTTGAATGTCTACACAAGGGAGGCTATTACAGGCAAATAACATGCTTAAAACACGTAAAATAAAAAAAATCCTATGGAAAATATTTTGTTGAAATGAATGGTCTGGTGACAAAGTCTCTTTAAAGTTTATTTCAAGTTAGTTTTGAATAAATTGGGAAGTGGTTTGAGCCTCTGTTAGGCTTTTATTGCTGTGAATCACTGGTAAGATTTTTTAATCGCTTATGGCGGTTCACACCATGAATAACACAGGAACGCACTGCATGCAAAACGCACTCTATTTGCGATCTGCAGCGGGTGTCAGTACAAAGTTAATGACATCCCAAACGCAGTTTGCAAATGTAGTGTGTTTGCACCGAATCACTTGGTACTTTTGTTTTGTTTGTTGTCCGATTGCAATGCGTTTTAAAAAGCACTATATGGGCTTTTTTTCCTCCAATTATACTTACCTAGGTATAATCCGGTATATATTAGTTTAGTTTATTATATAGTATTGCGCTGCATTTTTGTATATAATTATTTGTATGTGGGAACACTTTACATGTTAGCTGCAATATTTGTTTATATTGATTTGGATAGGTCATATTGCACTGTAGGTTTTCACTTATTAGTATTCTATCAGTAAGAGGGGGAAATGTAAGCTCTGCCCATACAGATGCAGAAATTGGCTTCGTTTATTACAGGTATTTATATATCGCCAACCTGTGCTTCCCGGGTGCACGAAAACACCAAGATTGGACGCACGGGCTGGATGCCCAGTGTACATGTAGGGTTCTTACGTATCAATTTGGGGGGACATAAAATGACAGTAACAATGGCTGCTTATACCAGTGAAATTCACTGGTATAAGTAATCAAAGTGAGTCAAAAAATGTATTGCTCCGGTCACAGTATGTTAAACAAAATAATAAAAAAAAAATGTAATAAAAGAATTGAAAAAAACCTTCTTTTTTGTGTTCATACTGTTACCAGTCAGTGTCCTTGATCAGTACCACACCCGTTAAATGATGACGCTTTACTGCACTGGTGAAGGTGTATATATATATATATTAAAAAAATGTACAACTTCAAAAAACTCACATGCCCGATAGTTTGGACTATGTACTTTACAAGAAGGGTCATTTGGGGAATATTTGTACTGTCTGGAGTTTTGAGATCGTCCGTCAGTACATCAGGATTGATCGATATTCAGATATAGATCCCATAGTTTGTGGACTCTATAGCGTTCCTAAAGACAAAATAATATACACAGATTTGGGTTATTTTCACCAAAGAAATGTAGCAAAATACATTTTGGCCTAAATTTATGAAGAAAGATTATTCATTTGCAGAATTTTATAACAGAAACAAAGAAAAATGTGTTTTTTTTTCATAATTTTTGGTCTTTTTTTCATTTATTTTTCATTTATTTAGCAATGAATAAAAAACCCCAGTGGTGATTAAATACCGCCAAAAGAAAGCTCTACTTGTGTGTAAAAATTATAAAAATGTAATATTGGTACAGTGTTGCATGACCGCGCAATTGTCATTGAAAATGCGACTGCCCTGAAAATGGGCCTGGGCAGGAAGGGGGTAAAAGTGCCCGGTATTGAAGTGGTTAAACACTCCACAGCTGAGTAGTCTCCATTCACACCATGCCTGTTGGGCTTTGTTGTGCAATGCAGCGGCAATCTGAAAACCATTGTTCCCAATAGGCCCAGTTCCCACTAACGCACTTTGGGTGGCTGTGCACCGGCTGACAATGAAACCGGCTGCATTTAGAGGGTTAGCTCAGCTTTACTAAAAAACTGCCTATGCAGATAAGGGGCGTCCGTAGGTAAAAACAAACTGTGTGCCTCTGACTAAAGCTGAATAATGCCCTTGCTATAGGTGTAGGCCATTTACATACCACATGAGGCCTGACTGGAATACTCCCAGGGCGTTGCTAGGTGAGGCCTAGTCGTTACCGTGCACCTCCTACATCACAGGAGTGAGGTCTCCAGCACTGAGCTCAGAGCTACTGCATCAGGGAGAGGGAGCGCATGTGAGGGGGTTTGGAAAAGAGAAAAAGCTCATTCCTGTGATGGAGGAGGTGAGAAATAATGACTAGGCCTCGCTTAGCAACGTCCTGGGAGTATTCCAGTCAGGCCTCATGAGGTATGTAAATGGCCTACACCTATAGCAAGGGCATTATTCAGCTTTAGTCAGAGGCACAGTGTTTGTTTTTATCTACAAATGCCCCTTATCTGCGGTAGGCAGGTTTTCCTGTAAGCCCGGTTCACATATATTATTATTATTATTATACAGTATTTATAAAGCGCCCATAGTTCGCTCAGCGCTGTACATTACAAAGGGGGACAGAACATGTGACAGAACAATAACAATACAATGCAAAACATGAGGGGATTGAGGGCCCTGCTCTTTCGAGCTTACAATCTAGGAGGGAGGGGATGCGGACTAGATGCGTTTTGAACCTCATCCGATTTGCATAACGTGAACCAAACCAGTTTTCTATGGAGCCAGTTCACATATGTGAGGGCCGGCCGCAGTGCAATTTTAGAAGGAGTCAGGTACAATTTTCAGTCCGGTTCAGGTGCGATTTCCAGTATCGCACACTTTAAAAATTTGCACCCGAACCCCAGAACGAATTTGCACAAAACTCTTTTTAACCGTTTCCATATCGGGCACTTTTACCCCCTTCCTGCCCAGGCCATTTTTCAGGTTTCAGCACTCTCACACTTTTGAATGACAATTGCGCGGTCATACAACATTGTACCCAAACTAAAATTTTATCATTTTCTTCACACAACTAGAGCTTTCTTTTGGTGGTATTTAATCACCGCTGGGGTTTTTATTTTTTGCTAAATTAACAAAAAAAGGCCAAAAATTTTGAAAAAAAACCACGTTTTTCTTTGTTTCTGTTATAAATGTTTGCAAATAAATAATTTTTCTTCATAAATTTAGGCCAAAATGTATTCTACTACATGTCTTTGGTGAAAATAACCCAAATTAGGATGTGTTATTTAGTTTGTAGCAAAGTTATAGAGTTCACAAACTATGGGATAGATGTGAATATTGATCAGTCCTGAAGTACTGACGGCCAATCTAATTTCTTGAGGTCCAAGAATGTCAGAATAGTAGATATCCCCCAAATGACCCCTTTTGGAAAGTAGACAGTCCGATGTACTTCATAAGAGGCATGGCGAGTTTTTTGAAGTTGTATTTTTTTTTTGTCATAATTTTTCGGAAAATTAAAAAATTTAAATAATTATTTTCACTATTTTTTTTTTTACATACTGTCACCAGTGCAGTACAGCGTCGTCATATAACTGGCATGGCGGTGATCAGGGACACTGGCTGGTGACAGTATGAAAAAAAAATATAGAATTGTTTTTTTTTTTTCATTATTTTTAATTTTTTATTACATTTTTTTCCTTTTATTTACGATTTTTTTCTTCATATTTCACTATGACCAAAGTAGTACAATTTGCATATAGCAAAGAATTAGTTTGCTATAAGCAAGCATTTACCTGAATGACATCGATTCATTCAGGGTTTTTTTTTTTCTTTTGTGCTTAGCTGTGATTTGGCCACAGCTAATCACATGACACAGCTGGGCTGTGATTAGCCCAGCTTGTGCATGTGATTGCTGTGACCAATCACAGCTAAACACACTAGTATACAATGGATGGCATGAATGAAGCCATCCATTGTATACAACTGTCATGTGACCTGCTGTGATTGGTCACAGCAGCTCACATGGTACGGGCAATGGGGCTGGTACTCAGATCTGTCATCGGCCGTCTCCAAGGTACACAGCCGGTGACAGATCACACCACTGCGCGGCTCTGCAGGCGCGCAAACTGCGCATGCCCGGGAGGACGTCATATGAGGTCCACCCGGAATGCTAATGGCTTTTGCCGGCCGCCATTCAGCCATTGGCCGGGCAGCTAATGGTTAAAAATCGTACTGAAACCAGCCCCGCACATATGTGAACCCGGTCTAAAGGTGAACTAACCCCTTAAACGCAGCTGCCGCATACTACAATGTGTCACAGCGCCCTGCAGTGTAAGCCCTGGGTAACACTCATGTAATCTGATGCCTTCCAGAACGCATAGATTGGCATGTGAAGGGAGATAACATGGCTTTCTATAGAGGTCGTTCACACCTACACGCTCCAAACGCAATGCAATTTCGAAGGCCTGGTTCACACCTATGCATTTTGCAGTGCGTTTTCAGTTTTTGCAGAAACGCACTGCAGTCCATTTAACATGGTTTCCTATGGGTCATGTTCATATCTGTGCGTTTTTTGAAAAGAGTCAGGGACTTTTTTCCCCCACGGCAGGTTGCATTTTTGGTTCCATAGACTTCTATAGATACGCATGAAAAACGCTTGCGGTTTTGTTGATTTTTTGTTGGTTTCTGCCACATGACAACATACACCTCCCAAAAATGCATCAAAAACTTGTGTTAAAAAAAAATGGGAAAATAATCAGCTGCATCCTGCATATGTGTGAACCCTGCCTAAAAGGGTCCTGTGCGTGTTTGGTGCGATGCAGTGCGTTCTTGAGCCCCATAGACTTGAATGGAAAAAGCAGTGAAAACACATAGGTGTGCAAAGCCATGCGATTTCATTGTGAGATACACCTCTTTCTAATGTCACAAAATTAGCCAGAACAGAAAGCGCAGCAGAATTGCTTCTTAAATCGCACTTGAAAACGCATAGAAATCCCACCACATCAGTGTAACCAGGGCTAAAAAAAATATATATATTTTCCCTTGTGTTGCGGAAAACGAGCACATCGGATAAGTGCGTTTAACATGCGTCAGTGTGGGCTAATTACAAAGCATGCATCCTCTCTATTTTTCTTCAACTTAAATAAGGGCGTGTGCGTTTAGGTGTGTTCTGGTGCGTTTTTAATGCGTTTTACTGTCGAGTTCAGTGCAGAAAAATGCAGCATGTTTACTTTTTCTTTCTGGAACTGGAGCGCCCTGGAACCGACCTCACTGGTGTGAACGATGCCATTGGAAACCATATAACCTACTATCCATGCGTTTTTGATGCAGAAAAGAATGGACAGCATGTGGTGTGAACTTGGCTCTGACACTAGCTTGACACCTATGCAGGTTGCGATTGCTGCTTTTTTCCTCCATGGTTTGCGCTTTTCACATGGGTTTATAATGCAGTTTGCTTTTTTTGGGATGTGGTAATGTTGCTGGGGGGAGGTGTCTGCTGTCATGCAGGAAACTCGGCAAAAACACGCGTACATTGCTTTTGCTTGCGTTTTTGATGCGTTTCCTTTGAAGTCTATAGAACCACAAACACAACCTGCTGGGGGCAAAAAAAGTCCCTGACCCTTTCCAAACAACGCAGCCACTTTAAAATGCACATAGGTGACCCAGACCCATAAGGAATCATTGTAAATGGACTGCAGTGTGTTTCTGAAAAACGGAAAGCGCGTTGGAAACGGCATCGATGTGAACCTAGCCTCAAGATGATCTGCACAAATCTCGGCACGCTTTCAGTCTCCACCCCCCTTCATCTATGTCCAAGCATTACTGATAGCAATATGTGATGACACCAGGGGGCAATGTTGGGTTGGGGGGCCGTGTTTTTTCTTTTCGGCCCCGTGTTTGGCGGCCTCTCACCCTTCCTCTCTCCATAGATGGGCCCAGGGGCGGACTGACAACTCATGGGGCCCCCGGGCAATAGGGGATCATGAGGCCCCTGTGCCCTTGCCCACACTCAAAGCACACTTAAAAAAGCCTATAAAAGGTACCAGGGGCATTTAATGGGGCCCCCTACTGACCCCGGGCCCTTGGGCAGGGCCCGAGTGCTCTAATGGTCAGTCTACCCCTGGATGGGCCGGTTTTCTGGCAGTCTATGAGTGTGAGACACTGCGAGCCAGCAATTAGGGGGGTGTTCAATGGCATTTTCCTGTTCTGTTTGGAGAGGGGGGTTCCCTGTGATTTCTCTCTTTGCCCCTGCATGGCTTCCATCAGTCCAGGAGGAATAGTATCTTAGAATTGACCTTTCATCTCATCTTGCGATGTAACAGGAGCAAAATCTCCCCCCGCCGGGGTCCGATCTAATACTACAAAGGGGCATGTGCAGTTGCTGAAACCTGGGATTGAACCAGGGACCACTAGACCTTCAGTCTAACGTTCTCCCAACTGAGATATTTCAGCTTCTTGATGCCCCAAAGGATTTGTAAGTAGGATCATAATGATGATACCCAGCAGCAGGTACAAGTGGTTTACAACCACTTTAACTATGTCTATTGGGACGCAGCGTCTGCATGGACACAGCCGCGGTTCCCAATTTTGACATTCATGCAGGGGAAAGGGAATCAAACCCAACCCCAAACGCACCTGCACCAACCCGGATATCAAATTATGAGCAATGGCTGTGTCTGTGCAGCCACTGAGTCCCAATAGACATGAATGGCACTGTGTGGGATGCACAGGTATTTCTTGCATCCGTGTAAGGCAGTGGCATTCATTTCTTATGGGTTTTCTTGTGTTGTTTTGGGGTTTTTTTATTTCTTGTGTGTTTAATAGTTTTGGATAATCCCTGTGGCTGCAGCGTCCGACTCTTGTTCGATGATGGTAGTTGTCCTTGGTTGTTTAGTTTCCGTAGTGGCCCATGTCTGCTTGATGTCCATGGTTGCTTGGTTTGGGTTGTTGTCCACGGTTGCTTGGTTTGGGTTGTCCATGCAGCCGCTGCTTCCCAACAGACATGAATGACACTGTGTGGGATGCACAGGTGTTTTGTGCATCTGCGTAAGGCAGTGCCATTCATTTCCTATTTTTGTTTTTCTGTTTTTTGTTCTTTTGTTGCTTCTTTGTGTTGTTTTGTGGTTTTTTGGTTTCTTGCCTGTTTAATGGTTTGGATAAGTCCTGCACAGGCTGCAGCTTCTGACTCTTGCTCGATGTTGTTTTGGGTTTTTGTCCATGGTTGTTTGGTTTCATTGTTGTTGTCCATGGATACTTGGTTTTGGTTGTCCACGGTTACTTGGTTTTGGTTGTCCATGGTTGCTTGGTTTGGGTTGTTGCCCATGGTTGCTTGGTTTGGGTTGTTGTCAGTGGCGTCCCTAGGTGGGTGCAAGCTGCACCCACTCATTTTTTTGAGACAGATAGAGCTTTCTTTTGGTGGTATTTAATCACCTCTGGGATTTTTATTTTTTCCTAAAAAAACTAAAAACCACTGAAAATTTTGAAAAAAAATGTTTTTTCTTAGTTTTTGTTATACAATTTTGTAAATAAGTGATTTTTCTCCTTCACTGATGTGCGCTAATGAGGCTGCAGTGATGGGCACTGATAGGCTACACTGATAGGTGGCACTGATGGGCACTGATGAGGAGGCACTGGTAGGTTGCACTGATGGGCATTGACAGGCATCACTGATGAGTACTGAAAGGCAGCACTGATACATGACACTGATACATGGCACTGATAGGCGGCGCTGATAGGCAGCACTGACTGGCACTGATAGGTGGCACTGACTGGCACTGATAGGCGGCACTGACTGGCACTGATAGGCGACACTGACTGGCACTAATAGGCGGCACTGATTGGCAGCACTGATAGGTGGCACTGATTGGCATTGATAGGTGGCACTGACTGGCACTGATGGGTGACATTGAAAGGCAGATCAGATAGGCACTGATATGTGGCATTGATGTGCACTGGTATGCACTGATATGTGGCATTGATGTGGAACTGATGTGCACTGGCACTGATGGGCATTGGCACTGATGAGCACTGACAGGTGGCACTTCTGGGGCCACATTGATCATCAGTGCCCTGATGATCAGTGTACATGTCCCCTCCGCCGAAAGCAGATTACCGGCTCTCCTCTCCTCTCGAGCTGTCAGCGTGACAGCTCGAGAGGAGAGAAATGCCGATAACCGGCATTTCCGTGTTTACATGTGATCAGTGGTGATTGGACACAGCTGATCACAGGACCGAGCCAACATCTTCGGCTCTTTCCGTGATCCGCTGTGTTCGAGGGACACAGCGGACCGGTGATCGCCGCGCTGCGCGCTCCCTGAGCCGCGCATGCGCAGTGAGAATGGTAGGACGTCATATGACGTCCTATCAGAACGAGAGAACCACCTTGCGCCCGTCCTTGTACTATAGGGCGGGCGGAAGGTGGTTAATGGTTTGGATAAGTCCTGCACAGACTGCAGCTTCCGACTCTTGCTCGATGTTGGTTTTGGTTGTTGTCCATGGTTGTTTGGTTTCGGTTGTTGTCCATGGTTACTTGGTTTTGGTTGTCCACGGTTACTTGGTTTTGGTTGTCCATGGTTTGGTTTCGGTTGTTGTCCATGGTTACTTGGTTTTGGTTGTCCACGGTTGCTTGGTTTTGGTTGTCCATGGTTGCTTGGTTTGGGTTGTTGTCCATGGTTGCTTGGTTTGGGTTGTTGTCAGTGGCGTCCCTAGGTGGGTGCAAGCCACACCAGGTGACACCAATCGCACAGTGTGACACCCAGGGGCATATCTGCCCCCAGGCAGAAGGGACAAGGGACCAGGGCTTGGCAGGTCAGGAGAGCTTGTCATAGCTCGGGTGGGAGGCAGGGTTTAGGCAGGGGGCGGGCTCAGCAAGTCTTGAGCAGGGAAGGTGGGCTCAACTTATGCCATCCTGAGTTAATGGCAAGTCGGCTGTCTTACCCTCTCTGTGCTTCCCGGAGCGCTGATTCCCTGCTGCACCCACTGACATCGATAGGATCTAGCACAGCAATGGGCAAACTACGGCCCGCGGGCCGTATACGGCCCGGCGGACCTTTTAATCCGGCCCGCGGAGCTAGGCTCCTCTCACAGTCCGCCCTGAAGTCCCCAAGTCCCCCCTGTGTCAATTCACTTACCTTTGCTCCGCGCGCTCCTCTCGCCGTGTCCCGCGCCGTTCCGGTGTAGCATGAAAATCTGTCCTATGAGGATCTGTCCCCCTCGACGTATCTGCGCATGTGCCGGAGATCGCCGATTGGCTGCTAATGCCTGAAACTGGCACATGCGCAGATACGTCGAGGGGGACAGATCCTCATAGGAGACAGATTTTCATGCTGCACCGGAACGGCGCGGGACACGGCGAGAGGAACGCGCGGAGCAAAGGTAAGTGAATTGACACAGGGGGGACTTGGGGACTTAATATGGGGGATGAATTAATATGGGGAATGAATTACTATATGGGGGATGAATTACTATGGGGGATGAATTACTATATGGGGATGAATTACTATGGGGGATGTATTACTATATGGGGGATGTATTACTATATGGGGGATGAATTACTATGGGGGATGAATTACTATGGGGGATGAATTACTATGGGGGATGAATTACTATATGGGGGATGAATTACTATATGGGGATGAATTACTATGGGGGATGTATTACTATATGGGGGATGAATTACTATGGGGGATGAATTACTATATGGGGGATGAATTACTATGGGGGATGAATTACTATGGGGGATGAATTACTATGGGGGATGAATTACTATATGGGGGATGAATTACTATATGGGGGATGAATTACTATGGGGGATGAATTACTATATGGGGGATGAATTACTATATGGGGATGAATTACTATGGGGGATGAATTACTATGGGGGATGTATTACTATGGGGGATGTATTACTATATGGGGGATGAATTACTATATGGGGGATGAATTACTATGGGGGATGAATTACTATGGGGGATGAATTACTATATGGGGGATGAATTACTATGGGGGATGAATAACTATGGGGGATGTATTACTATATGGGGGATGAATTAATATGGGGGATGAATTACTATGGGGGATGAATTACTATGGGGGATGAATTACTATGGGGGATGAATTAATATGGGGGATGAATTACTATATGGGGATGAATTACTATGGGGGATGAATTATATGGGGGATGTATTACTATATGGGGGATGAATTACTATGGGGGATGAATTACTATATGGGGGCTGTATTACTATATGGGGGATGAATTACTATGGGGGATGAATTACTATATGGGGGATGAATTACTATATGGGGGATGAATTACTATATGGGGGATGAATTACTATGGGGGATGAATTACTATATGGGGGATGAATTACTATATGGGGGATGAATTACTATGGGGGATGAATTACTATATGGGGGATGAATTACTATGGGGGATGAATTACTATATGGGGGATGAATTACTATAGGGGGGATGAATTACTATATGGGGGATGAATTGCTATATGGGGGATGAATTGCTATATGGGGGATGAATTGCTATGGGGGATGAATTACTATAGGGGGGATGAATTACTATGGGGATGAATTACTATGGGGGATGAATTACTATATGGGGGATGAATTACTATATGGGGGATGAATTACTATGGGGGATGAATTACTATATGGGGGCTGAATTACTATGGGGGATGAATTACTATATGGGGGATGAATTACTATATGGGGGATGAATTACTATGGGGGATGAATTACTATATGGGGGATGAATTACTATAGGGGGGATGAATTACTATTGGGGGGATGAATTACTATTGGGGGGATAAATTACTATATGGGGGATGAATTACTATATGGGGGATGAATTACTATATGGGGGATGAATTACTATGGGGGATGAATTACTATATGGGGGATTAATTACTATGCTTACTATGGGGGAATATTACTATACTTACTATGGATGACACATACACATAATTCATCTACTCTTGGTCCGGCCCCCGGGTCCAATATATGAACCCATTGCGGCCCTCGAGTCAAAAAGTTTGCCCACCTCTGATCTAGCAGGAAGCCGAGACCCGGACTGAGCATTGCAGCTAGGCTCCGCCCACCCGGCCTCTATTCCATTCACTGCATAGGGCCGGAGGACAGAGCCTAGAGGTCAGCTGACCGTGAAGAGGGGGTGCAGGAGAGGAGACCATCACTGCATGTCAAGTATCAGTGCAGCCGCAGACACCACGGACCCCAGATAAGTGCTCCATTAATTGTCAAATAGTCCCCCTTCTCTATCTCTCTCTCCCCCTCCTCTCTCCCCCCCCCTCCCCCCCCTTTCTCCTCTCCCCCCTCTTTGGTTGTTGTCCATCGTTGCTTGGTTTCATTTGTCCATGGTTGCTCAGTGTCAGTAGTTTTCCATTGTTGTCCATTGGCTGCAGCTTCTGACTCTTACTCTCATTGTCAGTCAATGAAATAAAGTTTCTTCCTTGCCTCTATTGGTGTTTTATGAGCCTCTTTGTTGGACATTTGCATGGGACCCAATGCGGATGTCGAGTTGAGAGCACCGGATGTGTCCATGCAGCCGCTGCTTCCCAACAGACATGAATGACACTGTGTGGGATGCACAGGTGTTTTGTGCATCTGCGTAAGGCAGTGGCATTCATTTCCTATTTTTGTTTTTCTGTTGATTTTTGTTCTTTTGTTGCTTCTTTGTGTTGTTTTGTGGTTTTTTGGTTTCTTGCCTATTTAATGGTTTGGATAAGTCCTGCACAGGCTGCAGCTTCTGACTCTTGCTCGATGTTGGTTTTGGTTGTTGTCCATGGTTGTTTGGTTTCGGTTGTTGTCCACGTTTACTTGGTTTTGGTTGTTCATGGTTGCTTGGTTTTGGTTGTTGTCCACGTTTACTTGGTTTTGGTTGTTCATGGTTGCTTGGTTTTGGTTGTTGTCCACGTTTACTTGGTTTTGGTTGTTCATGGTTGCTTGGTTTTGGTTGTTTTCCACGTTTACTTGGTTTTGGTTGTTCATGGTTGCTTGGTTTTGGTTGTTGTCCATGGTTACTTGGCTTTGGTTGTTCATGGTTGCTTGGTTGTTGTCCACGTTTACTTGGTTTTGGTTGTCCATGGTTACTTGGTTTTGGTAGTTGTCCACGGTTTCTTGATTTTGGTAGTTGTCCATGGTTGTCCATTGAATTGGTGTTCACTGATGGCATCATCAAACTGTCACTTATGTAGGAAAAATTGGTGAAATTCTCCTGTTCTTTTGGTGATATTACATCATTCCGATCCTTGCGGTCGATAATTTTATCTAACTTGACTTGGTTATATGATGAATCCTTGGGATTCTGAAAGAGAAAGAGGCATTAGTCACTATTTCTAATTGATACAGAAAATGGTAACAAAGCATGGTGAGCCCCAACTACCCCCCCCCCCATTGCAGCAGATAACAGTAAACAGGCTTCTTCCACCCTAGCTCCCTCTAGTGGTCAGAAGAAGCATTACACTTCATTATCCCACATTGTCTAACCCAAAGAACAAATGTAGTATTTTCAAGCTTAGGCCTTGATTGTGGTGGCTGCATTCGTTTTAATTGCATTTTACGGGTTAAGCACATTTTCTGCAAGTATAGGACAATACCTGGTAATCCAGACACAAATCCAGTGTCCTCGTAAGCTCCTGTGCACTGAACTAAGATCTCAAACAATATTATCAGCTTTCTCAGCTATTGTCTGTGAACTACAAACCAACACCCCGGTGTGCAATGGAGATAAAGAGAGGTGCAGATGTTTGTAGTCCTAATCAGAAAAGCAGGCTAGGGTGACAATGCTGCTTCTCCATAGATACAGTACAGTAAGTGAGTGAACGTTGTCACCCTTGGGCAGGAAGTGTGCAGCAGGAGGGATTTATATGTAAAATAAATCAGGTCTTAGCTTTGCACCTGACCTATCCACAATAATCATCTCCAGTAATAAGCAGAATTGATTCAGACCAGGCTGGATGATTGTGTAATGATCACAAATTCATAGACAAGTCTGAAAATTCTGTAAAAACAAATGTCTCAGCGCTGAAGAGCCGGCCGCTGAACATCTCCAATCCCTTTAATGTGGTTGAACTCCATTATCTGTATACTTACTGGTTTTGATGGCATGCGTAGCTTTCTTCTATCTAACTCCACCCAGTTGATGGTGTTGAAGAACTGGCATCTCCTGATGTCACTGACTTGGTATTTTCGCTCATCTTGGTCTTTCCACAGAAGCTGTAAAGAAGAATAAAATATAATGAGACACTGAAGGAGCAAATAAATAATAATAATAATAATAATAATAAATAATAACCACATGCCGCCCAGCCACTGTATAAATACGGCGGCAGGGCGGCACGGCTGGGAAAAAGCACGTTTTAAAACGTGTGTTTTGTAAACAGGTAGGGGGCGCGCCGCCGCCCTACCTGTCCCGCCGATCACAGCCGCGGATGTCAGTCGCCGGGTCACAGCCAGTCCTTACCGGCTATATCCCGGCGATCGGCGGCAATCTCTGACAGAGCACAGCTGCAGTAGCTGTGTTTTCTGTCAGTTCCCTGACAGCTACAGGACACGCTGAACGGGACAGAAGAGTTTCTCTCTCCCGATCAGCGGTGTTCCCTGCAGTACACACCCCCGCCCCCAGTAAAACATTCCCCTCACACAGTTAACCCTTTCCCTGAAAAATAAAGTGAATCCCTTCCTCCCCAATGCCATTAATACAGTGTCAGTGTTTTGTTTTTTTTGCACTGATCACTGTATTGGTGTCACTGGGGATGTCAGTGACCCCAAGTCAGTACCCCCCAATGTCAGAATGTCCACCGCAGTCCCGCCATAAGTCACTGATCGCCGCCATAAGTCGATGATCGCCGCCATTATTAGTATAAAAAAAAAACTAAAAATCCCAGTATCTGTCCCGCCATTTGTAAACGCTATAACTTTCATGTAAACCAATTAATTTACACATATTGGGTTTTTTTTTTAGCAAAGACATGTCGCAGAATGCATTTTGGCAGAAATTTATGACTAAATTTGATTTTTACATTTTTTTTTACTGGACATGTTTTATAGCAAAAAGTCCAAAATATTGTTTTTTTTTTCCTCAAAATTGTCAGTCATTTTTTTTTATAGTGCAAATAATAAAAACCGCACAGGCAATCAAAGACCACCGAAAGAAAGCTCAATTTCTGGGGAAAAAAAAGATGTAAATATCATTTATGTACCGTATTGCATGACCGCGCAATTGTCCGTTAAACTAGCGCAGTGCTGTATAGCAAAAAAAGGGCGTAAATTGCAGTATTTATACCATAGTTTGTAGACGCTATAACTTCCACACAAAGCAATCCATATACACTTATTGGGATTTTTTACCAAAAACATGGAGCAGAATACATTTTGGCCTAAATTTATAACCAACTTTGAGTTTACTATATATTTTTTATAGCTGAAAGTAAAAAATATTGTTTTTCTTCAAAATTTTTGGCCTTTTTTTGTTTATAGCGTGAAAAATAAAAGGCGCACAGGTGATCAAATACCACCGAAAGAAAGCTCTATTTGTGTGAAAAAAAGGACGTAAATTTCGTTTGGGTGCAGCATTGCATGACCGCGCAATTATCAGTTGAATCAGTGCAGTGCCGAGTAGCGAAAAGAGGCCTGGTCATTAAGGGGGGTAAATCCTCTGGAGGTCAAGTGGATAATAAATAACAATCTCTGAGCAATAGAGAAGCTTAGGCTGTGTGTATACTTACTGTAGTATAATAATAATAATAATAATAATAATACTTACTCTCTTTAGGAGGTCACAGAGGTCAGATTCAAAAAAGTCCGGATAATCTGGATCCATGGAGATGATCCTATTTTTCACTTTGTTGAAGGGGTGTTTGCCAGACGCCATCTCGTACACTATTACTCCAAGGGAGAAATAGTCAACCATGGTGAAGTAATCCATGTTTTGCAAGACCTGTAGAAACACAAGGGAGAAAAAATTGTATGAGACAAAGATGACAACATAGTGACATTTGTGATGTGTGAAGCTCATGGAGGAATGAAATCGTGATCAAATAGCATGACATTGAGGTGGAGCTTGTGAACATTGGAGGAGAGGGGCTTAAAGTGGATGTAAACTCAAAACGTTTTCTTGGTTTTTTTTTTTGGACGAAGCAGAAAAGTGTCAAATACTCCTTCTAGGTTATTATTTGTTTTTGGGTTTTTTTTGCTGTCTACCACTGGGGACATTTCTTTTCACCTTCTGTTCCAGAAATGCAACAGGAAGTTATTTAGAAATTTCCCTGTGTGGGGAATTCTCTTTTACAGAATTGTCCCCAGAACAGGTATCCCCATTTCCCCTTTACTCTTGTTCTGGGATGAACTGTAACATTTTGGAATTCACTCTTACGATTTTTCTCAATGACAATGGTCACCAGAACAAATAGAGGAGTGAATCTACCCAATGGGGACACAGATAGCAAAAAATGTTTAACAGTCTAAAAACGTTCCCTACTCCTACCAAACAAAAAGCAAAGATTTGCCTAGAGGTACGCTATAACTGTCCATTTTAAAGTAGTTGGATGAAGGTATATGGACTCCAATAGCTCAATAGTCACACTCGCTCTCCGTGTTTAAGAGAAGAAGGAAAACAGCAGGAGAGCAATTACTGAAGGTTTTACCCCATTTGTATGTGTGAATCGGGCTGGACCGATCTATCCATCCACACCGGGCCTCATTGTCCCCTACAAAGAAACTCCAACACTGCTGCAGGTCTCAGAACTCCCCACCTTTTGTTGGGGCTATTGATCTGTCCTGGAAACCCATTGAAAGCAACTGGGGCACCAGTGGAGACATTCTTCATTTAGTGAAAGTGGAGCATCCATTTATTTCTTCTCTATATCCAATGATGATAAATGGTATATCTTGATAAATATTACAATTAAGTCTGATATTAGACTTATACTTACTTCTGGGGCCATGAAGGCTGGTGTCCCCGCATAACCACTGATTCTCTTCGATTCGGTGACTCCTCTCACTGCTGTTCCAAAATCTGCAATTCTGGCATGGCCGTCGCTGTCTAAGAGGATGTTTTCCGGCTTCAGATCTCTGTGAACAATCTCTTTGGCGTGCAGGAATTGCAGGCCGCATAGAATTTCCGCTGTTAAATTCCTGATAGAGAAAGAAATACATATATTAGCACTGAAAATCTTAACAGACCAGCTAAAGATGAAGTGACTTTTACGTAGAATTCATAGGGGTATTGATGGATGGGCTTAGTTGGAGGGGCCTGGCTAGGTCACATCCTGTCCTCAGTGATCAGCCTCTCCCAACTCCAAAGTGACCCTGACATCAAACTTACCTTAATCTGTTCACTTGTAGTGGAGCTGAAGAATTTATCAGTTGATAGAGATCCCCTTTACTCAGATACTCCATAACAAAGACAAGATGAGTCTGTAAAAAAGATGAAAACAGGTTAGATTATAGACATTCACTTTGTGGAGGAATATATGGAGACACGCACACCGGCATACAGTGCAGCGTGGCATCTTTACTAAGTGCTTCCTGAGGGAATTCTGAAAAACTGCACATAGAAGAAATGTAAGCCGCCATCACTGGACTACTTTTATCACAATATTAATTTTGTCTTGCTGTAAGGGTGATCCAGTGACTTCCATACTTTGGTTCACCATCCTAGAAGATGCATGTAGATCAGGAGTCCTGACTTCTGTCTTGCTAGCTGCAAACTTGTCCTTGCTGAGTGACTCAAGGTTTTGAGGTCAGAGACAGCCAGGCAGCTATCAATGTCTAAAGTCAGTAATGACAGCCTCTCAGTACATGGTTTCTTGAAGGAAAGCCTCTACTCTGTACAGTTTACTTCACTAATCTCCAGCCTTGTAAGAAGCACGCTAGAGTTCCTCTCTTACCTTTACTGCATTCCTCTGATCTACAGCCAGAGCCCCCAGAAAAGCATGGTGTGGGAATCAAGTGAAGTTTCCTTCTGCCTCTTTAAATTTAGCACTTAGTGCCTAGAGGACTAGCTGACAGGTCCAAACACTGTCATCTCATTGGGCAAAGGGATGCTTATCCTTGTGTAAAGTTTTGACTCCCAAAAAAGTCACTATTTACATAACTATTGTAGGGGGTCTGTATCAGTAGTGGAGCACAGTACTGGGAAGAGAAGAAGAAATTAGTAGATGAAAATACTTACCTCTATCTGGAATGTCCCATACAAATGGGTAAGATACGTGTTCTCTCTGCATTCTTCTAGAATGTTTCTTTCATTAAAAGCAGCGCAGGGATTAGAAAGCAGAAGTTTCTTTTTTCTGATGATCTTCACTGCCACCTTTTGGCCAGTGGTGGTATGGGTGGCCAACGCCACTTTTCCATAGCTCCCCTGTCCAATAACCTTATGGAAGGCAAAGCTTTCCACAGATAGTTTGTGTGACTGGCTGTTGCTGACACTGCTGGATGGGACCAGTTCAGTTTTTGCAGCCTCAGTGCTGGATAGGCTGTCTTCACTTTGCCGGTCCTCCTCAGTCATAGATGGTGTTGTTGCCTCCCTGTCACTGGTGGATTGAACCAGTGCAGTATTCTCACCCTCAGTGTTGGAGGTGATGACTGCACTTTGTTGTTCCTCCACAGTCTTAGGTGGTGTTGCATCTCTGTCACTGGTGGATGAAACCAGTGCAGTATTCTCACCCTCAGTGTTAGATTGGGTGACTGCACTTTGTTCCTCCACCTTCGTACGTAGTGCTGTTGCATCTCTGTCACTGGTGGATGAAACCAGTGCAGTGTTCTCACCCTCAATGGTAGATGGGGTGACTGCACTTTGTTGGCCCTCCACAGTCATAGATGATGTTGTTGCATCTCTGACACTGGTGGATGAGACCAGTGCACTGTTCTCACCCTCAATGGTAGATGGGGTGACTGCACTTTGTTGGTCCTCCACAGTCATAGATGATGTTGTTGCATCTCTGTCGCTGGTGGATGAGACCAGTGCAGTGTTCTCACCCTCAATGGTAGATGGGGTGACTGCACTTTGTTGGCCCTCCACAGTCATAGATGATGTTGTTGCATCTCTGTCGCTGGTGGATGAAACCAGTGCAGTGTTCTCACCCTCAATGGTAGATGGGGTGACTGCACTTTGTTGGCCCTCCACAGTCATAGATGATGTTGTTGCATCTCTGACACTGGTGGATGAGACCAGTGCACTGTTCTCACCCTCAATGGTAGATGGGGTGACTGCACTTTGTTGGCCCTCCACAGTCATAGATGATGTTGTTGCATCTCTGACACTGGTGGATGAGACCAGTGCAGTGTTCTCACCCTCAATGGTAGATGGGGTGACTGCACTTTGTTGGTCCTCCACAGTCATAGATGATGTTGTTGCATCTCTGTCGCTGGTGGATGAGACCAGTGCAGTGTTCTCACCCTCAATGGTAGATGGGGTGACTGCACTTTGTTGGTCCTCCACAGTCATAGATGATGTTGTTGCATCTCTGTCGCTGGTGGATGAAACCAGTGCAGTGTTCTCACCCTCAATGGTAGATGGGGTGACTGCACTTTGTTGGTCCTCCACAGTCATAGATGATGTTGTTGCATCTCTGTCACTGGTGGATGAAACCAGTGCAGTGTTCTCACCCTCAATGGTAGATGGGGTGACTGCACTTTGTTGGTCCTCCACAGTCATAGATGATGTTGTTGCATCTCTGACACTGGTGGATGAAACCAGTGCAGTGTTCTCACCCTCAATGGTAGATGGGGTGACTGCACTTTGTTGGTCCTCCACAGTCATAGATGATGTTGTTGCATCTCTGACACTGGTGGATGAAACCAGTGCAGTGTTCTCACCCTCAATGGTAGATGGGGTGACTGCACTTTGTTGGTCCTCCACAGTCATAGATGATGTTGTTGCATCTCTGTCTCTGGTGGATGAAACCAGTGCAGTGTTCTCACCCTCAATGGTAGATGGGGTGACTGCACTTTGTTGGTCCTCCACAGTCATAGATGATGTTGTTGCATCTCTGTCACTGGTGGATGAAACCAGTGCAGTGTTCTCACCCCCAATGGTAGATGGGGTGACTGCACTTTGTTGGTCCTCCACAGTCATAGATGATGTTGTTGCATCTCTGTCACTGGTGGATGAAACCAGTGCAGTGTTCTCACCCCCAATGGTAGATGGGGTGACTCCACTTTGTTGGTCCTCCACAGTCACAGATGATGTTGTTGCATCTCTGACACTGGTGGATGAAACCAGTGCAGTGTTCTCACCCCCAATGGTAGATGGGGTGACTGCACTTTGTTGGTCCTCCACAGTCATAGATGATGTTGTTGCATCTCTGTCACTGGTGGATGAAACCAGTGCAGTGTTCTCACCCCCAATGGTAGATGGGGTGACTCCACTTTGTTGGTCCTCCACAGTCACAGATGATGTTGTTGCATCTCTGACACTGGTGGATGAAACCAGTGCAGTGTTCTCACCCTCAATGGTAGGTGGGGTGACTGCACTTTGTTGGTCCTCCACAGTCATAGATGATGTTGCATCTCTGGTGAATGGAACCAGTAGATTGTTCTCACCCTCCAGGGTGGTGTTGACGCTCAGAGATAGTGTATTGTTTTCTCCTGGAGAGGGAAAAAAATGTTATTTTCTTTTTGTTATACAAATCTTTGGACATTTAAATGTATTTTCTTTAACATATGTATGTGAGTGTCATCTGTGTCATGAAAATAATTTGTGTTGAACGTTTGAAAAATATACGTTCTATACATATGGACGATATTGTTGTTGTCACCCTGGGAGTCCATTCTCAGCACATGGCTTTTTCTGCCAGAACACGTGTATGCTAGTCTTATGAAGCCCCCATGACATCCGTAACAGCTATTCACCCCCTAAATATCCAGACTTAAACTTTGAGGCCACCAAGAGATAGACATCACAATGTGATCTCTCACAACGCTGAGAGCTTAGTGCCAAAGACCACTGATCTGCTAGAAGGGGGGGGGCGCCATATTGGTTCGATATGTATGCAGGCTGTGCTGTCTGCTTAGTAGTGCTTGTGCTTCAGTGTTGCTTCCTGTCAATGCCATTTCACCATTCTGCTAAATCCTACATAATAATGATCCCAGTATTCTGTTTTTGGTTCAGTTTCAGTAGATATATATATATATATGTTGGCTTTAGAGTCCTAATTCAAAATGGTGATGGGATCCAACTGTCAGTCTGTTGTGTACACTCCTGGATGCTGGGCAGCCAATCCTGCACACCTGATACACGTCTCCTGCAGACCAACTGTCATCTGTTAGAGTGGGCAGTGACCTCCAGGTATGAACTGTCCCCCACTGGAAGTTCCCTGTATTGGCAGCCCCAAATTTTGGATTTTTCTAACACTTTCTAACCCGGGGCCAGCAGTCATCAGGGACAAATAAAAAGGTCGAATCTCATTATCGATGACAAAGCATTAAACTCTGACTGAGGCTCTAACCCTTCCCTCTTCTATTCAGTGACCTCTCCATGTGTAAATAGCAGTGACCCCAATAAATCTATGTTTGGGTGACAAAATCTCCCTTCAGTGCCTTGCATTATAGTTAACAAATATACTACTTACTTTCAGCGTCGTCCTCTCTGGCTTTCGATTTAAAACAAGGGCAGATGGTGTGTAGAATTGCCCTGAACCCCCGCCTAACTGCCTTACATGCACCCCTACGGGGGGCTTTGTGCTGGTCAAGGGCCTGGCGGTCCCCTGTTAAGGGTTCCACTTTTGATCGCATAACTGAATCTTCTTTGTTGGTATTCAGAAGATCCTTTGACTTTTGAAATGTTCTCTTGCAATGAAAACGCTTCATTATGAAATAATGAGAATCGTCTCTTAGAGCAACAGAATTCGCTTCCTCTCCACTCACAACACTCCCAGCGAATGAGCCTCAGCTGCTGCTAGAGCTTCTACTAGAGTTTCCGCCAGGGTGGTCACATGACCTTTTGGCCACGCCCCTTTTTCAAAATTTAACCCCTTGCTGCCCAGGTACAATTTTGACATTTTTCACACACTTGTTAATATCAGCATTTTTAGCAATTAGTGTATACATGGATATAGATATAATTTTTTTTTTTTGGGTGACAATATATTTCCCTAAAAGTGGGGACGTGATATTGGTTCATTATGTATGCAGACTGTGCTGTCTTCTTAGTGGTGTTTGTGTTTTAATGTTATAATAATGATCCCAGTATACTGTTTTTGGTTCTGTTCAGTAAATATATATATATATGTTGCCTTTAGTGTCCTAATTCAAAATGGTGATGGGACCCAACTGTCAGTCTGTTGTGTTCACTCCTGGATGCTGGGCAGCCAATCCTGCACACCTGATACATGTCTCCTGCAGACCAACTGTCATCTGAAGGAGTTGGCAGTGACCTCCAGGTATGAACTGTCCCCCATTGGAAGTTCCCTCTATTGGCAGCTCCAAATTTTGGATTTTTCTATCACTTTCTAACCCGGGGACAGCAGTCATCAGGGACAAATTAAAAGGCCGAATCTCATTACCGGTGACACAGAAAGCATTAAACTCTGACAGAGGCTCTAACCCTTCCCTCTTCTATTCAGTGACCTCTCCATGTATATATAGAGCTACTACTAGAGTTTCCTCACTGTGGTCACATGACCTTGTTTTGGCTGTAACTGACAAATGTCATATTTCGGCCACACACCTTTGTCAGAATGTAACCCCTTGCTGCCCAGGGTCAGTTTTGAGATTTTTCACACACATGTATTTTGTTTTAGGGGGGGAACGACAATCCGTATATTTCCCTACAGTTCCGTGCATTATAATTGACTACAATTATTTTATTATTTTACAATAATTGACTAGACAATTATTTATCTACCATCAAGTCACTTGTGGCCTTTTTTCTGTATACTGTGATAGTACTTATTTATATGACGTTGAGATTTTTCACACACGTTAGAAGCAGAATTTGTAGCTATCCTAATGTAATATCTCACTGCGCTAAGATCTTTGTGCCAAAGACCACTGATCTGTGATAGCCCCTAGGGGACGCCATATTGGTTCATTATGTATGCAGGCTGTGCTTCCTGCTTGGTAGTGCTTGTTCTTTAGGCCTCATGCACACAGGTCATTTTTGTAGCCCCTTTTTGTACTGCTTCCAGACGGCCCTCCATGTTACCCCATGTCTCCATGCTCACATAGACTTTTAGAAGCTTTTAGTAGCAGTAACATTTACCCGCAGGAAAAAAACCCAGCACCAGCGCATCCAGGAGCAGCAGCTTTTTAGCAATAAAAACGCTTGGTGCGTGTAAATGCATCTAAATGCTTGTTAACGCTAGGCACGTGTAGCGCTTGAGCATTCATTTATTTCAAAGGCCAGGATAAATTATTATCCTGGCTAATGAAATGAATTAACGCCCAAGTGCTTGACGCTTGTAAACATGCCGAAACGCGTGGAAAAGCGTTAGCCTCTTTGACAAGCATGAGGTTTTTTTCTGCCAAAATGCTGCTGCCAGGAGGAGGAGTGTTTTAAATATGTCCTTTGTACACGAGGCCTTCATGTTGTTTCCCCTCAATACAATTTCACCATTCTGCTAAATCCTGAATAATAATGATCCCAGTATTCTGTATTTGGCTCTATTTCAGTATGCAGCAGTTTGTGTATTTATATACCTTGCTTTCACAGTCATTGTTCAAAATGCTGATGGGACCCATGGGTGTTCCATCAGGGCTCTCAGGGGTCACAATTATGACCCCGCTCATGCTTTAGGGGGGCCCGTGATGTCTCCCTGTCACTATCATGAGCAAAGAGGAATCCAGAGCAAAGCAGAAGCTCCAAGCTTTTGGCTCCATTTTGAAGTCCTGAGCCAGAGAGAAGGATGGGGTGAGGCCAGCCCTGCTAGGCGGAGAAGTGTCAGTACTGACAACCAGGCGGGGATGGACACCGAGCTATCATCAGGCTGAGCGAGGGGGAAGGAGGAGGAGAGCACCGTCCAGGAGCTGGTACTCCTGTCTTTGGGGAGGTAAAAACAATACCACACACCACCCTACCCCTCCCCACAACTCCTGCTGACACTCACACAAAAATTCTCACAAAATCCTGTAACACCTCCTGAGGGGCCCCCGAGGTACTGCGGGCTCCAGGGGCTGCAGATTTGACTGTGACAGTTTGAGCAGGATGAGAAGTGGGGAATCTGGATGGGTTTTCTCCGGGTACTCCGGTTTCCTCCCACACTCCAAAGACATGCTGGTAGGTGAATTGACTCCTGTCTAAATTGGCCCTAGTAAGAGCAGCTGATACACCTGATACATGTCTCCTGCAGACCAGCTGTCATGTGAAGGAGCGGGCAGTGACCTCCAGGTATGAACTGTCCCCCATTTGAAGATTCCCCTCTATTAGCAGCTCCAAATTTTGGATTTTCTCATCACTTTCTAACCCGGGGACAGCAGTCAAGGGTAAACATTGAGAGGCTGAATCTCACTTACAGTGACACATGAAGCATTAAAACCTGACAGGGGCTCTTAATCGTCCTCCTCTATCCAGTGACCCCACAATGTGTATATGCTTCCAAAACTGAAGTGGTCTTTTAACCCCTTTTTTCATGACTTTTTGCTTTTGAAGCCTTGTTGCATCCATTTTGGGGACTTTGATTGGATAGTGGCAGTCAGCAGATCTTCCCCTCATTTACAAAGATCTGGAACAACTGCACTTGCAGAGTGCACAGTCTATTCACCTTTAGTAAATCACCCCCGTTGTGTATATAGCAATGACCCCAATAAATATATATTTGGGTGACATAACAACATATTTCCTTACAGTTCCTTGCATTATAATTGACAAATATTCGATGTCCCCTCTGCGTGTTTCTCTTGGGTTTTGTCGGTGAATTTCAGGGGCAGGTAGTGTGTACAACTGCCCTGAACCCCTGCCTGATGGCCTTACATACACCCCTATGAGGGGCTCTGGACTGTGCGAGGGGCTGGTGGTCCCCTGTTAAGGGTCTCAGTGAATCTTATTTGTTGGTTTTTAAAAGATCCTTTGACTTTTCATCTTTTTTCTTCCAATGAAAGTGCTTTATTATGAAATAATGAGCAAAATCTCTCAGAGCAACACAATTCGTTTCCTCGCCGCTCACAGCAATCTCAGCAAATGAGCCACAGCTGCTGGGAGAGCTGACACCTAGTTTACAATATGCTAATGAGGTCACATGACCTTGTTTTGGCTGTAACCCACAAATTCACAATTTAACTCCTTGCTGCCCAAGGACACTTTGGACATTTCTCACACACTTATTAATATCAGCATTTTTTTGGTAGAATATTACTTCTAATACTCAAACATGATATATTTTCTAAAAGCAGAGAGCCTGGAGAATAAAATGGTGGTTGTTGCAATTTGTTATGTTGCATGATATTTGAGCAGATGTTTATAAAATGAAAATTTTCAGGAAAGAAATACATCCATTAATGCATTAAATGCACTTTAGTGCACACAAACAGAATATAGAACCCATTTTTTTGGTAAAATATAAAAGATGATGTTGAGTTGAATAAGTGTACACCAAACATGCCAAGATTTAAAACTTTACACACACAAAACAATTTTTGTAAATCTATTTTATTTAAATGTATTTATTAATTTTTAATAGTTTTTTTTAAATACACTTCATTGATTATACCTATAGGACCAGTCGGAAAAATCCTAAATTACTAAGACTTGAGAGTATGACATCTGATTGGTGGATGTGTGATGTCTGCAGTCATTATTATTTCCAGATCAGCTCTGTATGGGGGAAGGGTAAGGTCCGAGAGCTCACCAGAACCTCTATATTGTTTTGTATCACATTGGTGTCACTTCATCACAGAACACCTTACCACACCCCCTGCTCCTCCTTCTCTCTACCCCATCACCGCCCACATCCTTATATCCAGACCTACAGTGCACATCTTTCACCCCACCCACTACCTTCTATTTAGCCCTACATTGTACCACACTGCCCTTCTCCTCCCATCCAAACCTGCACAACACATCGTCCGCCCCTCCCTCTACACCACACCACACCACTCGCCTCTTCACATTTAGACCTGCACAGCACATCTTTCACTCAGCTCTGCCCAAAGTTCTTAGTGTGATGACCAGGGGTGGACTGACAACTCATGGGGCCCCCGGGCAATAGGAAATAATGGGGCCCCCGTGTCCTTGCCCAAACTCAAAAAAGCCTATGAAAAAGGTACCAGGGGCATCTCATGGGGCCCCTAACTGACCCCAGGCCCTCGGGCAGTGCCCGAGTTTCCAAATGGTCAGTCCGCCTCTGGTAATGACCCTTCGCTCCCCGCCTATTCACAGATTCTACACAGCAGATAAAAAAAAAGTGCATTTATTTATTTATTTTCGGAACCTGGAAAGCAATGCACCATAGATCAGCAGATTGCTGGTGCCATACAAGACTCCTGCAGACTGTTAATGTACATGTTATACCCTGAATATGGATGTAACATGTTACAAAAGGTGAATCTATCCTGACACCAGTCATATGAAAAGTCTGGTACTGCCTCCCTTCTGGAAAAACTATGTGTTTGCCTCTGTCTGGTTTTAATAATTTTGCGTCAAAGACCATGTGTGCTGAAAATGGATGACTATACATGTTCCACGTCAATCAAAAAACTCTGAATTGTTAGCATTCACATAAGAAGCTAAAACTGCAGAAAGAACTTTATTCTGGATCTAAATCCTATAAGGATCAGGGCTACGAGGGGTTTAACCCTGCTACATTCTAATAGGTCCATATAAAGGAGTTCAGTTTCTCAAGCAATATTTTAAACATGACATTGATCCAAACCAAAAGGAGCGAGTCAGAGAGGAAATGCAATGAATACTCTGCGACTGACAGTGTCCTGTGTTGGGTTGTCATTCCTGATCAGAAAGAGATACAGAAAAATGCAGACGGCACTAACGCCTTGTCTACCAAGGTATGTTTATACAGTGGAGGATGGGACTGTAGTAATTGTGCTATTAAGAAAGGGGGGAGATTGATCTCCTCTGCACTTAATGAACCTGGAAGCAACATGCATTATGCAGGAGAGATATTGGGGGTCTAATAGACCCCTGATGTCTCCATATAGAGGACTTGCTAATACCCCCCCCCCCCCCAATCCTATCATATAGGGGACTCGTTTAGCCCCCTTGAGAGAGCAATAAAGTTTAGAGAAAAAAATATATAATAGAAAAAATAAAAGTGCCCCCATACACACCTGAATGCAAACATAGGGAACAGGTATGTAGACATAAATTTCTCCACACGTGTGCGGTATCACCAGGAATGTTGGCATAAGAGCAATAATTCTACAGTCATAATTCATGTTTAACTGTAAACTGATAACCTATAAAGGCTTCCAAGGTGTCACTTAAAGACAGTTTGGGGTACTATAGTTTTATCCATGTTATCCACTATAGATTTATCCATGTTATCCACCCTCGATTTCAGTCTATCTATAGCAGCAGTGGCAATTTTCTTGATATACAGTAGGATGCCTCAAGTGTGACCCCTGGCATCCCCAAAGGGCCGCATGCACCCGCTGGGCCACAGGTTGGGCATCGAGAGACCTTCAACTCACCACACATTACAATCTGAATACACAATCTTTGTACAATCTCTCTTTTAAGGTTTACCAATACTTTGTCATATGAAGACAAACTATCCATTCATGTTTTATCCAATCAGGCAGACTCTTGCACTACATAGGTGTTGGAAGATCTATAGGAAATTGTACAATCAGATTGTAATATGTGTTTTAAAGGGTAACTCAACTTTGTGGGGAAAAAAATAACAAATAAAAAAAAAATAATAATATAACGTACAGTTATACATACAATACAATTTCGACACAGGTCATATTGTAATTGAATGATAATAAAATTGACCTTACCTTTTCAATCTGCAGTTCTATCATTTTCTGTAAATTGCAATATGGTAACCTGGAGGTGTCCTGTACACAGATGGTGTACAGAACGTCCCCAAAAAACATAATTTCCTGCTTGTGTGATTGGCTCACGGATATTCCCAGAAGTCTGCACTAAGATACAAGTCAGATTTTGGTCATCCCCTTTACTAATCTTTGCACATTGATTTTGTTCTTATAGCCTGGCCTGGTACAAGTGGGGAGTTGGAGAAGTTCAGAACGGAGTGTTTGTGCCCAATGTGTGCTATGATAAATCCAGCCAGGCGTCTGCCTTCTGCTACAACCCAAACTGTAAGTACTACTCATCAGAAACGTACTGATTCAAATCCAAAATCAAGGCAATTTCACACTTTTAATATGGCGACACACATTTACTGCTGAATGTTTTCATAGTCTAAGACCCTTACAAACAAGACACTTAAGGTTCCCTTTTTGATAAAAAATGAAAAGGTGAAGGAACTTCAGGCATCTTGGGCACCCCTCTGGATTTGCTGCACATAGCGCCCAGAGCTGCCAATGTAGCGGTCCATACACCATGGGTGAGTATCCATCATAATGTTAGAAATGGTAAGCATTTGTTAGTCAGTGTGACCATGTGACTTCCCTGACCAATGAGAAGCACTTTTTTCTTCTGGGACACCTTACTAGAAGAAGAAGCCTCAGTTGCACTTCTTATTGGTCAGCACTGTCCATCCATTACTATGGATACATACTTTGAGCTGTGTATTGTGATATACGGACCGCTACAGGAGCAGCATGGGGGCTGCTATGTGCCACTATGTGCAGTGGGGTCTGGAAAGTTGTCCAGGAAATTTGGATTTAGTCCAATTTTTTCATTTTTCATGAAAAGGTACACTTACTCTCTAAAGAGACCCTGTCACCAACCTAAAAAAAGTAGTAGCACAGAAAAAGGTATTTTTCTTACTCATTGTTTTGTTTGGTTATAATAAATCTGAACTCCAGGTTTTTGCATAGTAACATTAGTCCAGCTTGGACCAAAGTCAGTATGCATATTCCATACCTGGTTGATCCCTGTGGAAGCGGAAATCACTACAGTAGCTTCCATGATCTTGCTGTCTTCCAGATCCCGTGCTGAGCAGCTGCCCTGCTGCATAGTGAACATAGGGGGTCACTTGCTTGGCATGGACACCATTCAGAGAACAGTTTGCACATTCTCAGTGCATGCAAAGTGTTCTCTAATTGAACAAGTTGGAGAGGCACCTTTATGATCTCCACCTCATCTAATTGTGCAATATGCTTCTGAACGTCCTAGAAAATTCCACTACTCCAGGAAGAGTCCATTCCTGAGCTCAGCCCCCTCCTTCCTTGCATGTCATACCCCTCTATTCTATATCTAATTACTGTCTGTGCTGGCCTAGCTCCTCTGGCCCCCTTCCTCAACTTCCTACGTAGCCTTTTATGTAGCGGCTAGAGGAAGAATGAAGGGCAATACTATAAATTGTCACTTAGGTGACAGCTCTGACTCTGCTGTGGATGCTGACATCACATCCAAGAGGGTGGGACCCAGCAGTAGTTTCAGGGCTTTTGAATGTCTACACAAGGGAGGCTATTACAGGCAAATAACATGCTTAAAACACGTAAAATAAAAAAAATCCTATGGAAAATATTTTGTTGAAATGAATGGTCTGGTGACAAAGTCTCTTTAAAGTTTATTTCAAGTTAGTTTTGAATAAATTGGGAAGTGGTTTGAGCCTCTGTTAGGCTTTTATTGCTGTGAATCACTGGTAAGATTTTTTAATCGCTTATGGCGGTTCACACCATGAATAACACAGGAACGCACTGCATGCAAAACGCACTCTATTTGCGATCTGCAGCGGGTGTCAGTACAAAGTTAATGACATCCCAAACGCAGTTTGCAAATGTAGTGTGTTTGCACCGAATCACTTGGTACTTTTGTTTTGTTTGTTGTCCGATTGCAATGCGTTTTAAAAAGCACTATATGGGCTTTTTTTCCTCCAATTATACTTACCTAGGTATAATCCGGTATATATTAGTTTAGTTTATTATATAGTATTGCGCTGCATTTTTGTATATAATTATTTGTATGTGGGAACACTTTACATGTTAGCTGCAATATTTGTTTATATTGATTTGGATAGGTCATATTGCACTGTAGGTTTTCACTTATTAGTATTCTATCAGTAAGAGGGGGAAATGTAAGCTCTGCCCATACAGATGCAGAAATTGGCTTCGTTTATTACAGGTATTTATATATCGCCAACCTGTGCTTCCCGGGTGCACGAAAACACCAAGATTGGACGCACGGGCTGGATGCCCAGTGTACATGTAGGGTTCTTACGTATCAATTTGGGGGGACATAAAATGACAGTAACAATGGCTGCTTATACCAGTGAAATTCACTGGTATAAGTAATCAAAGTGAGTCAAAAAATGTATTGCTCCGGTCACAGTATGTTAAACAAAATAATAAAAAAAAAATGTAATAAAAGAATTGAAAAAAAACCTTCTTTTTTGTGATCATACTGTTACCAGTCAGTGTCCTTGATCAGTACCACACCCGTTAAATGATGACGCTTTACTGCACTGGTGAAGGTGTATATATATATATATTAAAAAAATGTACAACTTCAAAAAACTCACATGCCCGATAGTTTGGACTATGTACTTTACAAGAAGGGTCATTTGGGGAATATTTGTACTGTCTGGAGTTTTGAGATCGTCCGTCAGTACATCAGGATTGATCGATATTCAGATATAGATCCCATAGTTTGTGGACTCTATAGCGTTCCTAAAGACAAAATAATATACACAGATTTGGGTTATTTTCACCAAAGAAATGTAGCAAAATACATTTTGGCCTAAATTTATGAAGAAAGATTATTCATTTGCAGAATTTTATAACAGAAACAAAGAAAAATGTGTTTTTTTTTCATAATTTTTGGTCTTTTTTTCATTTATTTTTCATTTATTTAGCAATGAATAAAAAACCCCAGTGGTGATTAAATACCGCCAAAAGAAAGCTCTACTTGTGTGTAAAAATTATAAAAATGTAATATTGGTACAGTGTTGCATGACCGCGCAATTGTCATTGAAAATGCGACTGCCCTGAAAATGGGCCTGGGCAGGAAGGGGGTAAAAGTGCCCGGTATTGAAGTGGTTAAACACTCCACAGCTGAGTAGTCTCCATTCACACCATGCCTGTTGGGCTTTGTTGTGCAATGCAGCGGCAATCTGAAAACCATTGTTCCCAATAGGCCCAGTTCCCACTAACGCACTTTGGGTGGCTGTGCACCGGCTGACAATGAAACCGGCTGCATTTAGAGGGTTAGCTCAGCTTTACTAAAAAACTGCCTATGCAGATAAGGGGCGTCCGTAGGTAAAAACAAACTGTGTGCCTCTGACTAAAGCTGAATAATGCCCTTGCTATAGGTGTAGGCCATTTACATACCACATGAGGCCTGACTGGAATACTCCCAGGGCGTTGCTAGGTGAGGCCTAGTCGTTACCGTGCACCTCCTACATCACAGGAGTGAGGTCTCCAGCACTGAGCTCAGAGCTACTGCATCAGGGAGAGGGAGCGCATGTGAGGGGGTTTGGAAAAGAGAAAAAGCTCATTCCTGTGATGGAGGAGGTGAGAAATAATGACTAGGCCTCGCTTAGCAACGTCCTGGGAGTATTCCAGTCAGGCCTCATGAGGTATGTAAATGGCCTACACCTATAGCAAGGGCATTATTCAGCTTTAGTCAGAGGCACAGTGTTTGTTTTTATCTACAAATGCCCCTTATCTGCGGTAGGCAGGTTTTCCTGTAAGCCCGGTTCACATATATTATTATTATTATTATACAGTATTTATAAAGCGCCCATAGTTCGCTCAGCGCTGTACATTACAAAGGGGGACAGAACATGTGACAGAACAATAACAATACAATGCAAAACATGAGGGGATTGAGGGCCCTGCTCTTTCGAGCTTACAATCTAGGAGGGAGGGGATGCGGACTAGATGCGTTTTGAACCTCATCCGATTTGCATAACGTGAACCAAACCAGTTTTCTATGGAGCCAGTTCACATATGTGAGGGCCGGCCGCAGTGCAATTTTAGAAGGAGTCAGGTACAATTTTCAGTCCGGTTCAGGTGCGATTTCCAGTATCGCACACTTTAAAAATTTGCACCCGAACCCCAGAACGAATTTGCACAAAACTCTTTTTAACCGTTTCCATATCGGGCACTTTTACCCCCTTCCTGCCCAGGCCATTTTTCAGGTTTCAGCACTCTCACACTTTTGAATGACAATTGCGCGGTCATACAACATTGTACCCAAACTAAAATTTTATCATTTTCTTCACACAACTAGAGCTTTCTTTTGGTGGTATTTAATCACCGCTGGGGTTTTTATTTTTTGCTAAATTAACAAAAAAAGGCCAAAAATTTTGAAAAAAAAACACGTTTTTCTTTGTTTCTGTTATAAACGTTTGCAAATAAATAATTTTTCTTCATAAATTTAGGCCAAAATGTATTCTACTACATGTCTTTGGTGAAAATAACCCAAATTAGGATGTGTTATTTAGTTTGTAGCAAAGTTATAGAGTTCACAAACTATGGGATAGATGTGAATATTGATCAGTCCTGAAGTACTGACGGCCAATCTAATTTCTTGAGGTCCAAGAATGTCAGAATAGTAGATATCCCCCAAATGACCCCTTTTGGAAAGTAGACAGTCCGATGTACTTCATAAGAGGCATGGCGAGTTTTTTGAAGTTGTATTTTTTTTTTGTCATAATTTTTCGGAAAATTAAAAAATTAAAATAATTATTTTCACTATTTTTTTTTTTACATACTGTCACCAGTGCAGTACAGCGTCGTCATATAACTGGCATGGCGGTGATCAGGGACACTGGCTGGTGAGAGTATGAAAAAAAAATATAGAATTGTTTTTTTTTTTTCATTATTTTTAATTTTTTATTACATTTTTTTCCTTTTATTTACGATTTTTTTCTTCATATTTCACTATGACCAAAGTAGTACAATTTGCATATAGCAAAGAATTAGTTTGCTATAAGCAAGCATTTACCTGAATGACATCGATTCATTCAGGGTTTTTTTTTTTTTTTTGTGCTTAGCTGTGATTTGGCCACAGCTAATCACATGACACAGCTGGGCTGTGATTAGCCCAGCTTGTGCATGTGATTGCTGTGACCAATCACAGCTAAACACACTAGTATACAATGGATGGCATGAATGAAGCCATTCATTGTATACAACTGTCATGTGACCTGCTGTGATTGGTCACAGCAGCTCACATGGTACGGGCAATGGGGCTGGTACTCAGATCTGTCATCGGCCGTCTCCAAGGTACACAGCCGGTGACAGATCACACCACTGCGCGGCTCTGCAGGCGCGCAAACTGCGCATGCCCGGGAGGACGTCATATGAGGTCCACCCGGAATGCTAATGGCTTTTGCCGGCCGCCATTCAGCCATTGGCCGGGCAGCTAATGGTTAAAAATCGTACTGAAACCAGCCCCGCACATATGTGAACCCGGTCTAAAGGTGAACTAACCCCTTAAACGCAGCTGCCGCATACTACAATGTGTCACAGCGCCCTGCAGTGTAAGCCCTGGGTAACACTCATGTAATCTGATGCCTTCCAGAACGCATAGATTGGCATGTGAAGGGAGATAACATGGCTTTCTATAGAGGTCGTTCACACCTACACGCTCCAAACGCAATGCAATTTCGAAGGCCTGCTTCACACCTATGCATTTTTCAGTGCGTTTTCAGTTTTTGCAGAAACGCACTGCAGTCCATTTAACATGGTTTCCTATGGGTCATGTTCATATCTGTGCGTTTTTTGAAAAGAGTCAGGGACTTTTTTCCCCCACGGCAGGTTGCATTTTTGGTTCCATAGACTTCTATAGATACGCATGAAAAACGCTTGCGGTTTTGTTGATTTTTTGTTGGTTTCTGCCACATGACAACATACACCTCCCAAAAATGCATCAAAAACTTGTGTTAAAAAAAAATGGGAAAATAATCAGCTGCATCCTGCAAATGTGTGAACCCTGCCTAAAAGGGTCCTGTGCGTGTTTGGTGCGATGCAGTGCGTTCTTGAGCCCCATAGACTTGAATGGAAAAAGCAGTGAAAACACATAGGTGTGCAAAGCCATGCGATTTCATTGTGAGATACACCTCTTTCTAATGTCACAAAATTAGCCAGAACAGAAAGCGCAGCAGAATTGCTTCTTAAATCGCACTTGAAAACGCATTGAAATCCCACCACATCAGTGTAACCAGGGCTAAAAAAAAAATATATATTTTCCCTTGTGTTGCGGAAAACGAGCACATCGGATAAGTGCGTTTAACATGCGTCAGTGTGGGCTAATTACAAAGCATGCATCCTCTCTATTTTTCTTCAACTTAAATAAGGGCGTGTGCGTTTAGGTGTGTTCTGGTGCGTTTTTAATGCGTTTTACTGTCGAGTTCAGTGCAGAAAAATGCAGCATGTTTACTTTTTCTTTCTGGAACTGGAGCGCCCTGGAACCGACCTCACTGGTGTGAACGATGCCATTGGAAACCATATAACCTACTATCCATGCGTTTTTGATGCAGAAAAGAATGGACAGCATGTGGTGTGAACTTGGCTCTGACACTAGCTTGACACCTATGCAGGTTGCGATTGCTGCTTTTTTCCTCCATGGTTTGCGCTTTTCACATGGGTTTATAATGCAGTTTGCTTTTTTTGGGATGTGGTAATGTTGCTGGGGGGAGGTGTCTGCTGTCATGCAGGAAACTCGGCAAAAACACGCGTACATTGCTTTTGCTTGCGTTTTTGATGCGTTTCCTTTGAAGTCTATAGAACCACAAACACAACCTGCTGGGGGCAAAAAAAGTCCCTGACCCTTTCCAAACAACGCAGCCACTTGAAAATGCACATAGGTGACCCAGACCCATAAGGAATCATTGTAAATGGACTGCAGTGTGTTTCTGAAAAACGGAAAGCGCGTTGGAAACGGCGTCGATGTGAACCTAGCCTCAAGATGATCTGCACAAATCTCGGCACACTTTCAGTCTCCACCCCCCTTCATCTATGTCCAAGCATTACTGATAGCAATATGTGATGACACCAGGGGGCAATGTTGGGTTGGGGGGCCGTGTTTTTTCTTTTCGGCCCCGTGTTTGGCGGCCTCTCACCCTTCCTCTCTCCATAGATGGGCCCAGGGGCGGACTGACAACTCATGGGGCCCCCGGGCAATAGGGGATCATGAGGCCCCTGTGCCCTTGCCCACACTCAAAGCACACTTAAAAAAGCCTATAAAAGGTACCAGGGGCATTTAATGGGGCCCCCTACTGACCCCGGGCCCTTGGGCAGGGCCCGAGTGCTCTAATGGTCAGTCTACCCCTGGATGGGCCGGTTTTCTGGCAGTCTATGAGTGTGAGACACTGCGAGCCAGCAATTAGGGGGGTGTTCAATGGCATTTTCCTGTTCTGTTTGGAGAGGGGGGTTCCCTGTGATTTCTCTCTTTGCCCCTGCATGGCTTCCATCAGTCCAGGAGGAATAGTATCTTAGAATTGACCTTTCATCTCATCTTGCGATGTAACAGGAGCAAAATCTCCCCCCGCCGGGGTCCGATCTAATACTACAAAGGGGCATGTGCAGTTGCTGAAACCTGGGATTGAACCAGGGACCACTAGACCTTCAGTCTAACGTTCTCCCAACTGAGATATTTCAGCTTCTTGATGCCCCAAAGGATTTGTAAGTAGGATCATAATGATGATACCCAGCAGCAGGTACAAGTGGTTTACAACCACTTTAACTATGTCTATTGGGACGCAGCGTCTGCATGGACACAGCCGCGGTTCCCAATTTTGACATTCATGCAGGGGAAAGGGAATCAAACCCAACCCCAAACGCACCTGCACCAACCCGGATATCAAATTATGAGCAATGGCTGTGTCTGTGCAGCCACTGAGTCCCAATAGACATGAATGGCACTGTGTGGGATGCACAGGTATTTCTTGCATCCGTGTAAGGCAGTGGCATTCATTTCTTATGGGTTTTCTTGTGTTGTTTTGGGGTTTTTTTATTTCTTGTGTGTTTAATAGTTTTGGATAATCCCTGTGGCTGCAGCGTCCGACTCTTGTTCGATGATGGTAGTTGTCCTTGGTTGTTTAGTTTCCGTAGTGGCCCATGTCTGCTTGATGTCCATGGTTGCTTGGTTTGGGTTGTTGTCCACGGTTGCTTGGTTTGGGTTGTCCATGCAGCCGCTGCTTCCCAACAGACATGAATGACACTGTGTGGGATGCACAGGTGTTTTGTGCATCTGCGTAAGGCAGTGCCATTCATTTCCTATTTTTGTTTTTCTGTTTTTTGTTCTTTTGTTGCTTCTTTGTGTTGTTTTGTGGTTTTTTGGTTTCTTGCCTGTTTAATGGTTTGGATAAGTCCTGCACAGGCTGCAGCTTCTGACTCTTGCTCGATGTTGTTTTGGGTTTTTGTCCATGGTTGTTTGGTTTCATTGTTGTTGTCCATGGATACTTGGTTTTGGTTGTCCACGGTTACTTGGTTTTGGTTGTCCATGGTTGCTTGGTTTGGGTTGTTGCCCATGGTTGCTTGGTTTGGGTTGTTGTCAGTGGCGTCCCTAGGTGGGTGCAAGCTGCACCCACTCATTTTTTTGAGACAGATAGAGCTTTCTTTTGGTGGTATTTAATCACCTCTGGGATTTTTATTTTTTCCTAAAAAAACTAAAAACCACTGAAAATTTTGAAAAAAAATGTTTTTTCTTAGTTTTTGTTATACAATTTTGTAAATAAGTGATTTTTCTCCTTCACTGATGTGCGCTAATGAGGCTGCAGTGATGGGCACTGATAGGCTACACTGATAGGTGGCACTGATGGGCACTGATGAGGAGGCACTGGTAGGTTGCACTGATGGGCATTGACAGGCATCACTGATGAGTACTGAAAGGCAGCACTGATACATGACACTGATACATGGCACTGATAGGCGGCGCTGATAGGCAGCACTGACTGGCACTGATAGGTGGCACTGACTGGCACTGATAGGCGGCACTGACTGGCACTGATAGGCGACACTGACTGGCACTAATAGGCGGCACTGATTGGCAGCACTGATAGGTGGCACTGATTGGCATTGATAGGTGGCACTGACTGGCACTGATGGGTGACATTGAAAGGCAGATCAGATAGGCACTGATATGTGGCATTGATGTGCACTGGTATGCACTGATATGTGGCATTGATGTGGAACTGATGTGCACTGGCACTGATGGGCATTGGCACTGATGAGCACTGACAGGTGGCACTTCTGGGGCCACATTGATCATCAGTGCCCTGATGATCAGTGTACATGTCCCCTCCGCCGAAAGCAGATTACCGGCTCTCCTCTCCTCTCGAGCTGTCAGCGTGACAGCTCGAGAGGAGAGAAATGCCGATAACCGGCATTTCCGTGTTTACATGTGATCAGTGGTGATTGGACACAGCTGATCACAGGACCGAGCCAACATCTTCGGCTCTTTCCGTGATCCGCTGTGTTCGAGGGACACAGCGGACCGGTGATCGCCGCGCTGCGCGCTCCCTGAGCCGCGCATGCGCAGTGAGAATGGTAGGACGTCATATGACGTCCTATCAGAACGAGAGAACCACCTTGCGCCCGTCCTTGTACTATAGGGCGGGCGGAAGGTGGTTAATGGTTTGGATAAGTCCTGCACAGACTGCAGCTTCCGACTCTTGCTCGATGTTGGTTTTGGTTGTTGTCCATGGTTGTTTGGTTTCGGTTGTTGTCCATGGTTACTTGGTTTTGGTTGTCCACGGTTACTTGGTTTTGGTTGTCCATGGTTTGGTTTCGGTTGTTGTCCATGGTTACTTGGTTTTGGTTGTCCACGGTTGCTTGGTTTTGGTTGTCCATGGTTGCTTGGTTTGGGTTGTTGTCAGTGGCGTCCCTAGGTGGGTGCAAGCCACACCAGGTGACACCAATCGCACAGTGTGACACCCAGGGGCATATCTGCCCCCAGGCAGAAGGGACAAGGGACCAGGGCTTGGCAGGTCAGGAGAGCTTGTCATAGCTCGGGTGGGAGGCAGGGTTTAGGCAGGGGGCGGGCTCAGCAAGTCTTGAGCAGGGAAGGTGGGCTCAACTTATGCCATCCTGAGTTAATGGCAAGTCGGCTGTCTTACCCTCTCTGTGCTTCCCGGAGCGCTGATTCCCTGCTGCACCCACTGACATCGATAGGATCTAGCACAGCAATGGGCAAACTACGGCCCGCGGGCCGTATACGGCCCGGCGGACCTTTTAATCCGGCCCGCGGAGCTAGGCTCCTCTCACAGTCCGCCCTGAAGTCCCCAAGTCCCCCCTGTGTCAATTCACTTACCTTTGCTCCGCGCGCTCCTCTCGCCGTGTCCCGCGCCGTTCCGGTGTAGCATGAAAATCTGTCCTATGAGGATCTGTCCCCCTCGACGTATCTGCGCATGTGCCGGAGATCGCCGATTGGCTGCTAATGCCTGAAACTGGCACATGCGCAGATACGTCGAGGGGGACAGATCCTCATAGGAGACAGATTTTCATGCTGCACCGGAACGGCGCGGGACACGGCGAGAGGAACGCGCGGAGCAAAGGTAAGTGAATTGACACAGGGGGGACTTGGGGACTTAATATGGGGGATGAATTAATATGGGGAATGAATTACTATATGGGGGATGAATTACTATGGGGGATGAATTACTATATGGGGATGAATTACTATGGGGGATGTATTACTATATGGGGGATGAATTACTATGGGGGATGAATTACTATGGGGGATGAATTACTATGGGGGATGAATTACTATATGGGGGATGAATTACTATATGGGGATGAATTACTATGGGGGATGTATTACTATATGGGGGATGAATTACTATGGGGGATGAATTACTATATGGGGGATGAATTACTATGGGGGATGAATTACTATGGGGGATGAATTACTATGGGGGATGAATTACTATATGGGGGATGAATTACTATATGGGGGATGAATTACTATGGGGGATGAATTACTATATGGGGGATGAATTACTATATGGGGATGAATTACTATGGGGGATGAATTACTATGGGGGATGTATTACTATGGGGGATGTATTACTATATGGGGGATGAATTACTATATGGGGGATGAATTACTATGGGGGATGAATTACTATGGGGGATGAATTACTATGGGGGATGAATAACTATGGGGGATGTATTACTATATGGGGGATGAATTACTATGGGGGATGAATTACTATGGGGGATGAATTAATATGGGGGATGAATTACTATATGGGGATGAATTACTATGGGGGATGAATTATATGGGGGATGTATTACTATATGGGGGATGAATTACTATGGGGGATGAATTACTATATGGGGGATGTATTACTATATGGGGGATGAATTACTATGGGGGATGAATTACTATATGGGGGATGAATTACTATATGGGGGATGAATTACTATATGGGGGATGAATTACTATGGGGGATGAATTACTATATGGGGGATGAATTACTATATGGGGGATGAATTACTATATGGGGGATGAATTACTATGGGGGATGAATTACTATATGGGGGATGAATTACTATGGGGGATGAATTACTATATGGGGGATGAATTACTATAGGGGGGATGAATTACTATATGGGGGATGAATTGCTATATGGGGGATGAATTGCTATATGGGGGATGAATTGCTATGGGGGATGAATTACTATAGGGGGGATGAATTACTATGGGGGATGAATTACTATGGGGGATGAATTACTATATGGGGGATGAATTACTATATGGGGGATGAATTACTATATGGGGGATGAATTACTATGGGGGATGAATTACTATATGGGGGCTGAATTACTATGGGGGATGAATTACTATATGGGGGATGAATTACTATATGGGGGATGAATTACTATGGGGGATGAATTACTATATGGGGGATGAATTACTATAGGGGGGATGAATTACTATAGGGGGGATGAATTACTATTGGGGGGATGCATTACTATTGGGGGGATGAATTACTATATGGGGGATGAATTACTATATGGGGGATGAATTACTATGGGGGATGAATTACTATATGGGGGATTAATTACTATGCTTACTATGGGGGAATATTACTATACTTACTATGGATGACACATACACATAATTCATCTACTCTTGGTCCGGCCCCCGGGTCCAATATATGAACCCATTGCGGCCCTCGAGTCAAAAAGTTTGCCCACCTCTGATCTAGCAGGAAGCCGAGACCCGGACTGAGGATTGCAGCTAGGCTCCGCCCACCCGGCCTCTATTCCATTCACTGCATAGGGCCGGAGGACAGAGCCTAGAGGTCAGCTGACCGTGAAGAGGGGGTGCAGGAGAGGAGACCATCACTGCATGTCAAGTATCAGTGCAGCCGCAGACACCACGGACCCCAGATAAGTGCTCCATTAATTGTCAAATAGTCCCCCTTCTCTATCTCTCTCTCCCCCTCCTCTCTCCCCCCCCCTCCCCCCCCTTTCTCCTCTCCCCCCTCTTTGGTTGTTGTCCATCGTTGCTTGGTTTCATTTGTCCATGGTTGCTCAGTGTCAGTAGTTTTCCATTGTTGTCCATTGGCTGCAGCTTCTGACTCTTACTCTCATTGTCAGTCAATGAAATAAAGTTTCTTCCTTGCCTCTATTGGTGTTTTATGAGCCTCTTTGTTGGACATTTGCATGGGACCCAATGCGGATGTCGAGTTGAGAGCACCGGATGTGTCCATGCAGCCGCTGCTTCCCAACAGACATGAATGACACTGTGTGGGATGCACAGGTGTTTTGTGCATCTGCGTAAGGCAGTGGCATTCATTTCCTATTTTTGTTTTTCTGTTGATTTTTGTTCTTTTGTTGCTTCTTTGTGTTGTTTTGTGGTTTTTTGGTTTCTTGCCTATTTAATGGTTTGGATAAGTCCTGCACAGGCTGCAGCTTCTGACTCTTGCTCGATGTTGGTTTTGGTTGTTGTCCATGGTTGTTTGGTTTCGGTTGTTGTCCACGTTTACTTGGTTTTGGTTGTTCATGGTTGCTTGGTTTTGGTTGTTGTCCACGTTTACTTGGTTTTGGTTGTTCATGGTTGCTTGGTTTTGGTTGTTGTCCACGTTTACTTGGTTTTGGTTGTTCATGGTTGCTTGGTTTTGGTTGTTGTCCACGTTTACTTGGTTTTGGTTGTTCATGGTTGCTTGGTTTTGGTTGTTGTCCATGGTTACTTGGCTTTGGTTGTTCATGGTTGCTTGGTTGTTGTCCACGTTTACTTGGTTTTGGTTGTCCATGGTTACTTGGTTTTGGTAGTTGTCCACGGTTTCTTGATTTTGGTAGTTGTCCATGGTTGTCCATTGAATTGGTGTTCACTGATGGCATCATCAAACTGTCACTTATGTAGGAAAAATTGGTGAAATTCTCCTGTTCTTCTGGTGATATTACATCATTCCGATCCTTGCGGTCGATAATTTTATCTAATTTGACTTGGTTATATGATGAATCCTTGGGATTCTGAAAGAGAAAGAGGCATTAGTCACTATTTCTAATTGATACAGAAAATGGTAACAAAGCATGGTGAACCCCAACTACCCCCCCCCCCCCCATTGCAGCAGATAACAGTAAACAGGCTTCTTCCACCCTAGCTCCCTCTAGTGGTCAGAAGAAGCATTACACTTCATTATCCCACATTGTCTAACCCAAAGAACAAATGTAGTATTTTCAAGCTTAGGCCTTGATTGTGGTGGCTGCATTCGTTTTAATTGCATTTTACGGGTTAAGCACATTTTCTGCAAGTATAGGACAATACCTGGTAATCCAGACACAAATCCAGTGTCCTCGTAAGCTCCTGTGCACTGAACTAAGATCTCAAACAATATTATCGGCTTTCTCAGCTATTGTCTGTGAACTACAAACCAACACCCCGGTGTGCAATGGAGATAAAGAGAGGTGCAGGTGTTTGTAGTCCTAATCAGAAAAGCAGGCTAGGGTGACAATGCTGCTTCTCCATAGATACAGTACAGTAAGTGAGTGAACGTTGTCACCCTTGGGCAGGAAGTGTGCAGCAGGAGGGATTTATATGTAAAATAAATCAGGTCTTAGCTTTGCACCTGACCTATCCACAATAATCATCTCCAGTAATAAGCAGAATTGATTCAGACCAGGCTGGATGATTGTGTAATGATCACAAATTCATAGACAAGTCTGAAAATTCTGTAAAAACAAATGTCTCAGCGCTGAAGAGCCGGCCGCTGAACATCTCCAATCCCTTTAATGTGGTTGAACTCCATTATCTGTATACTTACTGGTTTTGATGGCATGCGTAGCTTTCTTCTATCTAACTCCACCCAGTTGATGGTGTTGAAGAACTGGCATCTCCTGATGTCACTGACTTGGTATTTTCGCTCATCTTGGTCTTTCCACAGAAGCTGTAAAGAAGAATAAAATATAATGAGACACTGAAGGAGCAAATAAATAATAATAATAATAATAATAAATAATAACCACATGCCGCCCAGCCACTGTATAAATACGGCGGCAGGGCGGCACGGCTGGGAAAAAGCACGTTTTAAAACGTGTGTTTTGTAAACAGGTAGGGGGCGCGCCGCCGCCCTACCTGTCCCGCCGATCACAGCCGCGGATGTCAGTCGCCGGGTCACAGCCAGTCCTTACCGGCTATATCCCGGCGATCGGCGGCAATCGCTGACAGAGCACAGCTGCAGTAGCTGTGTTTTCTGTCAGTTCCCTGACAGCTACAGGACACGCTGAACGGGACAGAAGAGTTTCTCTCTCCCGATCAGCGGTGTTCCCTGCAGTACACACCCCCGCCCCCAGTAAAACACTCCCCTCACACAGTTAACCCTTTCCCTGAAAAATAAAGTGAATCCCTTCCTCCCCAATGCCATTAGTACAGTGTCAGTGTTTTGTTTTTTTTGCACTGATCACTGTATTGGTGTCACTGGGGATGTCAGTGACCCCAAGTCAGTACCCCCCAATGTCAGAATGTCCACCGCAGTCCCGCCATAAGTCACTGATCGCCGCCATAAGTCGATGATCGCCGCCATTATTAGTATAAAAAAAAACTAAAAATCCCAGTATCTGTCCCGCCATTTGTAAACGCTATAACTTTCATGTAAACCAATTAATTTACACATATTGGGTTTTTTTTTTAGCAAAGACATGTCGCAGAATGCATTTTGGCAGAAATTTATGACTAAATTTGATTTTTACATTTTTTTTTACTGGACATGTTTTATAGCAAAAAGTCCAAAATATTGTTTTTTTTTTACTCAAAATTGTCAGTCATTTTTTTTTATAGTGCAAATAATAAAAACCGCACAGGCAATCAAAGACCACCGAAAGAAAGCTCAATTTGTGGGGAAAAAAAAGATGTAAATATCATTTATGTACCGTATTGCATGACCGCGCAATTGTCCGTTAAACTAGCGCAGCGCTGTATAGCAAAAAAATGGCGTAAATTGCAGTATTTATACCATAGTTTTTAGACGCTATAACTTCCACACAAAGCAATCCATATACACTTATTGGGATTTTTTACCAAAAACATGGAGCAGAATACATTTTGGCCTAAATTTATAACCAACTTTGAGTTTACTATATATTTTTTATAGCTGAAAGTAAAAAATATTGTTTTTCTTCAAAATTTTTGGCCTTTTTTTGTTTATAGCGTGAAAAATAAAAGGCGCACAGGTGATCAAATACCACCGAAAGAAAGCTCTATTTGTGTGAAAAAAAGGACGTAAATTTCGTTTGGGTGCAGCATTGCATGACCGCGCAATTATCAGTTGAATCAGTGCAGTGCCGAGTAGCGAAAAGAGGCGTGGTCATTAAGGGGGGTAAATCCTCTGGAGCTCAAGTGGATAATAAATAACAATCTCTGAGCAATAGAGAAGCTTAGGCTGTGTGTATACTTACTGTAGTATAATAATAATAATAATACTTACTCTCTTTAGGAGGTCACAGAGGTCAGATTCAAAAAAGTCCGGATAATCTGGATCCATGGAGATGATCCTATTTTTCACTTTGTTGAAGGGGTGTTTGCCAGACGCCATCTCGTACACTATTACTCCAAGGGAGAAATAGTCAACCATGGTGAAGTAATCCATGTTTTGCAAGACCTGTAGAAACACAAGGGAGAAAAAATTGTATGAGACAAAGATGACAACATAGTGACATTTGTGATGTGTGAAGCTCATGGAGGAATGAAATCGTGATCAAATAGCATGACATTGAGGTGGAGCTTGTGAACATTGGAGGAGAGGGGCTTAAAGTGGATGTAAACTCAAAACGTTTTCTTGGTTTTTTTTTTTGGACGAAGCAGAAAAGTGTCAAATACTCCTTCTAGGTTATTATTTGTTTTTGGGTTTTTTTTGCTGTCTACCACTGGGGACATTTCTTTTCACCTTCTGTTCCAGAAATGCAACAGGAAGTTATTTAGAAATTTCCCTGTGTGGGGAATTCTCTTTTACAGAATTGTCCTCAGAACAGGTATCCCCATTTCCCCTTTACTCTTGTTCTGGGATGAACTGTAACATTTTGGAATTCACTCTTACGATTTTTCTCAATGACAATGGTCACCAGAACAAATAGAGGAGTGAAACTACCCAATGGGGACACAGATAGCAAAAAATGTTTAACAGTCTAAAAACGTTCCCTACTCCTACCAAACAAGAAGCAAAGATTTGCCTAGAGGTACGCTATAACTGTCCATTTTAAAGTAGTTGGATGAAGGTATATGGACTCCAATAGCTCAATAGTCACACTCGCTCTCCGTGTTTAAGAGAAGAAGGAAAACAGCAGGAGAGCAATTACTGAAGGTTTTACCCCATTTGTATGTGTGAATCGGGCTGGACAGATCTATCCATCCACACCGGGCCTCATTGTCCCCTACAAAGAAACTCCAACACTGCTGCAGGTCTCAGAACTCCCCACCTTTTGTTGGGGCTATTGCTCTGTCCTGGAAACCCATTGAAAGCAACTGGGGCACCAGTGGAGACATTCTTCATTTAGTGAAAGTGGAGCATCCATTTATTTCTTCTCTATATCCAATGATGATAAATGGTATATCTTGATAAATATTACAATTAAGTCTGATATTAGACTTATACTTACTTCTGGGGCCATGAAGGCTGGTGTCCCCGCATAACCACTGATTCTCTTCGATTCGGTGACTCCTCTCACTGCTGTTCCAAAATCTGCAATTCTGGCATGGCCGTCGCTGTCTAAGAGGATGTTTTCCGGCTTCAGATCTCTGTGAACGATCTCTTTGGCGTGCAGGAATTGCAGGCCGCATAGAATTTCCGCTGTTAAATTCCTGATAGAGAAAGAAATACATATATTAGCACTGAAAATCATACCAGACCAGCTAAAGATGAAGTGACTTTTACGTAGAATTCATAGGGGTATTGATGGATGGGCTTAGTTGGAGGGGCCTGGCTAGGTCACATCCTGTCCTCAGTGATCAGCCTCTCCCAACTCCAAAGTGACCCTGACATCAAACTTACCTTAATCTGTTCACTTGTAGTGGAGCTGAAGAATTTATCAGTTGATAGAGATCCCCTTTACTCAGATACTCCATAACAAAGACAAGATGAGTCTGTAAAAAAGATGAAAACAGGTTAGATTATAGACATTCACTTTGTGGAGGAATATATGGAGACACGCACACCGGCATACAGTGCAGCGTGGCATCTTTACTAAGTGCTTCCTGAGGGAATTCTGAAAAACTGCACATAGAAGAAATGTAAGCCGCCATCACTGGACTACTTTTATCACAATATTAATTTTGTCTTGCTGTAAGGGTGATCCAGTGACTTCCATACTTTGGTTCACCATCCTAGAAGATGCATGTAGATCAGGAGTCCTGACTTCTGTCTTGCTAGCTGCAAACTTGTCCTTGCTGAGTGACTCAAGGTTTTGAGGTCAGAGACAGCCAGGCAGCTATCAATGTCTAAAGTCAGTAATGACAGCCTCTCAGTACATGGTTTCTTGAAGGAAAGCCTCTACTCTGTACAGTTTACTTCACTAATCTCCAGCCTTGTAAGAAGCACGCTAGAGTTCCTCTCTTACCTTTACTGCATTCCTCTGATCTACAGCCAGAGCCCCCAGAAAAGCATGGTGTGGGAATCAAGTGAAGTTTCCTTCTGCCTCTTTAAATTTAGCACTTAGTGCCTAGAGGACTAGCTGACAGGTCCAAACACTGTCATCTCATTGGGCAAAGGGATGCTTATCCTTGTGTAAAGTTTTGACTCCCAAAAAAGTCACTATTTACATAACTATTGTAGGGGGTCTGTATCAGTAGTGGAGCACAGTACTGGGAAGAGAAGAAGAAATTAGTAGATGAAAATACTTACCTCTATCTGGAATGTCCCATACAAATGGGTAAGATACGGGTTCTCTCTGCATTCTTCTAGAATGTTTCTTTCATTAAAAGCAGCGCAGGGATTAGAAAGCAGAAGTTTCTTTTTTCTGATGATCTTCACTGCCACCTTTTGGCCAGTGGTGGTATGGGTGGCCAACGCCACTTTTCCATAGCTCCCCTGTCCAATAACCTTATGGAAGGCAAAGCTTTCCACAGATAGTTTGTGTGACTGGCTGTTGCTGACACTGCTGGATGGGACCAGTTCAGTTTTTGCAGCCTCAGTGCTGGATAGGCTGTCTTCACTTTGCCGGTCCTCCTCAGTCATAGATGGTGTTGTTGCCTCCCTGTCACTGGTGGATTGAACCAGTGCAGTATTCTCACCCTCAGTGTTGGAGGTGATGACTGCACTTTGTTGTTCCTCCACAGTCTTAGGTGGTGTTGCATCTCTGTCACTGGTGGATGAAACCAGTGCAGTATTCTCACCCTCAGTGTTAGATTGGGTGACTGCACTTTGTTCCTCCACCTTCGTACGTAGTGCTGTTGCATCTCTGTCACTGGTGGATGAAACCAGTGCAGTGTTCTCACCCTCAATGGTAGATGGGGTGACTGCACTTTGTTGGCCCTCCACAGTCATAGATGATGTTGTTGCATCTCTGACACTGGTGGATGAGACCAGTGCACTGTTCTCACCCTCAATGGTAGATGGGGTGACTGCACTTTGTTGGTCCTCCACAGTCATAGATGATGTTGTTGCATCTCTGTCGCTGGTGGATGAGACCAGTGCAGTGTTCTCACCCTCAATGGTAGATGGGGTGACTGCACTTTGTTGGTCCTCCACAGTCATAGATGATGTTGTTGCATCTCTGTCGCTGGTGGATGAAACCAGTGCAGTGTTCTCACCCTCAATGGTAGATGGGGTGACTGCACTTTGTTGGCCCTCCACAGTCATAGATGATGTTGTTGCATCTCTGACACTGGTGGATGAGACCAGTGCAGTGTTCTCACCCTCAATGGTAGATGGGGTGACTGCACTTTGTTGGTCCTCCACAGTCATAGATGATGTTGTTGCATCTCTGTCGCTGGTGGATGAGACCAGTGCAGTGTTCTCACCCTCAATGGTAGATGGGGTGACTGCACTTTGTTGGTCCTCCACAGTCATAGATGATGTTGTTGCATCTCTGTCACTGGTGGATGAAACCAGTGCAGTGTTCTCACCCTCAATGGTAGATGGGGTGACTGCACTTTGTTGGTCCTCCACAGTCATAGATGATGTTGTTGCATCTCTGACACTGGTGGATGAAACCAGTGCACTGTTCTCACCCTCAATGGTAGATGGGGTGACTGCACTTTGTTGGTCCTCCACAGTCATAGATGATGTTGTTGCATCTCTGACACTGGTGGATGAAACCAGTGCAGTGTTCTCACCCTCAATGGTAGATGGGGTGACTGCACTTTGTTGGTCCTCCACAGTCATAGATGATGTTGTTGCATCTCTGTCTCTGGTGGATGAAACCAGTGCAGTGTTCTCACCCTCAATGGTAGATGGGGTGACTGCACTTTGTTGGTCCTCCACAGTCATAGATGATGTTGTTGCATCTCTGTCACTGGTGGATGAAACCAGTGCAGTGTTCTCACCCCCAATGGTAGATGGGGTGACTCCACTTTGTTGGTCCTCCACAGTCACAGATGATGTTGTTGCATCTCTGACACTGGTGGATGAAACCAGTGCAGTGTTCTCACCCTCAATGGTAGGTGGGGTGACTGCACTTTGTTGGTCCTCCACAGTCATAGATGATGTTGCATCTCTGGTGAATGGAACCAGTAGATTGTTCTCACCCTCCAGGGTGGTGTTGACGCTCAGAGATAGTGTATTGTTTTCTCCTGGAGAGGGAAAAAAATGTTATTTTCTTTTTGTTATACAAATCTTTGGACATTTAAATGTATTTTCTTTAACATATGTATGTGAGTGTCATCTGTGTCATGAAAATAATTTGTGTTGAACGTTTGAAAAATATACGTTCTATACATATGGACGATATTGTTGTTGTCACCCTGGGAGTCCATTCTCAGCACATGGCTTTTTCTGCCAGAACACGTGTATGCTAGTCTTATGAAGCCCCCATGACATCCGTAACAGCTATTCACCCCCTAAATATCCAGACTTAAACTTTGAGGCCACCAAGAGATAGACATCACAATGTGATCTCTCACAACGCTGAGAGCTTAGTGCCAAAGACCACTGATCTGCTAGAAGGGGGGGGGCGCCATATTGGTTCGATATGTATGCAGGCTGTGCTGTCTGCTTAGTAGTGCTTGTGCTTCAGTGTTGCTTCCTGTCAATGCCATTTCACCATTCTGCTAAATCCTACATAATAATGATCCCAGTATTCTGTTTTTGGTTCAGTTTCAGTAGATATATATATATATATGTTGGCTTTAGAGTCCTAATTCAAAATGGTGATGGGATCCAACTGTCAGTCTGTTGTGTACACTCCTGGATGCTGGGCAGCCAATCCTGCACACCTGATACACGTCTCCTGCAGACCAACTGTCATCTGTTAGAGTGGGCAGTGACCTCCAGGTATGAACTGTCCCCCACTGGAAGTTCCCTGTATTGGCAGCCCCAAATTTTGGATTTTTCTAACGCTTTCTAACCCGGGGCCAGCAGTCATCAGGGACAAATAAAAAGGTCGAATCTCATTATCGATGACAAAGCATTAAACTCTGACTGAGGCTCTAACCCTTCCCTCTTCTATTCAGTGACCTCTCCATGTGTAAATAGCAGTGACCCCAATAAATCTATGTTTGGGTGACAAAATCTCCCTTCAGTGCCTTGCATTATAGTTAACAAATATACTACTTACTTTCAGCGTCATCCTCTCTGGCTTTCGATTTAAAACAAGGGCAGATGGTGTGTAGAATTGCCCTGAACCCCCGCCTAACTGCCTTACATGCACCCCTACGGGGGGCTTTGTGCTGGTCAAGGGCCTGGCGGTCCCCTGTTAAGGGTTCCACTTTTGATCGCATAACTGAATCTTCTTTGTTGGTATTCAGAAGATCCTTTGACTTTTGAAATGTTCTCTTGCAATGAAAACGCTTCATTATGAAATAATGAGAATCGTCTCTTAGAGCAACAGAATTCGCTTCCTCTCCACTCACAACACTCCCAGCGAATGAGCCTCAGCTGCTGCTAGAGCTTCTACTAGAGTTTCCGCCAGGGTGGTCACATGACCTTTTGGCCACGCCCCTTTTTCAAAATTTAACCCCTTGCTGCCCAGGTACAATTTTGACATTTTTCACACACTTGTTAATATCAGCATTTTTAGAAATTAGTGTATACATGGATATAGATATAATTTTTTTTTTTTGGGTGACAATATATTTCCGTAAAAGTGGGGACATGATATTGGTTCAATATGTATGCAGGCTGTGCTGTCTTCTTAGTGGTGTTTGTGCTTTAATGTTATAATAATGATCCCAGTATTCTGTTTTTGGTTCAGTTTCAGTAGATATATATATATATATGTTGCCTTTAGAGTCCTAATTCAAAATGGTGATGGGACCCAACTGTCAGTCTGTTGTGTTCACTCCTGGATGCTGGGCAGCCAATCCTGCACACCTGATACATGTCTCCTGCAGACCAACTGTCATCTGAAGGAGTTGGCAGTGACCTCCAGGTATGAACTGTCCCCCATTGGAAGTTCCCTCTATTGGCAGCTCCAAATTTTGGATTTTTCTATCACTTTCTAACCCGGGGACAGCAGTCATCAGGGACAAATTAAAAGGCCGAATCTCATTACCGGTGACACAGAAAGCATTAAACTCTGACAGAGGCTCTAACCCTTCCCTCTTCTATTCAGTGACCTCTCCATGTATATATAGAGCTACTACTAGAGTTTCCTCACTGTGGTCACATGACCTTGTTTTGGCTGTAACTGACAAATGTCATATTTCGGCCACACACCTTTGTCAGAATGTAACCCCTTGCTGCCCAGGGTCAGTTTTGAGATTTTTCACACACATGTATTTTGTTTTAGGGGGGGAACGACAATCCGTATATTTCCCTACAGTTCCGTGCATTATAATTGACTACAATTATTTTATTATTTTACAATAATTGACTAGACAATTATTTATCTACCATCAAGTCACTTGTGGCCTTTTTTCTGTATACTGTGATAGTACTTATTTATATGACGTTGAGATTTTTCACACACGTTAGAAGCAGAATTTGTAGCTATCCTAATGTAATATCTCACTGCGCTAAGATCTTTGTGCCAAAGACCACTGATCTGTGATAGCCCCTAGGGGACGCCATATTGGTTCATTATGTATGCAGGCTGTGCTTCCTGCTTGGTAGTGCTTGTTCTTTAGGCCTCATGCACACAGGTCATTTTTGTAGCCCCTTTTTGTACTGCTTCCAGACGGCCCTCCATGTTACCCCATGTCTCCATGCTCACATAGACTTTTAGAAGCTTTTAGTAGCAGTAACATTTACCCGCAGGAAAAAAACCCAGCACCAGCGCATCCAGGAGCAGCAGCTTTTTAGCAATAAAAACGCTTGGTGCGTGTAAATGCATCTAAATGCTTGTTAACGCTAGGCACGTGTAGCGCTTGAGCATTCATTTATTTCAAAGGCCAGGATAAATTATTATCCTGGCTAATGAATTAATTAACGCCCAAGTGCTTGACGCTTGTAAACATGCCGAAACGCGTGGAAAAGCGTTAGCCTCTTTGACAAGCATGAGGTTTTTTTCTGCCAAAATGCTGCTGCCAGGAGGAGGAGTGTTTTAAATATGTCCTTTGTACACGAGGCCTTCATGTTGTTTCCCCTCAATACAATTTCACCATTCTGCTAAATCCTGAATAATAATGATCCCAGTATTCTGTATTTGGCTCTATTTCAGTATGCAGCAGTTTGTGTATTTATATACCTTGCTTTCACAGTCATTGTTCAAAATGCTGATGGGACCCATGGGTGTTCCATCAGGGCTCTCAGGGGTCACAATTATGACCCCGCTCATGCTTTAGGGGGGCCCGTGATGTCTCCCTGTCACTATCATGAGCAAAGAGGAATCCAGAGCAAAGCAGAAGCTCCAAGCTTTTGGCTCCATTTTGAAGTCCTGAGCCAGAGAGTAGCGGAGGAAGGATGGGGTGAGGCCAGCCCTGCTAGGCGGAGAAGTGTCAGTACTGACAACCAGGCGGGGATGGACACCGAGCTATCATCAGGCTGAGCGAGGGGGAAGGAGGAGGAGAGCACCGTCCAGGAGCTGGTACTCCTGTCTTTGGGGAGGTAAAAACAATACCACACACCACCCTACCCCTCCCCACAACTCCTGCTGACACTCACACAAAAATTCTCACAAAATCCTGTAACACCTCCTGAGGGGCCCCCGAGGTACTGCGGGCTCCAGGGGCTGCAGATTTGACTGTGACAGTTTGAGCAGGATGAGAAGTGGGGAATCTGGATGGGTTTTCTCCGGGTACTCCGGTTTCCTTCCACACTCCAAAGACATGCTGGTAGGTGAATTGACTCCTGTCTAAATTGGCCCTAGTAAGAGCAGCTGATACACCTGATACATGTCTCCTGCAGACCAGCTGTCATGTGAAGGAGCGGGCAGTGACCTCCAGGTATGAACTGTCCCCCATTTGAAGATTCCCCTCTATTAGCAGCTCCAAATTTTGGATTTTCTCATCACTTTCTAACCCGGGGACAGCAGTCAGGGGGAAACATTGAGAGGCTGAATCTCACTTACAGTGACACATGAAGCATTAAAACCTGACAGGGGCTCTTAATCGTCCTCCTCTATCCAGTGACCCCACAATGTGTATATGCTTCCAAAACTGAAGTGGTCTTTTAACCCCTTTTTTCATGACTTTTTGCTTTTGAAGCCTTGTTGCATCCATTTTGGGGACTTTGATTGGATAGTGGCAGTCAGCAGATCTTCCCCTCATTTACAAAGATCTGGAACAACTGCACTTGCAGAGTGCACAGTCTATTCACCTTTAGTAAATCACCCCCGTTGTGTATATAGCAATGACCCCAATAAATATATATTTGGGTGACATAACAACATATTTCCTTACAGTTCCTTGCATTATAATTGACAAATATTCGATGTCCCCTCTGCGTGTTTCTCTTGGGTTTTGTCGGTGAATTTCAGGGGCAGGTAGTGTGTACAACTGCCCTGAACCCCTGCCTGATGGCCTTACATACACCCCTATGAGGGGCTCTGGACTGTGCGAGGGGCTGGTGGTCCCCTGTTAAGGGTCTCAGTGAATCTTATTTGTTGGTTTTTAAAAGATCCTTTGACTTTTCATCTTTTTTCTTCCAATGAAAGTGCTTTATTATGAAATAATGAGCAAAATCTCTCAGAGCAACACAATTCGTTTCCTCGCCGCTCACAGCAATCTCAGCAAATGAGCCACAGCTGCTGGGAGAGCTGACACCTAGTTTACAATATGCTAATGAGGTCACATGACCCTGTTTTGGCTGTAACCCACAAATTCACAATTTAACTCCTTGCTGCCCAAGGACACTTTGGACATTTCTCACACACTTATTAATATCAGCATTTTTTTGGTAGAATATTACTTATAATACTCAAACATGATATATTTTCTAAAAGCAGAGAGCCTGGAGAATAAAATGGTGGTTGTTGCAATTTGTTATGTTGCATGATATTTGAGCAGATGTTTATAAAATGAAAATTTTCAGGAAAGAAATACATCCATTAATGCATTAAATGCACTTTAGTGCACACAAACAGAATATAGAACCCATTTTTTTGGTAAAATATAAAAGATGATGTTGAGTTGAATAAGTGTACACCAAACATGCCAAGATTTAAAACTGTACACACACAAAACAATTTTTGTAAATCTATTTTATTTAAATGTATTTATTACTTTTTAATAGTTTTTTTTAAATACACTTCATTGATTATACCTATAGGACCAGTCGGAAAAATCCTAAATTACTAAGACTTGAGAGTATGACATCTGATTGGTGGATGTGTGATGTCTGCAGTCATTATTATTTCCAGATCAGCTCTGTATGGGGGAAGGGTAAGGTCCGAGAGCTCACCAGAACCTCTATATTGTTTTGTATCACATTGGTGTCACTTCATCACAGAACACCTTACCACACCCCCTGCTCCTCCTTCTCTCTACCCCATCACCGCCCACATCCTTATATCCAGACCTACGCTGCACATCTTTCACCCCACCCACTACCTTCTATTTAGCCCTACATTGTACCACACTGCCCTTCTCCTCCCATCCAAACCTGCACAACACATCGTCCGCCCCTCCCTCTACACCACACCACACCACTCGCCTCTTCACATTTAGACCTGCACAGCACATCTTTCACTCAGCTCTGCCCAAAGTTCTTAGTGTGATGACCAGGGGTGGACTGACAACTCATGGGGCCCCCGGGCAATAGGAAATAATGGGGCCCCCGTGTCCTTGCCCAAACTCAAAAAAGCCTATGAAAAAGGTACCAGGGGCATCTCATGGGGCCCCTAACTGACCCCAGGCCCTCGGGCAGTGCCCGAGTTTCCAAATGGTCAGTCCGCCTCTGGTAATGACCCTTCGCTCCCCGCCTATTCACAGATTCTACACAGCAGATAAAAAAAAAGTGCATTTATTTATTTATTTTCGGAACCTGGAAAGCAATGCACCATAGATCAGCAGATTGCTGGTGCCATACAAGACTCCTGCAGACTGTTAATGTACATGTTATACCCTGAATATGGATGTAACATGTTACAAAAGGTGAATCTATCCTGACACCAGTCATATGAAAAGTCTGGTACTGCCTCCCTTCTGGAAAAACTATGTGTTTGCCTCTGTCTGGTTTTAATAATTTTGCGTCAAAGACCATGTGTGCTGAAAATGGATGACTATACATGTTCCACGTCAATCAAAAAACTCTGAATTGTTAGCATTCACATAAGAAGCTAAAACTGCAGAAAGAACTTTATTCTGGATCTAAATCCTATAAGGATCAGGGCTACGAGGGGTTTAACCCTGCTACATTCTAATAGGTCCATATAAAGGAGTTCAGTTTCTCAAGCAATATTTTAAACATGACTTTGATCCAAACCAAAAGGAGCGAGTCAGAGAGGAAATGCAATGAATACTCTGCGACTGACAGTGTCCTGTGTTGGGTTGTCATTCCTGATCAGAAAGAGATACAGAAAAATGCAGACGGCACTAACGCCTTGTCTACGTGTGCGGTATCACCAGGAATGTTGGCATAAGAGCAATAATTCTACAGTCATAATTCATGTTTAACTGTAAACTGATAACCTATAAAGGCTTCCAAGGTGTCACTTAAAGACAGTTTGGGGTACTATAGATTTATCCATGTTATCCACTATAGATTTATCCATGTTATCCACCCTCGATTTCAGTCTATCTATAGCAGCAGTGGCAATTTTCTTGATATACAGTAGGATGCCTCAAGTGTGACCCCTGGCATCCCCAAAGGGCCGCATGCACCCGCTGGGCCACAGGTTGGGCATCGAGAGACCTTCAACTCACCACACATTACAATCTGAATACACAATCTTTGTACAATCTCTCTTTTAAGGTTTACCAATACTTTGTCATATGAAGACAAACTATCCATTCATGTTTTATCCAATCAGGCAGACTCTTGCACTACATAGGTGTTGGAAGATCTATAGGAAATTGTACAATCAGATTGTAATATGTGTTTTAAAGGGTAACTCAACTTTGTGGGGAAAAAAATAACAAATAAAAAAAAAATAATAATATAACGTACAGTTATACATACAATACAATTTCGACACAGGTCATATTGTAATTGAATGATAATAAAATTGACCTTACCTTTTCAATCTGCAGTTCTATCATTTTCTGTAAATTGCAATATGGTAACCTGGAGGTGTCCTGTACACAGATGGTGTACAGAACGTCCCCAAAAAACATAATTTCCTGCTTGTGTGATTGGCTCACGGATATTCCCAGAAGTCTGCACTAAGATACAAGTCAGATTTTGGTCATCCCCTTTACTAATCTTTGCACATTGATTTTGTTCTTATAGCCTGGCCTGGTACAAGTGGGGAGTTGGAGAAGTTCAGAACGGAGTGTTTGTGCCCAATGTGTGCTATGATAAATCCAGCCAGGCGTCTGCCTTCTGCTACAACCCAAACTGTAAGTACTACTCATCAGAAACATACTGATTCAAATCCAAAATCAAGGCAATTTCACACTTTTAATATGGCGACACACATTTACTGCTGAATGTTTTCATAGTCTTAGACCCTTACAAACAAGACACTTAAGGTTCCCTTTTTGATAAAAAATGAAAAGGTGAAGGAACTTCAGGCATCTTGGGCACCCCTCTGGATTTGCTGCACATAGCGCCCAGAGCTGCCAATGTAGCGGTCCATACACCATGGGTGAGTATCCATCATAATGTTAGAAATGGTAAGCATTTGTTAGTCAGTGTGACCATGTGACTTCCCTGACCAATGAGAAGCACTTTTTTCTTCTGGGACACCTTACTAGAAGAAGAAGCCTCAGTTGCACTTCTTATTGGTCAGCACTGTCCATCCATTACTATGGATACATACTTTGAGCTGTGTATTGTGGTGGTTTATGTAAGGATATATATTATTTATAAAGGGCGTGTCCCTTTCCCTTAGATGAAATATTACAGTGCCTCCAGCCGTTAAAATACGGCAAATATTTAGTAAACCAATAATTTGGACACCTTGATAATTTGATCACCACTTATTATTATACCTTGAATTCTTTTAGCCAATATGATTTCGTACCATACACACAAAATTTGCCTTATAATAGATAAATATAAAAATTTATTTATGTACAAAAATATATATATATTAACACAAAACGCAAAAGACTGGTGATAAATGAATACTGGTACACACAATCAAAAATATATCCTACCAATGTAAGACACAATGATAAGGTTTCTAACTAATTACATCAATATCACAATTTTAAATGATCTGATTATTTATTAAATTTATTAATAATTAATAATTTTGAATATCTCAAAGGTTATATTCTCACAAGCCGTGGCCATAGGATTGCAAGAAGCAAGCCCTTGATATATGATACTCTAGTTATTAATATTCAATAAATTATGAAATATGAAAAAAAAATTATAATATGGCAATAAACAATTTTTAACAGTAAAACAGGATCTCTCTACATATATCTAACTACCCAATATTGTTGTGATACACTAAGGTAATTTTATGATTCCACACAACAGAGAAAATAGGTAATACAAAATCAAATAAACATCTCACCACACCCGGAATTCAGACTAGGCAACTCTCCCGTGGATTTAGCTGGCAGTGGAACGCCTTTAGACTGATATTATAGGGCAAGTGATAGATATTCAGTAGGGGAGAATGTAGGAAGTTATAAGATTAGAGGTTTAGAAATTTAGTTAAAGTTTTAGGAAGTTTTAAAGGGTCTCTTCTTTTTGAGGTTTTTCTTGATGAGCTTTTTTTTTTTTTAAAGGTACAAGGGCTTTTATATCCACTAATCCATTGTTCTAAGATACCTTCCCACCAGGCTTCCTGATTGGCTAGTTGAGAAATGTGTGTACATGAGCTATTTCTCACCTGCCCGCCAGGTGGCGGTCATGTATCATAGAACAATTTGAGCATTTGAGATGACTCACCTTGGGTGGAATCTTAAGGTAATTTCAGGAATTAAATATACGGCTTTTTCCAGATATAGCAGTGATCATACCTATAATATTCTAAATAGGGACCATGGAATATAGGTGTATATTCAGTTATTCCTTCTTGAAGTACCATCCTGTTTGTTTCCTGATAAGACATGTAACTAATGCTAGTTTATAATACATCTTACTTCCCATCATCTCAATACTCAAGTTAGTGATAAATAGTTCCCATTCCTGAATATTTAGTGGTGTGTAAAATCCATAACATCTCATTTATAATATTTTTTTGTAATATATTTTTGTAATTATATACAGTCAACTTTTAGACTTAAATGTCCTGAATTTCACCTCTTTGTTTTAGAATCAACATTTTCTCTGTGTAGGAAAAAAACTCTCTGTTTGCCTGGCCCTTGTATTGGACTCATGGTAAACAACTGTTAATGCTTTCACCCTTGGTGAACAATAGTATATTGTAATAGTTTCAGAGGTCTGTTAGTTCATCACACTCTGCAGGTTTTGGTTAAGCTTTCAACCAGTTGAGTTCCCGTCTCATTATTGTTAAAATGTTTGAAAGTCGAAGTCCTATCTGGCTATTTGTTTGACTTTCTGTATATGCATTCTTCTCAACCTCAATATACAAATAGTCCTTGTTGACAGTTCAAACAGTCTTATTGTCTTGGAAAAGTCTTACTTCCCCCATTCTCTCCATTTCTTTAACTAGAATCCTTGATGGTTCAACCAAGACAAAATTAACTCTTAGCATCCGGCTATACTGAGCTGTTTGCCATATAATATTATGTCTTGATAAAGTCATATTTTTGAGACATAATTCAAAAGGTCCACAACAAATCCCCCTTTTTTTGGGGTACAGGCACGTGTAGAGGGGTGTCTGTATCGAAAAACATGAGTGGGACTTTTGGTTAGAGTGATCGTTCGTCTTCTCCGGTGAAGTGAATGAAATTATAAAGAAAAAATTTTTTTTTTTTTTTTTTAATAATAAAATGGCAGCGGTGATGCTGGTTGGTCCTCAACTTGACTCGGCGTCTTTAGATGGACACTTCTGATGACGATCCTGGTCTTGTGATGAGGCCGGCCTGGCCTGGCACATCCACCTTGGGGTCCATGGGTCCTCCGCACGACAGGTCTCGTAGACGGTCTCCTAGGCGGGTCATTTCCTCTGGACTGGCCCTTGGTGGCCTGGGACATCAGGTTATCGTCTCCGGATCGATCTCTGGCATCTGGTCTTTCCCACAGGACATTATAGCTTCCTTCTAGGGTCTGGTCATTGACACCTCCGATCGCCGGTCTGATCACAGTCTGGGCCTTCCTTTCTAAATTATCAAAATGAACAGTTTAAGTATTGGATATACATAAAATTATATTGCTGGATCCTGTAAGGCAAAGGATGAATTATATGTTCAAAGGAAATTTAATAATGATCTCAATATCTCCAGATAGGAACTGGTGGGTTAGTCTTCCAACAACTGCAATTGAGACTTTGGATGGCAAGCACGTAATTGGTTGATGTGCACCCATCTATCACTGATTACACCATACCGGGTAACCTGCAATTTATATGCGACCGGAGAGATTTTATCAATGATAGAGAACGGACCTTTCCAAGATGGAAGGAATTTCCGTTCCTTGATCTGGTCTCTTGCAAAGTTGTATAGATAGACCTTGTCACCAATCTCATATTCCTTCTTGGAGGTTTTGAGATCATAGTATGTCTTAGCACTAGTTGCAGCTCTTTCCAAATTTCGCTGGGCAAAGGCAAAAGCATATTGCAGATGTTTACGTAAATCCTCTATGTACTGGTGTGTGGTGGTGGCATTGATCAAATTTTGATCTGTAGTGCGATACAATAAGTGCTGGGGCAGTACCATCCGTCTACCTGTCATCAGTTCAAAAGATGACATTTTTGTAACTGTATTCGGAGTAGCCCTCAACGCCATCAGGACCAGCGGGAGTTTGACATCCCAATCTTTGCCTGTTTCCTTAACAAATTTCTTAAGGACGTTAACGATGGTCTGATTGTATCGTTCTACACCACCACTAGAGGCTGGCCGATAAGCGATATGCAATTTCCTTTTAACCCCCAAAATTTTCCACAATTTGGCCATCACTTCGCTAGTGAAGTGCGATCCTCTATCAGACTCTATCCTCTGTGGGAGACCAAAACGAGAAAATACATGATTTATTAGCAATGCAGCACATGTCTCGGAGCTATTATTTGGTGCTGGTATACATTCGACATACTTGGTGAATAAACATGTAACTGTTAACATATACCGATTTCCTCCTGAAGATTTTGTTACGGGCCCAATAAAATCCATTTGAAGGTCTGACCAAGGCATACATATCCCCCTCTTCTGGAGAGGTGCTCTGTGAGTTGGCTTGGTAGGTTGAAATTGGGGACATATTAGGCAACCTTGGCAGTATTCCTTCACATCACGTAACAGATGAGGCCAGTAGGCATAATCCCGCAGGATCTCATACGTGATCTTCTCTCCACGATGACCGGAAGTGGGAGCATCATGGGCATGCTGTAGCATCAAACCTCTAAATTTAAGTGGGACGACCCATTGTTGTACGCCACCCTTTGAGGTTCGTATCAACAATCCCTGGTATAAAGAGAATTGGGATTTGGATTTCATTAAGATACGTAAATCCTCCTTCCCACTACATACTTCCTTATTTATGGGATTTTGGTTGGGATCTTCTATATGACTATAAAATAAGCCAATTATTGGGTCTTCTTTTTGGGCAGTAATTAAATCCTCACTAGGAGAATCGTGACTCCACTGTAATGCATTTGGATCACCAGCTGTTCTGGCCTGTTGCCTGGTGACCGCTTCAACCTGTACGGTACCTACAAATTGGTCAATGTCTAACAGTTCACCGGTGATTGCCCCTTCCTTGGCTAGAGAATCGGCCAGATCGTTCCCTTCTTTCTCGGCACCTAGAACCTTGGAGTGGCCTTTGGTCTTCTTGAAGTGCAGGGTGAGATCATTGGACCTTACCAGTTCATCGATGTGACAAAAGAGCTTACCATGTTTCACGGGTTTGTGATTACTCTTGTTCATGTTGTTTCGCTTCCACCTAGGGAAATACTCCACAAAACTATTCCTGACATAATTGGAATCGGTTATGATGGCACACTCTCTGATGTTGAACTCTATAGCCATCTCAACTGCTCTAAGGATTGCAGTAAGTTCAGCAACCTGACTGCTTTTTGGTCCAAGTTTGTATCCCACAGAAATTGGCGTGACACCTTGGGTCCAAACGATTCCAATACCTGCCACTAGTTGGAGCTGTTCCCCATCCTTGTGATGAAAAGCACAACCATCCACATATACACACGGCAGCTGTTTACAGTATTCTTCATCGTAAACCTTGTAGGGGGAGAACAGTTGTTCTTCCAGAAAGTCAGTGTCCGGGGCCTCCATAGCAGGCGTAGTTGCGGAACAATCATGGAGCTCGGCTAGGCCCTGGGCTACTGGACTTTCCTTGTTCTGTTTGTACCGAATTTCAAGAGGCCACCCTTGCAAAGACAAAGTCCAAGCAGTGATGCGGCTATTAGACACATTTCCTCCCTTGATACGTTCACTCTTTAAATACTGTAAAGGCTGGTGTGCCGTTTCAACAATGATCCTCTCTCCCTGAATGTAACTGCGGAAATTCTGTAATGCCCACACGGTAGACAATAGAGCTTTTTCACAGTCACTGAACTTTACTTCAACCGGGGACAAAGTTTTACTGGCATAGGCAATCACCTTACTGACATCATCACGTTTCTGGTAAAGAACGGAACTCATACTTACCTGCGTAAACCCTGTCTCTAGATAGAAATTTTTACCCCCTTCGGGATATCCGAGACACGGGGCTTGTGTGAGACGTTCCTTTAATTCCTTCATGGCGTCCTCCTGTTTCTTACCCCACGACCATCTGACATCCTTCTTCAGTAGGTGAAGCAACGGCTTGCTTATCTCGGCGTAATTATCAATAAACTTACGCGAGTAGTTTACCATACCTAGGAATGATCTCAATTCTTTAAGGTTAGTAGGGACTTTACAGTTCAGAACCGCCTCAACCTTCTTCTTTTGTGGGTTCAAACCTTCAGCAGTAACTTCATGGCCTAGGAAGTTTACCTTCGTGCGACACCACTGGGCTTTTTGTAAAGACAGTTTAACTCCTGCTGCTTTTAATTGGCCCAGGACATGCCGAAGTTCTGTAATGTGTTTGGCCATATCAGTACTTTTGATCAGGATATCGTCCACATATGCCAACGTCCCCCTTTCGAAGGCGTCTGGCATGGCCTTGTGCATGAACACAGCAAATTCATGTCCGGAATTTATGAATCCGAAAGGCATTCGCACCCAACAATATTGTCGATTCCCAAAACTGAAGGCCAGTTTGTATTGGTCTTCCTCACTCACCTTTATGGTCCAATACCCCTGTGCACAATCCAAGGCTGTGAAAACTTGGGATCCTTGGAGCTGGGCGAGACATTGGTCTATGTATGGGACAGGCCATCCTGACATGTACACACGTTTGTTTAGCTGACGGAGGTCAGCGCACAGACGCCATTGTCCATTGGGTTTTAAGATACCCAGGATCGGGTGGTTGTAGGAGCTGTGGATGGGCCTAATTATACCCCTTTCATGTAACTTCCTGATAATCTCAGCTAGAGATTCATAGGAAGCTAATGGTAACCTATACTGTCTTACGAATACTGGTGGGGCATCTGGATCTGTTTGGATCCTAGCGATGTGTAGGTCAGTAGTCCCACAATCGTAAGAATCCTTGGCAAAGATCTCTTGGAATTCAAGGAGAAGCTCTCGGAGCAATTGTCGGTCGAGATCACTGGCACATGCATCGGCGAGGGCCACCATCTCTTCCACCAACTCCTTGAATCCAGGAAAGCTTTCCGGCTGACCTATCTCATATGCCTCTTCAAGTTTCGTGGTGAGGTCATTGGGTATGTGATGTGTGTGTGTGTTCTCCTGCCATCCAGGTTCTTTGGGGTACTCTTGTTCTTTGATTGGGTGATCAAAGACAATTGATGTCTCTTCGATTCGACAGGTGCCATCTTTAGAATCGAATGGATAAATGGACTCTATGGTGAAAATACCCTCTGGTAATGAATGGAATGTTTGTTCAATTAATTGTTCCTCCGACAAATATTCATCGGGGAGGAGTCCAATCACCTGGTTAGTGACCCCAAAGGTATAATATTCAGTCTCTACCGCTAGACCAATAAGGGTCTCTTTGGGTAAGACGATGTCCTGATTGGACAGATTATGTATGTAAATGTACATCGGGGATTGATGTGTGTTGACTAGGGGCGTGTGTGTAATGTTCAGTCCTTCCCCCTGCATTTTATGGGAGAGGCATACTAATGCATCTGACCCCTTCAGTCTATGTCCCTTTTTAACTTGGATGGGGAGTATGAAATTATTTATGCCCTTAGGAATTGTAATCTTTTGGGCTACCTGGACTTCAACAGCATAAGGCATCTGTTGCTGGGATTTTAAAGCTAAGTCCAGATTTTGGTATTTTTCGGGGTCCCCCTTTAGTCGACTCCATAAACAGTCATTAATTAGGTCGACTTGCATTGCAAAGCGATGTAATATATCGTTGCCAAAATAAATTTTAGTTTGGGGATTATCCAAGACTAGGAACACATGGGTGGCTGTTTTGTTTCCTACAGTGACGTTTAAGAGACACCTAGCCATTGAATTGTGATCATCAGAGTCATCAAGGGAGTCTGAAATCCAATGACGCTGAGGTGTGGAGAAACGGATCATTTCCATTTCGGTCAGGTGTTTTATCAGCCCATGGCTTACAAAGCTGTGTTCCTGTCTCAAATCTAGTTTGGCATATTTTGACCTATTAAGACCATTTATCCGGATGGGGATAAACAAGTCGCTGTTAACCCTTTCAATACCTGTCAAGAATTGGGTATGATCTCCCCCTTTTCTTGGTTTATCCTCCTGATGAAAAGATATCGTAAGGATGTCATCTTGGAGGGAAATATCTTTTATTTTCTCTTGGGGAATTCTAAAAATGTGTTCCTCATCTCTTCTGATAGGGTTATGGTCATCAGGTTTGATCACCGTTACATCAGGAAGTTGGCTGTTCCTGAAATGGATTTCTAATGATCCAGGCCTTTCTTCCACCAGGTGGCAGTGTTGTCGGGAATGGGGAGTTTTAAGTTTCCCATATTTAATTGGGGTATTTACCTGTGACCACAGTACTTGGTTCACACAGTCAACTATCGTGTTCAGCCTTTTTAGGAAGTCCATCCCAATTATCATGTGGTGCTGGGATATGCTAGCAATGATGATGGGGTGTCTCAGTTCCTTATTACTCAGTTTCAGTTTAAGCCAGGCGGTACCCATGACTTGTAACGGGTCTCCACCTACACCAATCAATGAGCTGTCAAAGCTTTTAAGTCTCGGCTTGGTGGGCATGACATTCGCCACTTTATCAAAATGTTCCTGTGACATGATGGTTGCTTGGGATCCAGTGTCTATTAGGCCGACAACAGGAAGATCACTGGCATCCTGCACCTGTACTGTGGCATAATATCTCCCATCAGATTCAGTCAGCTCACACATGAAATTAGTGTGGTTGAAGATCTGTGGGCCCTTCAATAACATATGACTAGCTCTTATCTCACCGCATGTGGTGGACACATTACCCTTATCCTCCCTGGTGGGATTCTTGGACTGTCTCAAGACAGAAGCACAACTGGAAGTTGGTGCTCCGTCTGGCTTGTCAATCCCGACGACTTCCGATGCCGCGACTATATTAGGGGCAATAGATGGACACTGAAAAACAGGAGAATCGTTAATAACCAACAACTGGTCCCCCTTTGCCTGAGAACTAGATTCTCTATTAGTAGGCGTGTCAGGGACGGTACACACATCTCCTGTCATTCGATTCAGTGTTCTCCCCTGTTGGTTTAAGGCTTGGTTGCCTATTAATTCTGTGACCCTTGGTTGGTCACAGGAGCTGCTCCTAAAAAAGGATTGGATGGAAATTGAGTGACAAGCCTGTCCATTTGTTCAGCCATTTTGCTGACCTGTGCCTCTATTTGCCCAATACGCTCAGAGGAGTCATTCTGTTGATTCTCCCTTTTCCTATACTTGCGCTTGTATTTTGGACGAGACTGGTAATGAGACTCAGAGTCAGAACTACTGCTCTGGTCCCGACGCCATTGTTCTCTCTGAGGTTTTGGGGTCTCCCTGTTATTAAAGGGAGCCTGGGGTACTGTATCCCCCCTTTGAGCCTGAGGGTGTTCTTGGCGTGGAGGAAATCTTTGGAAATCGGAGTTCTTATTAAAATTGGGATTCTTATTGTAATTATGGTTCCTGTTGAAATTGGGGTTCCCATAAAAATTCCCATGTTGGTTTTGGCGAGGATAATAGAACCTCCGAGGATACCATTGACTCCTTTGATTCTCATCACTGTACTGACCCTTACCATACTTTTTATTCTTCTCACTTCCACTACCGTAGTTCCCTGGCTTTTGTCTATCCTTTCTTACCCACTGGTTTTGGGGTGCAAAGTTATGGACCTCCTTCACTTGCTGGGTTTGAGGTACAAATCTAGGGGAACCATTGGTTTTACCCCCACGGACTACTTCCGCATATGATTTTTTTTCTGCCTGCAAATTTGGATTTGGAGGGGAAACGGTAGTGGCTGCTACTATCTTGGGGCTATTTTTAGGTTCTCTTTTTATCCCGCCCTCACTGGACTGTTGGATCGAGAATAAATAGTCACTCTCTCTCACCAACCAATCAAGAGAGCATCCCTTTCTGTAATCCTTTGCAAGTCCCAATTTTATGTAAGCAGGTAATGCTTCATAGAATAGTGTCTTGAATTCTGGCTGGTTAGGATTGGGATCCTTTTCAGCCAGGAAATAGGCATTTCTGAGGACAGCCATAAATTCTGCAGGGCTTTGGTGAGGACCACACTTTAAATTGTAGGCCGCAGCCTTGGCAGAGGTTACAGTTTTATAAGGCCCAAATTCCATGTGGCACTTATGTTTAACCTCTCTCCAGGACTGATTGGAATAGGCCCTCAAGGTCTCAAAGAATTGCCGGTATTTCTCTTCAAACACCCATGGCAGCAATTCTATTTTGGTGTGGTCATCTCTAATGCCCAGAATCTCTAACGTCTGTTCATATGTTTTCATGTGTTCGGTGATCTTAAGGGACCCTTTCTTAGAAAACATAGGAACAGTGTCCTTCAGGAACTTAATGACCTTTGGGGTGTCATATCTCCTGAATGACCCCTGGGATTTCCCTTCCTGCCTATATGAAACCTCATACTTTCCTTCTGAGCGCTCTGGAGTGTATCTTAAAAGCTTAGGAGGTGACCTATATTCTGACCCTGCCTCACTATCAGATACTTCGCTGTGATGCGGGTATCTCCGCTCATCAGCCTCCTGCTTGCCTGGGTTGGTCCGGTTTTGGACCCCAGAATTTATTTGGGCCGTCAACCTCATGATCTGCTCCTCCAGAGTTTTCTGCTCAGATTTTATCAATGTAAGTTCTGACTGGTCATGCTTATCCCCTGGGTGAACTTTAATTTTGACAGGAGATAACCTCTCTGATCTGAAGTACTCCACTTCATCTTTTAAGTCCTGATACTTCTCTTGAAGTTGTTTTAATTCCTGAAAGTTTCTTTCATACAGGTCCTGAGCACTTCGAAAGTCTCTGACCAATCTACCATAATCTTTCTGGGATTCGTCTAAACGAATACCGGCATGACCAAGCTTCCCTTTCAAAGACTCAATGTCCTGATTTTTGCTTTCTAACAAGAGGCGGGCCTCTGACAACTCTTCCCTTAGAGTCATGGTCCGCTGGGCAGCTCCAGTGGTCATAAACCATAACATGGGCCAAGCTTCTAGGAGAAGTCTGTCACGGCTTTTATCACTTTCTGCTCCAGCAAATGCTATTAAAAACCCAACAACCTGGCCCTTTTGGTTGAACAGGTCCTCAAAGGTACTCATAGCCTGCTTTTTCTCTTCATCCACAAATTCATTATTGCTATCCCCCAGACCTAATCTCTTGCGGAGATAATCTATTACTCCACACTCAACATACTTCTGCCAAGCACCGACAGCTTTCCGGGCTGGCTTCAGAGTTTCTTCCTCAATGCCTTGGGCCGCCATATTTTCCTCGTTATGATTGGAAGAGGTGGATCCGTGATTACTGGATGCCATTTTGATACAAAATATATGTTTGACAACGTGTACAAATATACAATCACCAGTGCGTTTTGTATTATGGTACGATTTCTATGAATCTCAGCAGTGCCTCCAAATTTATCCTGTGGTGGTTTATGTAAGGATATATATTATTTATAAAGGGCGTGTCCCTTTCCCTTAGATGAAATATTACAGTGCCTCCAGCCGTTAAAATACGGCAAATATTTAGTAAACCAATAATTTGGACACCTTGATAATTTGATCACCACTTATTATTATACCTTGAATTCTTTTAGCCAATATGATTTCGTACCATACACACAAAATTTGCCTTATAATAGATAAATATAAAAATTTATTTATGTACAAAAATTATATATATATTAACACAAAACGCAAAAGACTGGTGATAAATGAATACTGGTACACACAATCAAAAATATATCCTACCAATGTAAGACACAATGATAAGGTTTCTAACTAATTACATCAATATCACAATTTTAAATGATCTGATTATTTATTAAATTTATTAATAATTAATAATTTCGAATATCTCAAAGGTTATATTCTCACAAGCCGTGGCCATAGGATTGCAAGAAGCAAGCCCTTGATATATGATACTCTGGTTATTAATATTCAATAAATTATGAAATATGAAAAAAAAAATTATAATATGGCAATAAACAATTTTTAACAGTAAAACAGGATCTCTCTACATATATCTAACTACCCAATATTGTTGTGATACACTAAGGTAATTTTATGATTCCACACAACAGAGAAAATAGGTAATACAAAATCAAATAAACATCTCACCACACCCGGAATTCAGACTAGGCAACTCTCCCGTGGATTTAGCTGGCAGTGGAACGCCTTTAGACTGATATTATAGGGCAAGTGATAGATATTCAGTAGGGGAGAATGTAGGAAGTTATAAGATTAGAGGTTTAGAAATTTAGTTAAAGTTTTAGGAAGTTTTAAAGGATGGAAGAGTAGTTATTCAGCAGAGATCTTCTTCAGATGTCAGGGTCTTCTTTTGATGAGGTCTCTTCTTTTTGAGGTTTTTCTTGATGAGCTTTTTTTTTTTTTAAAGGTACAAGGGCTTTTATATCCACTAATCCATTGTTCTAAGATACCTTCCCACCAGGCTTCCTGATTGGCTAGTTGAGAAATGTGTGTACATGAGCTATTTCTCACCTGCCCGCCAGGTGGCGGTCATGTATCATAGAACAATTTGAGCATTTGAGATGACTCACCTTGGGTGGAATCTTAAGGTAATTTCAGGAATTAAATATACGGCTTTTTCCAGATATAGCAGTGATCATACCTATAATATTCTAAATAGGGACCATGGAATATAGGTGTATATTCAGTTATTCCTTCTTGAAGTACCATCCTGTTTGTTTCCTGATAAGACATGTAACTAATGCTAGTTTATAATACATCTTACTTCCCATCATCTCAATACTCAAGTTAGTGATAAATAGTTCCCATTCCTGAATATTTAGTGGTGTGTAAAATCCATAACATCTCATTTATAATATGTTTTTGTAATATATTTTTGTAATTATATACAGTCAACTTTTAGACTTAAATGTCCTGAATTTCACCTCTTTGTTTTAGAATCAACATTTTCTCTGTGTAGGAAAAAAACTCTCTGTTTGCCTGGCCCTTGTATTGGACTCATGGTAAACAACTGTTAATGCTTTCACCCTTGGTGAACAATAGTATATTGTAATAGTTTCAGAGGTCTGTTAGTTCATCACACTCTGCAGGTTTTGGTTAAGCTTTCAACCAGTTGAGTTCCCGTCTCATTATTGTTAAAATGTTTGAAAGTCGAAGTCCTATCTGGCTATTTGTTTGACTTTCTGTATATGCATTCTTCTCAACCTCAATATACAAATAGTCCTTGTTGACAGTTCAAACAGTCTTATTGTCTTGGAAAAGTCTTACTTCCCCCATTCTCTCCATTTCTTTAACTAGAATCCTTGATGGTTCAACCAAGACAAAATTAACTCTTAGCATCCGGCTATACTGAGCTGTTTGCCATATAATATTATGTCTTGATAAAGTCATATTTTTGAGACATAATTCAAAAGGTCCACAACAGTATTGTGATATACGGACCGCTACAGGAGCAGCATGGGGGCTGCTATGTGCCACTATGTGCAGTGGGGTCTGGAAAGTTGTCCAGGAAATTTGGATTTAGTCCAATTTTTTCATTTTTCATGAAAAGGTACACTTACTCTCTAAAGAGACCCTGTCACCAACCTAAAAAAAGTAGTAGCACAGAAAAAGGTATTTTTCTTACTCATTGTTTTGTTTGGTTATAATAAATCTGAACTCCAGGTTTTTGCATAGTAACATTAGTCCAGCTTGGACCAAAGTCAGTATGCATATTCCATACCTGGTTGATCCCTGTGGAAGCGGAAATCACTACAGTAGCTTCCATGATCTTGCTGTCTTCCAGATCCCGTGCTGAGCAGCTGCCCTGCTGCATAGTGAACATAGGGGGTCACTTGCTTGGCATGGACACCATTCAGAGAACAGTTTGCACATTCTCAGTGCATGCAAAGTGTTCTCTAATTGAACAAGTTGGAGAGGCACCTTTATGATCTCCACCTCATCTAATTGTGCAATATGCTTCTGAACGTCCTAGAAAATTCCACTACTCCAGGAAGAGTCCATTCCTGAGCTCAGCCCCCTCCTTCCTTGCATGTCATACCCCTCTATTCTATATCTAATTACTGTCTGTGCTGGCCTAGCTCCTCTGGCCCTCTTCCTCAACTTCCTACGTAGCCTTTTATGTAGCGGCTAGAGGAAGAATGAAGGGCAATACTATAAATTGTCACTTAGGTAACAGCTCTGACTCTGCTGTGGATGCTGACATCACATCCAAGAGGGTGGGACCCAGCAGTAGTTTCAGGGCTTTTGAATGTCTACACAAGGGAGGCTATTACAGGCAAATAACATGCTTAAAACACGTAAAATAAAAAAAATCCTATGGAAAATATTTTGTTGAAATGAATGGTCTGGTGACAAAGTCTCTTTAAAGTTTATTTCAAGTTAGTTTTGAATAAATTGGGAAGTGGTTTGAGCCTCTGTTAGGCTTTTATTGCTGTGAATCACTGGTAAGATTTTTTAATCGCTTATGGCGGTTCACACCATGAATAACACAGGAACGCACTGCATGCAAAACGCACTCTATTTGCGATCTGCAGCGGGTGTCAGTACAAAGTTAATGACATCCCAAACGCAGTTTGCAAATGTAGTGTGTTTGCACCGAATCACTTGGTACTTTTGTTTTGTTTGTTGTCCGATTGCAATGCGTTTTAAAAAGCACTATATGGGCTTTTTTTCCTCCAATTATACTTACCTAGGTATAATCCGGTATATATTAGTTTAGTTTATTATATAGTATTGCGCTGCATTTTTGTATATAATTATTTGTATGTGGGAACACTTTACATGTTAGCTGCAATATTTGTTTATATTGATTTGGATAGGTCATATTGCACTGTAGGTTTTCACTTATTAGTATTCTATCAGTAAGAGGGGGAAATGTAAGCTCTGCCCATACAGATGCAGAAATTGGCTTCGTTTATTACAGGTATTTATATATCGCCAACCTGTGCTTCCCGGGTGCACGAAAACACCAAGATTGGACGCACGGGCTGGATGCCCAGTGTACATGTAGGGTTCTTACGTATCAATTTGGGGGGACATAAAATGACAGTAACAATGGCTGCTTATACCAGTGAAATTCACTGGTATAAGTAATCAAAGTGAGTCAAAAAATGTATTGCTCCGGTCACAGTATGTTAAACAAAATAATAAAAAAAAAATGTAATAAAAGAATTGAAAAAAAACCTTCTTTTTTGTGTTCATACTGTTACCAGTCAGTGTCCTTGATCAGTACCACACCCGTTAAATGATGAATGATGATTATATATATATATATATAAAAAAAATGTACAACTTCAAAAAACTCACATGCCCGATAGTTTGGACTATGTACTTTACAAGAAGGGTCATTTGGGGAATATTTGTACTGTCCTGGAGTTTTGAGATCGTCCGTCAGTACATCAGGATTGATCGATATTCAGATATAGATCCCATAGTTTGTGGACTCTATAGCGTTCCTAAAGACAAAATAATATACACAGATTTGGGTTATTTTCACCAAAGAAATGTAGCAAAATACATTTTGGCCTAAATTTATGAAGAAAGATTATTCATTTGCAAAATTTTATAACAGAAACAAAGAAAAATGTGTTTTTTTTTCATAATTTTTGGTCTTTTTTTCATTTATTTTTCATTTATTTAGCAATGAATAAAAAACCCCAGTGGTGATTAAATACCGCCAAAAGAAAGCTCTACTTGTGTGTAAAAATTATAAAAATGTAATATTGGTACAGTGTTGCATGACCGCGCAATTGTCATTGAAAATGCGACTGCCCTGAAAATGGGCCTGGGCAGGAAGGGGGTAAAAGTGCCCGGTATTGAAGTGGTTAAACACTCCACAGCTGAGTAGTCTCCATTCACACCATGCCTGTTGAGCTTTGTTGTGCAATGCAGCGGCAATCTGAAAACCATTGTTCCCAATAGGCCCAGTTCCCACTAACGCACTTTGGGTGGCTGTGCACCGGGTGACAATGAAACCGGCTGCATTTAGAGGGTTAGCTCAGCTTTACTAAAAAACTGCCTATGCAGATAAGGGGCGTCCGTAGGTAAAAACAAACTGTGTGCCTCTGACTAAAGCTGAATAATGCCCTTGCTATAGGTGTAGGCCATTTACATACCACATGAGGCCTGACTGGAATACTCCCAGGGCGTTGCTAGGTGAGGCCTAGTCGTTACCGTGCACCTCCTACATCACAGGAGTGAGGTCTCCAGCACTGAGCTCAGAGCTACTGCATCAGGGAGAGGGAGCGCATGTGAGGGGGTTTGGAAAAGAGAAAAAGCTCATTCCTGTGATGGAGGAGGTGAGAAATAATGACTAGGCCTCGCTTAGCAACGTCCTGGGAGTATTCCAGTCAGGCCTCATGAGGTATGTAAATGGCCTACACCTATAGCAAGGGCATTATTCAGCTTTAGTCAGAGGCACAGTGTTTGTTTTTATCTACAAATGCCCCTTATCTGCGGTAGGCAGGTTTTCCTGTAAGCCCGGTTCACATATATTATTATTATACAGTATTTATAAAGCGCCCATAGTTCGCTCAGCGCTGTACATTACAAAGGGGGACAGAACATGTGACAGAACAATAACAATACAATGCAAAACATGAGGGGATTGAGGGCCCTGCTCTTTCGAGCTTACAATCTAGGAGGGAGGGGATGCGGACTAGATGCGTTTTGAACCTCATCCGATTTGCATAACGTGAACCAAACCAGTTTTCTATGGAGCCAGTTCACATATGTGAGGGCCGGCCGCAGTGCAATTTTAGAAGGAGTCAGGTACAATTTTCAGTCCGGTTCAGGTGCGATTTCCAGTATCGCACACTTTAAAAATTTGCACCCGAACCCCAGAACGAATTTGCACAAAACTCTTTTTAACCGTTTCCATATCGGGCACTTTTACCCCCTTCCTGCCCAGGCCATTTTTCAGGTTTCAGCACTCTCACACTTTTGAATGACAATTGCGCGGTCATACAACATTGTACCCAAACTAAAATTTTATCATTTTCTTCACACAACTAGAGCTTTCTTTTGGTGGTATTTAATCACCGCTGGGGTTTTTATTTTTTGCTAAATTAACAAAAAAAGGCCAAAAATTTTGAAAAAAAAACACGTTTTTCTATGTTTCTGTTATAAACGTTTGCAAATAAATAATTTTTCTTCATAAATTTAGGCCAAAATGTATTCTACTACATGTCTTTGGTGAAAATAACCCAAATTAGGATGTGTTATTTAGTTTGTAGCAAAGTTATAGAGTTCACAAACTATGGGATAGATGTGAATATTGATCAGTCCTGAAGTACTGACGGCCAATCTAATTTCTTGAGGTCCAAGAATGTCAGAATAGTAGATATCCCCCAAATGACCCCTTTTGGAAAGTAGACAGTCCGATGTACTTCATAAGAGGCATGGCGAGTTTTTTGAAGTTGTATTTTTTTTTTGTCATAATTTTTCGGAAAATTAAAAAATTAAAATAATTATTTTCACTATTTTTTTTTTTACATACTGTCACCAGTGCAGTACAGCGTCGTCATATAACTGGCATGGCGGTGATCAGGGACACTGGCTGGTGAGAGTATGAAAAAAAAATATAGAATTGTTTTTTTTTTTTTCATTATTTTTAATTTTTTATTACATTTTTTTCCTTTTATTTACGATTTTTTTCTTCATATTTCACTATGACCAAAGTAGTACAATTTGCATATAGCAAAGAATTAGTTTGCTATAAGCAAGCATTTACCTGAATGACATCGATTCATTCAGGGTTTTTTTTTTTTTTTGTGCTTAGCTGTGATTTGGCCACAGCTAATCACATGACACAGCTGGGCTGTGATTAGCCCAGCTTGTGCATGTGATTGCTGTGACCAATCACAGCTAAACACACTAGTATACAATGGATGGCATGAATGAAGCCATCCATTGTATACAACTGTCATGTGACCTGCTGTGATTGGTCACAGCAGCTCACATGGTACGGGCAATGGGGCTGGTACTCAGATCTGTCATCGGCCGTCTCCAAGGTACACAGCCGGTGACAGATCACACCACTGCGCGGCTCTGCAGGCGCGCAAACTGCGCATGCCCGGGAGGACGTCATATGAGGTCCACCCGGAATGCTAATGGCTTTTGCCGGCCGCCATTCAGCCATTGGCCGGGCAGCTAATGGTTAAAAATCGTACTGAAACCAGCCCCGCACATATGTGAACCCGGTCTAAAGGTGAACTAACCCCTTAAACGCAGCTGCCGCATACTACAATGTGTCACAGCGCCCTGCAGTGTAAGCCCTGGGTAACACTCATGTAATCTGATGCCTTCCAGAACGCATAGATTGGCATGTGAAGGGAGATAACATGGCTTTCTATAGAGGTCGTTCACACCTACACGCTCCAAACGCAATGCAATTTCGAAGGCCTGGTTCACACCTATGCATTTTTCAGTGCGTTTTCAGTTTTTGCAGAAACGCACTGCAGTCCATTTAACATGGTTTCCTATGGGTCATGTTCATATCTGTGCGTTTTTTGAAAAGAGTCAGGGACTTTTTTCCCCCACGGCAGGTTGCATTTTTGGTTCCATAGACTTCTATAGATACGCATGAAAAACGCTTGCGGGTTTGTTGATTTTTTGTTGGTTTCTGCCACATGACAACATACACCTCCCAAAAATGCATCAAAAACTTGTGTTAAAAAAAAATGGGAAAATAATCAGCTGCATCCTGCATATGTGTGAACCCTGCCTAAAAGGGTCCTGTGCGTGTTTGGTGCGATGCAGTGCGTTCTTGAGCCCCATAGACTTGAATGGAAAAAGCAGTGAAAACACATAGGTGTGCAAAGCCATGCGATTTCATTGTGAGATACACCTCTTTCTAATGTCACAAAATTAGCCAGAACAGAAAGCGCAGCAGAATTGCTTCTTAAATCGCACTTGAAAACGCATAGAAATCCCACCACATCAGTGTAACCAGGGCTAAAAAAAATATATATATTTTCCCTTGTGTTGCGGAAAACGAGCACATCGGATAAGTGCGTTTAACATGCGTCAGTGTGGGCTAATTACAAAGCATGCATCCTCTCTATTTTTCTTCAACTTAAATAAGGGCGTGTGCGTTTAGGTGTGTTCTGGTGCGTTTTTAATGCGTTTTACTGTCGAGTTCAGTGCAGAAAAATGCAGCATGTTTACTTTTTCTTTCTGGAACTGGAGCGCCCTGCAACCGACCTCACTGGTGTGAACGATGCCATTGGAAACCATATAACCTACTATCCATGCGTTTTTGATGCAGAAAAGAATGGACAGCATGTGGTGTGAACTTGGCTCTGACACTAGCTTGACACCTATGCAGGTTGCGATTGCTGCTTTTTTCCTCCATGGTTTGCGCTTTTCACATGGGTTTATAATGCAGTTTGCTTTTTTTGGGATGTGGTAATGTTGCTGGGGGGAGGTGTCTGCTGTCATGCAGGAAACTCGGCAAAAACACGCGTACATTGCTTTTGCTTGCGTTTTTGATGCGTTTCCTTTGAAGTCTATAGAACCACAAACACAACCTGCTGGGGGCAAAAAAAGTCCCTGACCCTTTCCAAACAACGCAGCCACTTGAAAATGCACATAGGTGACCCAGACCCATAAGGAATCATTGTAAATGGACTGCAGTGTGTTTCTGAAAAACGGAAAGCGCGTTGGAAACGGCGTCGATGTGAACCTAGCCTCAAGATGATCTGCACAAATCTCGGCACGCTTTCAGTCTCCACCCCCCTTCATCTATGTCCAAGCATTACTGATAGCAATTAGAGATGAGCGAAGAAATGAAAAATTCGATTCGACTGATTCGGCGAATTCGTGGACAATATTCGATTCGAGTCGAATAAATTCGCTGTGAATTTAACTTAAAAAAGGGTGTTTCTAGGCTTCAGAGAGACTTAATATTAGTGCAGAACACTGTACCTTTAATTTAAATGCCCTTGGAGTCTGCTGGGGAAGAGAAATAATACTGTCTGTCAGTATGACATGCAGATGAGTGCCGTCGATCTTAGAATCACTGCACACTTCACTCCTTTGGCCAGTCACGGGGCCAAAACCAGTGTTTGGAGCCACAGTGTGGCGGTGGAGGCAGCAGCAATGGGAGGCCATACAGCAACCTATGACAAAATGGAAACCAGCAGGAGCGTGAGGAGACCTGAAAGTGGCACATGGCAGAGTGGGAGCAATGGGAGGCGGTACAGGGACCCAGGTCACACTGTGGGCCCAGCAGCAGCGTGACCAGGCGGTACGGGGGCCCATGGCCGATATGGGGCTTGGTGGCACCTATGGAAGGCCTGTAATCTGCCAGCAACCTATGACAAAATGGAACCCTGGGCTGGGGCAGGCAGAACCGCCGTATCTTTATCACGTTTTTCACAGGCCACCGAATGGCGACGCTGCATATGCTGACGCAACGCTGTAGTCCCAACATGGGCCCCCTGGCCACGCTTGACTTTCTGGCCACATAGTCGACATACGGCTACGTTTACTTCCTCGGGCGGCTTGACGAAAACTTGCCACACCGCCGAGTAGGAAACTTTGCACCCGCTACTCCTCACTGGCTGACTGCTACTTCCTCCGTGCACACCGGCACCACTACTGGCTGTGGTGGTAGGCTGCAGTGGAGCTGCTGCTCTACTCCGTGGCCGTTTGCCTCCACTGACACAGCTGCGACCCTGCTGCCTCCTGGCAGCAGCAATGGGAGGCCGTACAGGGACCCAGGTCACACTGTGGGCCCAGCAGCAGCGTGACCAGGCGGTACGGGGGCCCATGGCCGATATGGGGCCTGGCGGCACCTATGGGAGGCCGCTAATCTGCCAGCAACCTATGACAAAATGGACAACCGCAGGAGTGTGAGGAGATTTCAAAGAGGTACATGGCAGAGTGGAAGCAATGGGAGGCCGTACAGGGACCCAGGTCACACTGTGGGACCAGCATCAGCGTGAACAGGCGGTACGGGGGCCCATGGCCGATTTGACCTCATTCATCCCATAGTCCTGCCGACTCACGAATAGCGTGGCCTCCTCAAAGGGCCTGAGCAAGCGCAGGTGTCACACATGAGCTGACAATGGCTGACATCTAAGTTACACAGGGAATACCTTTATCCGCTTTTAACATCAGGAAATCTGTGATGGCCTTTAGCTGTTCGTAAAGGCGGTCTAACATATGTAGGGTTGAATTACACCTTGTTGCAACGTCACAGCATGAGGAGTCGGTACGGGGGCCCATGGCAGATTACATGTCTGGCAGCAGCAATGGGAGGCCCGTAATCTGCCAGCACCCTATGTCAAAAAATTCAACACACCAGCAGTGTGAGGAGACCTGAAAGTGGCACATGGCAGAGTGTGGCGATGGAGACAGCAGCAATGGGAGGCCGTACAGGGACCCATGAGAGACTCTGGACCTAGCAGCAGCATGAGGAGGCGGTATATAGGGGCCTATGGCAGATTAGGGGCCTGGCAGCAGCTATGGGAGGCCCGTAATCTGCCAGCACCCTATGTCAAAAAATTAAACACACCAGCAGTGTGAGGAGACCTGAAAGTGGCACATGGCAGAGTGTGGCGATGGAGACAGCAGCAATGGGAGGCCGTACAGGGACCCATGAGAGACTCTGGACCTAGCAGCAGCATGAGGAGGCGGTATATAGGGGCCTATGGCAGATTAGGGGCCTGGCAGCAGCTATGGGAGGCCCGTAATCTGCCTGCACCCTATGTCAAAAAATTTAACACACCAGCAGTGTGAAGAGACCTGAAAGTGGCACATGGCAGCAGAGTGTGGCGATGGAGACAGCAGCAATGGGAGGCCGTACAGGGACCCATGAGAGACTCTGGACTTGGCAGCAGCATGAGGAGGCGGTATATAGGGGCCCATGGCAGATTAGGGGCCTGGCAGCAGCTATGTGAGGCCCGTAATCTGCCTGCACCCTATGTCAAAAAATTTAACACACCAGCAGTGTGAAGAGACCTGAAAGTGGCACATGGCAGCAGAGTGTGGCGATGGAGACAGCAGCAATGGGAGGCCGTACAGGGACCCATGAGAGACTCTGGACTTGGCAGCAGCATGAGGAGGCGGTATATAGGGGCCCATGGCAGATTAGGGGCCTGGCAGCAGCTATGTGAGGCCCGTTATCTTGCAGCACCCTATGTCAAAAAATTAAACACACCAGCAGTGTGAAGAGACCTGAAAGTGGCACATGGCAGCAGAGTGTGGCGATGGAGACAGCAGCAATGGGAGGCCGTACAGGGACCCATGAGAGACTCTAGACTTGGCAGCAGCATGAGGAGGCGGTATATAGGGGCCCATGGCAGATTAGGGGCCTGGCAGCAGCTATGTGAGGCCCGTAATCTGCCTGCACCCTATGTCAAAAAATTTAACACACCAGCAGTGTGAAGAGACCTGAAAGTGGCACATGGCAGCAGAGTGTGGCGATGGAGACAGCAGCAATGGGAGGCCATACAGGGACCCATGAGAGACTCTAGACTTGGCAGCAGCATGAGGAGGCGGTATATAGGGGCCCATGGCAGATTAGGGGCCTGGCAGCAGCTATGTGAGGCCCGTAATCTGCCTGCACCCTATGTCAAAAAATTTAACACACCAGCAGTGTGAAGAGACCTGAAAGTGGCACATGGCAGCAGAGTGTGGCGATGGAGACAGCAGCAATGGGAGGCCGTACAGGGACCCATGAGAGACTCTAGACTTGGCAGCAGCATGAGGAGGCGGTATATAGGGGCCCATGGCAGATTAGGGGCCTGGCAGCAGCTATGTGAGGCCCGTAATCTGCCTGCACCCTATGTCAAAAAATTTAACACACCAGCAGTGTGAAGAGACCTGAAAGTGGCACATGGCAGCAGAGTGTGGCGATGGAGACAGCAGCAATGGGAGGCCGTACAGGGACCCATGAGAGACTCTAGACTTGGCAGCAGCATGAGGAGGCGGTATATAGGGGCCCATGGCAGATTAGGGGCCTGGCAGCAGCTATGTGAGGCCCGTTATCTTGCAGCACCCTATGTCAAAAAATTAAACACACCAGCAGTGTGAAGAGACCTGAAAGTGGCACATGGCAGCAGAGTGTGGCGATGGAGACAGCAGCAATGGGAGGCCGTACAGGGACCCATGAGAGACTCTAGACTTGGCAGCAGCATGAGGAGGCGGTATATAGGGGCCCATGGCAGATTAGGGGCCTGGCAGCAGCTATGTGAGGCCCGTAATCTGCCTGCACCCTATGTCAAAAAATTTAACACACCAGCAGTGTGAAGAGACCTGAAAGTGGCACATGGCAGCAGAGTGTGGCGATGGAGACAGCAGCAATGGGAGGCCGTACAGGGACCCATGAGAGACTCTGGACTTGGCAGCAGCATGAGGAGGCGGTATATAGGGGCCCATGGCAGATTAGGGGCCTGGCAGCAGCTATGTGAGGCCCGTTATCTTGCAGCACCCTATGTCAAAAAATTAAACACACCAGCAGTGTGAAGAGACCTGAAAGTGGCACATGGCAGCAGAGTGTGGCGATGGAGACAGCAGCAATGGGAGGCCGTACAGGGACCCATGAGAGACTCTAGACTTGGCAGCAGCATGAGGAGGCGGTATATAGGGGCCCATGGCAGATTAGGGGCCTGGCAGCAGCTATGTGAGGCCCGTAATCTGCCTGCACCCTATGTCAAAAAATTTAACACACCAGCAGTGTGAAGAGACCTGAAAGTGGCACATGGCAGCAGAGTGTGGCGATGGAGACAGCAGCAATGGGAGGCCATACAGGGACCCATGAGAGACTCTAGACTTGGCAGCAGCATGAGGAGGCGGTATATAGGGGCCCATGGCAGATTAGGGGCCTGGCAGCAGCTATGTGAGGCCCGTAATCTGCCTGCACCCTATGTCAAAAAATTTAACACACCAGCAGTGTGAAGAGACCTGAAAGTGGCACATGGCAGCAGAGTGTGGCGATGGAGACAGCAGCAATGGGAGGCCATACAGGGACCCATGAGAGACTCTAGACTTGGCAGCAGCATGAGGAGGCAGTATATAGGGGCCCATGGCAGATTAGGGGCCTGGCAGCAGCTATGTGAGGCCCGTAATCTGCCTGCACCCTATGTCAAAAAATTTAACACACCAGCAGTGTGAAGAGACCTGAAAGTGGCACATGGCAGCAGAGTGTGGCGATGGAGACAGCAGCAATGGGAGGCCGTACAGGGACCCATGAGAGACTCTAGACTTGGCAGCAGCATGAGGAGGCGGTATATAGGGGCCCATGGCAGATTAGGGGCCTGGCAGCAGCTATGTGAGGCCCGTAATCTGCCTGCACCCTATGTCAAAAAATTTAACACACCAGCAGTGTGAAGAGACCTGAAAGTGGCACATGGCAGCAGAGTGTGGCGATGGAGACAGCAGCAATGGGAGGCCGTACAGGGACCCATGAGAGACTCTGGACTTGGCAGCAGCATGAGGAGGCGGTATATAGGGGCCCATGGCAGATTAGGGGCCTGGCAGCAGCTATGTGAGGCCCGTAATCTGCCTGCACCCTATGTCAAAAAATTAAACACACCAGCAGTGTGAAGAGACCTGAAAGTGGCACATGGCAGCAGAGTGTGGCGATGGAGACAGCAGCAATGGGAGGCCGTACAGGGACCCATGAGAGACTCTAGACTTGGCAGCAGCATGAGGAGGCGGTATATAGGGGCCCATGGCAGATTAGGGGCCTGGCAGCAGCTGTGTGAGGCCCGTAATCTGCCTGCACCCTATGTCAAAAAATTTAACACACCAGCAGTGTGAAGAGACCTGAAAGTGGCACATGGCAGCAGAGTGTGGCGATGGAGACAGCAGCAATGGGAGGCCATACAGGGACCCATGAGAGACTCTAGACTTGGCAGCAGCATGAGGAGGCGGTATATAGGGGCCCATGGCAGATTAGGGGCCTGGCAGCAGCTATGTGAGGCCCGTAATCTGCCTGCACCCTATGTCAAAAAATTTAACACACCAGCAGTGTGAAGAGACCTGAAAGTGGCACATGGCAGCAGAGTGTGGCGATGGAGACAGCAGCAATGGGAGGCCGTACAGGGACCCATGAGAGACTCTAGACTTGGCAGCAGCATGAGGAGGCGGTATATAGGGGCCCATGGCAGATTAGGGGCCTGGCAGCAGCTATGTGAGGCCCGTAATCTGCCTGCACCCTATGTCAAAAAATTTAACACACCAGCAGTGTGAAGAGACCTGAAAGTGGCACATGGCAGCAGAGTGTGGCGATGGAGACAGCAGCAATGGGAGGCCGTACAGGGACCCATGAGAGACTCTAGACTTGGCAGCAGCATGAGGAGGCGGTATATAGGGGCCCATGGCAGATTAGGGGCCTGGCAGCAGCTATGTGAGGCCCGTTATCTTGCAGCACCCTATGTCAAAAAATTAAACACACCAGCAGTGTGAAGAGACCTGAAAGTGGCACATGGCAGCAGAGTGTGGCGATGGAGACAGCAGCAATGGGAGGCCGTACAGGGACCCATGAGAGACTCTAGACTTGGCAGCAGCATGAGGAGGCGGTATATAGGGGCCCATGGCAGATTAGGGGCCTGGCAGCAGCTATGTGAGGCCCGTAATCTGCCTGCACCCTATGTCAAAAAATTTAACACACCAGCAGTGTGAAGAGACCTGAAAGTGGCACATGGCAGCAGAGTGTGGCGATGGAGACAGCAGCAATGGGAGGCCGTACAGGGACCCATGAGAGACTCTGGACTTGGCAGCAGCATGAGGAGGCGGTATATAGGGGCCCATGGCAGATTAGGGGCCTGGCAGCAGCTATGTGAGGCCCGTTATCTTGCAGCACCCTATGTCAAAAAATTAAACACACCAGCAGTGTGAAGAGACCTGAAAGTGGCACATGGCAGCAGAGTGTGGCGATGGAGACAGCAGCAATGGGAGGCCATACAGGGACCCATGAGAGACTCTAGACTTGGCAGCAGCATGAGGAGGCGGTATATAGGGGCCCATGGCAGATTAGGGGCCTGGCAGCAGCTATGTGAGGCCCGTAATCTGCCTGCACCCTATGTCAAAAAATTTAACACACCAGCAGTGTGAAGAGACCTGAAAGTGGCACATGGCAGCAGAGTGTGGCGATGGAGACAGCAGCAATGGGAGGCCGTACAGGGACCCATGAGAGACTCTGGACTTGGCAGCAGCATGAGGAGGCGGTATATAGGGGCCCATGGCAGATTAGGGGCCTGGCAGCAGCTATGTGAGGCCCGTAATCTGCCTGCACCCTATGTCAAAAAATTAAACACACCAGCAGTGTGAAGAGACCTGAAAGTGGCACATGGCAGCAGAGTGTGGCGATGGAGACAGCAGCAATGGGAGGCCGTACAGGGACCCATGAGAGACTCTGGACTTGGCAGCAGCATGAGGAGGCGGTATATAGGGGCCTATGGCAGATTAGGGGCCTGGCAGCAGCTATGTGAGGCCCGTAATCTGCCTGCACCCTATGTCAAAAAATTAAACACACCAGCAGTGTGAAGAGACCTGAAAGTGGCACATGGCAGCAGAGTGTGGCGATGGAGACAGCAGCAATGGGAGGCCGTACAGGGACCCATGAGAGACTCTGGACCTAGCAGCAGCATGAGGAGGCGGTATATAGGGGCCTATGGCAGATTAGGGGCCTGGCAGCAGCTATAGGAGGCCCGTAATCTGCCAGCACCCTATGTCAAAAAATTAAACACACCAGCAGTGTGAGGAGACCTGAAAGTGGCACATGTTTGAGGCATGATTCATGGCGGATTTAGTCAGTTGTGTCAGGAACTGGTGGTTTGAAATCCAGACTAATCCACGCCTGATTCATTTTCACAAACGTGAGTCTCTCCACACTTTGGGTGGACAGTCGTGTCCTCCGCGGAGTTACAATACCTCCTGCCGCACTAAACACGCGCTCCGATGCCACGCTACTGGCCGGGCATGACAGCCTTTCAAGGGCAAATTCAGCTAGTTGGGGCCAAAGGTCAAGTTTCGTTGCCCAGTAGTCAAGGGGATTGTCTACCTCGGTTGGCAGGGTGCTGTCCAAGTAGGCCCAAGCCTGTTGTTTGAGCTCCTGCTCCAGGTCCACCTGATGCTGCTGCTGCTGCTGCGGCTGGTTAGTAGTTTCCTCACTGCGCTGGTGAAGAAAGCTACTCATCATCGACTGCAGACTGAGGCAGCCGCTGCTGGTGGAGCTGCCACTGCTCCTACCACCCCACCCCTCCCCTGCTGCCATGCCAGCGGAACGCGAGCGCACAGGGCCCACAGTGTCTGAGGATGGACGTTGGCGCACAAAGGCAGAGACCAACTGACTACATAGGTGGTTTTTATAGTACGTAATTTTGGCCTCCCTCTCAGCAGGTGTGAAAAAGGCCACCATTTTGGACCGGTAGCGAGGGTCCAACAAGGTGGACAGCCAAAAGTCATCCCTCTGTCTGATGGTTATTATTCGGCTGTCGCTACGCAAGCAACCGAGCATGCTATGGGCCATTTGTGCCAAGGAATGCGAGGGACTCCCTGCCTCCATCTCCACAGCATACTGCCACGGTGCGTCTGGGTCCTCTGTCTCCTCCTCCTCCTCCTCTACCAGATGCTCCTGCTCCTCCACTGCTGTCCGCTGAGTGGAAAAACCACCCATTTCACTCAATAATTCCTGAGCACAAATGTCCTCCTCTACCTCCTCCTCTTCTTCCTGTCCTGCCCCCACAGGGGTCATGTGGCGTTGACATCTGTGCGCCACGTCTACCGCACCCTGACCAGCCATTGTTAACAGCATTTGTTCCAGGACGTGCAACAGAGGAATGACGTCGTTCATCCCATAGTCCTGCCGACTCACGAATAGCGTGGCCTCCTCAAAGGGCCTGAGCAAGCGGCAGGTGTCACGCATGAGCTGCCAATGGCTGACATCTAAGTTACACAGGGGAGTACCTTTATCCGCTTGTAACATCAGGAAATCGGTGATGGCCTTTCGCTGCTCGTAAAGGCGGTCTAACATGTGTAGGGTTGAATTCCACCTTGTTGCAACATCGCAGATCAGGCGATGCTGTGGAATTCCGTTCTGCCGCTGCAGCTCAATGAGGGTGTTCTTTGCGGTGTAGGAATGGCTGAAATGCATGCACAGTTTACGTGACATTTTAAGGATGTCTTGCAGTGGGATGGTGGATTTTAGGAACCGCTTGACAACCAGATTGAACACGTGAGCCATGCATGGCGCATGGCACAACCTTCCTTGATGCAGAGCAGACACCATGTTCTTTCCGTTGTCAGTCAACATGGTTCCGATTTTTAGTTTGCGCGGAGACAGCCATCTGTCGATTTCTCTGTTCATTACACTCAGCAGTTCCTCCCCTGTGTGACTACGTTCGCCAAGGCATACCAGGTGCAGCACAGCGTGACACCGTTGCGCCCTGCACATGTGATATGCCGGTCGGGTAATGGGACTTGGCACGGGGGTGGCGGCTGAGGACACGGCGGAAAAAGAGGTGGTAGAGGCGGACATGCTTGCTGGACCAAGGACGTGCAAACGTGGAGGCAAAAGCGTCGTGACCTGTCCAAGTTGCTGGTGCGGCTGTGCCGGCACCACGTTCACCCAGTGGGCCGTAAATGACATGTACTGTCCCTGACCGTAGTTACAGCTCCACACGTCGGCGCTGCCGTGCACTTTGGCAGAGACCGACATGCTCAAAGACTGGCCCACCATCTCTTCTACATGTGAATGCAGGGCTGGCACTGCCTTTTGGGCAAAGAAATGACGGCTTGGCACTCTCCACCGCGGCGCGGCACAAGCCATCATTTCTCGGAAAGGTGCTGAGTCCACCAGTTGGAAAGGGAGGGACTGCAGCACCAGCAACTTGGACAGGAGGACGTTCAGCTTTTGCACCGTCGGGTGCGTGCTCGCAAACTGTTGTCTCTTGGATACGGATTCCAAGAAAGACTGTTGACGGAATCCGAGAAGAGGAGTAGCAGGAGAAGGAGCATCTGAACGAGCGGAAGATGCCAACGAGCGACAACTCCCCTCAGCAGAGGTGTTGGAGCCTTGACTGGCTGATAGAGGGCGATTGACGACGTCGGGTGACGGAGCAAGTAACGGAGCGGGTGATGGAGCGGGGGCTGGGGCAGGCAGAACCGCCGTATGTTTATCACGGTTTTCCCAGGCCACCGAATGGTGACGCTGCATATGCTGACGCAACGCTGTAGTCCCAACATGGGCCCCCTGGCCACGCTTGCATTTCTGGCCACATAGTCGACATACGGCTACGTTTACTTCCTCGGGCGGCTTGAGGAAAAATTGCCACACCACCGAGTAGGAAACTTTGCCCCCGCTACTCTTCACTGGCTGACTGCTACTTCCTCCGTGCGCACCGGCACCACTACTGGCCGTGGTGGTAGGCTGCAGTGGAGCTGGTGCTCTACTCCGTGGACGTTTGGCTCCACTGACACTGATGCGACCCTGCTGCTGTCTCCTGGGCAACCCACCGACTGTTTTGCTCGCTGCCAAGCTGCCACCCTCTTCTCCTGATGATGCGGAAGAAATTGCCTGATGACGACGAGGCTGCCAAGTGCGATCAACCTCCTCATCATCAAGTAGGGTCTCCGCCTCACTACTAGCCCCCTCGGCTGCGTCTGGGTCAGGAGACAGACCTGTCTCTAGACCGGCTACCGAGCCACTCTCCTCGCCAGTACTTGTTCGCTTGGCTGCTGAAAAGGCCGATGTCTCCCCCCGTTCCTGACCGCCCTCTGTTAGCTCTTCCTCACTGTACAGTGGGGCTGAGCCCACAGCATGCGATACTTCGCTTGGTGAGGGAACAGCAAAGGACAGGGGCAGGTAGAGGACACGTGATTTCAGTGGGCTTGCTCCCGGGCCATGCCAACTAACGGTTGTGTCTGACGTACCCACCGACCGTTGGCTGTAGGTGTCAGAGGTGACCTGGGAAGAGGAAGACGACCGAGCCAACCAATCAATGACGGCAGGGTTGTCGGTGGAGACACGACCGCTGGATGACACCGGGAGCACTGGCCTCTGGCTGCGAATACTGCTGCCTCGACCCCTTCCTCTGCTGCCACGTCTGCTCGCTCCTAAAACATTGCCTCCTCTGCCACTCCTCTGCATGTTGTCTGACATACTATTTAATTCAACGATTAGGTGTCCCTGAGTAACAATTCTCTGGCACTCAGTAACAATTCTGTCTGTCCCTGAGTATGAATTCTGTGGCCCTGAGTAACAATTCTGTGTCTGTGCGAGTAACAATTCTGTGTCTGTGCGAGTAACAATTCTGTGTCTGTGCAAGTAACAATTTTGTGTCTGTGCGAGTAACAATTCTCTGGCACTCAGTAACAATTCTGTCTGTCCCTGAGTAACAATTCTCTGGCACTCAGTAACAATTCTGTCTGTCCCTGAGTAACAATTCTCTGGCACTCAGTAACAATTCTGTCTGTCCCTGAGTATGAATTCTGTGGCCCTGAGTAACAATTCTGTGTCTGTGCGAGTAACAATTCTGTGTCTGTGCAAGTAACAATTTTGTGTCTGTGCGAGTAACAATTCTCTGGCACTCAGTAACAATTCTGTCTGTCCCTGAGTAACAATTCTCTGGCACTCAGTAACAATTCTGTCTGTCCCTGAGTAACAATTCTCTGGCACTCAGTAACAATTCTGTCTGTCCCTGAGTATGAATTCTGTGGCCCTGAGTAACAATTCTGTGTCTGTGCGAGTAACAATTCTGTGTCTGTGCAAGTAACAATTTTGTGTCTGTGCGAGTAACAATTCTCTGGCACTCAGTAACAATTCTGTCTGTCCCTGAGTAACAATTCTCTGGCACTCAGTAACAATTCTGTCTGTCCCTGAGTAACAATTCTCTGGCACTCAGTAACAATTCTGTCTGTCCCTGAGTAACAATTCTCTGGCACTCAGTAACAATTCTGTCTGTCCCTGAGTATGAATTCTGTGGCCCTGAGTAACAATTCTGTGTCTGTGCGAGTAACAATTCTGTGTCTGTGCAAGTAACAATTTTGTGTCTGTGCGAGTAACAATTCTCTGGCACTCAGTAACAATTCTGTCTGTCCCTGAGTAACAATTCTCTGGCACTCAGTAACAATTCTGTCTGTCCCTGAGTAACAATTCTCTGGCACTCAGTAACAATTCTGTCTGTCCCTGAGTATGAATTCTGTGGCCCTGAGTAACAATTCTGTGTCTGTGCGAGTAACAATTCTGTGTCTGTGCAAGTAACAATTTTGTGTCTGTGCGAGTAACAATTCTCTGGCACTCAGTAACAATTCTGTCTGTCCCTGAGTAACAATTCTCTGGCACTCAGTAACAATTCTGTCTGTCCCTGAGTAACAATTCTCTGGCACTCAGTAACAATTCTGTCTGTCCCTGAGTAACAATTCTCTGGCACTCAGTAACAATTCTGTGTCTGTGCGAGTAACAATTCTCTGGCACTCAGTAACAATTCTGTCTGTCCCTGAGTAACAATTCTCTGGCACTCAGTAACAACTCTGTCTGTCCCTGAGTATGAATTCTGTGGCCCTGAGTAACAATTCTGTGTCTGTGCGAGTAACAATTCTGTGTCTGTGCAAGTAACAATTTTGTGTCTGTGCGAGTAACAATTCTCTGGCACTCAGTAACAATTCTGTCTGTCTCTGAGTAACAATTCTCTGGCACTCAGTAACAATTCTGTCTGTCCCTGAGTAACAATTCTCTGGCACTCAGTAACAATTCTGTCTGTCCCTGAGTATGAATTCTGTGGCCCTGAGTAACAATTCTGTGTCTGTGCGAGTAACAATTCTGTGTCTGTGCAAGTAACAATTTTGTGTCTGTGCGAGTAACAATTCTCTGGCACTCAGTAACAATTCTGTCTGTCCCTGAGTAACAATTCTCTGGCACTCAGTAACAATTCTGTCTGTCCCTGAGTAACAATTCTCTGGCACTCAGTAACAATTCTGTCTGTCCCTGAGTATGAATTCTGTGGCCCTGAGTAACAATTCTGTGTCTGTGCGAGTAACAATTCTGTGTCTGTGCAAGTAACAATTTTGTGTCTGTGCGAGTAACAATTCTCTGGCACTCAGTAACAATTCTGTCTGTCCCTGAGTAACAATTCTCTGGCACTCAGTAACAATTCTGTCTGTCCCTGAGTAACAATTCTCTGGCACTCAGTAACAATTCTGTGTCTGTGCGAGTAACAATTCTGTGTCTGTGCAAGTAACAATTTTGTGTCTGTGCGAGTAACAATTCTCTGGCACTCAGTAACAATTCTGTCTGTCCCTGAGTAACAATTCTCTGGCACTCAGTAACAATTCTGTCTGTCCCTGAGTAACAATTCTCTGGCACTCAGTAACAATTCTGTCTGTCCCTGAGTATGAATTCTGTGGCCCTGAGTAACAATTCTGTGTCTGTGCGAGTAACAATTCTGTGTCTGTGCAAGTAACAATTTTGTGTCTGTGCGAGTAACAATTCTCTGGCACTCAGTAACAATTCTGTCTGTCCCTGAGTAACAATTCTCTGGCACTCAGTAACAATTCTGTCTGTCCCTGAGTAACAATTCTCTGGCACTCAGTAACAATTCTGTCTGTCCCTGAGTAACAATTCTCTGGCACTCAGTAACAATTCTGTCTGTCCCTGAGTAACAATTCTCTGGCACTCAGTAACAATTCTGTGTCTGTGCGAGTAACAATTCTGTGTATGTGCAAGTAACAATTTTGTGTCTGTGCGAGTAACAATTCTCTGGCACTCAGTAACAATTCTGTCTGTCCCTGAGTAACAATTCTCTGGCACTCAGTAACAATTCTGTCTGTCCCTGAGTAACAATTCTCTGGCACTCAGTAACAATTCTGTCTGTCCCTGAGTATGAATTCTGTGGCCCTGAGTAACAATTCTGTGTCTGTGCGAGTAACAATTCTGTGTCTGTGCAAGTAACAATTTTGTGTCTGTGCGAGTAACAATTCTCTGGCACTCAGTAACAATTCTGTCTGTCCCTGAGTAACAATTCTCTGGCACTCAGTAACAATTCTGTCTGTCCCTGAGTAACAATTCTCTGGCACTCAGTAACAATTCTGTCTGTCCCTGAGTAACAATTCTCTGGCACTCAGTAACAATTCTGTCTGTCCCTGAGTAACAATTCTGTCTGTCCCTGAGTATGAATTCTGTGGCCCTGAGTAAGAATTCTCTGGCACTCAGTAACAATTCTGTCTGTCCCTGAGTAACAATTCTCTGGCACTCAGTAACAATTCTGTCTGTCCCTGAGTAAAAATTCTGTGGCCCTAATAACGTTTCTGTGGCCCTAAGTAACAATTCTCTGGCACTGAGTGAAAATTCTGTCTGTCCCTGAGTATGAATTCTGTGGCCCTAACTAGCGTTTCTTTGTCCCTAAATAACGATTCTGTGGCCCTCATTAACAAGTCTGTGTCCCTGAGTAATGGTTCTCTGTCCCTAAGTAACTTCTCTCTGTCCCCAATTCTCGTTTCTGTGGCCCTAACTCTGTCCCTGTCCCTAGTACAGAGCGGTCTGCCTCTGTTCAATGACTGCAGGCAAATGAAGATTTCCAAAATGGCCGCTATATATACCTCGACCATTACACAGTGCTGGCTGGCTGGCTGCTGATTGGCTGATGCGATCACATGTCGTTGAGGAATGCATTATGGGGCAGCGCGCCTTGTCTGCGCGCCTTCCCCGACATCCCCGCTCCGTCGCCGCACATGTCAGCCGCCATTTTCGGAAAAATCGAAATTTTTCCGATATTCGACTCGAATTCCACTTCGGATACTTCGATTCGCTCATCTCTAATAGCAATATGTGATGACACCAGGGGGCAATGTTGGGTTGGGGGGCCGTGTTTTTTCTTTTCGGCCCCGTGTTTGGCGGCCTCTCACCCTTCCTCTCTCCATAGATGGGCCCAGGGGCGGACTGACAACTCATGGGGCCCCCGGGCAATAGGGGATCATGAGGCCCCTGTGCCCTTGCCCACACTCAAAGCACACTTAAAAAAGCCTATAAAAGGTACCAGGGGCATTTAATGGGGCCCCCTACTGACCCCGGGCCCTTGGGCAGGGCCCGAGTGCTCTAATGGTCAGTCTACCCCTGGATGGGCCGGTTTTCTGGCAGTCTATGAGTGTGAGACACTGCGAGCCAGCAATTAGGGGGGTGTTCAATGGCATTTTCCTGTTCTGTTTGGAGAGGGGGGTTCCCTGTGATTTCTCTCTTTGCCCCTGCATGGCTTCCATCAGTCCAGGAGGAATAGTATCTTAGAATTGACCTTTCATCTCATCTTGCGATGTAACAGGAGCAAAATCTCCCCCCGCCGGGGTCCGATCTAATACTACAAAGGGGCATGTGCAGTTGCTGAAACCTGGGATTGAACCAGGGACCACTAGACCTTCAGTCTAACGTTCTCCCAACTGAGATATTTCAGCTTCTTGATGCCCCAAAGGATTTGTAAGTAGGATCATAATGATGATACCCAGCAGCAGGTACAAGTGGTTTACAACCACTTTAACTATGTCTATTGGGACGCAGCGTCTGCATGGACACAGCCGCGGTTCCCAATTTTGACATTCATGCAGGGGAAAGGGAATCAAACCCAACCCCAAACGCACCTGCACCAACCCGGATATCAAATTATGAGCAATGGCTGTGTCTGTGCAGCCACTGAGTCCCAATAGACATGAATGGCACTGTGTGGGATGCACAGGTATTTCTTGCATCCGTGTAAGGCAGTGGCATTCATTTCTTATGGGTTTTCTTGTGTTGTTTTGGGGTTTTTTTATTTCTTGTGTGTTTAATAGTTTTGGATAATCCCTGTGGCTGCAGCGTCCGACTCTTGTTCGATGATGGTAGTTGTCCTTGGTTGTTTAGTTTCCGTAGTGGCCCATGTCTGCTTGATGTCCATGGTTGCTTGGTTTGGGTTGTTGTCCACGGTTGCTTGGTTTGGGTTGTCCATGCAGCCGCTGCTTCCCAACAGACATGAATGACACTGTGTGGGATGCACAGGTGTTTTGTGCATCTGCGTAAGGCAGTGCCATTCATTTCCTATTTTTGTTTTTCTGTTTTTTGTTCTTTTGTTGCTTCTTTGTGTTGTTTTGTGGTTTTTTGGTTTCTTGCCTGTTTAATGGTTTGGATAAGTCCTGCACAGGCTGCAGCTTCTGACTCTTGCTCGATGTTGTTTTGGGTTTTTGTCCATGGTTGTTTGGTTTCATTGTTGTTGTCCATGGATACTTGGTTTTGGTTGTCCACGGTTACTTGGTTTTGGTTGTCCACGGTTACTTGGTTTTGGTTGTCCATGGTTGCTTGGTTTGGGTTGTTGCCCATGGTTGCTTGGTTTGGGTTGTTGTCAGTGGCGTCCCTAGGTGGGTGCAAGCTGCACCCACTCATTTTTTTGAGACAGATAGAGCTTTCTTTTGGTGGTATTTAATCACCTCTGGGATTTTTATTTTTTCCTAAAAAAACTAAAAACCACTGAAAATTTTGAAAAAAAATGTTTTTTCTTAGTTTTTGTTATACAATTTTGTAAATAAGTGATTTTTCTCCTTCACTGATGTGCGCTAATGAGGCTGCAGTGATGGGCACTGATAGGCTACACTGATAGGTGGCACTGATGGGCACTGATGAGGAGGCACTGGTAGGTTGCACTGATGGGCATTGACAGGCATCACTGATGAGTACTGAAAGGCAGCACTGATACATGACACTGATACATGGCACTGATAGGCGGCGCTGATAGGCAGCACTGACTGGCACTGATAGGTGGCACTGACTGGCACTGATAGGCGGCACTGACTGGCACTGATAGGCGACACTGACTGGCACTAATAGGCGGCACTGATTGGCAGCACTGATAGGTGGCACTGATTGGCATTGATAGGTGGCACTGACTGGCACTGATGGGTGACATTGAAAGGCAGATCAGATAGGCACTGATATGTGGCATTGATGTGCACTGGTATGCACTGATATGTGGCATTGATGTGGAACTGATGTGCACTGGCACTGATGGGCATTGGCACTGATGAGCACTGACAGGTGGCACTTCTGGGGCCACATTGATCATCAGTGCCCTGATGATCAGTGTACATGTCCCCTCCGCCGAAAGCAGATTACCGGCTCTCCTCTCCTCTCGAGCTGTCAGCGTGACAGCTCGAGAGGAGAGAAATGCCGATAACCGGCATTTCCGTGTTTACATGTGATCAGTGGTGATTGGACACAGCTGATCACAGGACCGAGCCAACATCTTCGGCTCTTTCCGTGATCCGCTGTGTTCGAGGGACACAGCGGACCGGTGATCGCCGCGCTGCGCGCTCCCTGAGCCGCGCATGCGCAGTGAGAATGGTAGGACGTCATATGACGTCCTATCAGAACGAGAGAACCACCTTGCGCCCGTCCTTGTACTATAGGGCGGGCGGAAGGTGGTTAATGGTTTGGATAAGTCCTGCACAGACTGCAGCTTCCGACTCTTGCTCGATGTTGGTTTCGGTTGTTGTCCATGGTTGTTTGGTTTCGGTTGTTGTCCATGGTTACTTGGTTTTGGTTGTCCACGGTTACTTGGTTTTGGTTGTCCATGGTTTGGTTTCGGTTGTTGTCCATGGTTACTTGGTTTTGGTTGTCCACGGTTGCTTGGTTTTGGTTGTCCATGGTTGCTTGGTTTGGGTTGTTGTCAGTGGCGTCCCTAGGTGGGTGCAAGCCACACCAGGTGACACCAATCGCACAGTGTGACACCCAGGGGCATATCTGCCCCCAGGCAGAAGGGACAAGGGACCAGGGCTTGGCAGGTCAGGAGAGCTTGTCATAGCTCGGGTGGGAGGCAGGGTTTAGGCAGGGGGCGGGCTCAGCAAGTCTTGAGCAGGGAAGGTGGGCTCAACTTATGCCATCCTGAGTTAATGGCAAGTCGGCTGTCTTACCCTCTCTGTGCTTCCCGGAGCGCTGATTCCCTGCTGCACCCACTGACATCGATAGGATCTAGCACAGCAATGGGCAAACTACGGCCCGCGGGCCGTATACGGCCCGGCGGACCTTTTAATCCGGCCCGCGGAGCTAGGCTCCTCTCACAGTCCGCCCTGAAGTCCCCAAGTCCCCCCTGTGTCAATTCACTTACCTTTGCTCCGCGCGCTCCTCTCGCCGTGTCCCGCGCCGTTCCGGTGTAGCATGAAAATCTGTCCTATGAGGATCTGTCCCCCTCGACGTATCTGCGCATGTGCCGGAGATCGCCGATTGGCTGCTAATGCCTGAAACTGGCACATGCGCAGATACGTCGAGGGGGACAGATCCTCATAGGAGACAGATTTTCATGCTGCACCGGAACGGCGCGGGACACGGCGAGAGGAACGCGCGGAGCAAAGGTAAGTGAATTGACACAGGGGGGACTTGGGGACTTAATATGGGGGATGAATTAATATGGGGAATGAATTACTATATGGGGGATGAATTACTATGGGGGATGAATTACTATATGGGGATGAATTACTATGGGGGATGTATTACTATATGGGGGATGTATTACTATATGGGGGATGAATTACTATGGGGGATGAATTACTATGGGGGATGAATTACTATGGGGGATGAATTACTATATGGGGGATGAATTACTATATGGGGATGAATTACTATGGGGGATGTATTACTATATGGGGGATGAATTACTATGGGGGATGAATTACTATATGGGGGATGAATTACTATGGGGGATGAATTACTATGGGGGATGAATTACTATGGGGGATGAATTACTATATGGGGGATGAATTACTATATGGGGGATGAATTACTATGGGGGATGAATTACTATATGGGGGATGAATTACTATATGGGGATGAATTACTATGGGGGATGAATTACTATGGGGGATGTATTACTATGGGGGATGTATTACTATATGGGGGATGAATTACTATATGGGGGATGAATTACTATGGGGGATGAATTACTATGGGGGATGAATTACTATATGGGGGATGAATTACTATGGGGGATGAATAACTATGGGGGATGTATTACTATATGGGGGATGAATTACTATGGGGGATGAATTACTATGGGGGATGAATTACTATGGGGGATGAATTAATATGGGGGATGAATTACTATATGGGGATGAATTACTATGGGGGATGAATTATATGGGGGATGTATTACTATATGGGGGATGAATTACTATGGGGGATGAATTACTATATGGGGGATGTATTACTATATGGGGGATGAATTACTATGGGGGATGAATTACTATATGGGGGATGAATTACTATATGGGGGATGAATTACTATGGGGGATGAATTACTATATGGGGGATGAATTACTATATGGGGGATGAATTACTATATGGGGGATGAATTACTATGGGGGATGAATTACTATATGGGGGATGAATTACTATGGGGATGAATTACTATATGGGGGATGAATTACTATAGGGGGATGAATTACTATATGGGGGATGAATTGCTATATGGGGGATGAATTGCTATATGGGGGATGAATTGCTATGGGGGATGAATTACTATAGGGGGGATGAATTACTATGGGGGATGAATTACTATGGGGGATGAATTACTATATGGGGGATGAATTACTATGGGGGATGAATTACTATATGGGGGCTGAATTACTATGGGGGATGAATTACTATATGGGGGATGAATTACTATATGGGGGATGAATTACTATGGGGGATGAATTACTATATGGGGGATGAATTACTATAGGGGGGATGAATTACTATAGGGGGGATGAATTACAATTGGGGGGATGAATTACTATTGCGGGGATGAATTACTATATGGGGGATGAATTACTATATGGGGGATGAATTACTATGGGGGATGAATTACTATATGGGGGATTAATTACTTTGCTTACTATGGGGGAATATTACTATACTTACTATGGATGACACATACACATAATTCATCTACTCTTGGTCCGGCCCCCGGGTCCAATATATGAACCCATTGCGGCCCTCGAGTCAAAAAGTTTGCCCACCTCTGATCTAGCAGGAAGCCGAGACCCGGACTGAGCATTGCAGCTAGGCTCCGCCCACCCGGCCTCTATTCCATTCACTGCATAGGGCCGGAGGACAGAGCCTAGAGGTCAGCTGACCGTGAAGAGGGGGTGCAGGAGAGGAGACCATCACTGCATGTCAAGTATCAGTGCAGCCGCAGACACCACGGACCCCAGATAAGTGCTCCATTAATTGTCAAATAGTCCCCCTTCTCTATCTCTCTCTCCCCCTCCTCTCTCCCCCCCCCTCCCCCCCCTTTCTCCTCTCCCCCCTCTTTGGTTGTTGTCCATCGTTGCTTGGTTTCATTTGTCCATGGTTGCTCAGTGTCAGTAGTTTTCCATTGTTGTCCATTGGCTGCAGCTTCTGACTCTTACTCTCATTGTCAGTCAATGAAATAAAGTTTCTTCCTTGCCTCTATTGGTGTTTTATGAGCCTCTTTGTTGGACATTTGCATGGGACCCAATGCGGATGTCGAGTTGAGAGCACCGGATGTGTCCATGCAGCCGCTGCTTCCCAACAGACATGAATGACACTGTGTGGGATGCACAGGTGTTTTGTGCATCTGCGTAAGGCAGTGGCATTCATTTCCTATTTTTGTTTTTCTGTTGATTTTTGTTCTTTTGTTGCTTCTTTGTGTTGTTTTGTGGTTTTTTGGTTTCTTGCCTATTTAATGGTTTGGATAAGTCCTGCACAGGCTGCAGCTTCTGACTCTTGCTCGATGTTGGTTTTGGTTGTTGTCCATGGTTGTTTGGTTTCGGTTGTTGTCCACGTTTACTTGGTTTTGGTTGTTCATGGTTGCTTGGTTTTGGTTGTTGTCCACGTTTACTTGGTTTTGGTTGTTCATGGTTGCTTGGTTTTGGTTGTTGTCCACGTTTACTTGGTTTTGGTTGTTCATGGTTGCTTGGTTTTGGTTGTTTTCCACGTTTACTTGGTTTTGGTTGTTCATGGTTGCTTGGTTTTGGTTGTTGTCCATGGTTACTTGGCTTTGGTTGTTCATGGTTGCTTGGTTGTTGTCCACGTTTACTTGGTTTTGGTTGTCCATGGTTACTTGGTTTTGGTAGTTGTCCACGGTTTCTTGATTTTGGTAGTTGTCCATGGTTGTCCATTGAATTGGTGTTCACTGATGGCATCATCAAACTGTCACTTATGTAGGAAAAATTGGTGAAATTCTCCTGTTCTTTTGGTGATATTACATCATTCCGATCCTTGCGGTCGATAATTTTATCTAATTTGACTTGGTTATATGATGAATCCTTGGGATTCTGAAAGAGAAAGAGGCATTAGTCACTATTTCTAATTGATACAGAAAATGGTAACAAAGCATGGTGAACCCCAACTACCCCCCCCCCCATTGCAGCAGATAACAGTAAACAGGCTTCTTCCACCCTAGCTCCCTCTAGTGGTCAGAAGAAGCATTACACTTCATTATCCCACATTGTCTAACCCAAAGAACAAATGTAGTATTTTCAAGCTTAGGCCTTGATTGTGGTGGCTGCATTCGTTTTAATTGCATTTTACGGGTTAAGCACATTTTCTGCAAGTATAGGACAATACCTGGTAATCCAGACACAAATCCAGTGTCCTCGTAAGCTCCTGTGCACTGAACTAAGATCTCAAACAATATTATCAGCTTTCTCAGCTATTGTCTGTGAACTACAAACCAACACCCCGGTGTGCAATGGAGATAAAGAGAGGTGCAGATGTTTGTAGTCCTAATCAGAAAAGCAGGCTAGGGTGACAATGCTGCTTCTCCATAGATACAGTACAGTAAGTGAGTGAACGTTGTCACCCTTGGGCAGGAAGTGTGCAGCAGGAGGGATTTATATGTAAAATAAATCAGGTCTTAGCTTTGCACCTGACCTATCCACAATAATTATCTCCAGTAATAAGCAGAATTGATTCAGACCAGGCTGGATGATTGTGTAATGATTACAAATTCATAGACAAGTCTGAAAATTCTGTAAAAACAAATGTCTCAGCGCTGAAGAGCCGGCCGCTGAACATCTCCAATCCCTTTAATGTGGTTGAACTCCATTATCTGTATACTTACTGGTTTTGATGGCATGCGTAGCTTTCTTCTATCTAACTCCACCCAGTTGATGGTGTTGAAGAACTGGCATCTCCTGATGTCACTGACTTGGTATTTTCGCTCATCTTGGTCTTTCCACAGAAGCTGTAAAGAAGAATAAAATATAATGAGACACTGAAGGAGCAAATAAATAATAATATTAATAATAATAAATAATAACCACATGCCGCCCAGCCACTGTATAAATACGGCGGCAGGGCGGCACGGCTGGGAAAAAGCACGTTTTAAAACGTGTGTTTTGTAAACAGGTAGGGGGCGCGCCGCCGCCCTACCTGTCCCGCCGATCACAGCCACGGATGTCAGTCGCCGGGTCACAGCCAGTCCTTACCGGCTATATCCCGGCGATCGGCGGCAATCGCTGACAGAGCACAGCTGCAGTAGCTGTGTTTTCTGTCAGTTCCCTGACAGCTACAGGACACGCTGAACGGGACAGAAGAGTTTCTCTCTCCCGATCAGCGGTGTTCCCTGCAGTACACACCCCCGCCCCCAGTAAAACACTCCCCTCACACAGTTAACCCTTTCCCTGAAAAATAAAGTGAATCCCTTCCTCCCCAATGCCATTAGTACAGTGTCAGTGTTTTGTTTTTTTTGCACTGATCACTGTATTGGTGTCACTGGGGATGTCAGTGACCCCAAGTCAGTACCCCCCAATGTCAGAATGTCCACCGCAGTCCCGCCATAAGTCACTGATCGCCGCCATAAGTCGATGATCGCCGCCATTATTAGTATAAAAAAAAAACTAAAAATCCCAGTATCTGTCCCGCCATTTGTAAACGCTATAACTTTCATGTAAACCAATTAATTTACACATATTGGGTTTTTTTTTTAGCAAAGACATGTTGCAGAATGCATTTTGGCAGAAATTTATGACTAAATTTAATTTTTACATTTTTTTTTACTGGACATGTTTTATAGCAAAAAGTCCAAAATATTGTTTTTTTTTTCCTCAAAATTGTCAGTCATTTTTTTTTATAGTGCAAATAATAAAAACCGCACAGGCAATCAAAGACCACCGAAAGAAAGCTCAATTGTGGGGAAAAAAAAGATGTAAATATCATTTATGTACCGTATTGCATGACCGCGCAATTGTCCGTTAAACTAGCGCAGTGCTGTATAGCAAAAAAAGGGCATAAATTGCAGTATTTATACCATAGTTTGTAGACGCTATAACTTCCACACAAAGCAATCCATATACACTTATTGGGATTTTTTACCAAAAACATGGAGCAGAATACATTTTGGCCTAAATTTATAACCAACTTTGAGTTTACTATATATTTTTTATAGCTGAAAGTAAAAAATATTGTTTTTCTTCAAAAAAGTAAAAAATATTGTTTTTCTTCAAAATTTTTGGCCTTTTTTTGTTTATAGCGTGAAAAATAAAAGGCGCACAGGTGATCAAATACCACCGAAAGAAAGCTCTATTTGTGTGAAAAAAAGGACGTAAATTTCGTTTGGGTGCAGCATTGCATGACCGCGCAATTATCAGTTGAATCAGTGCAGTGCCGAGTAGCGAAAAGAGGCCTGGTCATTAAGGGGGGTAAATCCTCTGGAGGTCAAGTGGATAATAAATAACAATCTCTGAGCAATAGAGAAGCTTAGGCTGTGTGTATACTTACTGTAGTATAATAATAATAATAATAATAATAATACTTACTCTCTTTAGGAGGTCACAGAGGTCAGATTCAAAAAAGTCCAGATAATCTGGATCCATGGAGATGATCCTATTTTTCACTTTGTTGAAGGGGTGTTTGCCAGACGCCATCTCGTACACTATTACTCCAAGGGAGAAATAGTCAACCATGGTGAAGTAATCCATGTTTTGCAAGACCTGTAGAAACACAAGGGAGAAAAAATTGTATGAGACAAAGATGACAACATAGTGACATTTGTGATGTGTGAAGCTCATGGAGGAATGAAATCGTGATCAAATAGCATGACATTGAGGTGGAGCTTGTGAACATTGGAGGAGAGGGGCTTAAAGTGGATGTAAACTCAAAACGTTTTCTTGGTTTTTTTTTTTGGACGAAGCAGAAAAGTGTCAAATACTCCTTCTAGGTTATTATTTGTTTTTGGGTTTTTTTTGCTGTCTACCACTGGGGACATTTCTTTTCACCTTCTGTTCCAGAAATGCAACAGGAAGTTATTTAGAAATTTCCCTGTGTGGGGAATTCTCTTTTACAGAATTGTCCCCAGAACAGGTATCCCCATTTCCCCTTTACTCTTGTTCTGGGATGAACTGTAACATTTTGGAATTCACTCTTACGATTTTTCTCACTGACAATGGTCACCAGAACAAATAGAGGAGTGAATCTACCCAATGGGGACACAGATAGCAAAAAATGTTTAACAGTCTAAAAACGTTCCCTACTCCTACCAAACAAAAAGCAAAGTTTTGCCTAGAGGTACGCTATAACTGTCCATTTTAAAGTAGTTGGATGAAGGTATATGGACTCCAATAGCTCAATAGTCACACTCGCTCTCCGTGTTTAAGAGAAGAAGGAAAACAGCAGGAGAGCAATTACTGAAGGTTTTACCCCATTTGTATGTGTGAATCGGGCTGGACCGATCTATCCATCCACACCGGGCCTCATTGTCCCCTACAAAGAAACTCCAACACTGCTGCAGGTCTCAGAACTCCCCACCTTTTGTTGGGGCTATTGCTCTGTCCTGGAAACCCATTGAAAGCAACTGGGGCACCAGTGGAGACATTCTTCATTTAGTGAAAGTGGAGCATCCATTTATTTCTTCTCTATATCCAATGATGATAAATGGTATATCTTGATAAATATTACAATTAAGTCTGATATTAGACTTATACTTACTTCTGGGGCCATGAAGGCTGGTGTCCCCGCATAACCACTGATTCTCTTCGATTCGGTGACTCCTCTCACTGCTGTTCCAAAATCTGCAATTCTGGCATGGCCGTCGCTGTCTAACAGGATGTTTTCCGGCTTCAGATCTCTGTGAACGATCTCTTTGGCGTGCAGGAATTGCAGGCCGCATAGAATTTCCGCTGTTAAATTCCTGATAGAGAAAGAAATACATATATTAGCACTGAAAATCTTAACAGACCAGCTAAAGATGAAGTGACTTTTACCTAGAGTTCATAGGGGTATTGATGGATGGGCTTAGTTGGAGGGGCCTGGCTAGGTCACATCCTGTCCTCAGTGATCAGCCTCTCCCAACTCCAAAGTGACCCTGACATCAAACTTACCTTAATCTGTTCACTTGTAGTGGAGCTGAAGAATTTATCAGTTGATGGAGATCCCCTTTACTCAGATACTCCATAACAAAGACAAGATGAGTCTGTAAAAAAGATGAAAACAGGTTAGATTATAGACATTCACTTTGTGGAGGAATATATGGAGACACGCACACCGGCATACAGTGCAGCGTGGCATCTTTACTAAGTGCTTCCTGAGGGAATTCTGAAAAACTGCACATAGAAGAAATGTAAGCCGCCATCACTGGACTACTTTTATCACAATATTAATTTTGTCTTGCTGTAAGGGTGATCCAGTGACTTCCATACTTTGGTTCACCATCCTAGAAGATGCATGTAGATCAGGAGTCCTGACTTCTGTCTTGCTAGCTGCAAACTTGTCCTTGCTGAGTGACTCAAGGTTTTGAGGTCAGAGACAGCCAGGCAGCTATCAATGTCTAAAGTCAGTAATGACAGCCTCTCAGTACATGGTTTCTTGAAGGAAAGCCTCTACTCTGTACAGTTTACTTCACTAATCTCCAGCCTTGTAAGAAGCACGCTAGAGTTCCTCTCTTACCTTTACTGCATTCCTCTGATCTACAGCCAGAGCCCCCAGAAAAGCATGGTGTGGGAAACAAGTGAAATTTCCTTTTGCCTCTTTAAATTTAGCACTTAGTGCCTAGAGGACTAGCTGACAGGTCCAAACACTGTCATCTCATGGGGCAAAGGGATGCTTATCCTTGTGTAAGTTTTGACTCCCAAAAAAAAGTCACTATTTGCATAACTATTGTAGGGGGTCTGTATCAGTAGTGGAGCACAGTACTGGGAAGAGAAGAAGAAATTAGTAGATGAAAATACTTACCTCTATCTGGAATGTCCCATACAAATGGGTAAGATACGGGTTCTCTCTGCATTCTTCTAGAATGTTTCTTTCATTAAAAGCAGCGCAGGGATTAGAAAGCAGAAGTTTCTTTTTTCTGATGATCTTCACTGCCACCTTTTGGCCAGTGGTGGTATGGGTGGCCAACGCCACTTTTCCATAGCTCCCCTGTCCAATAACCTTATGGAAGGCAAAGCTTTCCACAGATAGTTTGTGTGACTGGCTGTTGCTGACACTGCTGGATGGGACCAGTTCAGTTTTTGCAGCCTCAGTGCTGGATAGGCTGTCTTCACTTTGCTGGTCCTCCTCAGTCATAGATGGTGTTGTTGCCTCCCTGTCACTGGTGGATTGAACCAGTGCAGTATTCTCACCCTCAGTGTTGGAGGTGATGACTGCACTTTGTTGTTCCTCCACAGTCTTAGGTGGTGTTGCATCTCTGTCACTGGTGGATGAAACCAGTGCAGTATTCTCACCCTCAGTGTTAGATTGGGTGACTGCACTTTGTTCCTCCACCTTCGTACGTAGTGCTGTTGCATCTCTGTCACTGGTGGATGAAACCAGTGCAGTATTCTCACCCTCAATGGTAGATTGGGTGACTGCACTTTGTTGGGCCTCTACAGTCATAGATGGTGCTGTTGCCTCTGTTTCATTGGTGGATGAAACCAGTGCAGTGTTCTCACCCTCAATGGTAGATGGGGTGACTGCACTTTGTTGGGCCTCTACAGTCATAGATAGTGCTGTTGCCTCTGTTTCATTGGTGGATAGAACAGGTGCAGTACTCTCACCATCAATGGTAGATGAGTTGACTGCACTTTCTTGTTCCTCCACAGTCGCAAATGATGTTGATTCCTCTCTGACACTGTTGGATGAAACCAGTGCAGTGTTCTCACCCTCAATGGTAGATGGGGTGACTGCACTTTCCTGTTCCTCCACCGTCGCGGATGATGTTGATGCTTCTCTGTCACTGGTGGATGAAACCAGTGCAGTGTTCTCACCCTCAATGGTAGATGGGGTGACTGCACTTTTTTTGTCCTCCACAGTCGCGGATGATGTTGTTGCATCTCTGTCACTGGTGGATGAAACCAGTGCAGTGTTCTCACCCCCAATGGTAGATGGGGTGACTGCACTTTGTTGGTCCTCCACAGTCATAGATGATGTTGTTGCATCTCTTACACTGGTGGATGAAACCAGTGCAGTGTTCTCACCCTCAATGGTAGATGGGGTGACTGCACTTTGTTGGTCCTCCACAGTCATAGATGATGTTGTTGCATCTCTGTCACTGGTGGATGAAACCAGTGCAGTGTTCTCACCCTCAATGGTAGATGGGGTGACTCCACTTTGTTGGTCCTCCACAGTCACAGATGATGTTGTTGCATCTCTGACACTGGTGGATGAAACCAGTGCAGTGTTCTCACCCTCAATGGTAGATGGGGTGACTGCACTTTGTTGGTCCTCCACAGTCACAGATGATGTTGTTGCATCTCTGTCACTGGTGGATGAAACCAGTGCAGTGTTCTCACCCTCAATGGTAGATGGGGTGACTGCACTTTGTTGGTCCTCCACAGTCACAGATGATGTTGTTGCATCTCTGTCACTGGTGGATGAAACCAGTGCAGTGTTCTCACCCTCAATGGTAGATGGGGTGACTGCACTTTGTTGGTCCTCCACAGTCACAGATGATGTTGTTGCATCTCTGACACTGGTGGATGAAACCAGTGCAGTGTTCTCACCCTCAATGGTAGATGGGGTGACTGCACTTTGTTGGTCCTCCACAGTCACAGATGATGTTGTTGCATCTCTGTCACTGGTGGATGAAACCAGTGCAGTGTTCTCACCCCCAATGGTAGATGGGGTGACTGCACTTTGTTGGTCCTCCACAGTCATAGATGATGTTGTTGCATCTCTGACACTGGTGGATGAAACCAGTGCAGTGTTCTCACCCTCAATGGTAGGTGGGGTGACTGCACTTTGTTGGTCCTCCACAGTCATAGATGATGTTGCATCTCTGGTGAATGGAACCAGTAGATTGTTCTCACCCTCCAGGGTGGTGTTGACGCTCAGAGATAGTGTATTGTTTTCTCCTGGAGAGGGAAAAAAATGTTATTTTCTTTTTGTTATACAAATCTTTGGACATTTAAATGTATTTTCTTTAACATATGTATGTGAGTGTCATCTGTGTCATGAAAATAATTTGTGTTGAACGTTTGAAAAATATACGTTCTATACATATGGACGATATTGTTGTTGTCACCCTGGGAGTCCATTCTCAGCACATGGCTTTTTCTGCCAGAACACGTGTATGCTAGTCTTATGAAGCCCCCATGACATCCGTAACAGCTATTCACCCCCTAAATATCCAGACTTAAACTTTGAGGCCACCAAGAGATTGACATCACAATGTGATCTCTCACAACGCTGAGAGCTTAGTGCCAAAGACCACTGATCTGCTAGAAGGGGGAGGCGCCATATTGGTTTGATATGTATGCAGGCTGTGCTGTCTGCTTAGTAGTGCTTGTGCTTCAGTGTTGCTTCCTGTCAATGCCATTTCACCATTCTGCTAAATCCTACATAATAATGATCCCAGTATTCTGTTTTTGGTTCAGTTTCAGTAGATATATATATATATATGTTGGCTTTAGAGTCCTAATTCAAAATGGTGATGGGACCCAACTGTCAGTCTGTTGTGTTCACTCCTGGATGCTGGGCAGCCAATCCTGCACACCTGATACATGTCTCCTGCAGACCAACTGTCATCTGAAGGAGTGGGCAGTGACCTCCAGGTATGAACTGTCCCCCACTGGAAGTTCCCTGTATTGGCAGCTGCAAATTTTGGATTTTTCTAACGCTTTCTAACCTGGGGGCAGCAGTCATCAGGGACAAATAAAACGGCTGAATCTCATTATCGATGACAAAGCATTAAACTCTGACTGAGGCTCTAACCCTTCCCTCTTCTATTCAGTGACCTCTCCATGTGTAAATAGCAGTGACCCCAATAAATCTATGTTTGGGTGACAAAATCTCCCTTCAGTGCCTTGCATTATAGTTAACAAATATACTACTTACTTTCAGCGTCGTCCTCTCTGGCTTTCGATTTAAAACAAGGGCAGATGGTGTGTAGAATTGCCCTGAACCCCCGCCTAACTGCCTTACATGCACCCCTACGGGGGGCTTTGTGCTGGTCAAGGGCCTGGCGGTCCCCTGTTAAGGGTTTCACTTTTGATCGCATAACTGAATCTTCTTTGTTGGTATTCAGAAGATCCTTTGACTTTCTAAATGTTCTCTTGCAATGAAAACGCTTCATTATGAAATAATGAGAATCGTCTCTTAGAGCAACAGAATTCGCTTCCTCTCCACTCACAACACTCCCAGCGAATGAGCCTCAGCTGCTGCTAGAGCTTCTACTAGAGTTTCCGCCAGGGTGGTCACATGACCTTTTGGCCACGCCCCTTTTCCAAAATTTAACCCCTTGCTGCCCAGGTACAATTTTGACATTTTTCACACACTTGTTAATATCAGCATTTTTAGAAATTAGTGTATACATGGATATAGATATAATTTTTTTTTTTTGGGTGACTATATTTCCGTAAAAGTAGGGACATGATATTGGTTCATTATGTATGCAGGCTGTGCTGTCTTCTTAGTGGTGTTTGTGCTTTAATGTTATAATAATGATCCCAGTATTCTGTTTTTGGTTCAGTTTCAGTAGATATATATATATATGTTGCCTTTAGAGTCCTAATTAAAAATGGTGATGGGACCCAACTTTCAGTCTGTTGTGTTCACTCCTGGATGCTGGGCAGCCAATCCTGCACACCTGATACATGTCTCCTGCAGACCAACTGTCATCTGAAGGAGTGGGCAGTGACCTCCAGGTATGAACTGTCCCCCATTGGAAGTTCCCTCTATTGGCAGCTCCAAATTTTGGATTTTTCTATCACTTCTAACCCGGGGGCAGCAGTCATCAGGGACAATTTAAAAGGCTGAATCTCATTACCGGTGACACAGAAAGCATTAAACTTTGACAGAGGCTCTAACCCTTCCCTCTTCTATTCAGTGACCTCTCCATGTATATATAGAGCTACTACTAGAGTTTCCTCACTGTGGTCACATGACCTTGTTTTGGCTGTAACTGACAAATGTCATATTTCGGCCACACACCTTTGTCAGAATGTAACCCCTTGCTGCCCAGGGTCAATGTTGAGATTTTTCACACACATGTATTTTGTTTTAGGGAGGGAACAACAATCCGTATATTTCCCTACAGTTCCGTGCATTATAATTGACTACAATTATTTTATTATTTTACAATAATTGACTAGACAATTATTTATCTACCATCAAGTCACTTGTGGCCTATTTTCTGTATACGGTGATAGTACTTATTTATATGATGTTGAGATTTTTCACACACGTTAGAAGCAGAATTTGTAGCTATCCTAATGTAATATCTCACTGCGCTGAGATCTTTGTGCCAAAGACCACTGATCTGTGATAGCCCCTAGGGGACGCCATATTGCCTCATTATGTATGCAGGCTGTGCTTCCTTCTTGGTAGTGCTTGTTCTTTAGGCCTCATGCACACAGGGCATTTTTGCAGCCCCTTTTAGGGTGTTTTTTTTGTACTGCTTCCAGACGGCCCTCCATGTTACCCCATGTCTCTATGCTTACATAGACTTTTAGAAGCTTTTATTAGCAGTAGCGTTTACCAGCAGGAAAAAAACCCAGCACCAGCGCATCCAGGAGCAGCAGCTTTTTAGCAATAAAAACGCTTGGTGAGTGTAAATGCATCTAAACGCTTGTTAACGCTAGGCACGTGTAGCGCTTGAGCATTCATTTATTTCAAAGGCCAGGATAAATGATTATTCTGGCCAATTAAATGAATTAACACCCCAGCGCTTGACGCTTGTAAACGTGCCGAAACGCGTTGAAAAGCGTTAGCCTCTTTGACAAGCATGAGGTTTTTTTCCTGCCAAAATGCTGCTGCCAGGAGGAGGAGTGTTTTAAATATGTCCTTTGTACACGAGGCCTTCATGTTGTTTCCCCTCAATACAATTTCACCATTCTGCTAAATCCTGAATAATAATGATCCCAGTATTCTGTATTTGGCTCTGTTTCAGTAGTTATGCAGCAGTTTGTGTATTTATATATCTTGCTTTCACAGTCATTGTTCAAAATGCTGATGGGACCCATGGGTGTTCCATCAGGGCTCTCAGGGGTCACAATTATGACCCCGCTCATGCTTCAGGGGGGCCCGTGATGTCTCCCTGTCACTATCATGAGCAAAGAGGAATCCAGAGCAAAGCAGAAGCTCCGAGCTTTGCCTCCATTTTGAAGTCCTGAGCCAGAGAGTAGCGGAGGAAGGATGGGGTGAGGCCAGCCCTGCTAGGCGGAGAAGTGTCAGTACTGACAACCAGGCGGGGATGGACACCGAGCTATCATCAGGCTGAGCGAGGGGGAAGGAGGAGGAGAGCACCGTCCAGGAGCTGGTACTCCTGTCTTTGGGGAGGTAAAAACAATAGCACACACCACCCTACCCCTCCCCACAACTCCTGCTGACACTCACACAAAAATTCTCACAAAATCCTGTAACACCTCCTGAGGGGCCCCCGAGGTACTGCGGGCTCCAGGGGCTGCAGATTTGACTGTGACAGTTTGAGCAGGATGAGAAGTGGGGAATCTGGATGGGTTTTCTCCGGGTACTCCGGTTTCCTCCCACACTCCAAAGACATGCTGGTAGGTGAATTGACTCCTGTCTAAATTGGCCCTAGTAAGAGCAGCTGATACACCTGATACATGTCTCCTGCAGACCAGCTGTCATGTGAAGGAGCGGGCAGTGACCTCCAGGTATGAACTGTCCCCCATTTGAAGATTCCCCTCTATTAGCAGCTCCAAATTTTGGATTTTCTCATCACTTTCTAACCCGGGGACAGCAGTCAAGGGGAAACATTGAGAGGCTGAATCTCACTTACAGTGACACATGAAGCAATAAAACCTGACAGGGGCTCTTAATCTTCCTCCTCTATCCAGTGACCCCACAATGTGTATATGTGTCCAAAACTGAAGTGGTCTTTAAACCCCTTTTTTCATGACTTTTTGCTTTTGAAGCCTTGGTGCATCCATTTTGGGGACTTTGATTGGATAGTGGCAGTCAGCAGATCTTCCCCTCATTTACAAAGATCTGGAACAACTGCACTTGCAGAGTGCACAGTCTATTCGCCTTTAGTAAATCACCCCCGTTGTGTATATAGCAATGACCCCACTAAATATATATTTGGGTGACATATTTCCTTACAGTTCCTTGCATTATAATTGACAAATATTCGATGTCCCCTCTGCGTGTTTCTCTCTGGTTTTTCGGTGAATTTCAGGGGCAGGTAGTGTGTACAACTGCCCTGAACCCCTGCCTGATGGCCTTACATACACCCCTACGAGGGGCTTTGGACTGTGCGAGGGGCTGGTGGTCCCCTGTTAAGGGTCCCAGTGAATCTTCTTTTTTGGTTTTTAAGAGATCCTTTGACTTTTCATCTTTTTTCTTCCAATGAAAGTGCTTTATTATGAGATAATGAGCAAAATCTCTCAGAGCAACACAATTAGTTTCCTCGCCGCTCACAGCAATCTCAGCAAATGAGCCACAGCTGCTGGGAGAGCTGACACCTAGTTTACAGTATGCTAATGAGGTCACATGACCCTGTTTTGGCTGTAACCCACAAATTCACAATTTAACTCCTTGCTGCCCAAGGACACTTTGGACATTTCTCACACACTTATTAATATCAGCATTTGTTTGGTAGAATATTACTTCTAATACTCAAACATGATATATTTTCTAAAAGCAGAGAGCCTGGAGAATAAAATGGTGGTTGTTGCAATTTGTTATGTTGCATGATATTTGAGCAGATGTTTATAAAATGCAAATTTTCAGGAAAGAAATACATACATTAATGCATTAAATGCACTTTAGTGCACACAAACAGAAAATAGAACGTATTTTTATGGTAAAATATAAAAGATGATGTTGAGTTGAATAAGTGTACACCAAACATGCCAAGATTTAAAACTGTACACACACAAAACAATTTTTGTAAATCTATTTTATTTAAATGTATTTATTACTTTTTATTAGTTTTTTTAAATCAACTTTATTGTTGTTGTGACTAGAGATACACTTCATTGATTATACCTAAAGGACCAGTCGGAAAAATCCTAAATCATTAAGACTTGAGAGTATGACATCTGATTGGTGGATGTGTGATGTCTGCAGTCATTATTATTTCCAGATCAGCTCTGTATGGGGGAAGGGGAAGGTCCGATGGCTCACCAGAACCTCTTAATTGTTTTGTATCACATTGGTGTCACTTCATCACAGAACACCTTACCACACCCCCTGCTCCTCCTTCTCTCCACCCCATCACTGCCCACATCCTTATATCCAGACCTACGCTGCACATCTTTCACCCCACCCACTACCTTCTATTTAGCCCTACATTGTACCACACTGCCCTTCTCCTCCCATCCAAACCTGCACAACACATCGTCCGCCCCTCCCTCTACACCACACCACACCACTCGCCTCTTCACATTTAGACCTGCACAGCACATCTTTCACTCAGCTCTGCCCAAAGTTCTTAGGGTAATGGCCCTTCGCTCCCCGCCTACTCACAGATTAAAGCAGCAGATAAAAAAAAGTGCAGTTATTTATTTATTTTTGGAACCTGGAAAGCATTGCACCATCGATCAGCAGATTGCTGGTGCCATGCAAGACTGCAGACTGTTAATGTATCTGTGTGCCCGTACATCCCGTAGAGGCAAGCAGATACAGTCTGACAGGAAGGCTCAATGAACTACCACAGCACTGCACAGCACCGTGGTAGTCCACTAGAGAACTACAAGCCGACAGCCACAAAGGTTGTCCGGAATTGTAGTTCATTCATTCACAGAACTCTTTGAATGATGCGGCAGTGTGGGCGGAGCCCTGCATGGAAGCGCTGTTTTTAAAAAGTGAATGCTAATACGGGGAACTTCTCCTCGTACTGCTATCACAGGGAGTGCGGGGATCGGCTGCAGGATCGAGAACATGTTACAAGTTCCACCAAGAAAACAGGTAGAACACGTAACATGTTCCCAAAGGAGGACTTATCCTTTAAATGGATAAATTATATTACTGGTGTATGGAATAGTCTTAATGAGGACAAGACCTTTATCTTTCAGGTTAATTTATTATTATTATTATACAGTATTTATATAGCGCTAAAAAGGTTTGCTCAGCGCTGTACATTATAGTGGGGGACAGAACATGAGACAGTACAGCAACAAACAGTACACGAGGGGTTCAAGGGCCCTGCTCTTTCGAGCTCACAATCTAGGAGGGAGGGGATGGTGGCACAGGAGGAAGTGGCTGTGGGGGATGGAGTCCTGCAGTCGGGCGTGGAAGGTGGAGACCAGGGAGCTAGAAAGTAGTAGGTCTTGTGAGGAGCAAAGATTACGGGTTGGGTGGTATTTGGGTATCAGGTCGGTGAGGTAGTTTGGGGCAGCGTTATGAATGGCTTTGTACGTCAGTGTTAGTAGTTTGAATTTAATGCATTGGGTAATCGGGAGCCAATGGAAGGAATGACAGAGGGGGGGTGGCAGAAGAGGAGCAGTTGGTAAGTTGGATGAGTCTGGCTGCTGAGTTCAGGATAGACTGAAGCGGGGATAGCCTGTGTTGGCCGATGAGGAGGGAGTTGTAGTAGTCCAGACGTGAGATAATAAGGGAGTGAACGAGTTGTTTAGTAGTGTCTGGGGTTAGGAACGTATGTATTTTGGAGATGTTGCGGAGGTGGAGCCTGCATGAGTTTACTAACGATTGGACATGGGGTTGGAAGGACAGGTTTGAATCTAGAGTGACACCTAGGACTTTGGCTTGTGGGGTGGGACTGATGGTGGCGTTGTTGGTCGTGATGGAGAGAGTGGGGGGGGGGGCACGGGCTGGGGGGAAAATTAGGAGCTTGGTTTTTGGAGAGGTTCAGTTTGAGGAATTGGAGCGACATCCAGTTTGATATGTTGATATGTCGTTCAGCAGGTGGGTGATACGGGCGGAGACTGAAGGGGTGAGTTGAGGGGTGGAGAGGTAAATTTGCATGTCATTAGCGTAGAGTTGATAGTTGAAGCCGTGGGAGTTTTGCCGAGGGAGGAGGTGTAGATGGAGAAGAGAAGGGGCCCGAGGACAGAGCCTTGGGGGACCCCAACAGAGAGGGGGAGAGAGGGGGAGGTCATAGCATTATAGGTAACGCTGAAGGAGCGTTGGGAGAGATAGGAAGAGAGCTAGGAGAGAGCAGAGACGAGGGAGTGTAGTTTATCAAGGAGGAGGGGATGGCCAACTGTGTCAATTCTAATGTTACTTAATACAGTCAGTCACCATTGGAACATGACTTTAAATGTGTATGTCAGATATTTATTCCTAGTTAACAAAAAAATATTCCAACCTTTTGTATTCTTCTTGTTCAGACCAATAAAAATGTATTGAACTAAAAAAATGTGCAAATCCAGAGCTGGCTTCTCTGATGCTTGCTTTGCTAGTGAGGCAGTAACCCGGATTGATGTATGCAGTCAACAAATTCCGAAACTTGAGCTCCCTTCTTGCAAGCATGTCAGTGACTCACAGGATAGTGGAGGTTAGATCAAGTGGTCAGCTCCCAACCCGTCTACAAACAACTCATCAGTGGCAGATTGTATGTCCCCACAGACTTATTTTAGTCATGTAAGCTGTAAAGCTTACAGTGATGTCAGCAGGGCATTTTACATACACTCCTGGTGGCTGTATACATTCCACAAGTCAACTTTCATCTTTCTAACGAAAGAGATCCGGCAGCTGTGAAGCCACCTGATCACTTTCTGTGACTACCGAAGTGTGACCCCCCTGAGCAATGTCTCCCTGCCATGCTTCCCAGGCTCCATGGTCCTACCTGTGCGCCTTGGACCCGTATGGTGGGTGTCCCTGGGTGGAGGAGGGAGACCAATAAACATCCATTTTCTGATCTCCCCTAGCTATGAATAAACCAGAAGCAACACAGTAAACATCACTTCCTGTTACTGTTGTCACTTTCCCTGACCCTTATGGCCAGGGAAGGAGCTAATGCAGTGTGATCTACACTCTTATTAGCTTCAATGGAAAGCAGGTGAGCCATCAGTGGTTTAAAATGTGTCATTAAAGAGAACTGGCCTCAACAATATTTTATATCACATAGGGGACTTTTTGTGCTCATAAGTGATATGAGTAAAGTTTTGGTAAAAAAAAAAAAGTAAAAAAGTTAGGTTACACCCAAGCACTTAACCCCCCCCCAAAAAAAACAAAGTGTTGAGCCCATTCACCCCCACATGCACGCACTTGCAAAACACATGTCACATATTGCCATGCATGCCAGAGTGAGAACAATCATTCTAACACCATTATTTACAGTTAACTCAAAACTGATGACCTGTAGGGGTTTAAAGCATTGACTATTGAAAATACAGGGTTCCAAAGTTTGTCACCATTTTGCCGGCACCTGCAAATATAAAGCTTGTAGGATATTTGTTTACTCGGCGTAACCTTATATTTTACCAAAATGTTGTGCAATAGATTGAATTTTTATTCCCTAAAATTAACTTGATTGTATTTTTACTGAAATTTTGGTCTTGGTAAACCATTGTACAAATACTGCATGGCATAAACAATTGGAACTACCACAATTTTTTCTACAGGGTCTCTGCTTTTAGAAAATCTATAATATTTGGGAATTTTAACTAATCTTCAATCCTGAAGATTTTTTAAACGTGTGCACAAAAACACAAAACACTCTGAAAGCAAAAGGTTTAATGCCCCACTGTGGGCTCTGTGGTCCACCTGAAGCGCCACTGATCTCAGCTCTGCTCTCTGCACCAGTATAGAGCGCAGAGTGCCATGGAGACACCTACACAGGGGGCCATTCTCAGCAGTCCACAGCCTTCCTGGGTTGGGTGACAATGGGTATCATTCAACCCAGAAGACTGAGGTCATCTTGTGGCATAAAAGAGGTATAGCAGGGATATTTCAAATTACAATTTCAAATAATCTGAGTATATAATCGTCATGAACAATTTTATATTTGGATACCCTGGATATTGTACTGTACTACAGCTTCATTCCAAGAGAAGCTCACCCCACAACCCTAGTGGTAGAATCTACTGCTTGATCCCTTCCCCATAGGTGTGTGTTTCCTCTTTGGCCTGGGAGACCCTTCCTTCCCTTCCTGTACATTGTGTGTCCTTTTTGTGTCTCCCCTTTGATCTTTGTCTTTGCTTCTCTGCTCTTTCCTCCATCACAGGACAGTAGTTGCTGCCTTCAGTACTGGCCCCCAATCACAGTTTATCAATGCCCTCTACACATTGGTCCTTTGCTGACTTGCTGGGCCTGTGAGTGCTTAAATAATATGTGGGAGCGTGTATGTCTAAGCTCTGATTATAGGGTGCCACCTGTGTGGTGCTTTGTTAGATTTTCACTGTTCTGTATGATACAACTTTAAAATCCCAAATAAGTATAATGTTAAAAAAAAATAAAATATAGCCTGGAAATGGGCTTTAAAGGAGAAGTTCACCTTTTAACAAACAAACTATAAATGCACATTTTTTGTAGGTTTTTTTGCATTTTGGGAACCTGGAAAGTATTTCCCCAGTGATCAGCAGATCTCTGGTGCCATGCAGGACTCCTGCAAACCTGTCAGTGTATCTGTGTTCTCGTACCTCATACATGCAGGCTGATACACACTAACAGGAAGAATCAATAAACTACCAGAGCACTCAACAGCACCGTGGTAGTTCATTGAGAACTACAAGACGACATCTGCAAAGGCTGTCGGAACTCTTAATTTTCCCATTCACAGAATACTGTGAATGAGTGACATGGATGGGCGGGCGGAGCCCCACACAGCCATGTTTGTTTGTTGTTTTTTTTTAAATTGTGACAGCTATCACGGGAATAAGATCTCCTGCTAGCTGTCAAAACAGTGTTCGGAGGTGGAGTGGTGGCAGTCCTTTCATAACATATTACATGTTACACCCTGAATATGGGTGTAACATGTTACAAAAGGTGAATCTATCCTTTAATGTACACCAGTCATATGAAATGTCTAGTACTGCCTCCCTTCTGGAAAAACTAGGTGTTTGCCTCTGTCTGGCTTTAATAATTTTGCATCAAAGACCATGTGTGCTGAAAATGGATGACTATACATGTTCCACGTCAATCAAAAAACTGAATTGTTAGCATTCAGATAACAGACAAGGAACTGCTGATTCTTATGAAGGGAGCAAATAAGAGAAGGGTTTAGGGGTTTTCATAGACTTTAACAATATTAGATGACATTCATTGGTAGAAGTTAGTACATTGCAGCAACAGGCAAGACAAGAAGCTAAAACTGCAGAAAGAACTTTATTCTGGATCTAAATCCTATAAGGATCAGGGCTACGAGGGGTTTAACCCTGCTACATTCTAATAGGTCCATATAAAGGAGTTCAGTTTCTCAAGCAATATTTTAAACATGTCTTTGATCCAAACCAAAAGGAGCGAGTCAGAGAAGAAATGCAATGAATACTCTGCGACTGACAGTGTCCTGTGTTGGGTTGTCATTCCTGATCAGAAAGAGATACAGAAAAATGAAGACGGCACTAACGCCTTGTCTACCAAGGTATGTTAATAAACATCCTGGTGTTCAGAGAGCTAAACCAAGCTAATGTAGCTGATGAGCTTCCTATTGGCTTTCAAGTAAAAGTGACCACTTTTACAGGACTCTAAAGGTTCCAACTACCCCTACCCCCCTTCCACCACTTAAGGAGGAGGATGGAACTGTAGTAATTGTACTATTAAAAAAGGGGGGAGATTGATCTACTCTGCACTTAATGAACCTGGAAACAGCATGCATTATGTAGGAGAGATATTGGGGGTCCAATAGACCGCTAATGTCTCTACAAAGAGGACCTGTAACCCCCCCCCCCACTTCCCCATGCTATCACAGAGGACTTGTTTAGCCCCCTTGTGATGGCAATAAAGTTTAAAGAAAAAAAAATATAATAGAAAAAAAATAAAAGTGCCCCCATACACACCTGGATGCCAACTCAAACATAGGGCACAGGTATGTAGACATAAATTGCTCCACACATGTGAAGTATCACCACGAAAGTTGGCGTAAGAGCAATAATTCTTTAGCCATAATTCATGTTTAGCTCTAAACTGATAACCTATCAAAGCTTTCACATGTTTATGAACACCTAATTTAATTCTATAGTCTCTGCTTTCAGAAATGATACAATAGTTTGGGGGTTTAACTGAATTATGGCTACAGCATGATTGCCCAGTTCTTGGAGGGTGTCAGAACGTGCTACCCGCGTGCCCCCAGCAGCGCGCACCCGGCGCTGTCAGTGATCTCCGTGTCCTATGGACACAGCTGATCACATGACTAGGTAAAAGGCCAATCACAGCAGCCTTTTACCACGTGATCAGCTGTGTCCAATGACACAGCAGATCACAAAGTAAAGTGCAGATCTGCACAGATTATCAGTACAGGTCTGCTCTGTGACAGTTGTCCGTTATTGGCAGCACTTTCCTCACACTGCCACAGCGTGAGGAAAGTACTGCCGATAACCGGCAAATGTCACAGAGCAGATCTGCACTGATCATCAGGGCACTGATGATCAGTGCCGCCCATCAGTGTCCAGCAGTGCATCATATGACACCCTCCCAGCAGTGCCACCCATCAGTGCTGCCCAGCAGATGCGCCCATCAGTGCCCAGTAGTGCCGCCCAGCAGTGCCAGGAATAAGTGCTGCCTATCATTGCCGCCTATCAGTGCCGCCTATCAGTGCCCATCACTGCTGCCTATCAGTGCCCATCACTGCTGCCTATCAGTGCAAAATCATCAGTGCCTGCTCATCAATGCCCACCAGTGCTGTCTCATCAGTGCAGCCTATCAGTGCTGCCTAGCCATGCCACCTCATCAGTGCTGCCTATCAGTGCATCCTCATCAACGCACATCAGTGAAGGAGAAAAATTACCTGTTTGCTAAATTTTATAATGAAAATAAAGAAAAAGTTTTTTTTTTTCAAATGTTTTGCTCTTTTTTTGTTTATAGTGCAAAAAATAAAAACCCCAGTGGTGATTACATACCACCAAAGGAAAGCTCTATTTGTGTGAAAAAAAATTATAAAAATATCATATGGGTACAATGTTGCACAACCGCACAATTGTCATTCAAAGTGCAACAGCACTGAAAGCTGAAAATTGGCCTGTGCAGGAAGGGGGTAAAAGTGCCCGGTAGGCAAGTGGTTAACATGTGTGAGAAAAATTGCCCTGGTAGAAAATCAGTTAAACTTTTAGTTTAGATTATACGAAACGCATGTGGCAGTGTGCTCTGGAATGCAGAATAGTTGTGTGGATATCTAGCATAGGAGGCAGAATATTAATAGATGGCAGTGTGTTGTAGAGTAAACCAGATAAATATCAATCGTATAGCAGATAAATTACATTCTTATAGTGCTGTGTTACAAAATCAAATCAATAGTGGGCAATGATAAAATGGTAAATGCTAATAAATGCAAGATGTCCGGCAAATAAAACGGAGGAGCTAGAACTTCTGTTACTTGAGGAGCCTTTAGACTTGGTGGGAGTATCAGGACAGCTCAGTTGACTGGGCTGTTAATATCCGGGGGTGCACTTTGTTTCGGAGGGACAGGTTTAGTAGACGAGGTGGTGGGTCATACCTTGAACTTATTACAGGGCAATGCATGGTTCATGGATCCATGGGTTAGGTCAGCAATTCTCAACCAGGGTTCCTACAAACTTTGCTAGGGGTCCTTAATCAGTGGTTAATTGACCTTCCATCTGATGGCACCTGCATAGTTTAGGGTCTATTGCCACTTGGCAGAACTGATAGCATGATACCTATGATCTTTTTTAGTTTACTGTAATGATGGTATCCTGATCACCACAGTATGGGGCATTCTTTCCACTGACCACCAATGCAAGTGGCATTTTCTCAATGACCTAGATGGATTAATCTTAGCAGGGGTTACCTGAGACCTGAAAATTATTTCAAGGGTTCCTGTGGGGTAAAAAGGCTGGGAAAGACTGAGTTAGATGGTGGAAGCCCCAGAAAAAAATGGTCTGTTGGATATGTTATCTGTCAAATAACACAGAACTCATTACAGACATGCAAATTAGAGACACTGTGGGTAATAGTGAACATAATGTAATTACATTTGCCTTAAGCTACAGGAAAGAGAGGCATATTTTGTATGGCAAAAACACAACATTTCAAAAAGGCTGCCTTTAGGAAGCTGCAATCCCTACTGTATGATTCTTAAACATTCTTATCCAATGGGGTTGTTTTAAGGGCATTTAAACCACTGTATTCCAATGGGTAATAAATCTAAAAGAATCAAATAAAAATTCTGGTACATAAAAGCAAATCAATGACAAAAAAAATGGCCATGAAAAAATTGGCCACCTGCATCCTAGCAACCGATGGACAGTAGGTGGCATCACTGAGAAGTTACTGGCATCCTAGTGATGGAGGGATGCTAGACAGCTTCAGTGAGGAACAACAATGCAAGGAGCACGCAGAACACTTTTTATGAAGGATCTTGCTGACAACTTCTGCCAGCAAGATTCTTTGTACTAACTGCCAGATTTTTGCATGGCATTATGGATGTACATTTACTGTCAACACTTGGCCTTCAGGAACATCCCTCTCTCACTATTGCACCTGCACATTCCTTCAGGCTAAACACTCTTCCCGCATCCACCAACCTCACCAGCACACCAGAAGTAACAAGAAAAAAACTAGGACAACAACGTTGGTATGGAGGTTGGTGTAGGGGACTAATGAGTGTCTGTTTCTTAAAAGTCAGCAACTACAGTATTTGTAATGGCTGATTTAGTTTAAAAATTGCATACAAGGGAGAGGTGCAGCGCTAGCTGAATAAATATGCACTTAAATGCTTATTAAATATACACTAATATAAATCAATAAAAGTGCTATTAAAGTGCAAAACGGTGACTAAATGGTAAGTATAGTCCATAGCGTGCTCAAAAATCCAAGAGAGTCCTTAAAGAGCTCCAATCCCTGGATTCGTGGATGAGGTGATAAAGATAAGAATTGCGCACTCACCAGATACGCAATTCAAGTGCGCATTTAAAGCTGACAATCTCAGGGTCCTCATATGGATCTGGTCAGATCTGGTCACAAAAGCCTCTCATCACCTGGTAGTGTTTTCCACACACGGAAGAAAGGGCCGCTCTGCAGATGTAAAGGACTCCCACCAGATTTAGTTTAGTTTTTCTAAAAATGACCATAGTTGTTTAAATTGGTTGTTTACCTGTTAATAATTTGTGGCAGCCAAGTCAAAATTCTCACTTAAACTAGGATCACACCTATGCAGGTTGCGATTGAGCCATTTCTGCATTGCGTTTTTGCACCTGCGTTTTTTATGCGTTTTTTTTTCCTTTTTTTTTCTTGTTGCTAGGCTGATTTAAAACGCAAAACGCATCAAAAATGTGGCTAAAACACATAAGAAAATGCAGCAAAAACACACTACATTTTTTTGCAGCATTTCCATGAAAGCCTATAGAACCAAAAACACAACTTTTTGCGTTTAAAAAAGTCCCTGACCCTTTCCATAAAACTCACCGGGTGAAAACGTGCAGATGTGAACATGTCCCATAGGAAATCATGTTAAACGGGCTGTACTGCATTTCTGCAAAACACTGCGGAGAACGCTTAGGTGTGAACCTAGGGTTGGAAAGGCAATTACTCGCTTTTACACACTTCATTTCTTTCTTCCATCACCCATTATACCTGCAACCTGCCACCAATCCTGCACCCCCTTCCACCAGTCTACCCTGCTTCTTACCACTGCACCTGTGAATGCTTTCCCCCATCCCACCCACTTCATTTCTTTATTCCATCACCCATTATGCCTGCAACCTGCCACCAATCCTGCACCCCCTTCCACCAGTATGCCCTGCCTCTTACCACTGCACCTGTGAATGCTTTCCCCCATCCCACCCACTTCATTTCTTTATTCTGTCACCCTTTATGCCTGCAACCTGCCACCAATCCTGCACCCCCTTCCACCAGTGTGCCCTGCCTCTTACCACTGCACCTGTGAATGCTTTCCCCCATCCCACCCACTTAATTTCTTTATTCCGTCACCCATTATGCCTGCAACCTGCCACCAATCCTGCACCCCCTTCCACCAGTGTACCCTGCCTCTTACCACTGCACCTGTGAATGCTTTCTCCCATCCCACCATCATGTCTGGACCCCACCTCTCTCTCAAAACTGCACCTGTAAATGCTTGCTCTGCCATGGTCTGCTGGTGGAGAACCACTGGAATAGACAACTATGAGAGAGGCTCTGGTGCTCAAAAAGAAAGAGACTAAGCATTGCTTTTGAAGGAAAAGTGAGGCCCCTTTCACACAAACTTTCCGATCAGGTCCGACTATTCGTTTTTCAGGCAGACCCAGTCGGAACCTCCATTCTCTTCTATAGAGAGGCGGGTGTACGTTTACACCCACCTACACCTAATCCGATCTGCTAAAAACAGACTGGTCTGTTTATATCCATCCGACTGCCCATAGAGGAGAGCGGGCTGTGTCCATGTCCACTTAGCATGAGCGTAGCAGATACAGAGCTGTCATCTGCCTGCTCAGCTGGGGGGGGGAAGATCGCAGGCTGAGTCAGCCCCGTGTGAAAAGGGCATTAATATTGGCTGGTGTGAGTAAACGGCCCAGCACTGGTCAATGACCGGATGGTTGAAAACCACTGGCCTAGATAACTAATAGAAAGGCCCTGGAGCTCAGAAGGAAAAGGACCAAGCATTGCTTTTACAAGAGAATTTGAGATTTTCCGCTAATCAATTTGACATGCAGTTTTCACCAAAGATAACCTATGCTTGGTTTGAAAAGCCTTGGTTTTTGATAGGTATGCTTTGAAGTACAAGGCACTAAGTGGCTTCTATCTCAGTCTGCAGTCTTGTGAACAAAGTCCACCACATTTCTTTCTTCAAGTGAATAGTAAACTTCAACAAACGCTTGTTATCTCTACTGAGCCAGACCACATGAGACTTGCAGTGTAATCAAACAAGCGCACCATTATATTTGTTGATAAATTAGATAATCATATATAACAATGTATTCATACAGGACACGCTCCATGCCAAGAGACAAAAGTACAATTGTCGGAAACTCTTGCTATGTATTGTTTTATATTCTCAGTGCTGTGTTGTACGTGGGTGCTGAACAATTCATGAGCAATACAGCTCTGAACAGTACTTTGTGCTTGTTGGTTTACTTTGCCTTTTGCTAAAATAGAATATTCAACAATATTGATCTCATGATCAATGTTCATTTACAATTTTTTGGCAATGAAGCTTGCAAGGCATTGCACCCACAATCAGTGTGTTGTGAGTGCAATGTATAGGCTCTTACTATACAATGTATTCCCCAATTCCTCCCAAGGTAATCCACGGTTATGGGACTGGAGGACGTTCGGCTGAACTGCAGCTTAAAAAGGAACAGGCAAGAATTGGGGGAGGAGGGGGCTGGGATGGTGGCAGCTATAGTGGTGGGAACAGGTAGATTGAGATGGTGGCAAGCAGGGCTGCTGATAAGGGGTACCATCAGTCCTCTTGTACAGGGCCCAGGCCCCATCAGTTCAGCAGCAGGAGGGGGGGGGGGGGCAGGCAGCAGGAGGAATCGAATCATAGACAGGAGGGGGTGACTGGTGCTGTGGGGGAAATTACAGGAACCGATCCCCTGTATGGCTTTCCTTGCAGCAGCTGAAACCCAGCTTATCTTCCTTTACCTCCCTATGGCTTTCAGCTGCTGCAGTGGCAGCCATACAGGGGATCTTTTCCTATGATTGCCCTCATGCCACACTGATCACCCCTTCCTTTCCATGATTAGATTCCCTCTGCCCCTGCTGCCCCCCCCCGTATGACACCCCCCCCCTCCTTGCAGCGCTGCTGGCTTCATCTCCTCTCCCTCCCACCAGCTTTCAACTGCTGCAGGGGGGAAGTAGAGGGGATCTGTCCTAGTAAATGCCCCCTGCCGCAATGATCATCCCTCCTGTAGATAATCTTCCTCCCCTGCCGCTGGGCCTCTCCAGCAGGGCTTATAGCTTTTTCTCCTCTCCCTACCACAGGCTGCTGCAGGGTACAGGGAATCACTTCAGGATGGAAAGTGGGTCAGGTATAGTGTACTGGGCCCTGTGATTTCTAAAAGCAGCAGCCCTGGTGGCAAGGGCTCTAATGATAGTAGGTTTGAGGGGTGCAGGCACGGTCATGTTCTGGAGATGGAGAATGGTGCTGGCAGAATCAGAGTGATCAATAGTGGGATATGGATAGTCCTGCTGTACCTGGTCCCATCATGTCAGCAGGGGGCCCCCATGATTTCTAACGGTGGATCTACTTACACTATATACAGAAATTCTGCAAGAATTAAACAGACCATCTCCCCCTAGCAGCAGACGTGGGAGCTGTTTGTTTTTGCTGTGTCGGGTGGCTGGACCGCAGGCGATACCAAATGCCTTTTTTTTTGTGAGTGTGGTGTATGGCATGTTGGAGCGTTTGTGGGGTGCGTAGGATGATGCTGGGGGAGTCCAGGCTGGACTTTGAAAATCAGATAGAGTTGAGTTTAGAGGATGCCCAAGCTCATCTTTACTGCCAGCCACCTACTTTTTTGTGACCATTTGTACAGATGTTTTTGATTGTATTTCAGGCTTGAGTATTTTACTATTTTTTTTTAGGTTTTGGCCAATGGGAAGCTAGTTACTAGGCAAGAAGAGACATGAAAACATACATTGTGTACATTTTTCGTACATTTTTTCAGGCACTCCTATTTCAAGTGAAACTTCAGCTGAAAAGAGAAGGTTCACTCATCCTCCTCCTTCCCACTTTCTCTCTATTGTGACTTTTTTTTTCTTCTGGGAGCAGGTACCAATTTCTAACAGGTACCCACTTCCTAGGCGAGCAGAGCAGAAGTTGGGCCCCTGTGTCCCCACCCACAACCACCTGGGACATGTCACATGTCTCCGGAGACTGCAGGACCATTCTAAAATGGCAACACATCTCACGCATGCGCAAAGGGAAGCTGGCTGTGAAACACCATGCAGTCACAGTCATCTTCCCATAAGCAATATGTTGATGTTGGGGACCCAAAGACTGGCGAAGAAGCAGCCCAGGTGATGACAGCACTGGATCCCTGGGATGTTACATTTCTGTGTATTAAAAGTCAGGAGCTACAGTATTTGCAACTGATGACTTTCATTTTTTTTATAACCAATCCGAGCTCCTATTTAAGTCTACTGAGGCAAAAACATGTGACTCCATCTGGAAAAGAATCTTGTGTACTTTTGTGAATAAGAAGCTTCAAATTTCAAGCGATGCAAAATTTAGGTCACCATTGTCTACAAGGGAAATCCTAGTGTTGTGTATTGAAACCCTTCTGGTAAAGCTTCAAATAGAGCTTCAAATTTCTCAGCTGCAAATAGGATATGAGATCTTATTTGTGTGTTGTTATTATTATTATTATTATTAATATTATTATTATACAGGATTTATATAGTGCCAACAGTTTGCTCAGCACTTTACAATATAACGGGAGACAATACAGCAACAATACAGTTCAATATAAGAGGGATAGGAGGGCCCTGATCCTGGGAGCTTACAATCTAAGAGGGAGGGGCTGGTGGTACAAAAGGTAATAACTGTGGGGGATGGACTGGTAGGAGGAGTAGAAGATTCCATTATTAGCTGAGAGCAGGATAGGCTTCCCTGAAGAGATAGGTTTTTAGAGATCGCCTAAACGTGGGCAGAGAGTTCCAGAGGATGGGGGAGGCTCTGGAGAAGTCCTGGAGACAAGCATGGGAGGAGGAGACAAGGGAGCTAGAAAACAGGAGGTCGTGGGAGGAGTGGAGAGGACGGTTTGGGTGATATCTGGAAACAAGATTGGTACATTGCAGCCCACACAGCAGCTGCATCAATGGGGTTGATTTACTAAAGACAAATGGACTGTGCTCTACAGCTTAGTAAAAGACATAAAGCTTCACCAAGAATACCCAAACACATGCAAGGAAGAAAAAAAAAAAAGCATTTTGCTTACACATGATTGGATAATGGAAGTCCGCAGAGCTTTACCTCATTTACAAAGCTCTGGAGCAACTGCACTTTCAGAATTCAGTCTTTTTGCCTTTAGTAAATCAACCTCGGTGTGTGTAATGGAAATAGTTTGACCCAAGTTGGCCCAAACAAACTATTTAAAGTAAACTGAAAGCTGGAACTTTACTTTTAAAAAATATATTGAATACAAAAACTGTTTGATGCTGCAAAAAAGTCTTGACATGAGTGCAGATGATGATGGTTTTTGCATCGGCTGGTTTAAAAAACCCTCCAGGTTTACCCTCCCACTCCTGTTACTGCATGTGGCTTAGCGGGACACAAGCTGCATTTACTGTATGTAACTAATGCTACTGTAGTCTGTGACAGTGCCAAGACCATTCTTGCATGGAAATATGTTTGGGCCAGCTTGGCTCAAACAAACTATTTAAAGTCCAAGTAAACCTCTTTACCAAATGGAATGGTAATTGCTGCACAAAGCAATTATAATTGAAAACACATTTTTTAGCTATGAACAGAGTGGAGAGGGATTATTGCTGTCTGCCCCGATTGGGTAGATTCATCCTTCTTGTCCTGGTGACTGTTCTCACCAAAAGAAAGAAAATACCAAATTTTGAGTGGTCATCTGAATGGGAATTTGGGAAAATCTTCAAATGAGGACACTAGTTCTGATGACCACCAGGGATTCCCTCACTTTGGAGGGGTTTCCTTTCCTTCCTGTTGCGACTTGGGACAGGAAGTAAAGGACAGTCTCCCCAATGGGACACGTATGGCAAAAAAAAATAACAAGAGTTATAACCCTCCCTTACCCTAGGTTCACACCTAAGGGTTTTCCACAGTGTTTGTCAGAAAATCACTACGGTCCATTTAACATGATTTCCTATGGGACACGTTCACATCTCCGTGTTTTCACCCGGTGCGTTTTTTGGAAAGGGTCAGGAACTTTTTTTAACGCAAAAAGTTGCATTTTGGTTCTATAGACTTCAATGGAAATGCTGCAGGGAAGCATGTAGTGCATTTTTGCTGTGTTTTTGATGCGTGTTGCATTTTAAATCTGCCTAGCAACAAGAAAAAAATAAACTAACAAAAAACTCCCTAAAAAGCGCAAGTGCAAAAATGTAATGCAAAATGCACTGCGGAAACGGATCAAACGCAAACTGCATAGGTGTGCACCTAGCCTTAAGCCGGCCACAGACAGATCGAAAATTTGGATCCATCTATGGGCAGGCTGGCTGTACTAAAGGTGATTTATCAAAAGAGAGGACCCGTGTTAGCAGAGGGGTTGGATATGTACTGGGGGGGGGGCGCTTTGGGAGGGGAAAGGACTTGTGCTAGTAGGCAGGTGGGGGGGGGGATATATGCAGGGGGGCTCTTTGTCAGGGGAAAGGACTTGTGCTAGTAGGGAGGTTGGGGGGTGGTGGATATATGCAGGGGGGCTCTTTGTCAGGAGAAAGGACTTGTGCTAGTAGGGAGGTTGGGGGGTGGATATATGCAGGGGGGCTCTTTGTCAAGGGAAAGGATTTGTGCTAGTAGAGAGGTTGGAGGGGTGGATATATGCAGGGGGGCTCTTTGTCAGGGGAAAGGACTTGTGCTAGTATGGAGGTTGGGGGGGGGGGTGGTGGATATATGCAGGGGGGGCTCTTTGTCAGGGGAAAGGACTTGTGCTAGTAGGGAGGTTGGGGGGTAGTGGATATATGCAGGGGGGGGGCTCTTTGTCAGGGAAAAGGACTTGTGCTAGTAGGGGGGGTGGATATATGCAGGGGGGGGCTCTTTGTCTGGGAAAGGACTTGTGCTAGTAGTAGGGAGGTTGGAGGGGGGGAGGGGGTTGGATATGTGCACAGGGGGGGTGCTTTGGGAGGGGAAAGGGCTTGTGCTAGTAGGGAGGTTAAGGGGGTGGATATATGCGGGGGGGGGGGCTCTTTGTCAGGGGGAGGACTTGTGCTAGTAGGGAGGTTGGGGGGTGGGTTGCAGGGAGAAGACCCCCACCTGCTGTCACAAGGAAGGGGCAGATCATGGGGGGGGGGAGGTGTTGGCTGCACAACATGTCACACATTCCACCTTAAATATGAGTGGAACATGTACCAGGTTAAGAAAGGTAAACTTCTCCTTTTAAAAAAGTTCAGCATGCTGCATTTTTCTGTGCCAGAACGCACTGCAAATGCACACAAATGTCAACAAACGTACAAATGCAACCTAGTAAAAAAATGAACTGAAAAAAAAATCCACTGCACACTAAAAACACACTGAAAATGCACTGAAAACATACTGATGTACAAAAGCACAGGCAGAAACCCTCTGTAAAGGCAGAGATTGTGGTGTCGACAAGCCCTTAGACACGATTATAAACATTCCTCATGTTTTGTTTTTTTAGCAGAATATATATATATCTTTATTTCATTTTCATAACAGAATAAACATCATTACACTAGAGTTTCATAACTATCACACCTACCATAGAAATTCCATAGACAAGGTCCAAGTATTCATAAAGGAAGACAACCTAACAAAATATCTTAGTATAGCATTAAGAAGCATAAACCGCTATAAGAAAAACAAAACAACAAACAAAAGGAACAAACAAAGCATAGTGCTTGCTCCATAACAGAGGAAGGACACAAACTGCGAACATTATAGATTGCTCTTCTGTACCTTGCAGTTTGGTACATAAGGGGTAAACCATAAGCCCCTCCCATCACAGCAGGGTGGGGCCTAGGCTCCAGATTAGGACTTGTGTTAGCAGTTTGCAGTCTACAGTCATCTGACAGCACAGTGGTTGGTGAGTTCTCCTCCTGTGTTATTATGGTGTGTTATGTTTGATGAGCTGTGGAATCTGCTGGATGGTGCTCTCCTGTCTTTGTAGGGGCAGATCCTGGGCTCAGGGCATTGTATGGTGTGTCCTCTGTAGACGAGGAGCAAACAAAAGCGCCCCCTCCTAGAGCTCTCACTATCTGCGTATAGACATACAGAGCTGACGGTGGGGGGAGGGGGTACATGCATTATTTGTAATTGCACTTCTAGGGATTCTAGCCTGGCGTTTGTATATTATTCAGTGCCAGTATGGTTTGCTGGGTGTGTTCATTTTATATTCAGGATCCTTGTGCTGTTTTATTTCAAGGGCAGTCAAACATTCTGCCGACCTTTAGGCGGTTTTACTGGCTATTCTAATGTTAAGGCATGCTGGGACTTGTGGTTGTGCAGTTAAGTTTATATTTGTGTCAAAAGAAGGTATTTCATCTGTGTTTTTGAAGCCTCAGGCCTCATTCACATCTCACAATTTTGGGATCATGGGCAGGGGTGAACTGACCATTTGGAAACTCGGGCACTGCCCAGGATCAGTAGGGGGCCCCATGAGATGCCCCTTTTTCATAGGCTTTTTTGAGTTTGGGCAAGGACACAGGGGCCCCATGATCCCCTATTGCCCGGGGACCCCATGACTTGTCAGTCCGCCCCTGATCATGGGTAATACACAGCAAAATATCAACTTTTAAAAGCCTGCCACGCTTGTCACCCAAAAAGAAGCAGGAGCTTCATAAACATGCATAGAGCAGCCCACGAAGTGAATGTCCTGCTCTATGTGCCACACGTGAAATCGCTCAACAAAATTGCTTGCGGGAGCACTTGTTCATGCTACATGAAAGTGTGACTGCAGCCTCACAAACATCGGTCAACGCTCAGTCAATTATGTGCGTTGCAATGACCAGCGTTGTTAAGCTGGGCATGTTTGCGTTGCTTCGTGCCAGAGTTTATCCGACGTGTTAAGCTGGCATTACCGCAGCCCAAATTTCATGTCGATGTAACTGTACTCCAAACATGCCACAAATGCCCTATGGGTGCTTAGAAAGCATTACTAGGCGAGATGAGAATCTATACATTATAAAACAAACACAGAAGACGTTTGGAAAGTGTTCTTTAATGCAACGCAAAAATACATCAATAATGCATCTAAACGCAATAGGCGTGTTAATGGGTGCCCATAATATCTACATTTTCAAAGCTTGTCTAAAGAAACCCTAATAGCAGGAATACATGGTTAGAAAAACTAAAGCCAGCCACAGATGGTTTGAATTTGAGCCATGTATGGGCCGTGTGAATGTATCTACGTTGATCCATCAGTTTGGGTACAACCAGCCTGCCGGATATCATATGCGATTATCACTAGTGGCTGTAATTGCTGCTAGCAACAATCCCTGTTTTCTGCCAGCAGGATGGCTTCCACCTCTGGGGGAACACTGTGTTGATGGTGGATTCCATTGAATTTATTTCTTGCAACCTGTGTTTGCAAGAAAGAAATTCAAACCATCTATTGAAGGGGTCTCCAGACTTTCTAAACAAAGGGCCAATTTACTGTCCTTCCGATTTTTAGGGGGGTCAGACTGGCTAGTGGGAGTTGAAAATGTTCTGGTGTCCGTGGGAGGAATGGTGCCCCATTGCTGGTGTCAGTGGGAGGAATGGTGCCCCATTGCTGGTGTCAGTGGGAGGAATGGTGCCCCATTGCTGGTGTCAGTGGGTGGAATGGTGCCCCATTGCTGGTGTCAGTGGCAGCCAAGGGCTGGCTAAAGGCAAGAAAAGGGCTGCACTTTGGAGACCACTAGTCTATTGTCTGCCTTATGATCAGTCGGCCAACTCCCAATAAAACGCCATTCCCTGGTTGAAATTGAGGCCTACGTAAAGCAATTGAAAAATGTAATTCCACAAACTATCAATTTTGTATGCAGTGTTGACGTCTTACCATACATGTGGAAGTGATGTAGTGTGCGTGTGACCCTTTAGCCATGATATAATATAATTTAAAACAAGATAGATATATAAAAATCACAATTGCCATATATTTTTGGTATGATTGCTTTTATTAACCATAATAAATATATGCGTATTTTTGATCATGCTTCTTTTGGCATTTTCAGAATAATTAGCTTTTGATATTTCAAATTTGCGTTTCCGAAACTTCTTTCTTGAACAAACGTCCAGGTTGTCTTCATTTTTCGGTAGTGCTTTACCAACTTTTTTAACTGATGACTTTCATACCAATGCATAGGAAAAAGTTTGTTCACATGTGACACAAGATACTTTTGTTTTCATACTGTTCAGCTAGTATTTTTTGTTCCTAAAATCGGTAGCATGGTCTTTGATAGAAAATTGTATCATCGTTAACCAAATTAAAATTTTTCTAACTGTGTATAAGGGATAAATTGCACACAGAATCCTAGGGTGAGGCTGCACTGGCTATTCTCACTGCTGCTGAGAGATTAACTGTGCTTTGGCATTGGCAGTCCTCGTATCAGAGACCCATTGATTTAAAAAATGTGACAAGTATTTAAGCCTTTCAATAGCCAAGAGATCTGATTACTAGTATAAATATCTAGACTAATGCAGGCCATAGACGGGCCGTTTATCGGCCAAATTTTAGTCCGCACGAAAAATCGGTCGGTGCCGATGCTGCCACCAGCCGTTTTTCATGGATTTTCCAGCATGACCAATAAAAATAAATGAGAAGATCCGTGAAAAACGGCCGACGGGCTGGCCCCACTAATGGCATGAATATTGGCCGATTTTTCGTGCGGACACAAATTCGGCCGATAAACGACCCGTCTATGGCCTGCATAAGCCCTGGTTCATACTGATGCCATTTGACAGTTTCAAATCGCATGACAAGTCGCACCCTATGGCTAGTATTACAGTAACATGTTATACCCTAAATATGGGTGTAACCTGTTACAAAATGTGAACTTATCTTCTAAGCTCAGTGGTGTGCATGGAGCTTTAAAGCAGAACTCCACCCAAAAGGGGAAGTTCCACTTTAAGGAGTGGTCCCCCACTCCCCCAGGAAGAATTGGCACATTTGGGGAGCAGGGGGAGAGGGAGTACCCGATTTTGACAGGTACCCGCTTCTACTCTGACCGCCTAGGCGATTGGAAGCGGAATTTCTCCTCCACTCCCCGCCCCCAGTCTTCTGGGACATATGACAGGACCATTTACAGTCCCTGCTCCTGGCTATGAGACCACAAGCTGTCACAGCCCAGTGCCCACACAGGTTTCTGTGGCTACTGGCTTTTGTTTTCAGATTAGACTGGAGCTCTGCTTTAAAGTGACACTAAACTCTGGTTTAACCCATTCTTGATGAAGTGTAAAACAAATCCTAACACCTGAACACAATTTTACAACTTTGGCATGTGTTAGGTACGGTTTTACTATCATTGCAACTGCTTGGTGGATTATACCTTGTTTTTAAGGAAAAATTGGGCTCTCATTTCAATTGGTTGTGAATGGTGTGTGTTTTATTATTTAAGCTGTATTTTTTGCTGTTACCATGTACCACCAAAGAACAACCCAAAATAAATTCCTACTCCTGACAATCAAGCGCTTGTACCCCTAGTATAGAAATAATAGTACCCCTAGCCTAGAAATAAAAGAGAGAGCTATAGATATAGATAGAGGTGTGTGTGTGTATGTATATGTATGTGTATGTGTGTATATATATATATATATATATATATATATATAAAATTTATTCTCTCAGTGACAGATTACTGGCAATTTTGGTTTGTACGAGACCCAAGGATCTCACTGGAGGCCCGGTCTCTGTGTTGGGAGGGTGTACAGTTGAAGGCAAGGGGTTACAAAAACAAAATTATTTTAGTATATTTTCTTAAAGTATAGACATAACCATCCTCTTTTGCTCACCCCTAAAATGGGACTATGGGATTTATGATGTGCATAGAACAGGATGAAGGATGGCAGATAAACACTATAAGAAACGATTTTGTGAAAAATCGGTTACAAGATCATTTTAACCACTTGCCTACCGGGCACTTATACCCCCTTCCTGCCCAGGCCAATTTTCAGCTTTCAGCGTGGTCATGCAACACTGCACCCATATGACATTTTTATCATTTTATTCACACAAATAGAGCTTTCTTTTGGTTGTATGTACTCGCCGCTGGGTGTTTTTTTTTGCGCTACAAACTAAAGAGCAAAAATTTTAAAAAAAAAACCTTTCTTTTCTTTGTTTCTATTATGAAATTTTGCAAACAGTAATTTTTTCTCCTTCACTGATCTGCGTTGATGTGGCTGCACTGATAGGCAGCACTGACGGGCACAGGTGGGCGGCACTTTTGGGTGACACTGCTGGGCACCGATCATCAGGGAACTGATCATCAGTGCTGATCCCTCTGACAATTGCCGGTTATCGGCAGTACTTTCCTCATGCTGTGACAGCGTGAGGAAAAGGCAATTGGCAACTGCATTTACCGGTGTTCTGCTGTGTCATTGGACACAGCTGATCACGTGGTAAAAGGCTCCTGTGATTGGCCTTTTACCACATCACGTGATCAGCTGTGTCCTTTGGGACACAGCGTTCACGGAGATCGCCAGGGGTGCGCAGGAGAGCGTGTTCTGGGAAGACGTCATATGATGCCCTCCCAGAACCGGCCGGTTGCAATGAAGCCGTCATTCAGCTATCTGTGGATAAGTAGTGGATTTTTTTGTTTTCCTTGGGTTTCTTTCCCATGAGCTGGGCTTTGCCTGCCTCCACTTGCTCAGCAAGTACTGCTTCACTTATTCAGACTGGACACAGATATAGCCCGCTCTCCTGTATGGGTGGTCAGATGTCCATTTTCACCAGATCTGTTACGATCTGCTGGATGGAAGGGGAACGAATCCGATTGTATGTATTGGAGTGGATGCCTGTTGACATCTGCTGCTGCATAGAGAAGAATGGAGGTGCCGATTGGGTCTGTCTGAAAAAACAGTCAGGCAGATCCAATTTGGCATGTTTGTGTGAAAGGGGCCTAAGAATACAATTTACTGCCACTTTAAGCCATGCATACCTAGATCTCTAAATCTAACGGATGCCTCCATCTGCACTAAGGCCTCTTTCACACTGTCTGGGGGGCAGTAAAAACGGGCAGCTTAGCCGCTGTTTTACCACCCACCAGAATTTTACCATTACTGCCTGACTGGGTTACCTGCATGCCACACCCGCAGCAATTTTAACTCTGAGTGCAGTATTGGACAGGTCATCAATGGGGCTGCATTGTGATGGGAAACCAAATGCTTGTCTCACTGCTGTGGCATGATCCCACAATGTAAAATTGCCATTCACCAATTATAAGAAAAAGTAAAAATAGAAACTGTCAGGAGGTGGCAATAGAGCATCTGGAATGCTTGCCAACCGTTGCTATTCCACCCTTTGAAAAGTGATTTCAGAGGGTGGTAAGCCTTACCGCCTGTTGGAAAAAGCACTAACTGAGTAGATGGGCCACTTCCAGCCCACCAGACTCTCGTATTATTATAACAGCCAGCTTGCCTGACTATCAGAATGCCCAAAGAGTGCCTGTATCTAACTGGACTGACCACCCTACCAGCCATTTTTCACCCGGATACTTCGACAAAAGTTGATTTTAATGTTCAACATTTGTTGATCTGGCTCTTGTAGATGGAGATACCCATGGAACGAACCTCAGACAAATTATCATGTATGTGAAAAAGACCTATGCGCTAAATGCATACAAAAATTACAAAAAACAACACAAGTGAATAAATAAGTGAAATATAGCCAAATGAAACACTGCTGCCACCTTAAGATGAAATAAATCGTATAAACAATAAATGAATCCTAAGTGATTCAGTGGCGCTGTGAACAAAAATCAATCTTAAAGTGGCAAAAATTAATAAATAAGCCACTGATAAAATTAAAGTCCATAAATTCATTCCAACATGATAATGTTCTATTTACTTCCCAAAACCGAAATCACCACGTGTTCAAGAAAAAACGTTCCCTTTTCTGGGTGTGCACTCACCAAATTTCCATGCCTCCCACTCTCATGGTCAGCATATATCACTTTGAAAAACTCCAAATGGGAAGGGAATGCGACAATATCATCATATCCACAATCCTTGCCCCTCTCCCCCAAATGCAATGGCCATGAAATAGTAAAAGATAAAAACTCCAATGGTGCAGTGCAAATGGCACCTTTTATTAAATGACTGCAGACAGCAACTCACAAGATAACTGATAAAAACACGCCTGTAGGTAATGTGTGGCAGTGTGATGGATTGCAAGCAATGCTCTCACCAATGCCGGATCCCAAACAATCGCACTGTCGCATCACTTCCAGTTCTGGTCCCAGACGTCACTTCCGGTCGCCGCACAGCCTCACCCTGATGCATTTCATCACTTCCGACTTAGTCATAGGGATGGCTGTGCAGTGCGGCACTCCCCATCCCATCACTGGCATTGGTCAGTCACTGCCCCAAGAGAAGTTGGTCCAAATCCAACCACTTAAAGATATATTCACCCATCAATCCGAGGGAAAAAAACTCCTCACTAACAAAAATGTCAGCCATGGGAGGAAATAACTCAATATATCCCAATCAATACATATTAAAAAATACTATCAAACATTTACACATCAATATACCACATAAATCATTATGATATAATGGTTCAACCATAAATTTATACAATTATATATAAAACATTACGAATGAGGAAAATGGACTAGAACAAATGGATTAAATAGAAATTATATAAACTTTAATCAGCTTGAAATTCCCCTGGATGGTGTGTCTATAGATTGCTAATAAAGCAATTAATGTTCAATTCAATGTTAAGTTTCCCTAGTGTTAAGGATTGAATCAGATAAATCCACTTAGTTTCCCTCCTGGAGAGGTCCCTCACTCTTAGACCCCATCCAGCATGGTGAAACCCAATCCACTCCCCAAAAAGTCAATTTAGAAGGATCTTTCCCATGATATTGTGAGAAGTGTTCTGACACACTATGGTAGCTATATCCCTTTTTTTTTTTTTTTGGTTAATGTGTTCGGCTATTTTTGCTTTCAAAGGACCTTTGGTATGGCACAGCATACATTACATGTCTGGTGTCACATGTGATGAACTCAAGAAGAAGGAAGATTCATGTTTAGTTGCATTGATTGCAGTGCAGCCACCTCCTACATTTTTTTTTTTTTTTTTTTTTTTTTTTTTTTTTTTTTTTTTTTTTTTTTTTTACATGCTATAAAGCCTTTTTCTCTGAGAGAGCAATGACATTTTCTTTGTGGTATCCAAAATATTTTTAACTACCATCTCCCCAAAATTGCGTGCCCTTCTATACACAAATCTAGGTAAGTTAGGCAAAACTGGTCCCAGTGTTTTATCCATCAGCAATACGTGCCAATGCTGTTGTATGATGGATTGTACTTCCCTATACTGACAATGATAATCAGAAATTAAATTCCATTGTTTCCTATCACCTTGCTCTTTAATTTTGTCTAGTAAGCACATCTCCCAAGGTATTGATTTTAAAACCTCTCACCTAGCTTTTATCTATCCTATCTTGGGAATATCCCTTTTTGTACGAATCTATCCTTAACCCCCCTGGCGGTATTCCCGAGTGTAGCTCGGGGTAAAGTTTCAGCACCACAAGCGGTAACCCCGAGCTACACTCAGGAATACCCTGCAACGCTGCTCTGGGATCTGTTCTTCTCTTACCTTGTCCTGCGATCCCGCGATGTCCCTCCTGCAGTGTCCCCTGCAATATCCTCTGGCGGATGCCGGCATCTGTCTTCTGGGTTCCGTCCCCTGCGACGTCAGGACGTACGGGGGACGGAACTGGCGGGAAAATTGAAAGATGTAAAAGGGACATTCACTAAAATCGCATAGTAAAACATTACTGTATCAAACCATTTCACATACATTTTGTCCCGAGTGCTTTGTCCAGCGCCCCGCCTTCATTTTTACTGTTCTTTCTGCCTTGAAACTGCAAAATGTCCATGGCGTCCAAAAAGCGTCCCTTTTATGTCAAAAGCGGTTTTAGACCGGCTAGAGAACAGCGATAGTAAATTAGAACCACTTGCAGTATTGAGTGATAATGATTTGTGGGGGAAATTCGTCATCAGACACTGAAAACGATTTTGCGACTTTGCTCAGTGATGTGCGAACTTGGCGCTATATTTCAAATGTCCGTGTTTTTTGTTTGATTACATTATTTAATTTTATTATAATATTTTTTATGATTATTTATTAAATTATAATTTATGATTTCATGTTTCAAATTTTAACATACCTGGGATGTTTACTAGACTCTCTTGTTCGGACAGATTTCAGTGAGTTATTCCTAAAAATTACAGGCCTACAATAAAAAAAAATACATATTTCCAAAATATGTGCTTTGAGCACAGAAATATGAACATAATCAGACCGCTAGGGAGGTTAACCCCTTTGCGCCGGCCGCACGCAGATGTGCGGCCTCCCGGCGTCTGGGCCTAGACGCCGAGCGGCCGCACATTTGCGTCCATGGAACTAAATACATATGTGCTGAGAGCGCGCGCCCTGCGCGCTCCCCGCACACATGTGTAGTACTCACGGAAAGGTCCCGCTCCGCTCTTTCGAACGGGACCTTTCCCGATCATGTGACCGCCGTGACGCGTCATCACGGCGGTCACATGATTCCTAAACCACGCCCCCACCGCCCCGCCTCCCGACGTCAGAATCTCTTAAAGGGCCGGGAGGCGTCGGCGGGAAGGGGTTAATAATGTTGGATTGTAAAATAAAACCACTATAAGCACAGTTCCTCCTAAGTCTCATAAACTGTCCACGAGGAATGTTTTTCAACCATAGTGGATGGTGTCCACTCCTCATTGACAGATAACTATTTCTGTCAGTTGGTTTGAAAAACACCTTAGTAGTAAGTATACCCTTCTGCTTCTCAATGGTAACCTCCAAAAAGTTGATCGAATTATCATATATGGCCATTTTTAGGCTGGTACCAAGGAGCCGTTTAACCGTTTGTTGGCGATCACTTTGTTTCCATAGCATTGAGCTTGTCGTGTTACAAATGAGACCAGCGCTATTTCAGCAGCAAGGGACCAGTAATGTACTGTGATGTAGCCGATCGCCTTCTTGTGGCACGAACATAGCGTTCTAATGTGATAGAAGCCATGAATGTCTATCTAAACCCAGAAACAAAAATGTTGTTCATACATTGCAGATGACCAATCCTAGAATGTGGTGGCTGGGGTGTGTGTTTTTTTTTTTTTTTTTTGGTTTTTTTTTTTTAAATTAACTTCATGATCCTGCCATTAACGCACATCCTGCCCTAAGGTAACAATGTTGACTCGCAGTCGGCTCCCTTTTACTCACACGAAAAACTTTGAGCTGCAAGAGAGGCCTGCGCATGTGTGGGTGGGGAGGGAGGCTGGGAGTGCTCGTTCATTGGTTTGCGAGGTCACACATCTGCGGAACAGACTGGGGTGGACAATGGTATCAGCAGATTTATTAATACTGGAAAGTGCAGAATCTAAAGCAGCTCATCAAAGAAACCAATCAGCTTCCAGGTTTTATTGTCGCAGCTTTATTGAACAAGCTGAAGTTAGAAGCTGATTGGCTACCATGCACAGCTGCATCGGATTCTGAATGCTCCAGTTTAAGTAAACCTCTCATATAGTAACATTGTAGTCTGATCGTGTTTTTGGAGAGGACATGTCTGGCCACACCTAGTGTATCTGTTGACAGCTTAACACTTCCGTGGGTGTCTCCCTGTTTACAGGGATTCCTGAGGTCTACCACCTCAACAAGGCCCTGTGAGAGCTGAGGCCAATGCTTAAAGTGAAGGGAACACAAAATCCTCAAACAATTAAAGGTCCCCCATACCTGTGACATGGCGGTCACCCAATCCAATCATCTCCATTTTATAGACCCATTACAATCTGACTGACTGTACAATAGTTGTACGATCAATTTTACATAATATATGGACCTATACTATCCAGTCAAGGAGGCCCTTGCACTACATTTGTTGGTAGATCTAAAGAGACCTTACAATCCGATTCCAACTTATGCTGTGAGGTTATCTGTTGGTTATCTGTACTGCTGGTCACTGGTAAACTCTGGTGAACTCTGTCAATGTTTTAAAAGCAAACCATGTCCTAAAACAGCAATTGCACTTAAGCCCGTTTCCCACCGGTGCATTTTTACCTCGCAAGAAAAATGTTTCCCTTTTAAATCCTATGGGACTCTTCACACCACTGCACTGCGGGTGCGTTTTGAAAAGTCCTCCATGCTGCATCTTTGGTGCAGTTTTAAAACCGCATTTAAAAAAAAAAATGCAGCTCCCCATTGAAATTAAAGGAAAAACTGAAACTAATGCACTGTTCTGCATTTTTTTTTTGGTGCATTTTTGTCCATTTTTCAAAGGTGCAAGCCACCATAAAACACACCAGAAACGCATCTGAAACACCGCAAAATCACGGCAAAAATGCGTATACATTTATACCACGATTTTGCTACAGAGCAGTGTGAAAGGGCCCTTAGTCACATGACATTAGTGATCAATCGCTGCCAAGTGTTTTATAGTCATGAGATCACATGTGCAAATGTAGCTCCACCTGAAGGAAACCTGCTGGGACCAACAAAAAATATCTAGATGGATTGCTGAACTTCTTAAAAAGTGTGTGTGTAAAAGATGGGGATCCAATTCCCCTTCCATCCATTCACAGAGCTGTCATCCGCTCTCTCAGCGGAGGGATCCCCCGCTGAGTCAGCGGATCCGCTAAACGGGTCCATCCTCAGTGAAAAAGCCCTTACCCCTGCGCATCCCCGTGCACGCAAACATGGGCAGTGCAGGTAAATCTGGCCCTTGCATGGGTGCATGCTTTGTTCGGCCTTGTTTTACACGGGTGTACCAATGTGCTTGTGGTGTGAATGGGCCTTTTTAGGCTAGGTTCACGCCTCTGCGTGTTGCTATTGATGCATTTTTCTGGTTCATTTTGTATTTTTGAACATAGGTTTTTTTACGTGTTTTGGCACATTATTGATGCGTTTTGTGTAAATTTTTTTTTTTTTTTTTTTTTTTTTTTTTTGTCAGTAGGACAGTATTGACTGATGTGATTTTAGATGGGTGTGACTTTGGATGGATACCACTTCGATGCAACTTTGGCGCTATTTGTGCCAGAGAGTGTAAAGTCTCACTACACAAACAGAAGTAAATAATAGTAAACCTCCTGCGCTTATATGGACGTCCCTGATTCCAAGCCGCTCTCACCCGACCCAATTGGTGTGTGCAAATCAATAAAAATTGTGAAGCGCAAACAGAACTGTCATACCCCCTTCTCTTTTTTTTTTTTTTTTTTTTTTCTCTCCCCCCTAATAGGAAAGTATGACAGTTCTGTTCTTGTGGTAGTCAAGTTGCACCAAAGTCGCACCCATCCAGAGTTGCTTTCCTATTGGCAAAATTGGAAAAGGGTCTGACAGACCCTTTTCAGAAATACAGTGGCTGAAAAAAACACATAGATGTGGAAGTGTCCTATAGGAATCCATCTTAAACAGACTGGCGTGTTTGTGTGAACCAGGCCTTGCTGTTGTGGAGTCTGCGTGGGATATTTATATGACTTCACAGAGGGAGTCTTCCTATCACAGAGCTCCACCTGGGCTACAGTGGGCTCCTCCCTTGTGTTTACAGAGATCGTTGGCCCTCCCCCCCCCCCCCCCCCCCCCCCCAGTTTTTGAAAGGTGTGGGGTGTTTTTTTGGTTTTTTTTAAATGTTCTGCATTGACCATTGTGTCTGTGATCAGTGAAGCCCCTGTATCAGGGTGACATATAATGCCTGTCAGATTGGCCCTGCTAACAGCAATGAAGGGATTGCTTTGCCTTCAGCGTTATGATACAGATTTGATGTTGACTGTTGTGTTGCATTCAGAGTGTGCAAGCCTAAAAATAGAGATTATAATATATTGAAGTTTGGCAGCCATTAGATGTGGGTGGCTGCATTAGTTTCCTTCTCTTCCTTTTTTTTTTTTTTTTTTTTTCTTGGGGGTTCCCCTTTTAATTTTTACTGGGTGATTGTGCCACTAACATACTTCCTGTGTTAGAGTGACAACACTCACTCGTATGTATGTGACCGCTCTGGTCTGGTCATTGCTCATTACAGCCCTGCATTGTTGCTGACCTGGCTTGCTTGACCCTTCTCTCCTACCTTCTTCATTTCCCATCTGGACTGTCTGATTAAAGTAATTGTAAAGGTAACTTTTTTTTTTTTTTGGTCAAACTTCTCTGCTCTGTGTAGTTGTTTTGCAGAGAGCAGCACTCGATCCTCCTCTTCTTGAGTCCTCCTTCGACGCTCCTGGATCCTTCTCCCCTGCTGAGTGCCCCCCATAGCAAGCCACTTTCTATGGGTGCACTTATGCATGCTCACTCAACTGTGTCCCCCCCAACCCCCCCACTGGCTGTGATTCACAGCAGCAGGAGGGAGAGAGCTGGGAGAGCTGCTGCTCTCTTGCACATCACTGGATCGAGATCGGGCTCAGGTAAGTATAGGGGGAGGAGCTACCTGCAGAAGGGTGTGTGTGTTGTTTTTTTTTTGTTTTTTTTTATTGCATGAAGGTAGAAACCTTCAGCCTTTACAACCACGTTAATCTCTGCTTGCCAAAACCCCTGCCTGAACTCGACTACTTTCTCCTCCAATACAGACTGCCTGGCTTCCTGCCAGACCCATTTCTTGATCCCAGTTACCCTCTACCTTCTGCCTCAGCACCATATTCTCCTTGTCTCCACTATCCCCATCCCTTGGTGCTGCAACCTGGCATTAGCACGCAGCAAAACCCATCTTTGCCATCAGAAACACTGGTTGCCTTCGGCTGAAGATTAAACTTTGTGCCTCAGATGAGCCTTTGTCACCTGCCAGAGGGTGATGAAGTCCTAACCATCTATGAAGGAGCAGCACTGTCACCCTAGCCTAGGCTGAAGCCCAGTCAATTATCTCCACCACTAGATGGCAGGATCATTCAACACTGTGAGCCTAGGCTATCAGAGCCCCGCCTCCTGGGCGTGTCACAAAATGATGCGAAGAGCAGTGCCAGGCAATTACCGATGGCCATTGGTACATGAGTTTCGATTCTTGGCCAGAAGGAAATATTTTTTGCTCAGTCTTTTTGGATTGATTTGAAGATATTGGCTTGCCGACTGTGTAACCCACAGATTCACGTGAAGTGCGAATGTCCTTGATGGATCTATAAGATTCATACATGTTGTACTTGCAGACATTTGCATCCATGGAGTTGACAAATAGAAAAAAGAGATTAGTCTTTCTATATGGAGAGCTTTTAAAATCTTAAACACATGGGGAGTGGAGGGAGTCTGTTGTGGTCAAGATTGGTGCTTGCTTTTGTTTCCGATTGTTTAGTGTGTGTGGTCCTCCCGTCATGCAGGCTTCTCCATCTTCTGCATCCTTGTTGAATTTGCTTTCAACATGTTGCAGCAATATGTGCATTCAGTTACTATAGAGAAGAGCTTGTCAAGGTGGCTTGCATGACCACTGCATAAGCCGGTGCTTGTAAGGCCTCATGCACACTGGCCATGAAGAAAGCAAGAAAAAAAAAGCTGCCTATGATTTAAGTGAAAAATGAGCAGAAGGGAATATTTTGGGGAAGAAAAGGTCTATAAAAGCATGTCTTGTGCGATACAAGCCACTATGAGCGTTTTTTTTTTGGTTTTTTTTTTTTTTTTTTTTTTAACACGTTTTCTGCCAGAGGTTCTGGAATTTTTCTAGCCGTCCAGTGTGCATGGAGCCTAAAGAGAAAGTCCATTCAAAAGTGATATTTCAGATGTAGGCCCGGGTAGTTTGGCTCGCATTTTTTGTCCCTTTTTTTTTTTTTTTTTTTTTTTTTTTTTTTTTTTTACCACTTGGACTCTGGAAAATAATTCTACTTCTGAAAATACCCCGCTATTGCTTCACCTTTCGGCTTTGTCCCTCCATAGGTAAGTGAAAAATAGGCAGGGAATGTGTGTGTTTTTTTTTTTTTTTGTTTAGCCAGGACCTGAAACCTAAAATGGTCTTTCTGCACAAGATACTCTAGTTGGATCTTGAGAAATGGAAGTAGGAGTTGCTGGGCTCTCTTCTTTCCACACATGTGCATTGCTGCCCCTTTCGTTTTCCTATGGGGAGCTGCTCCTCGTGGTGACATACTGCAGAGCACAGTTCTCCCCATAGGAATGAATGGAACAGCAGCATGCATGCATGTGCCAGAGATAGGATTTTCTGTTCTTCCATCTCTGACTGTGGATTATTTGTTCATGTACAAAGAAGGGTTTAAAGCCGTATTAAACCCAAAACTAAAAATGTATTCTATTGCAGCCTAACAATCACTGGATGTCGTGGCTGCATTAGTTTTCTTCCTTTTTTTTCCCCCCATGGTGATCTGGGCAGTAGCACACCTTCTGTATTAGACTGCCCCCACTCTGGATGAAGGAGCACAGGGGCAATTTCTGGACAGCAGAATTGTCAGTTGGAGGGGATTAGAGGTGTGTAAAATGGATTAGCAGATTTCAATGCACTAACAAATTAAAGCTAAATTCCTGCTCACACTTCATAATCTGTTACAGAAAATAGTGGGTTTTTTTTTTCTTTTTTGTAAAAATTCAAAGTGGGTGGGCAATCATGATGTCAATCAAAGTAATTACTACGGAAATAAATTTAGATATACATGACTGATAAAAGCAAGATGAGTGATAAGCGACAAAACTAATGTGTAATGCTGGCTGCAGTGTAACAGTGAGGAAGGAAACATATGGTGAGCGAGTGTATGAGAGGTGTAAGACTGCACCTAGTGGTAGAAAACATGGAAAGACATCTAGGTCTCAAAGTCAAAAATGGCCTAAGACAGTCTAAAGTGCTGCCAGGTACTCATCAGCACACCCCGCAAGAAGTGGTGGGCTTTGCTGTGGGCCGGCTCCCAGGTTGCAGCCCTCAGACACACCTTTGCAGTTGACCAAGGAAAGAACCAGAACGAAGTACCAAATCAGAAAGGGGACAGGTTAAAGGTCAGGTCAGGCAGCGGTCCGCTCAGATATAGAGCCTAAATTGATAGCCAAAGAGAAACTCAAGACACGAACAAACTAGGAACACGACCTGTGGCTCAGGCACTGGATGGCACTCTGAGCACTGTTTGGAGAGGTAGGTTGGCTTGGAAGTGATGCCTATACCTTCCAGTCCTGTGTAGTAAGGAGGTAAGACCAGATCAGATGTTTATAGAGCTGCAAGTGGCAAAGCAGCCTTCCATGTTTGAGCAACCTTCAAGTCGCAGAATAGCCTTGCTGCTGATCTGAGGAACCACAAGTACCAGAAAAGCTGTGATGCTGATCTGTGACCGTAAGGCTCCTGGTGGGAAGTTTAGGTGTTAGACTGGGTCAGCAGCACTTTGGGGAGTAGGGTGAATAATTTAAAAGACCATTGTACAAAAGGTACAATTGTTCTTTCAGCTTACAATAATTGATGAAATAAACAACGCAAAACTATAGTGAATAAATAGGTCGCATAATCTTGGCCTGGACGGGATTGTTATTCACAAAGATGTACAGTGGGTCAACAGATGTACAGTTGCAAGAAAAAGTATGTGAACCCCTTGGGATTACGTTGAGTTTTGCATGAATTGGGCATAAAATGTGCTCTGAACGTCATCTAAGTCACAACAATAGAAGAACACGTAAACATTCACAGTGCAGGGAGGAAAAAGTATGTGAGGCCCTAGCTTAATGACTTCTCCCAGAGCTAATTTGAGCCAACCTTGACTCCAATCAGTGTGATGATATTGGATGTGTTGCTGACAGCTGTCCTGCCCTTAAAAAACACACACCTGTTTTGGGTTTACTGGTTTCAAGAAGCACTGTCTGATGTGAACCATGCCTCGCAGAAAAGAGCTCTCAGAAGACCTACGATCAAGAATTGTTGACTTGCACGAAGCTGGAAAGGGTTACAAAAGTATCTCCAAAAGCCTTGATGTTCATGTGTCCACGGTAAGACAGACTGTCTACAAATGGAGAAAGTTTAGCACTGTTGCTACTCTCCCTAGGCGTGGTCGTCCTGTAAAAATGACTGCAAGAGCACAGCGCAGAATGCTGCATGAGGTAAAGAAGAATCCCAGAGTGTCAGCTAAAGACCTACAGAAATCTCTGGCACATGCTAACATTTTTGTTGACACATCTACAATAAGGAAAACATTAAACAAGAATGGAGTACATGGGAGGACACCACGGAGGAAGCCATTGCTGTCCAAAAAGAATATTGCAGCACGTTTGAAGTTTGCAAAAGAGCACCTGGATGTTCCACAGCACTACTGGCAAAATATACTGTGGACAGATGAAACCAAGATTGAGTTGTTTGGAAGAACACACAACACTATGTGTGGAGAAAAAAAGGCACAGCATACCAACATCAAAACCTCATCCCCACTGTAAAACATGGCGGAGGGAGCATCATGGTTTGGGGCTGCTTTGCTGCCTCAGGGTCTGGACGGATTATTGACATTGATGGGAAAATGAATTTCAGAGTTTATCAAGACATTTTGCAGGAAAACGTACGACCATCTGTCCACCAACTGAAGCTCCGCAGAGGATGGGTGATGCAACAGGACAATGACCCAAAGCATACAAGTAATTCAACAAAACAATGGCTGCAACAGCACAGAATACGCCTTCTGGAGTGGCCCAGTCAGAGTCCTGACCTCAACCTGATTGAAATGCTGTGGCATGACCTTAAGAGAGCGATTCACACCAGACATCCCAAGAATATTGCTACACTGAAACAGTTTTGTGAAGAGGAGTGGTCCAAAATTACTCCAGATCGTTGTGCAGGTCTGATCTGCAACTACAGGAAACGTTTGGTTGAGGTTATTGCTGCCAAAGGAGGGTCAACCAGTTATTAAGTCCAAAGGTTCACATACTTTTTCCTCCCTGCACTGTGAATGTTTACATGTTATGTGCAATTAAACCATGGCAACATCTAATGTTTGTGTAGTATTATGTTCAGCAGACTGTGTTCTTCTATTGTTGTGACTTAGATGACGTTCAGAGCACATTTTATGCCCAATTCATGCAAAACCCACGTAATCCCAACGGGTTCACATACTTTTTCTTGCAACTGTATGTTGAGGTGCAAGGCCAGACCTGGTAGTTTTGGGTGTTTCCTCACCAGCTTTGCATGTTCTAGCGTCTCTTGATATGTTACATTTTATGACACATTCTGGGTCTTTCTTTTAAAGGAGCCATGAACAGCCCTGCAGTGTATCGTCTTGCTCTTCCTCTTGGCTTGCTCTTGTTGGTACTCTGTTCCACAGGTAAGTGTAACTTATTTCAGTTCTTCTTTCTAATTCGTGTTCTTGGGCATTCAGTGGCAGACAGATAAGTCAGTACAATCCTCAAGTCCTTCTTTATTCCACATTTATGTTGAGGGAGATGTGGGTGATGAGACCTGGGGAGGGGAAGGGGGGAGTTGGAAAGTGCGCTCTGGGGAGGGAAAGGAGGAAGCGTTTGCCTAGAAGAGTGCTTGGGATGAGGGGTACTTGGGCACTGTGAAGATGAATCTAGGACATCTGGCACCTGGAGGTTTCTTTCAAAGGTACGGTGAGCCTTTAGGTTCAAGTTTTAAATAGGGCTTACGGTAAGACTACCGTCTCTGTAAGCTGTTGGGCTGGTGACCCAGGTGGATTTTATTAGAAGGGAAAGTGTTGGGATCTGTATCTCCAGCATGGGAATCTTCACTAGTAATCCAGAGACAAGGCAGTGGCATCAAAATTGCAAAACTGCAGGCTCTGAAAAGTACTGACCCCTTACATTTATTATAAGCCTTGATGGACACCTAGTAGTCTGAAGCTGAAAGCTCCAAAAATGCTCAACAACTAAAATTCCATGCTTTTCAATTGTGCTTGTTCACACGAGTGCTCACGTGCCTGTAGCTCGATGCCTGAAACTCAAAAAGGTACATGAGCTACTTCTGAGGCAGAATGGGGTGGTGTTAGACTTTTTTTTTTTTTTTTTTATGTGAATGCCTGAGAACCACCCAGAAATTAGCATTGTCATGCCTAAGTAACCATCTCCTCTCCCCTCCTTCTGGTAATCCATTGACTTTCCATTGACTGAAAAAAGTTTGAAGAAAGTAGCACAAAAACACTCCAAATTCTCTTGTAAGTGGTCTTGCTTAGGTGTGAATGCAACCTAAAGGCAGGGGATTGCAGCACCATGTTCTGTTACTTTAAAATTCTGTTATTTCAAGCAAAGTGGCTTTAGAGACCATTTTGGTCAGTTTGCCATAAAAAGATCTCGCTTTGTCTTTTGCCGAGCTGACTTTTCTCTGAGAAATCATCCCAGCAACAAGGCCTGACCTTTTGCCTTGATGAGCAGACACTGCATTACTCATTGACTTTGCACTTCTAAAAAAATAACATTTTTAAAGGGCACTTGACAGGCAGTGAGGAGGCAATATGTTGCCATTTCACCCCTAAAAGCCTGCAATACCACGCCGCAAGTGCTTGCAATGCACAGGGTTGCGGGGAAGTTGTGGTGCTGCACCCTCCAGGTAAATAGGTGGTTTGCAGTGGGTAATACTGATATTGGGTGGGGGGGGGCTAATGTTTTTCCAGTGTACATACACCCCCCACATACACCCCCACACTACCTATGCTGTCTAACCTGTGTATAAAATAAAAAAGATCTCTATATAAGATCTGTATACATAACTATTTTTTTAGTTCACTCCGATCCAGTTACATGATCTCCTGTGTCAGTGAGCATTGGCTGCAGGGGTGAGGAGAGAACACTCATCAATGGGTGGGAATTCCAGGTGCGGTGACGCCACCCATAAGATACCATGTCCCATCTGTTGTCGGTGCTCCCTCCTTTCCCCTGCAGCCGCTCCCTGACACGGGGATCACATGACCGTAGGGAACTAAAAATAGAAAAGTGTGTGTATGTAAATATAACTAACTTGTAACTTTACACTGGTAAAGTTAGCTGTGTAAACTCACAATAAATATGTGAATTTTTTTTGTGTTTGTTTGCATTAGCATTTTGCAGCGTTTAGCAGTGCTTTTTGCGTTTTTTTGTTTTTTTTTTTTTTTTTTTCCCTTTTTTCTTTCTTTGGTCAAATAAAGTCCAAAAACGAGGGTTTGTGGCGTTTTACTACATTTTGCCGCATTTTCAGCATTAGAGCGTTTTTACAGCTAAAACAAACTGCTCTAGAAACCCACTAGTTCTAGGGGAGGGGGGGGGGGGGGGTTTCCATCCAAAAAACATCCCTGCCACCGCTGATAATGGCTGGTCTATGGGAGCTTATGGGTGATGTACCAGCTTCTGGAATTCCTAGCTGCTGCTGAGCGCTCCAAGACGCAAGACAGCTGGAGCTACAGGATTGCATGAGCAGACTTAAAGGATAACTTTACCTTTTTAGTAAAAAATAATGCACATATTATATATATTTAGTTTTTTTTTTTTTTTTTTTTGCAGGTTAAAAAAAATGTGCATTTATTTTTGTCTGCAGGAGCCTGTAAATCATTGCATCAGCAGATCGCTGGTGCCATGCAGGTCTCCTACAGATCTGTAAATATCCATACAGGATGAACGAGCGAGCAGATATACTGACAGGAAGAGAGAATGAACTACAAACAGCCGCAAAGGCTATTGGGACTAGTAGTCTCATTTACAGAAATCTGTGAATGAGGGATGCAGCCGGGTGGGTGGAGCCCACAGCTAAGTGTGGCGTGTTTTTTGTTTTTATTTTACGGCTAGCGGTTGGGGGGGGGGGGAAGAGAAGATTCCCCCGCTGGGTTAAAAACCAGTGATAATGAAAGTTGATTCAAATATGGACCTAATAAGTATTTTAATATATACGTAAAATTAAATGACCTGGTGTCGTGTATCTATCACACTCTGTTACTCTTTTTTTGCTTTTGTACAGGACATGCTATCGAATGTTACTCGTGTAGCCGGAGCAAAGAAGCGTGTACAACCAAAGAAACGTGTAGTGGTGGGAAAAATGCTTGTATAAGGATTATCGAACAAGGTAGACATCTTCCTTTTTTTTTTTTTCTTTCCCCCCCCCCCCCCCATTTTGTTTTTTTTTGGTTTTTTTGTTTTTTTACTTGCACAGCATCAACAAATTTGCACTATGCCTATTATTATAGCAGCACTAAACCCTCCCATTCTTTACAGTCAATGAAGCTGCCATCTTTGTCTCATCTGTTTCATCTGCAGTTACCATGGTGCCGCACATGTGATCATTTGACACCAGCCATTCAGTGGCTTGACTGTTTGACAGTTCAATTGAGAACACAAGCAACCATGACGTATATCATTAGTGGCATGCCTTGACTGTAACTGTTTTGATAAACCATTCAATTGATGGGTTTAGTTCTGCTTTAAGTGCCAACGTGTCTGCATCCATAAATCCCTGACACGTCACAATATAGAGAAACGGTATAATTTTTTTTTTTTTTTTTTTCTTAGAAAAAGTATACATTTTCTTATTAATAGCAGCTCTTGAGCTCTAGTATAATGACTTTGCCTTGGCTGAGATGTCATCCGTCTGCTGCAGCATTTCCTTAGTCTCTTCTCCCCTGTGATTAGGCAGCATCTTTTGTAATTTTTTGGCAAAGAGATGGCAGCAGAGACTGGTTTGTGTCGGATATTTACAAGAGCAGCATTCACACCAGGAATTATATGATGATGTTCATTCTAAGCCGGCATCTCCGTTCAGGTAGTAAATGCCTGGATGTAGCCGGAATAAAGATGTCTCCATCCTTCAAATCAAAGCAGTTGAAGCCCATAAGGCTTCTTTACTTAAAGGTGAGTACACAACCTGCTATCCATAGTTAAGATGCTGATGTCTGGACCTGAAGTCTGGCAAAGAACTGGGTCTTGAGGACAACGCTGGATCCTGCAACAGGTAAGTGTCTGTATTTGTAGCTTCTGATTTTTACAGGGTAAAGATCCTCTTTTTAAGATTTGAGAATATTCCCCTAAAAATTCAGGTAATAATAACTTCAATTATTCAGTCACATGCAGGATAAATGAGTAAACGGGGATATGCATTTCATGCGATTTGGATAATTTAAAGTGAACCTTCACACTGTTTGGGTAGAGTTTGACATGCATCTAAATCTCCCTTTCCTCTGAAACCTGATCAGCGTTCGGGTTGTGCTTCAGAGGCTACTGGTAGGTGGTGAGGAAGTGATGATGCGCAATCACTCAAACCACAAGCCTAGTATAAAAAGCAACCTAGGAAGCCACAAAGCTAAAACAGGAGGCTGTATTGGTGAGCTAGGAAATACGGAGTGTCAACTGTGTGCAAAAGGTGCATAAATCACAAAATTCGCCTGACTGGAATAACAAATCCATTTGGAAAGTGAATGTATACTCTATATGGCAGGGGTGGCTAACCTGTGGCTCTCCAGCTGTTGTGGAACTACATTTCCCATGAGGCATTGCAAAGATGGGAAGTTACTGACTTGCAGAGGCATGATGGAACTTGTAGTCCTGCAGCAGCTGGAGAGCCGCAGGTTGGCCACCCCTGCTATATGGCCAGACTTGTGTGGATCATCACACCTAATCTATAGCCAAACCTATGTGGACACCCCTCCAAATTCAAGTGTTGCTAGTGAAGGGTGTTGTTAATGCTACACATATACTAAGACATTGTGGGCAACCTATGGCAACAGTTTGGGGAAGGTCCTTCTCTGCTCCAGCATGATGGTGCACCTGTACACAATGCCGGTCACGTAAAGACATGGTTTAATAGTGTGGTGTGAGCAGGGCTGCTGTTAGAAATCACAGGGCCCCATGCAGCCAACCTGAGAGGGCCCCACCACCACAAAAAAAAACGGTTTACTATGCTTCTGTTATGAATGGACACAGTGATCGATTAGAACCGATCACTCACTGTGTTAATTCAGGAAAGGTGGGGCCTGGTAAATGTGACATATTTACCAGACCCTTCCTCCACTCTCCATCCTGAAGAAGCCTATTGAGTGCTTGCAGCTGCTGGTGGGTAAGCTGGCAACACTACTGGGGTAGGGGCCGACAGGTGAACAGGGAGGGGGATCAGCACGACGGGAGGGGGGGGAGGCAATTACTTGAACCGATCCCCTGTATGGCTCTTCTCTCTGCAGCCAGCAGGACGGAGAGGAGAAGCCGGCTTTCAGCTGCTGCAGAGAGCCATACAGGGGATTGGTTCCTGTAATCCCCCCCCCCCTCCATTGTGCTGAACTACCTCCTTGCCTTAATCTGATTCACCCAGCTGCCAGGGCCCCCCTGCTGGGCTGGGCCCATACAGAAGGACAGGTGGTACCCCCTTATCCACGGCCCTGGATGTGAAGAACTTGAGTGGCCTAAAAGGAGTCCTGACCTAAACAATGGTTTACGCCTTGACCGAATGGGAATGCTAACTAGGAGCCAGGTCTTCTCATCTAAAATTAGTATCTGATTGGGGACGGGAAGGTGGCAACTCCATGTTCGTGCCCATAGTTTAGGATGTCTAACAAGCTCATATAGGTGTGATACCAGGGTGTCCACAAACTCTTGGCCACTTTCTGTGAGCAACATTTTGGCTTGGGAAAGCCGCAAAACTCAACTGTGGCAGGCAGCGATAAAGGGACAACGAGGGGAGAATGTATGTTCTGGCCAGCAGCAATAAAGGGACAATGAGGGGAGAATGTATGTTCTGGCCAGCAGCAATAAAGGGACAATGAGGGGAGAATGTATGTTCTGGCCAGCAGCAATAAAGGGACAACTGAGTCCTTGTCAGTGCAGCTAGGTAAGATTTTACCTTAACTGTGGTTTTCTTTTTTTTGTCTTGTTTTGTAGGTTCGACTATATATGCATGTCACGATTACGACAGATGCAGTATTAAGACTGTAACTTCTGATTACCAGTTGGGTCCAAACCTTGAGGTCAAGTGCTGCCAGAATAAGCTCTGCAACAAAGGCTTCACTGGCCTTCCAGCCTCCAGCCTCATCCTTGTCTTAGCTGCTGCTCTCCTCCTCTTGTTTTACTGATCATCTGGACTGTTTGATGATTTTCTCAAGCTCAACTAATTATGCTGATTGGATGTAACTTTGTATTTTGGGGATCTACTGTGATTAAAGGATCTGTTTATGCAAATATTGATATTTGAGTTGTTGGGGAATATTGGTGAGTTACATAGCTCATCGATGTCTTAGGAATCCAACAGCAAAGGTTTTATGGCAAGGAACTAAGTCCACTTATGAGGAATCGTAACCTGGAAATTTTTTAGGGGGAGATGTATATATTAAATTTCACATTACAGACAATATATGAGCTGTAAAACTGTGTCAGTGTGTGTTTGGGGGGGGGGGGGGGGAGCTTTTGCCAGTGGATTAACCAACATTTCAACTAAATATATGTAACTCAAATACTAGTTTTGTGTGGGTTGTCCACTAAAGTGAGATTGGTGCCAGGAATTCTTCTCCTCTTACTGGTCTACCATCCATAGTATCTCTGAACAGAGCAGCTTGTACTACACTCGACAGCCAATCAAGCTTTTAAAGATTTGGTTGTGTAGGAGAGTGGAAAACCTCTTCTCTTCTTACATTGCTGGATGCAGTCGTTGTCCCCATTGGAGAGGGTTAATGTCCATTCTTGTCCCTTGTCATAGGGAGGGATCAGAAAAATGGGAAGTGATGGTATAAGGGATTGCCCAATTAGCATTTCATGCATAGTCTACTTTAAGGTGACCTTTATGGCTAATGATAAGTGTGGCCACAGCCAAGAGGAATAATTTCCATGGTGTCAGCTTAACAAAGGAGAAAAGTAACCTCTACAGTGGGAGTCTTCAGTGGTTGGCCTGTTTTTTCACAACTGGCCAACCATCTTTGCAACTGCAATTTCTTTCCGACTGTTGAGTAGCTTCACAAGCAATGTATGAAACCATGTGGGTTTTTTTGTTTTCTTTTTTCAGTGCACTATTTTTAAAGGCTCTGCCCTACATATTTAAACAGCAAAGATCCCCAACAAAAATGCAAAGTTTGCAGCATCTAAGTAAGCATGATTATTGCTAAACTTCTATTACTACAATGACCATGCCAAATCTTGCTGTGAGTGGAAATTCCTTTTTAAAATGCAAGATATTTTTTGTAATAATTATTAAGCGGGCATATTACTAATTGCATAACGTTCAGGCGCAATACTTTTAAGAGCTGCAGGTTTCTGCTAATCGGCTCCGTTGTCTCTTGAAATAGGTGCAGGTTACTCCTTGGCAGCAGATTTCTATATTTCTATGTTGCTGTTGGCTGTATCCGTTTACAACAGCTAGTGTAACCATTTGCAACCTTTAAGAGGTAGAAAAATTCAGCTGCATCATAGAGAATGGCCCAGGAACCATCCAGAGACACTTAGCTGAAAGTTCGCAAGATCTGCTATGTACAGGAGAGCGTCTATAAAAGGTGTTGTGAAAGTGTGAAACAAAATGAAATGTCTTCAGAGTTTTTTTTTGCTGCTTTTAAAATAAGAAAGGCAAATTTAATAAATAACGTTGTTTTGCATATACTGCTAGGTTTTTTTGGGGTTTTGTTTGGGGGGGGGGGTTGCCACATTTTAAAGATTGAGCTGCTATGTCTGCTGCTGTTGGATTTGTTATTTGGTTATTTCTCTTATCCATGATCCAGCCTTCTCCAGCTTGTGGATTTCTAGCTGGTATGATTTTCATCCCATCCCTGACATATAGATTTGATGATGGCTGCTTTTATTTAGTAAAATGTTCTTTCCTCTGCCCTCCCCAGATACCTCCATAGCTGTGATCTGTTGGCATTGCGGGAGGTTAATACAAGCTGCTGTACCTGTCACAGGCATTCTTCAAAAGTACTGACTATACCCACCCTGCTCCATTCATAGAAGCTGTACTGTCTTTTTTCTCATAATGAAAAGCTTTGTATGAATGGAGGAGGCTGAACTTTCATTGATCCTCCCGTCCTCCATTCACAGAGCACTTTTCACTGTGGGAAGCGATTAGTACAAAATATGAATGGAGGAGGGGGTGGAAAGGATGGGCATAGTCCACACTCTTGACATGTGCCTAAGACAGGCCTGCAGCAGTGGAGGATCACATCTGCAGGGGTGCTGGGGAGGCAAAGGAATGAACATTTCCCAAAACAGAGCAGTCACCAGCACAAGGGACACTTCATTTTTGCTGATTTTTTGCTTTTTTTTTTTTTTTAAGAATTTTTGACAAAATGTAAGCTTTAAATTCATCAAGCCAATGACCGTTTTTCACCTGCTATTGAATTTGATTGCCTTTGAGAAAGCTTGCAGTTAAGAAGTGAAATGGTAGTTGACCGGGTGGATTTTAACCGTTTTTAAAATATGCTGTTTTATTGCTACAGATTAAATAAAGAACGGATGAAGCCGAGATCGCATCTTGTGTGATTATTTATTTATTTATTTATTTTTTCCCTGCTAGATTTGGCCATAAGGATACAATGGTTACCTTCAGCTGCCATTGTGCTCTGCTTGACTTCTGGTATGTCCCATAGGCAGGGGCGGACTGACCATTTGGAAACTCAGGCACTGCCCGAGGGCCTGGGGTCAGTCGGGGCCCCATGAGATGCCCCTGGTACCTTTTTTCATAGGCTTTTTGAGTTTGGGCAAGGACACAGGGGCCCCATGATCCCCTATTGCCTGGGGGCCCCATGAGTTGTCAGTCCGCCCCTGCCCATAGGTGTTGATTTACTAAAGGCAAATATACTGTGCACTACAAGTGCACTTGCTCCAGAGCTTAGTAAATGAGGGAAAGTTTCACTTTGCAAAGAATACCCAATCATTTGCAAGGAAACATTCATGGGATAAAATAATCACAATAAGATATAGTTTCATTTTGTGTAGGGGGAAAAAACAGATTCTGCACCAATTTTTTTTTCTGTCTTTCTTTAGCTAAATATCCTTAATGCAGATGCATTCATGAATTACAAAACCACAAGTTTAAAAAAAAAGGTGGCTTGGTGAATGCAGACTCGTGCCTGTTGTATAGCTAATTATGCCTTCTCACCCTACATTCTTAAAGTCCAAATGTTCTCTAATCTCACAGCAGCCTGTGAATTGTGTGCTTCTTCCCATGCCAAGTATTTGCCATGTCCAAGTTAGATATTTAAAATAATTCAAAATGTTTTATTGTCTGTTCTATTTAGCCTCTTGTTCATTTAAGCCTAGCATGAGGCAAATATGAGTGCCACTATGCATTGCTGACCTCTTTGTGGAAATGCTAGTTTGTGGCTGTTAAGCTGACCTGTTTGCGTAAATGCTTTAAAGCAGTAGTGAAGCTTTCATAAAGACTTACCTTAACCGCTTCCTGACCGCCCTATAGCAGAAATGCTTCTACAGGCCATTCAGGGCCGCAGCTGTCAATCACTGGGTCCCGGCCAGTGATTACAGAGGATCTCCGACGGTGAGGAGGACTGTTTTTTTGTTTACTAAACGTTCTCCTCCCTGTCGGTTCAGGCGCACTGCTTTGGATGGCTGTGCACCGCCATCCAAAGCAGTGTGCTTACAGTGGAGCATACACCCCGCCCCCTAGTAAAACATGCCCTGCACACAGTTAAATCTTTTGATCGCTTCATGTTAAACCCTTCCTGCCCAGTGCCATTAGTACAGTGTCAGTGCTCCTCCCCCTTTTTGTTTTTTTGTGAGATGTTTAAAGCAGGGTTCATTTATTAAACAATATCCCAAACTTTAAACTTCACAACTTTATCCCTGACCTGTCTGGTGTGTTCCTTGGCCTTTGTGATGCTGTTTGTTCACTAATGTTCTCTAACAAACCTCCTGAGGGCTTCACAGAACAGCTGTATTTATATTGAGATTAAATTACACACAGGTGGGCTCTATTTACAAATTAGGTGACTTCTGAAGGCAACTGATTCCGCTAGATTTTAGTTAGAGGTATCAGAGTAAAGGGGACTGAATACAAATGCACGCCACACTTTTCAGATATTTATTTGTAAAAAATTTTGAAAACCATTTATAATTTTCCTTCCGCTTCACAATTATGTGCTACTTTGTGCTGGTCTATCACATAAAATCCCAATAAAATACATTTACGTTTTTGGTTGTGACATGACAAAATGTGGAAAATGTCAAGGGGTATGAATACTTTTTCAAGGCTTACCTGTAGGTAAAAATAAACACTGAGTTTACTACCACTTTATGACAGGGTAGGCAACCTCTTGAGAGGTGGAGTTCTAACTGGACAACATGGAAGAGTTCAAAGATCCCGGAGGTGCATCAACCTTCTTCCTTCCTTTTTTTTTTTTTTTCCCCTTTTTGTTTTCAGAAGTTAACTAGCAAGCCTCCAATAAAAAGGACAAGGATGGCGTGTAGAAAAGTATAATAAAACTGTCACTGTAAAAATATAAATTTAGCCTCCCTAAAAAGTTAACTTTAGGCAGAATTGGCTCGGCATGTACAAATTGTTCATGTCTGGGGAATAACTGGTCACCCCCACAAGTCTGATGCCAGAGTCCATTATGAAGGCAGAACATTGGTACTGCAAGCTGACTTGCTTGATTAGTGTCAGGTCTGGCTGTCAGCTCTGAGTTCTAGCCAGCGTAAGTAGGGCAGTGTACAGAGGACAGTAGTATGAAGAGCAGTGTGCAGAGAGTAATAGGGCAGTAGACGGGGTCAGTAGAGCAATGTACAGGGGGTCAGGAGGGCATACCCATAGCTCCCAACTGTCCCTGATTTTGAGCGACTGTCCCTCATTTGGAACAAATACCCTCCTTCCCCATCAGTTGTCCCTCTATTTTGGTCTGATTTATATTGTTGTATATAAAATGCACTATTTATTTTAAAAATGTTTTACAATGCAAAACCTTTTAATCCCATTTCTAAATTGCAAGCAAATAAATTAAAGAGCCAATAAAAAGGAATAATAGTGGTAAAAAAAGAACTTGTGGGTTTAACCAATCATCTTTTTTTTTTTTTTTTTTTTTTTTTAGGGGGGCATCCCTCATTCCCATCTCAGAAAGTTGGGAGGTATGGGCAAACCACTGGGAGCTCAGGATTGCACAAAAATGGTTAGGCCATGCAGATCTACCTGTTCTGCTGATCCCAACTGGTGCATATATATCTATGTGTGTGTGTGAAATCAATTATTGTTACCTAAAGAAGAGTTCCAGGTATAGACTTTTTTTTTTTTTTACATAGTTACATTAATCCAGCTTGGACCAATGTAATATATATATATATATATATATATATATATATACATACATACATACACACACACACACACACACACACACACACACCTGTGGGATCTGTCTAGAAGCTGGAAATCACTGTATACACTGATACTCCAGTGTTCTCCATTGGCTTCTGTGTTCTACAACGCATTCTCTGATTGGATGAGGTGGAAAGGTGTGGTCACGAGCCATACAAGCAAAGCAGTCTCTGAATTGGTGCCCATGCCACACAACAAACCTCCTGTGTACATGATACAGCAGGGCAGCCACTCCGCACGAGACCCAGAAGATAGTGGAGATTACTGGAGTAGTGGTGTCTATTGCTTCTAGGGGGATGTCACAGGTATGGTCTATGTATAGTTGCATTCATCCAGGCTGGACCTACACTATATTGCCAAAAGTATTGGGCCAACCCTCCAAATCATTGGATTCAGGTGTTCCAATCACCTCCATGACCACAGGTGTATAAAATCAAGCACCTAGACATGCAGACTGCTTCTACAAACGTGTGAAAGAATGGGTCGCTCTCAGGAGCTCAGTGAATTCATGCATGGTCCCATGATAGGTTGCCACCTGTGCAATAAGTCCATTCGTGACATTTCCTGGCTACTAAATATTCCAGGCTCAACTGTTAGTGGTATTATAACAAAGTTGAAGCAACTGGGAACAACAGCAACTCAGCCACCAAGTGGTAGGCCACGTAAAATGACAGAGCAGGGTCAGTGCATGCTGAAGTGCACAGAAGTCGCCAACTGTCTGCAGAGTCAATAGCTAAAGACCTCCAAACTTTGTGTGGCCTTTAGAATAACACAACAGTGAATAGAGAGCTTCATGGAATGGGTTTCCATGGCTGAGCAGCTGCATCCAAGCCGTACATCACCAAGTGCAATGCAAAGCGTCAGATGCTGTGGTGTAAAGCATACCGCCACTGGACTCTAGAGCAGTGGAGATGTGTTCTCTGGAGAAATGACTTGCGCTTCTCTTGCAATCCGTTTAATGTGTCTGGTTTTGGTGGTTGCCATGAGACCGATACTTGCCTGACTGCATTGTGCCAAGTGTAAAGTTTGGTGGAGGGGGATTATGGTATGGGGTTGTTTTTCAGGGGTTGGGCTTGGCCCCTTAGTTCCAGTGAAGGCATCAGCATAGCAAGTCATTTTGGGCAATTTCATGCTCCCAACTTTGTGAGGACAGTTTGGGGATGGCCCCTTCCCGTTCCAACTTGACTGCGCACTAGTGCACAAAACAAGGTCCATAAAGACATGGATGAGCGAGTTTGGGGTGGAGGAACTTGACTGGCCTGCACAGAGTCCTGATCTCAACCCGAAAGAACACTTTTGGGATGAATTAGAGTGGAGACTGTGAGTTAGGCCTTTTCGTCTGACATCATTACATACATTATATTGCCAAAAGTATTGATACACCCCTCGAAATCATTGGATTCAGGTGTTCCAATCACCACCATGGCACCAGTGCACAAAGCAAGGTCCATAAGGACATGGATGAGCGAGTTTGGGGTGGAGGAACTTGACTGGCCTGCACAGAGTCCTGACCTCAACCCCATAGAACATCTTTGGGATGAATCCGAGCGGAGACTACAAGCCAGGCCTTCTCGTCCGACATCAGTGCCTGACCTGACAAATGTGCTTCTGGAAGAATGATCAAACATTCCCATAGACACACTCCTAAACTTTGTGGACGGCCTTCCCAGAAGAGTTGAAGCTGTTATAGCTGCAAAAGATTGGCCAACTCAACACTGAACCCTATGGATTAAGCCTGGGATGCCATTAGAGTTCAATCTAGTGTTTGTAAGTATGTTGAAAAAATGTAATTCCTGGAATTCTTCTTTAAAGATCTGGTGACCCTGAAAATTTAGAGAGTGATCAGTTGCATGCCTTGAAGATAACCGTAATTGCTTACCACAGCACCAGAGGATACAAATAATACAGCTGTCCTAGTTATAAATTTATGCAGCAATCCCCCAAACAGATTTATTTATGATTAGCAGGAGGCCAATGCAGGTCTGTCCTTTAAGAGGTTAAGAAGGAGAACAAAGTGCATTTTACAGATTTGGTTTGTTACCTGTCTGGTTTGACAACACAAAGTATCTAAGGAGGAACAGTTTCCAGACATTCACTGATGTGGCAGCAGACCTCCCGCATACTCCAGGAAGAGATCGGAAGCTGCAGTAATAAAGTAAGTGACTTTTTCAATATAAATGCTCTTTCTGTGTCTTAGTCCTGGCTGACGGTGCTATATTAATACAGGACATTTTGAACAACTAGCAATAATTTTTTTCTATCACAAGTAACTTGTTACATTGGATTTAGGTCCCTTTTTAATGCACAAGGACCTGCTGATGATCACCTACTGTATGGACGTTTGCCAGATTTCTGACTCTAAACTCAATACATTTGAAATGCAAACCAAGTGTAAGAGCCTAGATCAGAAGGGATTAAAAATGTCTGTATGACTGCTATTGTTCCCTTCTTAGCTCCCTGTCCATCCAAGGACAACTGGTATTTGCATGCCTTCCAATGTTGAAATGTGAAAATCAGCAACACCCTTATGCAAGAACAATGTGCGGTGTGTGCAGCGTGCCGCAGCAAAGAGTGGTTGTGGCTTGTGTTAATTATTGGTCGTCGTTTAAATGGATATGCCCTGGCTACTGTAGTAAGGAAGAACATAGTTGCCAACATTTCAAAAAAATGTTTTAGGGACACTTTTTTTTTCCTGTATGTTCAGAAAGACCGTGTAGGCGGAGCAGTATGTTAATTATGGGTGGGGAATTCATTCATGGGTGTGGCCTAACACAGAGAAGAGGCTGCAGGCGTAGTACAGGAGAGCGTCAGAGGCTGCAGGCGTAGTACAGGAGAGGATCAGAGGCTGCAGGTGTGGTACAGGAGAGGATCAGAGGCTGCAGGCGTGGTACAGGACAGGATCAGAGGCTTCAGGCGTAGTACAGGAGAGGATCAGAGGCTGCAGGCGTAGTACAGGAGAGGGCGAGAGGCTGCAGGCGTAGTACACAAGAGGGTCAGAGGCTGCAAGCGTAGTATAGGAGAGGGCCAGAGGCTGCAGGCGTAGTACAGGAGAGGATCAGAGGCTGCAGGCATAGTACAGGAGAGGATCAGAGGCTGCAGGCGTAGTACAGGAGAGGATCAGAGGCTGCAGGCGTAGTACAGGAGAGAATCAGAGGCTGCAGGCATATTACAATAGAGAATCAGAGGTTGCAGGCGTAGTACAGGAGAGGGTCAGAGGTTGCAGGCGTAGTACAGGAGAGGATCAGAGGCTGCAGGCGTGGTACAGGAGAGGGTCAGAGGCTGCAGGTGTAGTACAGGAGAGGGTCAAAGGCTGCAGGCATAGTACAGGCAAACATCAGTAGGCTGCAGGCATAGTACAGGAGCCATTCAGAGGCTGCAGGCGTGGTACAGGAGCCGGTCAGAGGCTGCAGGCGTGGTACAGGAGGCGGTCAGAGGCTGCATGCATAGTACAGGAGAGGGTCAGAGTTTAAAAACTGTGCAAAGCTTTTCTGTTGCCATTTGATGTGCGGGAAGGGGGGCCGCGGCAGACTGGGAACTATTTTTTCATGTTCGGGTTTGGCGGACTAATCTGCAGTGCAGAGGCACCTGTCCCGGTCTTTTCTACATCAATCCGCTGGAGCACTCTGGAAGATTGACACAAAAGTGTCCAGGAGTTTCATTCATCGTTAAGTAACAGCTGCCGCAGCCCCCCTTCTCACATGGCAAATGGAAAGTTTTTAATTTTTTTCACTTCCCTAGGCTCACACAGAATTACGAAGCACTATCTGCAGCTGTCTCTTTCCTGATCTCAGATTTATTAGGTACGCCTGTTCAACTGCTTGGTATCACAAATTTATAATCAGCCAATCACATAGCAGCAACTCAATGCATTTAGGCATCTAGACGTGGTGAAGACGGCTTGCTGAAGTTCAAACCGAGCATCAGAATGGGGAAGAAAGGGGATTTAATTGACTTTGAATGTGGCATGGTTGCTGGTGCCAGACGGTCTGGTCTAAGTATTTTAAAAACTGCTGATCTATTGGGATTTTCCCCCTCAACAATCTCTAGGGATTACAGAGAATGGTCCGAAAAAGAGAAAATATCCAGTGAGCGGTAGTTGTGTGGACAAAAATGCCTTGTTGAGGTCAGAGGAGAATGGGCAGACTGGTTAGAGATGATAGGCTACAGTAACTCCTATCAATATGGACCAAAGTCTCTGAGGAATGTTTCCAACCTTGTTGAATCTATGCCATGAAGAATTAAGGCAATTATGTAGGCAAAAGTCCTGGGTTAGCAGATCCAAGTTTCAGAGCAAAAGGGCATGGGTCTCCCCAGGTGGTATTGATGTTAAAATAGGAGACGTCTTCAACTCTCACTCTTAGGCCTGACAGCCTATTTTGTAGCCCCCAGCAGGGGGTGTCTCTGAAGTCAAGGACCAATAACCCGCTTAGGATGTGGAGGTATGGGTGGATACCTCAACTAGAGCCAAAATCTCCCGTAACTCATATTTTGGTCCATAACTTTCCATCTGCACAAGTGACATTCCACCCGCGGGTAGATTATTATGCAAACAAGTCTGAGGATTGATTAGATATGAATTATGAAATTATACACTGTGACCCATCAAACTGTTCGCCTGCTCATCACCCATCTGACGATATGCCTGGTTTTTATGTAAGTCTCTCATATTCCAATATATGAGACATAGGGGAAAGATGGATTTTAACAAAGGTTATCTGATTCTGTCACCTATGCTGAGTTAGGTTTATTAGGTTGGAATCTCTTTCAACTCCTGGGAAAGCTTGCCTTATCTCTTCCGAGGTGTTACAATTTGCAGGTTCTTTGGACAGGGAGGTCCCAGCTCCCTTAGGGGGCTTTATAGCTCTGGGCTCCCTGCTGGCTCTAGCCTGTCAGTGACCCACAACCAGATGTCACTGTGGATGAACAGAGAGGAAGGGGGGGAATGAGGGGGAGAAATATATTTGTCAGGATGGTTAACCCCTTTGCCAAGATGGAGGTTGAAGCCAAAATGGTTGAGCCGCGTCCATCTCTGGGTATACGCTGTTACAGTCCCTTTCTCCTTGGGATGTAAAAATGCCCCAGTGTTAGCAGGAGAGGAAATTATTTGTACGTCAGCGTGAGGAAAAAATGCCCTAGAGATGCCTTCTTCACCAACATGGGATGCTCAGGTATTCTGTGCAGCCGAGTACAGATATCCACCTGCATAGATCTCCATGTGTATCCCAGAATGCAGTCTGTGTTCTGATCTGTGCATCGCACCCACACAGCCACATGGATGTATAGTTGGAGATGCACATGGAGATCTTAAAGCAGAGCTCCAGTTAAAATGTAAAAAAATAAAAGTCAGCAACTATAAAAACTGTACCTTCTGACTCTTAAAAAAACAGCCAGTCACCTGTCCCTCGATCCTGCGGTGTCCTCACTGCAGCCCGTTTTACTGGAAGTCCTCTCTCCCTGCCGCCCTTGCAGCTTCACAGCCGGGTGCCCACTGCGCATGCGCGAAAAGCTTTGTGAATGGCCCGTAATCTTCTGGGACCTGTCACATGTCCCAGAAGACTACAGGGAGGGGGGGAAAACTTCTGCTTCTGATCGCCTAGTCGATCGCAGCGGAAGTGGCAGCAGATAGCTGTCAAAATAAAGTATCTGCTCCCAAAGATGCCAATCCTTAATGGGGAGTGGGGGAGGAGACCTTAACCACTTCCTGTCCGGACACTTTTACCCTCTTCCTGTCCAGGGCAATTTTCAGCTTTCAGCGCTATCACACTTTGAATGACAATTGCGCGGTCATGCAATACTGTACCCATATGAATTTTTTACCATTTTTTTGAGACAGATAAAGCTTTATTTTGGTGGTATTTATTCACCGCTGGGATTTTTATTTTTTTTACTATGTTAATGAAAGTCCAAAAAGTTTGAAAAAAAGTGTTTTTTTTTTAATAAAATTTTGCAAATAAATAATATTTCATCACAAATCTTGGCCAAAATTTATTCCGTTATTTTTTTAGTAAAAAAAAAAAATCCAAATTAGTTTATAACCAAAAATTATATTTTTTAAACATTTTTTTTTACATTTTTGTTTTTATTTTTTTATATTTTTTATTTTTATTTTTTTTTTACATACTGTCACCCTAGCAGTACAGTGTCACCATGGTGACACTGTACTACTTGTGGGGGGTGATAAGGATTTTTTTTTTTTTTACACTGATTGCTTTTACACCCATATAGGATGTAAAAGCAATCATTTCTCTTTCTCTCTGTCTGCATTCTTGCAGTCATTGAGAAGTACTGAGTGAGCTGTGATTGGTCACAGCTTGTCACATGGTACAAGGCTGTTGTGAATAGCCTTGTAACATGTGACTTCTGTGATCATTCACAGATTTCACACGTAGTAAGCAATGATGTCACAAGTGACATCTTGCTTACTACTTTGCATGTGATCACTGATTGGCCGGAGGACACAGCGGGCACCAGATCATGGTGTTTCACTGTGTCCAGAGGACACAGCGGGCACCGGATCGTGGTGCTGCACGCTCCCAGGGAGCGCACACAGCTAGAAAAGGCGGGTGCCGTTTATGAACGGCAACCCACCTCTGGACTGCACCGCCCTGCCGTTTATAAACAGCAGGCGGACAGCAAGTGGTTAAAGCAGAACTTCATCTTTTGGGTGGAGCTCCGCTTTAAAGCCTTTGTCCTCCGCTTCCCATTAAGGATTGGCACCTTTGGGGAGTGGGTACCCGAATTTGACAGGTACTCGCTGCCACTTCCACTGCAATCGCCTAGGTGATCAAAAGCAGAAGTTGTGACATGTCCCAGAAGACTATGGGGCCATTCAGAAAGCGCAGCGCTTCTCGCACATGCGCAGTGGGCACCTGGCTGTGAAGCCGCAAGCCGTCATAGCCAGGTGTCCACACTGAAGATGCCGGGGAAAGAAGATTACCAATGAAACCAGCGGTGGTGAGGACACCGCTTGTCATGTTTCACATGACTGTCATATTGACTGTCATATGCCTTTAAGTGTTTTCTATATCTTGTCTCTGCTCCTCCCTTTCCTTTGGTTTATTTAATGCTGTATAGTTATCCCACCCCTTTTCCCAGTAAGGCATTGCAGCTCTAACCTCATGGCATGCAGCAGAAACACTATGATCTTTTGACTTATCGAATGTTCATTGTTGTAAGATTCTCTCAGTTTATGGAATAAATTTCACAAGATCTACAAGATGTCTTATCGATTGAGTCACTGACTGTGGTATCCAGCTGAGGTTGAAGTTATTGCTATCTCATCACAACTGTAAGTTACAGAGATCACACTATCACTGCTTAGATTGGAGAGACAGAACACCGCTGGACCGAGGGACAGGTGACTGTCTTTATTTTAAAAGTCAGCAGCTACAGTTTTTGTAGCCGCTGACTTTTTTTTTTTACTCATTGCGAAAGTTTGCTGTGGTAATGTGCAAAACAATAAAAATGAATTCCGTATGGGGGAAGGAGAATTACTTCAGATGAGCAACTCCCTTGTTCAAATAATGTCAGCAGCAAAGGTACATTAACCCATCACTATCTGCATCACTTGTGTAAGTAAAGCCATATATTTTTTCTTTTCAGTTTTCTTATGGATAGAGTAGGGAAGGGGAAATTTCCTAAAGATGAAACACAAAGTGAGAGGAACTCTCTACAAAGAGATATAAAATGTTTTACATATGCTTTAAGTGATACAGGCAGTGATGGGTTAAAGTGGTAATAAACTCAAAAACAGAAATGTAACATTTTGCAGTTTACTAATCCCTACCCTTTACTACCCTCCCACTTCCACATTTGGCACTTTCTGGGGGAGAGCAGGTATCTTGATTTGACAAGTAGCTGCTCCCACTTGTGGTTCATCGCTGGTGCAATGCTTTCCAGGCTCCTGTAGGCAAAAATAATAAATGCACATTTTTTTACCCGCAAAAAAATGTGCATTTATCATTTTTGTCTAAAAGGTGAACTTATCCTTTAACCACTTCCAGACCGGACACTTTTACCCCCTTCCTGACCAGGGCAATTTTCAGCTTTTAGCGCTATCACACTTTGAATGACAATTGCGCAGTCATGCAACACTGTACCCAAATTAATTTTTTACCATTTTTTTGAGACAGATAAAGCTTTATTTTGGTGGTATTTATTCACCACTGGGATTTGTATTTTTTTTGCTATGTAAATGAAATGTCCAAAAATTTTGAAAAAAAAGTGTTTTTTTTATACAATTTTGCAAATAAATAATATTTCATCATAAATCTTAGCCAGAATTTATTCCGTTATCTTTTTAGTAAAAAAAAAAAATCCAAATTATTAACCAAAAATTATAATTTTTAAACATTTTTTTTTACATTTTTATTTTATTTTTTTATATTTTTTTTTTTTTTACATACTGTCACCCTAGCAGTACAGTGTCACCATGGTGACACTGTACTACTTGTGGGGGGTGATGAAGATTTTTTTTTTTTACACTGATTGCTTTTACACCCATAATGGATGTAAAAGCAATCATTTCTCTTTCTCTCTGTGTGCATTCTTGCACTCATTGAGAAGTACTGAGTGAGCTGTGATTGGTCACAGCTTGTCACATGGTACAAGGCTTTTGTGAATAGCCTTGTACCATGTGACCTCTGTGATCATTCACAGATTTCACACGTAGTAAGCAATGATGTCAGAAGTGACATCTTGCTTACTACTTTGCATGTGATCACTGATTGGCCAATCAGTGATCACATGATCGGGACCTCGTACAGAGGTCCCGTCCGACGATCGGTGTTTCACTGTGTCCGGAGGACACAGCGGGCACCGGATCGCGGTGCTGCGCGCTCCCAGGGAGCGCGCACAAGCAGGGTGCGGGGAGGCCGTTTATAAACGGCCACCCAACCCTGCAGTGCCACCGTCCGGCCGTTTATATGCAACGGCCGGTCGGGAAGTGGTTTAAGGAGAAGTACAGCCACACTTCATTTGGCTGTACTTTTCCTGTGGATCACAGGAGTGCAGTTCGTTCTGCACTCCCATGACCCATTTTCAGCTGACATCGGGCTAAAGTCTGCTGTCAGCTGGCGTTACTCAGCCGGTCCAGGTTGGGGAAATCATATGGTTGGGATCCACCCAGGATCCTGGATGGGCATCTGGCTCAGCCTATCAGCAAAAGGGGGGGTGGAGAGCAGACAGTGGTGACTGACAGAGTTGCAGGAAGTACTAAGTGATCTGCTGCATCTGATCACTCAGTTCTCACCCTTGGAGTCGTCAGGGGACAGATGCTGTGTTGGATCGATGTATGATTAAAAATACTTCTCTTTTAAATAATTTGTTTCAATTCTCTGACACCTTATCTAGAGAGTTAAAAAAAAATTGTAGACTTACTGCCTGGACCACCAGGTGAAAGTAAAGGGGGAAAAAAAGCCTAAAAAAGAAAACTTATGCAGCCACCACACTAAGGGTCAATTCACACTGACTTGTACATTTCCATCGATTTTAGTCACGTTTTAACACACACTGACGTCCATTGACATACATCTTGGTGTCCATTAACATACATTTTGCATTTTAGCGCAGCGCAATGTAACATTATGGTGCGAATGAGACACTTTGAAAATAGTTTTTCAGGTGTCCTTCCATTGATCTGCGTTTTACAGCTCTGTTAAAATGCACTGGTGTGAATAATCCCCAAGACTTGGTAACCTGCAATATATGCAATTTTTGGGGGTTTATTACTGTTTTATTGTCTTTTTCAGTGAAATAAACAAGATATTTAAAAGTCCCAAGCCTATACAAAAATGTTAAAACCGTGGCCTTGCTTTTTTTCTTTCCCAGTAGAGGTATGTCATGTAATACTAATCTGTTTCTTTCGTATGTGATGATTTAGAGTTATGACACATGAGGAACTGACCCTACCACAGTGCCCAGTTCACACATCAGAACTTCAAGATGTTATCTTCAACCTTACAAGGAAGTCAAAAGACAACAGTCACAACATGTAAGTGACAGCTGACTCAACTGCTGCGTTCCACAGATATAACCTCATAGTTGCTTAGTTTCCCTAACTTCCAGTGACAATAGCAGGGTGGTGAAGTTATTTCTCTCACTCAGACCCATAATGCATCCTCTGCACTTAGAGTGCCAGATCTGCCTATGATGTCCTATTGCCCTTTCTGTACTCAACCCAAGTGGACTGGGTACATAGAGTCCAAGATCTGCTGATCGCCCTCTAATGCCCCCTCTTTATTCAACCCAAGTGGGCTATGGACAGAGTCCAAGATCTGCTGATCACCCTCTAATGCCTCCTCTGTACTCAACCTGAGTGGACTGGAAACAGAGAGTCCCAGATCTGCTGATCATCCTCTACTGCTCCCTCTGTGCTCAACCCAAGTGGACTGGAGACATAGAGTCCTAGATTTGTTGTTCAACCCCTAATGCCCCCCTCCGTACTCAACCCAAGTGGACTGGGGATAGGGAGTCTCAGATGTGCTAATCATCCCCTATTGCCCCCTCTGTACTCAATCCACATGGACTGGGGCAGATAGTCCCGGATCTGCTGATAATCCTCTATTCCCCCTCTGTACTCAACCTAAGTGGACTGGAGACATAATAGCAGATTTACTAAAACTGGTTGACTCAGAATCTTGGGCACCTGTGCATGGTAGCCAATCAGCTTCTAACCTCAGCATGTTCAGTTAAGCTTCAGCAATAAAACCTGGAAGCTGATTGGTTTTTATGCAGAAGTGGACAAGATTCCGAGTCAACCAGGTTTAGTAAATAAACCCCATAGAGTCCTAGATCTGCTGTTCAATCCCTAATGCCCCCTCTGTGCTCAACCCAAGTGGACAAAAGACATAGAGTCCTAGATATGCTGTTCCCCTTATTGTCCCCTCTGTACTCAACCCAAGTGAACTGATGGCAGAGTCCCAAATCTACTGCTCATCCCCTAATGCCTCCTGTGCATTCAACCCAAGTGGGGTTACTCAACCCATCTGGGGACATAACTCCCAAATCTGCTGCTCACCTGACTACTACCAAATGAGAATTGACAACTCTGAACCTGGAATGCATTGCAAAGGTGATCCAGAAACAGAAATTACTCAGTCTGCAGCCATCCTCCATCCTGAAACCAATTTTGTTACTGGTCCTAGGCTCTCAGTTAACACAAATAAGCCTGTGGTGGGAGGGTTGTGATTGACTATAGAAGTAATCGACCTGTTTTACAGTTTTAGGAAGAATGACCTTTTAAAAACAAGCAGTTTTATGAAACTAAACACAATCCTGGTGACAACATAAGTTCCTTTCATATCCTAAAAGCTGCTTTATGAGGTCCAAGAAGCCCCCTGATCCTTAATGTCCGGACTTTTGCTTCACTGGAACTTCTTATAGGACGCAAAAGGTTTTTGCACATAGATTCTGGTCCTTGCCTTTCCTCAGTACTGTTAGTCAGTACAGTTTTGCTGACCTTTATGAGTCAGGGTCCCTTATCAGCTCAGGTTAAGTTCAGGAAGCATTCAGGCTTAGATGAGTAATGCTTATTATTCATAAGGACTGAAAGGTGGAAGTAGAGGAAATCACAAGGGTAAGCCACAAGGGAAACTGTAGACATTCTGACTTAGTAAAGGAAAAGAGCAAACTGTACTAATGTACTGTATCATCATTTACAGATTCCACTTCAGCTGACTAAAATCTATTTAGTGTCTATGAAACCCTGCACTTTTCATCTTGTACTGAAATATTAAAAAGGACAATTCAATAACTTGCTGCATGAATACATTCTTAATGAAAGGGACTAAACATTTTGAAGAAACTTAAAGGCGAACTATGGTCTCCCATTAAAAATAATATATGATGCACCACTTAATTATTTGTGCACACAGGTTTTCTTTTGGTCCCCCGGTAAAATTCAACTAATACCCATTGATCCTGCCAGTAAAGTCATGAGCTTCCTGTGATGGGGTGACAACAGTGCTGCACTGCTCTTAAATGCAGAGCACAGTTGTCACTCATGTAGGTTGTGCCTCTTTGCACTACAATGGGATAAGAGAATGTTGTACGGGTCATGGCTATCAGCGTTAGCACTGATGACTGACAAGGCTGTAGCTTGTCAATTATCACCTCGTCACTGAAAGTCCTGCCTACTGCAATCACCAGTACAATGCAATATAATATTTCCACTAGGCAGCAAGAAAACCTGTCAAGTCTAATCTGTTTCTACTTACAAAACAGGCAGCCCATACATACGTCAAATTTTTTTTTTTTCGTTCAGCAAGCGGATTGAATGGAAAAAAAAATGACTTGATTCCCCCATCCACACACTTGATATGGATGGGGGAATCCTACCCATTGAGTTATTGTATTCTGACAGCGTGGAGACTTCCTTGCCATCAGAGTACACTGATCAGTGCAGCTGCTAAAGTCGGCGGCACTGATCAATTGGGAAAAACCCAACAGATTGGTTGTAGAGAAGTCGATAGGTAGATTGACTTCTGCACAACCAGCCTCCCCAAACATGGATTCAAATTTGTCCGATCTCCGCTGAACAGGCCAAATTTTGATCCATGTATTGATGGTTTTAGTTGACCCTCGTACGTTGTGACAGTGAAATAGCTATGATAGTACTAGATTTTGCTTCTGAGTTCAGGCTTGCTCCCTGTAATTAGCAGTCAGTCACAGCCTGAGGTCATGGATTTTTTTCCCATGTGTTTTATTCTATAATTAGGCACTTGTTTGTGAAGTCTTTAATCTGTCCTTCTTGTAAGGAAGTTAGGCCATTAGTTGAAATTAGTTAGTGCCTTCATAGTTCCATGCCCAGGGGCATAATACTAATGATATTTTTAGCTGCCAGTAACAGTGGTATTGTGACCACCACCGTAAGTGGTGCATTCTTCACAATGACCACAAACATTGGTGTAAGGGACACACTTCCTATTCCCCAATAAATGGATTTTAGCAGGGGTTCCCTGAGACCTAAACAGTATTCCTGAGGGTTCCTCTGGGTGAAAATGTTGAGAAAGGCTGCTCTCCTTGAACTTTATTAATCATTCCACTGAAAAAAGAAGCTGTCCATTCCACTCCACCCCCTCCCCCCCAAAAAAAAGATCAGATGTGTTTAACAAGACATGGTTTGTTTGGTTCCAGGTCATCTTTTAAGGAGAAGATAAGTACCTTCTGGCAAGACAGGACTAGTGGACACAATACCCCTTTACCCACCCTCCCCTTCCTTTACCCCCTACCACCAGTACTTCACCCACCCCCAACACTTATTATTATTATTATTATTATTATTACACTTGACCTTATCATATCCCTCAGTGATTCTCTTACCCACCACCACAACCACCATCACCCAATGGCTCCATCATGCCCCACCCCTCCATCTTTATTTCTACCCTCTCTAATACCTTCCCTGGGTGAACCCTTATCTCCTACCTATAGATTACAACCCACGAGAAGCTCTTGTGACTATCCCTTCCCCTACACCCTGCCCTACCCCTGCAGATCGCTACAGTCAGGGAGACTTAGAACCATAATTCCCAGGTTCAAACTCTGACAAACGTTTTCGGTTTTGGTACATTTCGGTTTTGTTGCCTACTTTGTTAAACCGCTGTTGTATGATATAAAACAAAAACACTCCTATGCATTGCTGTACAATCTAAGTCCAACCTTTGTATGCTTGATGATAAATCATTTGAAAGAAAGAGAAGCTGCCATATAGACCGATCAATTGACCCAAAAAAAGTGGGATACAGGGACCATATGTAGACATGTACCCTCTTGCTGTGACAGATCTATCGCCAGGTTAGATACCTTGCTCAACTTTTTCCCTGCCTCTGAAGTGCAGGAGATGGCATCATTTATCTTTCTGACCAGATCCAGGGAATGCTGAGTACTTTTTTTTTAATTCTTTATTTAGGAAGAAACCGAACATTACACACCTTATGTAGGTGACCAAAGTACATTACATGTCACCAAGATAAATGATAAAAGTGTATACTACATGAAGGAACGTTTCACGTTGTAAGATAATGCAACTCCGTACCTCACATAAAAGGCCTTCTAGTATGATATAATAGGAAGTTTTGATATGGGTTATCCCATGAACTGCGGAGATATTATGCTGTCAACACCTAAAGTGGAGCTTCACCCTCACCTATGACTTTCCATTATTTTTATGCCCCCTTTCCCATTCCCTGTTACACAATCAGGCCCTACGCTTATGGCATTTTTGGCATACAAGATCAGATCAGGTGCCGGCGGGTCTCAGTGGACTATTGTCTGCTGACGTGCACTGGTCCATAGAATTCTATGGATGGATCGATCGGGTCCGCCTGAAAAATGGACAGGAGGACCCCATGGGTCCGTTCACGTGAAAAGGGCCTTAAAGTGATTGTAAAGTTGTCATTTCTTAATAATAATAAAAATGTCATAGTTTCTTGCTCTGTGCAATGGAATTACACGGAGCGGCTCCGAACCTCCTCTTCTCAGGTGCCCCACCGGTGCGTCTGTCTTCTCCTCTTCTTTGCGTGCCCCCATAGCAAGCCAGTTGCTATGGGAGCACACCTGCAGTCTCGCTCTCGAGCCTTGCTGCTTGTGTCCATAGACACAAACAGAGCAGCTCAACTCTGCCCTCTCTCCCTCATCACAGGATTTGACTGACAGGAGCAGGATTCAATGACTCCCACTACTCTCAGTCAAGTCTATGAAAGGAAGGAATGCACTAAAGTAAAAAAATGTTTAGGGTTTAGAACCACTTTAACTGTGCAGTTAGAGACAACCTTGGTAATAGTGATCATGGTGTAATTATTATTATTATACAGGATTTATATAGCGCCAACAGTTTGCTCAGTGCTTTACATTATAGTGGGAGACAATACAGCAACAATACAGCTCAATACAAGAGGGTCAGGAGGGCCCTGCTCCTTGGAGCTTACAATCTAGGAGGGAGGGGTGTGTAATCACATTTGACATAAATTGCAGGAAAGAAAAGCACTACTGCATTCATCTGGAGGTCAGTGAAAGAGATCAGGCACCTGTACAGACGCTTAATCACTTTTATCAGAAAGCCAACAGAAGGCTTGTGAAAGATGCATAAAGTCCCAGTTTCTGTAGCAGCCAGGAGTGTGTGTAAATACCCCCCCCCCCCCCCATTGCTACCAAGGTATGACATATGTTGATAGCAGTAAATGGGTTAGTTAATGCCCTGCTCTGGGCTCTGGTTACATTTACAAACAAATATTGACAGCCCCAATCTATAACTGGCCATTGCACCAAGGAGCACATGGAAGGGCAATGCATGTCAAACAACATCAGAGACATTTCCCACTTACCAACCAGCCTGCAACCAACCTAATTGCTGTCCTGTCTAACAGTTCATGTTAAAAACAGGGGTTTAGTTTGTGCATATTTGCAAATACATGCGTAAGTTGCAGAGCCTCTTCATGGCATCACAATATTCTGCAGTCCTAACTCTATACATTTTGAGAGCCTCAGTAGAAGCACATGTATAATAATGGATAGATTGAGGGCAGGTACGTCTGGAGGGAGCCCACCCCTCCTTAAAAGCACAAAGGTGCACTTGACACCCAGCATATAGCACAATGTTATCACCGGTATATCAACAGTACAAACAAATGGCAACTGCCCCAATCTATAACTGGCCTTTGCAGCAAGGAGCACATGGAAGGGCATTGCATGTCAAACAACAGAGAAAAATTCCAAGGTCAACTTACGCACCAGCCTGCAACAAACCGAATTGTCCTAACAGTTCACGTTAAAATACAAGGGTTTCATTTGCACACTTGTGTCTTTGAGGGTGGGCTCCCTTCAAGCTTAGTTGCCCTCAGTCAACCCATTTTTATACATGTGCTTCTACTATGGAGGCTCTCAATTTGGTTGGTTGCAGGTTGGTTGATGAGTTGAGCTGGGAATTGTTCTCTGTTGTTGTTTGTCCTGTTACATTTACCCATGCCGTGTGGGAGAATTGCTAGGAGGAAATGAAATAGGTCCAAATGCTTACCTTTTTTTGTGCTCGTGCAGACTTCCTCCTCTCCGTGTGACTAATCCCCCGAAGCCCCTTCTCTTGCTGGCCGATCACAGCTCTCCATTGTCATAACATACTATGCAGAACCAGCAGTCCTGCATTGTACAGGTAGATGGGGAAGGCCTTCCCACATTTTGGTGTGTTGGACAGTGGAGGAGAGTGCCAACTGCTGGGGGAGCAAAGAATAAGGCAAATATTTCTACTTTTTCCTTTCCTCACCTAGCAAAAAGTACATTTAATCCATACGGTGCTGGAGGATGTCATTGCATGGGTAAGTTCAGCTCAGAGTGGGGCTTTAAGTTAGCCCTGTTTACATTATAAGTCTACCTACTGTAAATGACATTGTCAGAAAATCTTTAATCCATATCAGACTTTGCACGCTTGCATGGAAGTTTTACTTTGCTTGCTATATGTACCATGCTTCATTATCATGTTTATTCAGGATGGAATATCTATAATAACAAGGACTCTGATCTTGTCTGAGTCAAAAATCAATTTTTTTAATGACATGTCGGATGACTAGGTACTGTAGCTTTCATTGTGGCCTCTATAAAGTTCACTTTCAGGATAATTCCTGGTCTTCCAGTCAGACTCAATTACAGCCAGATCTAATTACTGTACAGTGAAACAGTCTGGAGGACATTTAAAGGGCTACTGTCTGTAAAAAAAAAAAAAATGCATGTTTTCTACAACTGTTCCTCCCTCTCTTTATTTTCCTAACCTCTACTGCATGAATGCCAATAGCTGCTAACCATTCTGTCTCTTTTGGAACCAAACCTCTCTCCACCTCAATTGTTCTTTTTTTTTTTTGGTCCATTTGACATGTACCATTTGACTACCAAAAATTTTATACTACATGGTGCTGTGAGAGGATGAAACCCTTCTGGTCTTACCAGAAGACCAAAGTCACCACTTTTATCTCAGGCAGTTTTGAACTTTTCAACATCTGCAACCCAGAGAGGTGACAACTGAGAAAAATAAAGGATGAAGAAATGAATGCTGCTACAAAATGTATTCACTTATTGTATTATTACGCAAGATATTGAAATTTATAGTGATCTAGTGGGTCAATGAGGCATAGAAAAAAAACTGGTTGACTTGGATCTGACATTATATACTGTAGAATTACTTATGAAGCTAGGGGTTGTCCCAAAACATTCAACAAAATATGGTTTAGGTGGGTGGACACCCAGGCTACCCTGGGAGGGGGTTGAGTACAAGGAGAGAGGCATCGGCCAGTGTTAGGCTTGGAAGACTCAAGATGGCATGGCGATGACTATATCTGCCTCTACTCGGATATTGGAGATAGAGCGGTGATCATAGGCACACTGGGGTAAGTAAAGCCTGGTTTAGAGATTTGGTTCAAAAGGAAATAAAGATGCACTCTGCGTTTTTAGTTTTTTGTTAAGTTCTGTTTATTATACAGTACTTAATAAATTTTTGAACATGCTGATGCCATACATGTGTGGGTTAGCTGCTGTGTGTTGCAGCGGCATTATTCACACTGAGGCCCAGAGTGCAGAACCCAGTATATTGAAGAACTCGCAAAGCAGTACAACAGCCCGGCAGGGAGGTCACCCCTCCAGGAACTCACAGTCAGTGCAGCAGAGAGACAGCAATAGTAGGCCAAAGCTGAAGATAGCACTTGCCGAGAGGTGGAGTGTGGAGTGGACAGTCAAACCCAAGAGGGACCTTGTGAAAGTGTAGACATAGTCCCTGAGTTTTCCCTACTCCTCTCGAATTTCTCCCTGTTGCTAGTGTTGTCCCTGACAGACAGCTGTAATCTCTCTATATTAGCCACTTCACAAAAGCATGCCAAAACCTAGGGGCAGGAACTTAAAAAGACTCAGTGTGACCCAAAGATGGCCACCAGGGTCACCTGGATGCAGCACAGCCAACCAGAACGCTGCTCCAGGGGACCAGGGGAACCATAGAGAAGTCAAGTTTCTCTTGACTTCTCCAACTGCCCTGCAGCTCTGGATGAGCTCACCCTACAGTGGAAAAAACAGACTGTACCTGTCTATACACGTATAAGCAATAGCAGTATTATACAAACTGAACACTATCATTTCTTTTGAATATATGAGATTGGAACCCTTAACTGAACTGTATGCATGCTCTGTTGTGTTGAATAGCTGGCTATCTACTGATATGTAAGAAATGTACGTAACGTAAGAAATGTAATGTTCAGCTGTCACATTGATTGTCATTGTTGTATGTATGGCAAGTGAAAAACTTTAAAAAAAAAAGTTATACTATACTTACTCTTTCATTCAACCCCTAAAGAATTATGATTAGTATTTTGAAATGCTGGTATAAAAAAGATTTGATTAAAAAGCACATCTGGGTTCAACCAATCTTTTCTTGCACATTAAAGCGTCTCTCCAGGCAAACTTTAGAAGGGACTGTTCCAAGATTTCTATATTGTGCTCTCAATCCTGATAAGCTCATTTTTTCCTCCTCAGTTATTACCTTGAGTTGCTGCGTAAGCTTGTTTCCGGTGATGGGCACACAATGCTACTCAGCTACTATGCAAATGGATAATTCCTCAGGTGCTGTCAGTGCCGCTTCAATAGTCTCTATTCAATAGTCACATTGGACCTTTTAGCACAAATAAAAAGTCCAGTGCTACTACTCACTAAGTGTTGTATTAATATAACTCATGGGTGCTGATCCGCAGTTGCACATCTGAAAGTAATAGTCCATAAAGATGATCTGCACAACCGATATCGCTCTCAAATCCTGCTTTTATACAGAAAACCACAGTGTACAATACGCAAATACAGTCAGTTGACGTGTTTCAGTCTACATGACCTTAATCATAACAACAGTTATGATTAAGGCCGTGTAGGTTAAAATGTGTCAACTGACTATATTTGCATTTTGTACACTGTGGTTTTCTGAATAAAAGCAGGATTTTGGAGTGACATTGGTTGTGCAGATCATCTTTATGGACACATTGGACCTTTCTTGTACTGTGCATATGCCACTTAGTCTTGGCACTTGACTCTCTCTGTTGCGCATGCCTGTCTTCGTTAGTCTTGGCACATCGGTCTCTACTCTGTATGCACCGCCTGGTGCCTTGGAATCTGTCCTGTACTGTGCATGCTAGGGTATAGTTTCTTAGATTCGACAATGCTCAGTGGAGTCTGAAGTAGTGACTTTACTTTCTTGCCAATATCAGTCTTCAGAGAGATCCCTGCCCGCCACCCATGAGCAAAAGGACCCAGACCCACGGTTAGCTGTCACAGCAGCAAAACATGGGGCTACAGGTGGCCATTAATGGCCATTTTTATTAATGAAGCATATAGGTGTGAAAAAATGACAACAGAGTTACCATTTATACCGTTCATTATTCTTCACGTTTCCATCCACTTTAATTCTTCAATGGCTGAATAGCTGGAAACATGACGGGCATGTGTCCAGGGTCGGACTGACAACTCATGGGGCCCCCGGGCAATAAGGGATGATGGGGCCCCTGTGGCCTTGCCCAAACTCAAAAAAGCCTATGAAAAAGGTACCAGGGGCATCTCATGGGGCCCCCTACTGACCCCGGGACCTCAGGCAGTGCCCAGGTTTCCAAATGGTCAGTCCGCCCCTGCATGTGTCCTTTTTTTTTTTAATATTTTATGCTAAAAGATGTCCCTCTTAATTATCTCAGAAAGTCTAGAAGTATAGGCAATAGTAAAGAATAAAACAGCTCCTCTGTAATTTGTAAGCAGTACATGGTACCCTGCCCTGCAAGCAAGCTGAAGCATTTCCTCAGTCTCCTCTTCCCAGTGATCAGACAACAATATTGTAATTTTGTAGCAAGTCACTAGGTGAGAGGTTGCAGTAGGGGCTGATCTGTGTCCGAGATTTGTAAACGCAGCCAAGAACTGCACAGGCATCAGGATGTACATGATCCTATTATCTCACTCCAGGGTAATGACTGAACAAACATGGTGCCGTGCTTCTGAAAAGTAAAAGCAAATAAAGTCATTGTCAAGGGAGTGCTGTGACCTCTGTGAGACTTTATAAATGTTTCTCTTTCATATTGTTTAGCATGCTTGCACTCAACATAAAAAATACATTTGATTCTATGTCTGATTTATTGAGGTGCAAGGAGTTTTTGTCTTGGATGCAATTTCCAGGTCTGATGATTCAGTCAGCTTACCTGTTGTGTTGCTACTCCCAGTTGCGTATGCCGGTATGACTAATGATACTTTATGTCACTATGTATGTAATTAGTTGTGCTCACTGATATACGATATTGTAAAACACATTCACAGGGATATTGGGTAACGTATTTGTCATTTCCTTACAGCAAAACCCTTCCCCAGATAACTCAGTCTGGCCTGGTCACCGGACCAAACCCATCACAGAGCCATGGTGGTCCTATTTATCCTCTGACAGTGAGTAGTTATCTGAACCTGCAGGAGACAGTATACAAAAAAGAATAAAATGATTTACCAAAAAGTGATTTCATTTTGTGACAATTTAGAACAAAAAAACAAAAAAAAACCTGTGACATTGTATATGTGATAATATATATACAGTGTGTGTATGTATATATATATATATATATATATATATATATATACTGTATATCGTAATAGGGACAGGCTCCACTGGCAGTGACAGCGTGCAAATCATGCACATGACAGGAACATCCAGGAACAATCCAAGCAGGTGTGTCCTACACTTCTATTCAACAAGACAGCAAACAAACAGTCTTCAGTGCAGGAGGGCATTGTACAGCACGCCCCTAGCATAAAGCATAATACAGGCACCCAGGTGCACAACCCGAGTGCAGACAGTGTGTATTCGGGGCTGTGTAGCCAACTAAACAAAAAATGGCAACCGTCCCAACCTATAACCAGCCTTAGAAGTAAGGTGCACATGGAAGGACAATGCACACCGCAAGCAAACAAAGGCTTTCCCAGCAACACTTACCGCCCAGCCTGCAAAACAACCAATTTGGCCCTGTCTAAGGGCTCGATCACACTTGACTGTTTTACCAACTCTTGCCAAATGCCCCTATAGCATTTGCCAAGCATTGGTCCGGCATTTGCGGAACGTTTTTAACGCTCCACAAACGCCGCATACGCGGTTCAGCAGCGGGTGCTAGGCATTTGCCGAGCGTTAAAAACGCCCCAAAAACGCCTATAATGAAGTTTGGATGGTGTTACCGTTCCGCAAACGCGTCGCAACCGCACCGCAAACGCTGGCCGGGCGTTTGCGGAGCGGCACCATAGACTAGAATAGGAGGCTTCAACGCCTCCTGACTCGACCAGAGGCGTCCGTTTTGCCGCACCGCGACGCTGCCGCTCCCGTTAGAACAGCACCATGTGCTGCAATGGGCAGAATTGTCCGAGGTGTTTGGGAAGCGGTAAAAACGCTTCCCAAACACCGTTCTGCCGCTTGAAAACAAGGCTAGTGTGAACGTAGCCTAACAGTTTGCATTAAAAACAGTTTTGTTTGCACACATTTGCAAATACATGTGTAAGCCACAGTCCCGCATCAAGGGTCCGCTATATACTGGGGACCTAACTCTAAAATTTCCAGAGCCTCCATAGTAGGAGCACATGTATCAATGGATAGGTTAAGGGCAGGTGTGCCTGGAGGAACCCATCCCTCGTTAAAGGTACAGGGACGCATGTGACGCCCAGCTATACCAAAATGACAGCAAGGTATCCAGTGCAGCCCTGCATCCAAATTAGCCAACTACAAAAAAAATGTCAACTGGCAACCCATTCCTTTGTACCTGTAAAGATCGGCTGTGCCGTTGAGTCCACACAGCCCTTTGTTTTTATTCACTTATATATACTTGCCCACAGCTCAGCCCTGCTCCAAAAATATAAACAACTCTTCCCGGTGTACAGAACTGAGAGCCCTTGTGACTGATGCCCCCAACAATATCTGCCCGTCAGGTCAGTTCTAGACCTACAGGATGCCACCTAATGGATTCCCTAAAACAAACAGGCAGCATTTTTAGTGTCCTGTCAGCACTCAGCCTTTTTACCCAACAGCATGCTCCCACAGCAGAAAGATGAAAGCCTTGAGCATATATAGAAAGACTTGTGGACAGTTGAGACTAAAAATGTACTTTGGCTACCAGGTAAGATGTGGATACAGGAATGGAGGATTTATCCCTCCAAAAGCTGTACAAAGCATCTGGGCTCCAGGATCCAGAACAGAATGTAATATGATTCTGAATAGACGAAAAGTTTGTTTTCTCCACATCAGTTCAGCACCATGTGTACTGTATGTGAGAAACCTAGGTGACACATACACACCATCCACAACCCTTCCAACCAGTATACATATAATTCAGTGGCGTCCTGAGGCAGGTTCGGGGGGTGCGTTCCGCTCTGGGTGACACCAACTGCACGGGGTGACACTGGACCTGCTCCACAAAAAGGTAAGTTGTAAAGCAAGCTGACGATCCCTGCAGGATGGAACTGATCCATCCTACGGGGATCATGGGCTTTCTTTACAACTTACCTTTTCTTGGAGCAGGTCCGGTGTCACCCCGTATAGGTTGCATGCCGTTGATCCTGCGGGGATCGTCGGCATGCAACCTATACGGGGTGACACCGAACCCGCTCCAAGAACAGGTAAGTTGTAAAGGAAGCCAACAATCCCTGTAGGATGGATCGGATCTGCAGATTGAGCATAATGGATCGGAGTCTGATCCATTATGCTCAATCTGCAGATCTGATCCATTCTGCAGGGATTGTCGGAGGGGGTGTCACCAAGTGTTACCGCACCGGGTGACACCAACCGTAGGGACTCCTCTGATATAATTTGTACTGTTTGGGTGAGCTTTAAGTCTTTTAAGTCAGCAACAGTTTTTAACGTCTCATGGTCTTTCTCAAGCTACAATTAGTAGCTTGAGAAAGAGTGTGCAACACTCAAAACTGTTGCCGATGGAGTGCTAAATACTGTGCTGTTACTAAGTTGTATGGGAATGTGAATTAAATAAATTTATTGCAGCAGATTATGGGCTTCCTTTTACTTAATATATACTAATATATACAGTGTATGTGTATATATAAAAGCATAAATGAGTACTGTACACCCCTTTTGAAAAGAAAGATTTTAACCAATATCTCAATGAACACAAGAACAGTTTTTATAGAACATTTGTTTAGCTCATTACATGAAAGTAAGTTAAATAATATAATTTATATTACAAAATCTTCAGTTTTACTTAAGTTGGTTGATGCAAAAATGAATACACCCCACAAAAAAAACTACTCCATCTAGTATTGTGTGTGAACTCCATGATTTGTAAGGACAGTACCAAGTCTAGGCATGGAAAGTTGGTGACATATTGCAACATCTATCTTTTTCCATTCTTCAAGAACGACTTCTGTTAGAGCCTGGATGCTGGATGGAGAGTGATGCTCAACTTGTCTCTTCAAAATTCCTCATAGGTGTTCGATTGGGTTCAGATCAAAAGACATACTCGGACACTGAATCATTTTCACCTTGTTCTTCTTCAGAAATGCGACAGTCGGCTTAGATTTGTGCTTTGGATCATTGTCATGTTGGAAAAGTGCACGATGACCAAGGGCACGGAGTAATGGTAGCATCTTCTCTTTCAGTATAGAGCAGTGCATCTGTGAATTTATGATACCATCAATGAAATGCAGCTCCCCGACACCAACAGCACTCATGCAGCCACACAGAAGGACACTGCCACCGCCATCTTTCACTGTAGGCACCATGCACTTTTCTTTGTAAGCCTCATCTTTGCGATGCCATAAAGGTTTGAAGCCATCAGTTCCAAAAACATTGATCTTGGTCTCATTACTCCAGAGTACAGAGTCCCAGTAGTCTTATTTAGAGATGAGCGAATCGAAGTAGGCGAAGTGGAATTCGAGTCGAATATTGGAAAATTTTTGCGCCGAATCCGAAAAATAGCCTACTTCGGAAGCGCGAATCGAAATTTTTCGTAAAATGGCGGCGGACATGTGCGGCGACGGAGCGGGGATGTCTGGGAAGGCACGCAGACAAGGCGCGCTGACCCATAATGCATTCCTTAATGACATGTGATCGCATTAGCCAATCAGCAGCCAGCCAGCCAGCACTGTGTAATGGTCGAGCTATAAATAGCGGCCATTTTAGAATTCTTCATTTGCCTGCAGTCATTGAACAGAGGCAGACCGCTCTGTATTAGGGACAGAGTTAGGGCCACAGAAACGTTACTTGGGGACAGAGAAACGTTACTTAGGGACAGAGAAACATTACTCAGGGACACAGAATTGTTAATGAGGGCCACAGATTCGTTACTTAGGGCCAAAGAAACGCTAGTTAGGGCCACAGAATTGTTACTCAGGGACAGACAGAATTGTTACTGAGTGCCAGAGAATTGTTACTTAGGGCCACAGAAACGTTAGTTAGGGCCACAGAATTTTTACTCAGGGACAGACACAGAATTGTTACTGAGGGCCACAGAACTGTTACTTAGGGCCACAGAAACGTTATTAGGGCCACAGAATTGTTACTCAGGGATAGACAGAATTGTTACTGAGTGCCAGAGAACTGTTACTTAGGGCCACAGAAACGTTATTAGGGCCACAGAAATATTACTCAGGGACAGACAGAATTGTTACTGAGTGCCAGAGAATTGTTACTTAGGGCCACAGAAACGTTAGTTAGGGCCACAGAATTGTTACTCAGGGACAGACACAGAATTGTTACTGAGGGCCACAGAACTGTTACTTAGGGCCACAGAAACGTTATTAGGGCCACAGAATTGTTACTCAGGGACAGACAGAATTGTTACTGAGTGCCAGAGAATTGTTACTTAGGGCCACAGAAACGTTAGTTAGGGCCACAGAAACGTTAGTTAGGGCCACAGAATTGTTACTCAGGGTCAGACACAGAACTGTTACTTAGGGCCACAGAACTGTTACTTAGGGCCACAGAAACGTTACTTAGGGCCACAGAATTGTTACTCAGGGACAGACACAGAATTGTTACTGAGGGCCACAGAACTGTTACTTAGGGCCACAGAAACGTTAGTTAGGGCCACAGAATTGTTACTCAGGGTCAGACACAGAACTGTTACTTAGGGCCACAGAACTGTTACTTAGGGCCACAGAAACGTTACTTAGGGCCACAGAATTGTTACTCAGGGACAGACACAGAATTGTTACTGAGGGCCACAGAACTGTTACTTAGGGCCACAGAAACGTTAGTTAGGGCCACAGAATTGTTACTCAGGGTCAGACACAGAACTGTTACTTAGGGCCACAGAACTGTTACTTAGGGCCACAGAATTGTTACTCAGGGACAGACACAGAATTGTTACTGAGGGCCACAGAACTGTTACTTAGGGCCACAGAAACGTTATTAGGGCCACAGAATTGTTACTCAGGGACAGACAGAATTGTTACTGAGTGCCAGAGAATTGTTACTTAGGGCCACAGAAACGTTATTTAGGGCCACAGAATTGTTAATCAGGGACAGACACAGAATTGTTACTGAGGGCCACAGAACTGTTACTTAGGGCCACAGAAACGTTATTAGGGCCACAGAATTGTTACTCAGGGACAGACAGAATTGTTACTGAGTGCCAGAGAATTGTTACTTAGGGCCACAGAAACGTTAGTTAGGGCCACAGAATTGTTACTCAGGGACAGACACAGAATTGTTACTGAGGGCCACAGAACTGTTACTTAGGGCCACAGAAACGTTACTTAGGGCCACAGAATTGTTACTCAGGGACAGACACAGAATTGTTACTGAGGGCCACAGAATTGTTACTTAGGGCCACAGAAACATTACTCAGGGACACAGAATTGTTACTGAGGGCCACAGAACCGTTACTTAGGGCCACAGAATTGTTACTCAGGGACAGACACAGAATTGTTACTCAGGGACACAGAATTGTTACTGAGGGCCACAGAACCGTTACTTAGGGCCACAGAAACGTTACTCAGGGACACAGAATTGTTACTGAGGGCCACATAACCGTTACTTAGGGCCACATAATTGTTATTCAGGGACAGACACAGAATTGTTACTGAGGGACACAGAATTGTTACTGAGGGCCACAACCGTTACTTAGGGCCACAGAATTGTTACTCAGGGACACAGAATTGTTACTGAGGGCCACAGAACCGTTACTTAGGGCCACAGAATTGTTACTCAGGGACACAGAATTGTTACTGAGGGCCACAGAACTGTTACTTGGACAGACACAGAATTGTTACTCAGGGACACAGAATTGTTACTGAGGGCCACAGAATCGTTACTTAGGGCCACAGAATTGTTACTCAGGGACACAGAATTGTTACTGAGGGCCACAGAACCGTTACTTAGGGCCACAGAATTGTTACTCAGGGACAGACACAGAATTGTTACTGAGGGACACAGAATTGTTACTGAGGGCCACAGAACCGTTACTTAGGGCCACATAAACGTTAATCAGGGACACAGAATTGTTACTGAGGGCCACAGAACCGTTACTTAGGGCCACAGAATTGTTACTCACGGACAGACACAGAATTGTTTCTTGAGGGACACAGAATTGTTACTGAGGGCCACAGAACCGTTACTTAGGGCCACAGAAACGTTAATCAGGGACACAGAATTGTTACTGAGGGCCACAGAACCGTTACTTAGGGCCACAGAATTGTTACTCAGGGACACAGAATTGTTACTGAGGGCCACAGAACTGTTACTTAGGGCCACAGAATTGTTACTCGGACAGACACAGAATTGTTACTCAGGGACACAGAATTGTTACTGAGGGCCACAGAACCGTTACTTAGTGCCACAGAAACGTTAATCAGGGACACAGAATTGTTACTGAGGGCCACAGAACCGTTACTTAGGGCCACATAAACGTTAATCAGGGACACAGAATTGTTACTGAGGGCCACAGAACCGTTACTTAGGGCCACAGAATTGTTACTCAGGGACAGACACAGAATTGTTACTGAGGGACACAGAATTGTTACTGAGGGCCACAGAACCGTTACTTAGGGCCACAGAAACATTAATCAGGGACACAGAATTGTTACTGAGGGCCACAGAACCGTTACTTAGGGCCACAGAATTGTTACTCAGGGACACAGAATTGTTACTGAGGGCCACAGAACTGTTACTTAGGGCCACAGAATTGTTACTCGGACAGACACAGAATTGTTACTCAGGGACACAGAATTGTTACTGAGGGCCACAGAACCGTTACTTAGTGCCACAGAAACGTTAATCAGGGACACAGAATTGTTACTGAGGGCCACAGAACCGTTACTTAGGGCCACATAAACGTTAATCAGGGACACAGAATTGTTACTGAGGGCCACAGAACCGTTACTTAGGGCCACAGAATTGTTACTCAGGGACAGACACAGAATTGTTACTGAGGGACACAGAATTGTTACTGAGGGCCACAGAACCGTTACTTAGGGCCACATAAACGTTAATCAGGGACACAGAATTGTTACTGAGGGCCACAGAACCGTTACTTAGGGCCACAGAATTGTTACTCAGGGACAGACACAGAATTGTTACTGAGGGACACAGAATTGTTACTGAGGGCCACAGAACCGTTACTTAGGGCCACAGAAACGTTAATCAGGGACACAGAATTGTTACTGAGGGCCACAGAACCGTTACTTAGGGCCACAGAATTGTTACTCAGGGACAGACACAGAATTGTTACTGAGGGACACAGAATTGTTACTGAGGGCCACAGAACCGTTACTTAGGGCCACAGAAACGTTAATCAGGGACACAGAATTGATACTGAGGGCCACAGAACCGTTACTTAGGGCCACAGAATTGTTACTCACGGACAGACACAGAATTGTTTCTTGAGGGACACAGAATTGTTACTGAGGGCCACAGAACCGTTACTTAGGGCCACAGAAACGTTAATCAGGGACACAGAATTGTTACTGAGGGCCACAGAACCGTTACTTAGGGCCACAGAATTGTTACTCAGGGACACAGAATTGTTACTGAGGGCTACAGAACTGTTACTTAGGGCCACAGAATTGTTACTCGGACAGACACAGAATTGTTATTCAGAGACACAGAATTGTTACTGAGGGCCACAGAACCGTTACTTAGTGCCGCAGAAACGTTAATCAGGGACACAGAATTGTTACTGAGGGCCACAGAACCGTTACTTAGGGCCACATAAACGTTAATCAGGGACACAGAATTGTTACTGAGGGCCACAGAACCGTTACTTAGGGCCACAGAAACGTTAATCAGGGACACAGAATTGTTACTGAGGGCCACAGAACTGTTACTTAGGGCCACAGAATTGTTACTCAGGGACACAGAATTGTTACTGAGGGCCACAGAACCGTTACTTAGTGCCACAGAAACGTTAATCAGGGACACAGAATTGTTACTGAGGGCCACAGAACCGTTACTTAGGGCCACATAAACGTTAATCAGGGACACAGAATTGTTACTGAGGGCCACAGAACCGTTACTTAGGGCCACATAAACGTTAATCAGGGACACAGAATTGTTACTGAGGGCCACAGAACCGTTACTTAGGGCCACAGAATTGTTACTCACGGACAGACACAGAATTGTTTCTTGAGGGACACAGAATTTTTACTGAGGGCCACAGAACCGTTACTTAGGGCCACAGAAACGTTAATCAGGGACACAGAATTGTTACTGAGGGCCACAGAACCGTTACTTAGGGCCACGTAAACGTTAATCAGGGACAGACACAGAATTGTTACTGAGGGACACAGAATTGTTACTGAGGGCCACATAAACGTTAATCAGGGGGACACAGAATTGTTACTGAGGGCCACAGAAACGTTACTTAGGGCCACATAATTGTTACTCAGGGACAGACACAGAATTGTTACTGAGGGACACAGAATTGTTACTGAGGGACACAGAACCGTTACTTAGGGCCACAGAATTGTTACTCAGGGACAGACACAGAATTGTTACTCAGGGACACAGAATTGTTACTCAGGGACACAGAATCGTTGAATTAAAGAGTATGTCAGACAACATGCAGAGGAGGCAATGTTTTAGGAGCAAGCAGACGTGGCAGCAGAGGAAGGGGTCGAGGCAGCACTATTCGCAGCCAGAGGCCAGTGCTCCCGGTGTCATCCAGCGGTCGTGTCTCCACCGACAACCCTGCCGTCATCGATTGGTTGGCTCGGTCGTCTTCCTCTTCCCAGGTCACCTCTGACACCTACAGCCAACGGTCGGTGGGTACGTCAGACACAACCGTTAGTTGGCATGGCCCGGGACCAAGCCCACTGAAATCACGTGTCCTCTACCTGCCCCTGTCCTTTGGTGTTCCCTCACCAAGCGAAGTATCGCATGCTGTGGGCTCAGCCCCACTGTACAGTGAGGAAGAGCTAACAGAGGGCGGTCAGGAACGGGGGGAGACATCCGCCTTTTCAGCAGCCAGGCGAAGAAGTAGTGGCGAGGAGAGTGGCCCGGTAGCCGGTCTAGAGACAGGTCTGTCTCCTGACCCAGACGCAGCCGAGGGGGCTAGTAGTGAGGCGGAGACCCTACTTGATGATGAGGAGGTTGATCGCACTTGGCAGCCTCGTCGTCATCAGGCAATTTCTTCCGCATCATCAGGAGAAGAGGGTGGCAGCTTGGCAGTGAGCGAAACAGTCGGTGGGTTGCCCAGGAGACAGCAGCAGGGTCGCAGCAGTGTCAGTGGAGCCAAACGGCCACGGAGTAGAGCACCAGCTCCACTGCAGCCTACCACCACGGCCAGTAGTGGTGCCGGTGTGCACGGAGGAAGCAGCAGTCAGCCAGTGAGGAGTAGCGGGGGCAAAGTTTCCTACTCGGCGGTGTGGCAATTTTTCGTCAAGCCGCCCGAGGAAGTAAACGTAGCCGTATGTCGACTATGTGGCCAGAAAGTCAAGCGTGGCCAGGGGGCCCATGTTGGGACTACAGCGTTGCGGCAGCATATGCAGCGTCGCCATTTGGTGGCCTGGGAAAACCGTGATAAAGATACGGCGGTTCTGCCCGCCCCAGCCCCCACTCCATCACCCGCTCCGTTACTTGCTCCGTCACCCGACGTCAATCGCCCTCCATCAGCCAGTCAAGGCTCCAACACCTCTGCTGAGGGGAGTTGTCGCTCGTTGGCATTCTCCGCTCGTTCAGATGCTCCTTCTCCTGCTACTCCTCTTCACGGATTCCGTCAGCAGTCTTTCTTGGAATCCGTTTCCAAGAGACAACAGTTTGCGAGCACGCACCCGATGGTGCAAAAGCTGAACGTCCTCCTGTCCAAGTTGCTGGTGCTGCAGTCCCTCCCTTTCCAAGTGGTGGACTCAGCACCTTTCCGAGAAATGATGGCTTGTGCCGCGCCGCGGTGGAGAGTGCCAAGCCGTCATTTCTTCGCCAAAAAGGCAGTGCCAGCCCTGCATTCACATGTAGAAGACATGGTGGGCCAGTCTTTGAGCATGTCGGTCTCTGCCAAAGTGCACGGCAGCGCCGACGTGTGGAGCTGTAACTACGGTCAGGGACAGTACATGTCATTTACGGCCCACTGGGTGAACGTGGTGCCGTCACAGCCGCACCAGCAACTTGGACAGGTCACGCCGCTTTTGCCTCCACGTTTGCACGTCCTTGGTCCACAAAAGATGTCCGCCTCTACCACCTCTTCTTCCGCCGTGTCCTCAGCCGCCACCCCCGTGCCAAGTCCCATTACCCGACCGGCATATCACATGTGCAGGGCGCAACGGTGTCACGCTGTTCTGCACCTGGTATGCCTTGGCGAACGTAGTCACACAGGGGAGGAACTTCTCAGTGTAATGAACAGAGAAATCGACAGATGGCTGTCTCCGCGCAAACTGAAAATCGGAACCATGTTGACCGACAACGGAAAGAACATGGTGTCTGCTCTGCGTCAAGGAAGGTTGTGCCATGCGCCATGCATGGCTCACGTGTTCAATCTGGTTGTCAAGCGGTTCCTAAAATCCACCATCCCACTGCAAGACATCCTTAAAATGTCACGTAAACTTTGCATGCATTTCAGCCATTCCTACACCGCAAAGCACACCCTCCTTGAGCTGCAGCGGCAGAACGGAATTCCACATCATCGCCTGATCTGCGACGTTGCAACAAGGTGGAATTCAACCCTACACATGTTAGACCGCCTTTACGAGCAGCGAAAGGCCATCACCGATTTCCTGATGTTACAAGCGGATAAAGGTACTCCCCTCTGTAACTTCGATGTCAGCCATTGGCAGCTCATGCGTGACACCTGCCGCTTGCTCAGGCCCTTTGAGGAGGCCACGCTATTCGTGAGTCGGCAGGACTATGGGATGAACGACGTCATTCCTCTGTTGCACGTCCTTGAACAAATGCTGTTAACAATGGCTGGTCAGGGTGCGGTAGACGTGGCGCACAGATCTCAACGCCACATGACCCCTGTGGGGGCAGGACAGGAAGAAGAGGAGGAGGTAGAGGAGGACATTTGTGCTCAGGAATTATTGAGTGAAATGGGTGGTTTTTCCACTCAGCGGACAGGAGTGGAGGAGCAGGAGCATCTGGTAGAGGAGGAGGAGGAGGAGACGGAGGACCCAGACGCACCGTGGCAGTATGCTGTGGAGATGGAGGCAGGGAGTCCCTCGCATTCCTTGGCACAAATGGCCCATAGCATGCTTGGTTGCTTGCGTAGCGACAGCCGAATAATAACCATCAGACAGAGGGATGACTTTTGGCTGTCCACCTTGTTGGACCCTCGGTACCGTTCCAAAATGGTGGCCTTTTTCACACCTGCTGAGAGGGAGGCCAAAATAACGTACTATAAAAACCACCTATGTAGTCAGTTGGTCTCTGCCTTTGTGCGCCAACGTCCATCCTCAGACACTGTGGGCCCTGTGCGCTCGCGTTCCGCTGCCATGGCAGCAGGGGAGGGGTGGGGTGGTAGGAGCAGTGGCAGCTCCACCAGCAGCGGCTGTCTCAGTCTGCAGTCGATGATGAGTAGCTTTCTTCACCAGCGCAGTGAGGAAACTACTAACCAGCCGCAGCAGCATCAGGTGGACCTGGAGCAGGACCTCAAACAACAGGCTTGGGCCTACTTGGACAGCACCCTGCCAACCGAGGTAGACAATCCCCTTGACTACTGGGCAACGAAACTTGACCTTTGGCCCCAACTAGCTGAATTTGCCCTTGAAAGGCTGTCATGCCCGGCCAGTAGCGTGGCATCGGAGCGCGTGTTTAGTGCGGCAGGAGGTATTGTAACTCCGCGGAGGACACGACTGTCCACCCAAAGTGTGGAGAGACTCACGTTTGTGAAAATGAATCAGGCGTGGATTAGTCTGGATTTTAAACCATCAGTTCCTGACACAACTGACTAAATCCGCCATGAATCATGCCTCAAACATGTGCCACTTTCAGGTCTCCTCACACACTGCTGGTGTGTTCCATTTTTTGTCATAGGGTGCTGGCAGATTACGGGCCTCCCATAGCTGCTGCCAGGCCCCTAATCTGCCATGGGCCCCTATATACCGCCTCCTCATGCTGCTGCCAAGTCCAGAGTCTCTCATGGGTCCCTGTACGGCCTCCCATTGCTGCTGTCTCCATCGCCACACTCTGCCATGTGCCACTTTCAGGTCTCCTCACACTGCTGGTGTGTTGAATTTTTTGACATAGGGTGCTGGCAGATTACGGGCCTCCTATAGCTGCTGCCAGGCCCCTAATCTGCCATAGGCCCCTATATACCGCCTCCTCATGCTGCTGCCAGGTCCAGAGTCTCTCATGGGTCCCTGTACGGCCTCCCATTGCTGCTGTCTCCATCGCCACACTCTGCCATGTGCCACTTTCAGGTCTCCTCACACACTGCTGGTGTGTTGAATTTTTTGACATAGGGTGCTGGCAGATTACGGGCCTCCTATAGCTGCTGCCAGGCCCCTAATCTGCCATAGGCCCCTATATACCGCCTCCTCATGCTGCTGCCAGGTCCAGAGTCTCTCATGGGTCCCTGTACGGCCTCCCATTGCTGCTGTCTCCATCGCCACACTCTGCCATGTGCCACTTTCAGGTCTCCTCACACACTGCTGGTGTGTTCAATTTTTTGACATAGGGTGCTGGCAGATTACGGGCCTCCCATAGCTGCTACCAGGCCCCTAATCTGCCATAGGCCCCTATATACCGCCTCCTCATGCTGCTGCCAGGTCCAGAGTCTCTCATGGGTCCCTGTACGGCCTCCCATTGCTGCTGTCTCCATCGCCACACTCTGCCATGTGCCACTTTCAGGTCTCCTCACACACTGCTGGTGTGTTGAATTTTTTGACATAGGGTGCTGGCAGATTACGGGCCTCCTATAGCTGCTGCCAGGCCCCTAATCTGCCATGGGCCCCTATATACCGCCTCCTCATGCTGCTGCCAGGTCCAGAGTCTCTCATGGGTCCCTGTACGGCCTCCCATTGCTGCTGTCTCCATCGCCACACTCTGCCATGTGCCACTTTCAGGTCTCCTCACACACTGCTGGTGTGTTCAATTTTTTGACATAGGGTGCTGGCAGATTACGGGCCTCCTATAGCTGCTGCCAGGCCCCTAATCTGCCATAGGCCCCTATATACCGCCTCCTCATGCTGCTGCCAGGTCCAGAGTCTCTCATGGGTCCCTGTACGGCCTCCCATTGCTGCTGTCTCCATCGCCACACTCTGCCATGTGCCACTTTCAGGTCTCCTCACACACTGCTGGTGTGTTGAATTTTTTGACATAGGGTGCTGGCAGATTACGGGCCTCCCATAGCTGCTGCCAGGCCCCTAATCTGCCATAGGCCCCTATATACCGCCTCCTCATGCTGCTGCCAGGTCCAGAGTCTCTCATGGGTCCCTGTACGGCCTCCCATTGCTGCTGTCTCCATCGCCACACTCTGCCATGTGCCACTTTCAGGTCTCCTCACACACTGCTGGTGTGTTGAATTTTTTGACATAGGGTGCTGGCAGATTACGGGCTTCCTATAGCTGCTGCCAGGCCCCTAATCTGCCATGGGCCCCTATATACCGCCTCCTCATGCTGCTGCCAGGTCCAGAGTCTTTCATGGGTCCCTGTACGGCCTCCCATTGCTGCTGTCTCCATCGCCACACTCTGCCATGTGCCACTTTCAGGTCTCCTCACACACTGCTGGTGTGTTCAATTTTTTGACATAGGGTGCTGGCAGATTACAGGCCTCCTATAGCTGCTGCCAGGCCCCTAATCTGCCATAGGCCCCTATATACCGCCTCCTCATGCTGCTGCCAGGTCCAGAGTCTCTCATGGGTCCCTGTACGGCCTCCCATTGCTGCTGTCTCCATCGCCACACTCTGCCATGTGCCACTTTCAGGTCTCCTCACACACTGCTGGTGTGTTGAATTTTTTGACATAGGGTGCTGGCAGATTACGGGCCTCCCATAGCTGCTGCCAGGCCCCTAATCTGCCATGGACCCCTATATACCGCCTCCTCATGCTGCTGCCAAGTCCAGAGTCTCTCATGGGTCCCTGTACGGCCTCCCATTGCTGCTGTCTCCATCGCCACACTCTGCCATGTGCCACTTTCAGGTCTCCTCACACACTGCTGGTGTGTTGAATTTTTTGACATAGGGTGCTGGCAGATTACGGGCCTCCTATAGCTGCTGCCAGGCCCCTAATCTGCCATAGGCCCCTATATACCGCCTCCTCATGCTGCTGCCAGGTCCAGAGTCTCTCATGGGTCCCTGTACGGCCTCCCATTGCTGCTGTCTCAATCGCCACACTCTGCCATGTGCCACTTTCAGGTCTCCTCACACACTGCTGGTGTGTTGAATTTTTTGACATAGGGTGCTGGCAGATTACGGGCCTCCCATAGCTGCTGCCAGGCCCCTAATCTGCCATAGGCCCCTATATACCGCCTCCTCATGCTGCTGCCAGGTCCAGAGTCTCTCATGGGTCCCTGTACGGCCTCCCATTGCTGCTGTCTCCATCGCCACACTCTGCCATGTGCCACTTTCAGGTCTCCTCACACACTGCTGGTGTGTTCAATTTTTTGACATAGGGTGCTGGCAGATTACGGGCCTCCTATAGCTGCTGCCAGGCCCCTAATCTGCCATGGGCCCCTATATACCGCCTCCTCATGCTGCTGCCAGGTCCAGAGTCTCTCATGGGTCCCTGTACGGCCTCCCATTGCTGCTGTCTCCATCGCCACACTCTGCCATGTGCCACTTTCAGGTCTCCTCACACACTGCTGGTGTGTTCAATTTTTTGACATAGGGTGCTGGCAGATTACGGGCCTCCTATAGCTGCTGCCAGGCCCCTAATCTGCCATAGGCCCCTATATACCGCCTCCTCATGCTGCTGCCAGGTCCAGAGTCTCTCATGGGTCCCTGTATGGCCTCCCATTGCTGCTGTCTCCATCGCCACACTCTGCCATGTGCCACTTTCAGGTCTCCTCACACACTGCTGGTGTGTTGAATTTTTTGACATAGGGTGCTGGCAGATTACGGGCCTCCCATAGCTGCTGCCAGGCCCCTAATCTGCCATAGGCCCCTATATACCGCCTCCTCATGCTGCTGCCAGGTCCAGAGTCTCTCATGGGTCCCTGTACGGCCTCCCATTGCTGCTGTCTCCATCGCCACACTCTGCCATGTGCCACTTTCAGGTCTCCTCACACACTGCTGGTGTGTTGAATTTTTTGACATAGGGTGCTGGCAGATTACGGGCCTCCTATAGCTGCTGCCAGGCCCCTAATCTGCCATAGGCCCCTATATACCGCCTCCTCATGCTGCTGCCAGGTCCAGAGTCTCTCATGGGTCCCTGTACGGCCTCCCATTGCTGCTGTCTCCATCGCCACACTCTGCCATGTGCCACTTTCAGGTCTCCTCACACACTGCTGGTGTGTTCAATTTTTTGACATAGGGTGCTGGCAGATTACGGGCCTCCTATAGCTGCTGCCAGGCCCCTAATCTGCCATAGGCCCCTATATACCGCCTCCTCATGCTGCTGCCAGGTCCAGAGTCTCTCATGGGTCCCTGTACGGCCTCCCATTGCTGCTGTCTCCATCGCCACACTCTGCCATGTGCCACTTTCAGGTCTCCTCACACACTGCTGGTGTGTTCAATTTTTTGACATAGGGTGCTGGCAGATTACGGGCCTCCCATAGCTGCTGCCAGGCCCCTAATCTGCCATGGGTCCCTATATACCGCCTCCTCATGCTGCTGCCAAGTCCAGAGTCTCTCATGGGTCCCTGTACGGCCTCCCATTGCTGCTGTCTCCATCGCCACACTCTGCCATGTGCCACTTTCAGGTCTCCTCACACACTGCTGGTGTGTTCAATTTTTTGACATAGGGTGCTGGCAGATTACGGGCCTCCTATAGCTGCTGCCAGGCCCCTAATCTGCCATAGGCCCCTATATACCGCCTCCTCATGCTGCTGCCAGGTCCAGAGTCTCTCATGGGTCCCTGTACGTCCTCCCATTGCTGCTGTCTCCATCGCCACACTCTGCCATGTGCCACTTTCAGGTCTCCTCACACACTGCTGGTGTGTTGAATTTTTTGACATAGGGTGCTGGCAGATTACATGCCTCCCATAGCTGCTGCCAGGCCCCTAATCTGCCATAGGCCCCTATATACCGCCTCCTCATGCTGCTGCCAGGTCCAGAGTCTCTCATGGGTCCCTGTACGGCCTCCCATTGCTGCTGTCTCCATCGCCACACTCTGCCATGTGCCACTTTCAGGTCTCCTCACACACTGCTGGTGTGTTCAATTTTTTGACATAGGGTGCTGGCAGATTACGGGCCTCCTATAGCTGCTGCCAGGCCCCTAATCTGCCATAGGCCCCTATATACCGCCTCCTCATGCTGTTGCCAGGTCCAGAGTCTCTCATGGGTCCCTGTACGGCCTCCCATTGCTGCTGTCTCCATCGCCACACTCTGCCATGTGCCACTTTCAGGTCTCCTCACACACTGCTGGTGTGTTCAATTTTTTGACATAGGGTGCTGGCAGATCACGGGCCTCCTATAGTTGCTGCCAGGCCCCTAATCTGCCATAGGCCCCTATATACCGCCTCCTCATGCTGCTGCCAGGTCCAGAGTCTCTCATGGGTCCCTGTACGGCCTCCCATTGCTGCTGTCTCCATCGCCACACTCTGCCATGTGCCACTTTCAGGTCTCCTCACACACTGCTGGTGTGTTCAATTTTTTGACATAGGGTGCTGGCAGATTACGGGCCTCCCATAGCTGCTGCCAGGCCCCTAATCTGCCATGGGCCCCTATATACCGCCTCCTCATGCTGCTGCCAAGTCCAGAGTCTCTCATGGGTCCCTGTACGGCCTCCCATTGCTGCTGTCTCCATCGCCACACTCTGCCATGTGCCACTTTCAGGTCTCCTCACACACTGCTGGTGTGTTGAATTTTTTGACATAGGGTGCTGGCAGATTACGGGCCTCCTATAGCTGCTGCCAGGCCCCTAATCTGCCATAGGCCCCTATATACCGCCTCCTCATGCTGCTGCCAGGTCCAGAGTCTCTCATGGGTCCCTGTACGGCCTCCCATTGCTGCTGTCTCCATCGCCACACTCTGCCATGTGCCACTTTCAGGTCTCCTCACACACTGCTGGTGTGTTCAATTTTTTGACATAGGGTGCTGGCAGATTACGGGCCTCCCATAGCTGCTGCCAGGCCCCTAATCTGCCATGGGCCCCTATACCGCCTCCTCATGCTGCTGCCAGGTCCAGGCGAACGTAGTCACACAGGGGAGGAACTTCTCAGTGTAAAGAACAGAGGAATCGACAGATGGCTGTCTCCGCGCAAACTGAAAATCGGAACCATGTTGACCGACAACGGAAAGAACATGGTGTCTGCTCTGCGTCAAGTAAGGTTGTGCCATGCGCCATGCATGGCTCACGTGTTCAATCTGGTTGTCAAGCGGTTCCTAAAATCCACCATCCCACTGCAAGACATCCTTAAAATGTCACGTAAACTTTGCATGCATTTCAGCCATTCCTACACCGCAAAGCACACCCTCCTTGAGCTGCAGCGGCAGAACGGAATTGCACAGCATCGCCTGATCTGCGACGTTGCAACAAGGTGGAATTCAACCCTACACTTGTTAGACCGCCTTTACGAACAGCGAAAGGCCATCACCGATTTCCTGATGTTACAAGCGGATAAAGGTACTCCCCTGTGTAACTTCGATGTCAGCCATTGGCAGCTCATGCGTGACACCTGCCGCTTGCTCAGGCCCTTTGAGGAGGCCACGCTATTCGTGAGTCGGCAGGACTATGGGATGAACGACGTCATTCCTCTGTTGCACGTCCTGGAACAAATGCTGTTAACAATGGCTGGTCAGGGTGCGGTAGACGTGGCGCACAGATCTCAACGCCACATGACCCCTGTGGGGGCAGGACAGGAAGAAGAAGAGGAGGTAGAGGAGGACATTGGTGCTCAGGAATTATTGAGTGAAATGGGTGGTTTTTCCACTCAGCGGACAGGAGTGGAGGAGCAGGAGCATCTGGTAGAGGAGGAGGAGGAGGAGACAGAGGACCCAGACGCACCGTGGCAGTATGCTGTGGAGATGGAGGCAGGGAGTCCCTCGCATTCCTTGGCACAAATGGCCCATAGCATGCTCGGTTGCTTGCGTAGCGACAGCCGAATAATAACCATCAGACAGAGGGATGACTTTTGGCTGTCCACCTTGTTGGACCCTCGCTACCGTTCCAAAATGGTGGCCTTTTTCACACCTGCTGAGAGGGAGGCCAAAATAACGTACTATAAAAACCACCTATGTAGTCAGTTGGTCTCTGCCTTTGTGCGCCAACGTCCATCCTCAGACACTGTGGGCCCTGTGCGCTCGCGTTCCGCTGCCATGGCAGCAGGGGAGGGGTGGGGTGGTAGGAGCAGTGGCAGCTCCACCAGCAGCGGCTGTCTCAGTCTGCAGTCGATGATGAGTAGCTTTCTTCACCAGCGCAGTGAGGAAACTACTAACCAGCCGCAGCAGCAGCAGCAGCAGCATCAGGTGGACCTGGAGCAGGACCTCAAACAACAGGCTTGGGCCTACTTGGACAGCACCCTGCCAACCAAGGTAGACAATCCCCTTGACTACTGGGCAACGAAACTTGACCTTTGGCCCCAACTAGCTGAATTTGCCCTTGAAAGGCTGTCATGCCCGGCCAGTAGCGTGGCATCGGAGCACGTGTTTAGTGCGGCAGGAGGTATTGCAACTCCGCGGAGGACACGACTGTCCACCCAAAGTGTGGAGAGACTCACGGTTGTGAAAATGAATCAGGCGTGGATTAGTCTGGATTTCAAACCACTAGTTCCTGACACAACTGACTAAATCCGCCATGAATCATGCCCCAAACATGTGCCACTTTCAGGTCTCCTCACACTGCTGGTGTGTTCCATTTTTTGTCATAGGGTGCTGGCAGATTACGGGCCTCCCATAGCTGCTGCCAGGCCCCTAATCTGCCATGGGCCCCTATATACTGCCTCCTCATGCTGCTGCCAAGTCCAGAGTCTCTCATGGGTCCCTGTACGGCCTCCCATTGCTGCTGTCTCCATCGCCACACTCTGCCATGTGCCACTTTCAGGTCTCCTCACACTGCTGGTGTGTTCAATTTTTTGACATAGGGTGCTGGCAGATTACGGGCCTCCCATAGCTGCTGCCAGGCCCCTAATCTGCCATGGGCCCCTATACCGCCTCCTCATGCTGCTGGCAAGTCCAGAGTCTTTCATGGGTCCCTGTACGGCCTCCCATTGCTGCTGTCTCCATCGCCACACTCTGCCATGTGCCACTTTCAGGTCTCCTCACACTGCTGGTGTGTTGAATTTTTTGACATAGGGTGCTGGCAGATTACGGGCCTCCCATAGCTGCTGCCAGGCCCCTAATCTGCCATGGGCCCCTATACCGCCTCCTCATGCTGCTGCCAGGTCCACAGTCTCTCATGGGTCCCTGTACGGCCTCCCATTGCTGCTGTCTCCATCGCCACACTCTGCCATGTGCCACTTTCAGGTCTCCTCACACACTGCTGGTGTGTTCCATTTTTTGTCATAGGGTGCTGGCAGATTACGGGCCTCCCATTGCTGCTGCCAGGCCTGTAATCTGCCATGGGCCCCGGTATCGCCTGGTCACGCTGCTGCTGGGTCCACAGTGTGACATGGGTCCCTGTACCGCCTCCCATTGCTCCCACTCTGCCATGTGCCACTTTCAGGTCTCCTCACACTCCTGCTGGTTTCCATTTTGTCATAGGTTGCTGGCAGATTACAGGCCTCCTATAGGTGCTGCCAGGCCCCAAATCTGCCATGGGCCCCCGTACCGCCTCGTCACGCTGCTGCTCGGTCCACAGTGTGACATGGGTCCCTGTACCGCCTCCCATTGCTCCCACTCTGCCATGTGCCACTTTCAGGTCTCCTCACACTCCTGCTGGTTTCCATTTTGCCATAGGTTGCTGTATGGCCTCCCATTGCTGCTGCCTCCACCGCCACACTGTGGCTCCAAACACTGGTTTTGGCCCCGTGACTGCCCAAATGAGTGAAGTGTGCGGTGATTCTAAGATCGACGGCACTCATCTGCATGTCATACTGACTGACAGTATTATTTCTCTTCCCCAGCAGACTCCAAGGGCATTTAAATTAAAGGTACAGTGTTCTGCACTAATATTAAGTCTCTCTGAAGCCTAGAAACACCCTTTTTTAAGTTAAATTCACAGCGAATATATTCGACTCGAATCGAATATTTTCCACGAATTCGCCAAATCAGTCGAATCGAATTTCTGAATACTTCGCTCATCTCTAGTCTTATTCTTTTTCAGCATGGGCCCTGGCAAATTCTAGGCGGGCTTTTTTATCCATGGGCTTTAAAAGAAGCTTCCTTTGTGAAACACACCCATGCATGCCATTCCTCTGCAGTGTACGCCGAATTGTATCACACAAGAAATAATCACCCGAGTTTGGCTTACTAACTCTTGACGTGAACTTGCATGATTTTCTTCAACCCTTCTCATCAGAAGACCCTCCTGTTGAGGTGTTAACTTCCATGGACAGCCTGGATGTCTCTATGAAATGATTGCAGTTCTATCTTTGTTAAATTGTTGTATCACTTTTGCTACAGTATTCTGACTGATAAGTAAAACTTTGCTGATCTTTTTGTAGCCTTCACCTTTCTTTTGTAAAGAAAGTGTTTTCTTTCTCAGGCCTTGTGACATTTCTCTTCCATGTGGTGCCATTACTGATAGCATTAAATGGGACTGTAACACTGTCCCAGGTCAGTTGTTAATTTACAGCCATTGTACATGACTTATAATTGGAGGATTGGTGGATAATTGAAAGATCCACACCCTCCATTCATAGATCCTGTTTCAGTCACAGAAGTTGTAATAATGGCTTCTATGAATGGCAGAGCTGGGAGGAAAGGGCGGGCATAGTCGGCACTCTTGTTGAGAGCAAATGACAGCTCCCTCCATTCTATTAAGCCCAACCACACTGGAAGATTAAGGCTGTGTGTGTGGTGGTGACTATGGGGGAAAATTTCAAGGAAACCAGGAGCCTGCAGCTCAAGGGACACAACACAATAGTATGTCATGTTCCTTGTGCTGATTTTTTTGTTTTTATGTTAGGTATTATTATGACTAACAAAAGTAAACCACTGCTTACCAAAACATTCAAATTTAGTTAGGACATAAAGGTTTTGATTACCCCTGGATATATATATTGCTTACTCCCAGAGGAGCCGCTGGAAATTTGCCCAGATTCTTCCACAGTGGATTGCCCCGCAGCCAGGCACACAATCTCAGACACACTTTTAATCAATAACCAGTCTTGGGGTGTTGTTTTTGTTGTTTTTATTTTTGGAGAACTTGGATAGGTTTGAGGGAGTTGGTTGGGATACTCCAAAAACAGAACACAAAATGTACAGATTTGAGGACAGTGAACTCCTTTCGGAAAAGCTGAAGCAGAAGTACTTGCTTATAGCAAACTGTGGACTTGGCTTGGTAGTGAAGCAATTAAATGCAAACTCCATTCTTTAGAGCAACAAGAGCAAAGACCCTTCACACAGAATCAGACTAAGCTCTTCAGGACATCAGCAGGCATCCCCTTTAACCACTTCAATACCGAGCACTTTCACCCCCTTCCTGTCCAGGCCAATTTTCAGCTTTCAGCACTGTCGCACTTTGAGTGTCACTTGCATGATCATGCATAATTCCTCCCCACTGACACCAATGAAGGGGCACAATTCTGCCCAATAATACCAACAATGGGCACAATTCCTCCCAATCACACAAATGATTAGGCCGAATTACACCAAAGATGGGGCCCAATTCCACCCACTGACACCAACAATAGGGCACAATTCCTTACACTGACACTGGGTCACTGACTGTTTTTTCCCACTGATATCAGGACCTTTTCTACTCACATTGGCCACAGTCTGGCTCCCCCTAAAGTCTAAAGTGCAGTAAACTGGCCCTTTATTTAGAAAATTTGGAGACCTTTGCTATATAGTTTACCCAGTCATGGTATAAAATACTAGGCAATATCCAGAATGACAAATACTGTGTAAGCAAAGTATGAAAAGAGAGTCATAAAAGAACCTTTATCGAAAAGATGTATGAAAATGAAAGAAGAAATCCAAAATAAAGTACAGGACTTTCTTACTGGAAAATACAAGAGAAAAAGACCAGTATTGACCTACTTGTTGCAACAAAGGATGTCTAGAATGGCATTTTGAACTGGACTTAATAGGCTTTCTCTGTTGGAATACAGTGTATATGTATTTTGTGCAACAACTACATCAGTATTCAGTAGAGATATATTTTTCAGCCAGCAGATTTTACTATGTATAAGTTTGTAGCTGCATCTATGGTTCTGTAAACTCTATGACTTTTCTTTGAATAAAAATGTTCCTGATTCCTGGTTGATGTGAAGCAAGCAGAAAAGCTCATGTGGACTGTGTGCTGTCTGTTCTGTAGGGCTATATATACAGAATCTCTAACAGGTTATGCCATAGCCCAGTCATAGCCTACTACAGAAAATAAGATACAGCAACAAAAATAAGACTGCAACAGGAAAAAAGAAAATGGCCTGGAACACAGCTGCAACAAAGCTTTCATTTCCAAATCTGACAAACCAAAACTACCAGTCTTGGAAATTCAAGATGAAAGTGCTGCAAATAAGAGAAGGAAATGCAGAAATGAAGTCAAGCCAGAACACCCTTCAGAAGAGTGGAGAAAGAATGATCAGAAAGCTCAGAGCACATTCTCTCTTGGAACAGAAGATGATCAAAACATACGTACATGTAAGTGTGAAACTGTTAAAGATATATGGGAACGATTACAAAAGGTGCATGAAAGAGATAATTTCAGGCTTAAATTGTATTTGATTAGAATGCTATACCAAACCAAGCTGATGAAAGGCCAGGATATGCAGGATTACATATGGCACAGGGGCGGACTGACCATTTGGGAACTCGGGCACTGCCCGAGGGCCCAGGGTCAGAAGGGGGCCCCATGATATGCCCCTGGTACCTTTTCATAGGCTCTTTTGGGTGTGGTTTGAGTGTGGGCAAGGACACAGGGGCCCCATGATCCCCTATTGCCAGCGGGCCCCATGTGTTGTCAGTCCACCCCTGATATGGCACACCCTGGGAATAGTTGAATGCTTGAGAGGTATAGAAGAAGAAATAAAAGATTTTCATGTGGCAGCACTATTACTTAGTGGTTTACCAGAAAGTTATGAAATGCTTGTCATAGCACTTGATGCACGTCTAGAAGATGAACTGACACTGAAATATGTTAAGGGAAAGCTTATGGAAGAATATAAGTTCAAAACATAAAGTATTTGCCTCTGTCGCAGAGTCTGCTTTAAAGATGAAAAATAGAGATAAAAACAGCAACATGCAACAAGATTCACGTGAATGCTTTGTGTGCAAGAAACAATGCCATTTAAAAGCAGATTGCAGAATCTGGAAAGCTGGAATGCAAAGACAAACTAAACTGCAAAAGGCCAAAAGTGTGAAGGAAGAAACTGATTTTGCTTCAGATAATGAATATTTTTCAATCCAAAAGCTGCACCTCATCTTTGCAGGCATGATGTGTTGATTCCAGAGCTACGAGTCACATGACATATGACAGGAATTTCTTTATTCACCTTGACCAGAGAAAAACAGAAAAAAAATCATCACAGCTAATGGGCAAATAACGGAATCAGAAGGAATAGGAGACAGTTTTCTTTACAATCCTATTTCCCACCAGAAAGGTACCTGTGAAAAAATGTCCTGTATGTCCCTGCTCTTGAAACTAATCTTTTGTCAGTGAACAAGCTCACAAAACGAGGTAATGTAGTAACTTCCAAGGTGACAGTTGTGTCATCACAAAAAGGGATATCTTACTTGCAAAGGCTAAGATTACAGATGGACTCAACTGAACTTCAATGAGGTTTTTAATACTGCCAAGGAGGAAAACATTCAAACTGTAGTCACATATGGCACAGATGACTTGGGCACAGAAGTCCTGACATAATAAAGAAATCAACTGAGAATGACTATGCAAGTGAAATAAAAATTAGCCCATGAACAATGATATGTACCAGCTGTATGAAAGAGAACATTACAAGAAAAGACTATCCATAGCAGAGTAACAGCAGAGCTAAGAAACACCACCCTGGCTTTGTGAGTGACAAGGCTTACCATTGATGATCTTCAAAGTTGGCCAGAACTCCTTTAGGCTGCTCACCACATTATTAGCAAGTTCCCTGTCATTGTCAGACTGTAGAATTGATAGTGCTCCAAGCAAATAAATATGTCCATGAAGTTTTATACTACTTCTTACTCTCTCTTTGATGTCAGAGCCTTGAGAACCCAAAATTAGATGATCTTGGTACACCATTATGCACTTGTATTCATTAACCACTTCAAGTCTGGGCACTTCCACCTCCTTCCTGTCCAGGCCAATTTTCAGCTTTCAGCGCTATCACACTTTGAATGACAATTATTAACCATTTCATAATTTGACTTCCCATTTTGATCATTCTGTAAATTTCCTAGACATTATATGCACTGCCTAATTTCATACATAGATTTCCTAGACATTCTATACAACATAACAACAAAAACGTCACTAGTGGGAGTATGTTATACTTTGCTGGCTTTTTTTTTGATGTTGTATAGAATTATAGAATGCCCAGAATGTGTTAAATATAAGGCATGTATTTTTGATGTCCCATTTTTGGCAATCTGTAGATTTCCTTGGCATTCTATAGAATGCGGAAATGAACACATTGATGGTAATAGATAGATATACTGTATATACAGTGTGTGTGTGTGTGTATATATATATATATATACAGGCGTACCTCGGTTTACGAACGCCTCGGTTAACGTAATTGTTGGTTTACGAATGAAAATCCGTTGAAAATAATGCCTCGGTTTACAAATTTTTTTCGTAATACGAACGGATTACAGGTTTTCAATGCATTTATGATTTTTTTTTAATCATGTCCGTGTACAGTATTTATGCCTTTAAAGTGCACTTTAGAAAGAGTTTTGAACAGATAAGACTTTTTTTTGCTTTTTTCTGACCTCCGGAACGGATTAATTGATTTTCAATGCATTTACAAATTTTTTTCGCAGTACAAACCGATTAATTGGTTTTCAATGCATTTACAAATTCATTTTTAATCATGTTCCTGTATAGTATTTATGCCTTTAAAGTGCACTTTATAAAGAGTCTTGAACAGCTAAAAGACTTTTTTCTGTCCTCCTGAACGGATTCATTGGTATTCAGTGCATTCCTATGGGAAATACTGTATATATATATTTTTTTTTTATTTTTTTTTTTTTCATAACCTTATAATATGCAATGACCTTGGATTCCTAATCTTTTTTCTGTATCTTAGTAGCATCCTCAGTGAGAAATAAGCTTAACCAATTACTCTGATTGGATTCTTCATAGACACGGCTCTTAAGAAAGGATTAAACGGACTGCCTGTGTATCCTCAAGAATGTTTATTTGGAGGCATTTCAGAGAATCCATAATCTTGTGACACATTCAGAAAAAAATATATGCAGCCACGTGAATTCAATTTATTTATTCACCACAAAGCCTGATCCTACAAGTTGCATGTACAATGTGCAAGAATGTATAAAATTATTATTATTATATAATATTTTAAAATAAAATTAATATATATATATTTGTCCATAAATCCACAGGTGACTTTTGTTCCCTTTAGTTAAAAAAAAAAATACAAGTCTTTTTCCAGGTAGGCGCTATCCTTATTGTTTTTTTGAAGCAGATCTCCAACCAAAAAAAAAAAATCAAGATAAAAAATAAGATTAAAAAAAGGATAAAAAACCAATATTCAGCCTAAATCCAGAGATTTCAGCCTGCTCTTCTTTTTTATGCTATTAGATATCCTAAATCTAATGGCCAGCATCATTCAACCCACCTCCTATGACCCCAGGTTGTCCTGGACCTGCCACCAGCCCGTGACTGGACAGTGAAAGGAGAAGTAGAATAGTGATAAGCTCATCTCTCTGTCACTCCGCTTTCTCCTCCAGACAGCATGCTTTTTCTCAGCACGTGAACTGATTGTCTCCTTGTTCTGCCTCTCCCTCCCTCTTTTTTCAAACTCCCTTACCCAAACCATGGACATTATTATTAAGTTGTCCCCTTCCCCCCCACACACACACACTTTGTGATTTCCGCTCCCCTAGGAAGGTTTTCCACAAGATTTTGGGGTGTATCTGTGGGAATGTGTGTCTATTTAGCCACAACAGCATTTGCCAGGCCTGGTACTAATGTTGCAATTGATTTCTAAGATGTGTAGCACCCTCCTAACACCCAATGACATGTGAGGAACCTCAGCAGCAGGGTGGGCTAGAATTTCACCTCAAAACCTGATCCTTGGCAGTAGTGGAATAATGTGCATGGAAGGATGCTAGACACTTCAGAACAACAGTGCCCCCCTAACCCCACCACCCCCGACCACCACCAACCAGCATGTGCTGTGAACTACTTTAGCAGCATTGGGTATAGATTCTGCCCTTTTTGCACCTCCCTACTGCTGAAGCACCCAAGATGGCCATCTCTTCTGTCTATCCTTTGGCTAACCCTTGATTCCTGTTCTTCCCAGAAAGACCCTGAGTTCTGTGGGGGAAGGGGGTGTATAAGCCTATATAAGTTATAGTTCAATCTTCCTTTTTTACATGGAGAAACAAGACCAAACATTTTATAACCATGCTTTTTGTACAGTAGTACACCTGATTGGTTCCTTGTGCTGCTACACCCTCCCCCTCTATGAGCTCTGCTGTATAGACTGTATAGTAAACTGTCCGAGTATGATTCCAAATCCAATGTTGGTACTTGCTTGCATTTAAAAATACTTGCATTACATTCAGCTTTTAATGAAATACGTTATTGCACGGGTGTCAGACTGGCAGCCCTCCAGCTGTTGCGAAACTACAAGTCCCATCATGCCTTTGGGAGTCATGCATGTAACTGTCATTCTTGCAATGCCTCATGGGACTTGTATGGCAACTGCTGGAGGGTCGACAGTTTGACACCTGTGCTTTATTGGGTTGGAGTTATGTATGTTTTGTGTTCACAGAATGTTTTCCAAGCATGGTGCTTCAAGATCTTTTTTATTACCCAGGTCTGGCAATCCCTCAGAGCCAATGTTTACTTTGAGCCCATGAGGGTTCTAAAGACAGCATTCAATAATCCAGCAGTGAAAAAAACATCACGACCAACAAAAATCAAAAGAAGTGATCGAGCAATTGTAGTGAAAATGTTGTCTGCTCTGGATAGTCAAAAGGTCAGTTGGTTAATATTCATGAAAAAAAAAGATGCTAAAATAGTGTATTAGATATGTATGAAGCCCAGAAGATCCTTGTTTCCAAACAATACACCTAGGAACAGTAACATATTGTAGGATGGAGAGCCCAAGATCACTGGCTAAATGATTCCAATAGTAACGTCTTTAATGGACTTGCAAGCAAACAAAACAGCTTTCTGTAGCAAAAATAAAGCAAATGGTCTATAATCTGGCTCACCACCAATTTACCAGTCCCACACTTGGCTTTAAGGTTCCCGACTGCTTCAGGGTACAAGAAAAGTCGCAGGAGCTCAGCAAAGCAGAGTGTCAGACTCTAAGCTCCCTACACTATCTTACAGCTGTGAACCACTCCACACTACCTCATAGACACATAGGGGTTTATTTACTAAAGCTGGAGAGTGCAAAATCAGACTCCCTTCTGCATAGAAACCAATCAGCTTCCAGGTTTCATTGCCAAAGCTTCATTGAACAAGCTGAGGTTAGAAGCTGATTGGTTTCTATGCAGAAGGGAGTCTGATTTTGGACTCTCCAGCTTTAGTAAATAAACCCCATACTGACCCCTTCCTGCTGCTTTTCAAGCCTTCCTTGAAGGTGGGTTAACCCTTTAGGGGACCAAAGTCCCTGTAATCAGGGTTTAGAGGCTCTTTCCCACCCAAAGTCTCCCAGATTTCGCATGCTCCAGTTTTAGTAAATCAACCCCATTGAGTACTTATTTGAGATTTTACATGTGGTGCAAGTCCTGATACAGCATCATTTTATAGGTGGAAAAAGGTACTCGAATATGTGATAATAGCCTATGAACCTGGAACTACCATTGTTTGTATGCAACACATTGGTAGGCAGAAATGCGGCCCTCTTAAAATGACTTGTGCCACGTTTGATATTTCTCTTAGCATGATGCATTAAAAAAAAAAAAAAAAGATCGAGGAGGGAAAAAAACATGAAGAGATGGACACCACTGAAAAAGTAGAAAAGTAGTATGAATTAAATTAACAAAAATCATTTAACTACTATAACGTAGTCTAAGCAAAGGTTTTCCTTCACCTGCCTAAGCATCTAGGTAAGTAAAACACCAGACTACTGTCTGCAGGGGCATCAAACAATAAGTGCCAAAAGGCCAGAGGTTGGGCACCAGAAAGAGCCAAGATAAAAATATATTTAGTGGTTAGCACTTTTGCCTAACAGCACTGGGGTTCTCGGTTCAAATCCCAGCCATGACACTAGCTGCCTGGAGTTTGCATGTTCTCCCTGTGTCTCTGTGGGTTTCTTCCATGTACTCTGGTTTCCTCCCACATTCCAAAGACATGCTGGTAGGTAGGTAATTTGGCTCCTGTCTATATTGTCCCTAGTATGTGTGTGTTAGGGACCTTAGATTGTACACCCCTTGAGGGTTAGGGACTGATGTAAATGTACAATATATATGTAAAGCGCTGTGTAAATTGACGGCGCTATATAAGTACCTGAAATAATATACTGCGTGGCCCTGAATATTGAAACAACTGCTAGAGCTTAAGTGGTTAAAAGTTAATGTGTTAATGTGTTTTAAAGTACAGTAAATCTTTAATATGTGATTGTGACTCTTTTTGATTAGCGGTGTATATCTCTCCACAGTTTGTCCGGCTTCCTGAATTACCCAGAAGCTCCATTCATAGGACAGCTCGCCCTCTTGGTTCCTTGGGCAATCTGTCTATTCCTTCCAGGCTCAGCCATGTTTATTTATGTAAACCAGAAGAGAGATTTTCCAATACAGGACATATACAGGACACAAAAACGATGTTTGGTTCAGACCTTCCAGCAACTTATGGACCCACTGTGTGTATAAAGAGACTGACAGAACCAACAAAACCTCTAAGACTATCAATTAATTGCAGATCCTGGAATCCATCTACCCAGAGACACTCCAGTACCAACAATGGAAATGTGATGGGCAGTGACACTACTGAAGAAATGAAGACATATTTGTTGGTATCTCGTTAGCATTCATTTATTGAAAGTGCAGTCGGAGAGCTAAACATATGATTGAAACATGAATGCAAAGTGATACCCCACTCAGACCCACCCAGATTCCATGCCCATTTCCTGCCCGCTTTTTGGCCTACTAGTTGACTTGCCAAACTGGTAACACCCACCTTCCTGAGCTCTTTTCTTCCAGTAATAAATCCCCAAAACCTCCATCTCTTACGCTTCAGCTAAGAGAACTGTAGAGAGTACTTGTCAAGAGCCCGATGTTTTGTAGATTTCCAAGTGTGGATGATCATTGAGGGCTATTCATTAAGGGACATGGAGGAGCACCTGAGGTCCATGATTAGGCCAATGATCTATGCTGCCTTTGATATGCCTATAATACAACCACAGTGGTGCAGGTAAACTATGTAATAAAGTAGAATTCTACATTTAAATCAGGGACCAGTTTGGAAATACCAAAATGTAGCCATTATTGGAGTTGCTTGTTAGTCTTCAGATATTACGTCCAAAGTTATCCATATTTTTTCTTTTTATTTGATAATTCTACCAGGGATGTTGTGCAGATGGATCCACTCTACCTATTTCTATAAAGTTATCCATTTAGAACGTTGCATATTGTATTTGTAAACTGTAATGATCAATATTGGCTTTAGGAAAAAGAATGTGTGTTTGATCGTATCTAGTCGCTTTTTAAGTTGGTGATCTTTATCTTAATTAGCGTTTTCTTAACGCGACCCTTCACCCGTAACAACAGTTTTGTTTTGTTTTTCTGGTTCCTCCCCACTCCCTCCTCCACAAATAGATAAGCTTTTCACATTTTCAAAATGGTTTTTGATCTTTTTCATTCCTGCAGCCCAGCACTTTCTGTTTTCTCATGTAGCCATGAATGGTGCAGGCCCCCCCCCCCCACTGTCTCCTGTGATGTCCATGTCACTCATCCCAGGAGGCAGTTTTACTGACAGGCCCATGGGCAGGTTTTTGGGACTTAGCCCTGGGGATTCTCATCATGCTTGTACACACCGCAGGTATGAAATTCTCAGATACCAGCATTGTGTGTGCATGTGCGGGAAACTCACAAAGACCTTGTAGAGACCTTGGACATATCTGCATATATGTAGGATAGTGGCATGGGAGAGGAGGGGAGGGACGAAAATATCAGGGGACTAAACCTCCTTTTTAGGCTCCATGCACACGGGGTGTTTTAATAACGCTGGTAGCGTTAGCTGTGTAAAGTCGTGTTTAAAACGCAAGTTTTTCAGAGTTTTTACATTAGCGTTTTTCCGCGTTTTCCCACTTTTTTCCGCATTTGTGTTTTATTAGCATTTTATTACACCCCAAAAAATTTTTTTGCGCAAAAACAGTCCAAAAACACTGGTTTACCGCATTTTACTGTATTTTTCAGCATTAGAGCGTTTTTACAGCTATAAAAGGTCTCTAGAAACCCAATAGTTCTGGGTTTTTTTTCCAGCCAAAAAATGTTGATTACAGTCTATATGTGCATGGGCACATAGGATAACATGCAGGGGAATTTACTGGTTGTAGAAAAAAATGCCAAAAGCCAAAAACAGCCGCTGTAAAAAAGCCCGGTGTGCATGAAGACTAAAACCTAACTTCCTGCCATGTACAACTAAGAGAATAAAATTGAAGTTGGATTCAATTACCTATTTATATAAAAAAAAAAAGAGAAAAACTGTATATACTAGAAATAAAATATAGAGGGCTTTTTTCAGTGAATCCATATTTTGTTATTATTGCAGTGTTACCTTCAAAGTTATTGTTTAAATGATTTTAAAGTGGCCTGTCAACATGAGTTGAGTTGGCCCACCCTTTGCAGCTATAACAGCTTCAACACTTCTGGGAAGGCCGTCCACAAGGTTTAGGAGGGTGTCTGGGAAGGTTGGACCATTATTCCAGATGCACATTTGTGAGGTCAGGCACTGATGTCGGGCGAGAAGGCCTGGCTCACAGTCTCCGCTCTGATTCATCCCAAAGGTGTTCTATGGGGTTGAGGTCAGGACTCTGTGCAGGCCAGTCAAGTTCCTCCACCCCAAACTCGCTCATCCATGTCCTTATGGACCTTGCTTTGTGCACTGGTGCGCAGTCATTTTTGGAACAGGAAGGGGCCATCTCCAAACTCTTCCCACAAAGTTGGGAGCATGAAATTGTCCGAAATGTTTTGGTATACTGACACCTTAAGAGTTCCCTTCAATGGAACTAGGGGGCCAAGCCCAACCCCTGAAAAACAACCCCACACCATAATCCGCCCTCCACCAAACTTTACACTTGGCACAATGCAGTCAGGCAAGTACTGTTCTCCTGGCAACCGCCAAACCCAGACACATCCATCAGATTGCCAGACAGAGAAGTGCAAATCATCACTCCAGAGAACACGTCTCCACTGCTCTAGAATCCAGTGGTGGCGTGCTTTACACCACTGCATCCAATGCTTTGCATTGCACTTGGTGATGTAAGGCTTGGATGCACCTGCTCATCCATGGAAACCCATTCCATGAAGCTCTCTACACACTGTTGTGCTAATCTGAAGGCCATACGAAGTTTGGAGGTCTTTAGCTATTGACTCTGCAGACAGTTGGAGACTTCTGTGCATGCGCTGACCCCGCTCTGTCATTTGGTGGCCTACCACTTGGTGGCTGAGTTGCTGTTGTTGCCAGTTGCTTCCACTTTATAATCCCACTAACAGTTGACCATGGAATATTTAGTAGCCAGGAAATGTCACGGATGGACTTATTACACAGGTGGCAACCTATCATGGGACCACACTTGCAGTCACTGAGCTCCTGAGAGTGACCCATTCTTTCACAAATGTCTGTAGAAGCAGTCTGCATGCCTAGTTGACGATTTTATACACCTGTGGCCATGGAGGTGATTGGAACACCTTAATCCAATGATTTCGAGGGGTGTATCAATACTTTTGGCAATATAATGTATGTTTTTTAGACTGGCCACCTTGAGATTTTGCATACTTTTTAAGGGTATGGTGACCAAAAAAAGGTTGAGAAATGCTGAACTAGTCAACTGTTATTTCCTTTATTAGCAGAGGCCACGTGTAAAGATCCTTGGTTGGATAATAAGATCTAAAATCACCTAGAAAAGGAAAATAATTCTTTCTCAAGGGCATTTTCTTTTTTGAGCTACGGATCACCAAAGGGATTATAGGCAGATCATGAAAAGAAGCAGCCAATGTGCTATATCAATGTGTTATATCTGATTTGGACAGTTTCACTAGGTCACTGTCATTAAAGGCTGGAGGTTCCTCAAAGAATTTTATTGGCTGTCTGTAGATTCAAGTCCAGCTCAGGAATACTGGGGACATCATGGTCTGGTAACAATAAATAAGCCGGTCACTTCATTATGGGACAAAACCAGAGTTCTTCTAAGGAGGAAATTGATGTAGCAGACATACAGGAAATGTACAAGAAGTTTGTCACGGAGTGCCCCAGCGGGGCTTTATATTTGCATGAATTTAAAAGATTTTTTGGAATTTCGACTAATAATGAAGCTTCACAGTTTATCGATCGGATGTTTATCTCTTTTGACAGAAATGGGGTAAGTGATTTTTATTTTGGACCACTACAACGTAAATTCTTTATTTAAAAACTCTGCAACTACAGAGTACAAGCTAAATAAATGTAGAATCATTTTTATCACCCCCCCAAGGAAGGAACCCAATGTGTGCTGAAAGCCTAAGTTAGCCAATAATGGGGATCACTTAAAGTAAAACTAAAGCCAAAACATTTTTTTTTATTTTGGATAGAGTAAGTTATATAGTATTCTTGGATAAGAAGGAAGGAGCACCCAGTGTCCAGAAAACTACAACTTGTGTTGTGTGGTTCAAAAGAGATTTATTAGAAAAATTTCAAGATGTACATCTAGCCAACACGTTTCGGGGGAATAGACTCCCTCTTCACCAAGGCTGTTTCTGCATGCTATTGGATGTGAATGGTTCTCAGCAGGATATATTGATTACAGGATTTTGGGAAATAGATTGTCCGTGTGACGGCTAAGGATGCAGAGGCAGCACAAACCCGAGAGTAAGTTATATGTCAGCTTTAGGAAGAGATTTCCCTTTACTTTCTGTCCCATAGCAACATGAAGTATGAGGAAATCCTACTAAAGTGAGGGAAATCTCTGGTTGTCACCAGGGTCAACACAACTAGTGTCCCCATTGTTAGATTTCCCTTCTATTACTGTTCTGGCGACAACCCAAAATTTGTGATTTTCTTTCATCTTCACTCCCGGTGATAATGATCACCAGGACAAATAATGATTCTCCCTAATGCAGGAACAGACACCGATAAAAGACCTGATAGGTGTTCTAAATCCTCTCGACTCCATCCAAAACAACAACAAAAATAAGAGTTTAAACTTTAAATTCCAAAATGTTTATCTTACAATCTACATGTCTCTATCAGCAATGGGTGTGATGAGTCCTATCACAATATTGCAATAAAACCCAACAGAGATGTAATTCTACTTTCTTTTATATTATTTATTTATTAGAGGTACTTACCGTATATAGCGTCAATTTATGCAGCACTTTACATATATATTGTACATTCACATCAGTCCCTAACCCTCAAGGGGTGTACAATCTAAGGTCCCTAACCACTTCCTCTCCAGAGGATTTACCCCCCTTCCTGACCAGGCCATTTTTGGCGTTACGGCTCTGCGTTACTTTAACAATAGCGCGGTCATGCAACGCTTCAGCCAAATGAAATTTACATCCTTTTTTGCCCATGAATTGAGCTTTATTTCGGTGGTATTGATCGCCTCTGCGGTTTTTATTTTTTGCTCTATAAAAAAAAGTCCGTCAATTTTAAGAAAAAAACACAATATTTTTTACTTTTTGCTATTAAACATGTCAAGTAAAAAAATGTTAAAAATCAAATTTCATCATAAATTTAGGCCAAAATGTATTCTGCTCCATGTCTTTGCTAAAAAAAATTCCCAATACGTGTAAATTAAATGATTTATGTAAACGTTATAGCGTCTACAAATGGCAGTATAGATACTGGAATTTTTTTTGATTAGTACTGGCGGAGATCAGCGACTTATAGCGGGACTGAGCATTCTGACACTGGGGGAGAACTGACTTGGTGTCACTGACATCCCCAGTGACACCAATACAGTGTTCAGTGCTAAAAAAAAGCAATAACACTGTACTAATGGCACTGGGCAGGAAGGGGTTAACATGATTTGCGATCAAAGGGTTAACTGTGTACAGGGAGTGTTTTACTGGAGGGCAGTGTCTATGTGCTTCACTGTAATCACACTGCTTTGGATGGCTGTGCTGTGCACAGCCATCCAAGGCAGTGTGCCCGAGCTGACAGTTCTTCTCCCTGTCGGAGATCATTGGAAATCACTGGGTGAGTAATCACCAATCGGAACCCAGGGATTGACAGTCGCGGCTAACTTACATTCATACATACACATACTAGGACCAATTTAGACAGCATCCAGTTCACCTACCAGCATGTCTTTGGAGTGTGGGAGGAAACTGGAGTACCTGGAGGAAACCCACACAAGCACAGGGATAACATGCCAATTGCAGGCAGGTGTTGCTGTGGTTGGGATTCAAACCAACAACCCTAGTGTTGCCAGGCAGAAGTGCTAACCATTTAGCCACTGTGCTGCCCCACATTATAAGAAAAATATGTAGGTTGGGTTTGGACTTTAAAAGAAAAACTATACCAATTTGCATTAATTTATTTTTTGTAACTTTTCAGAGGGCAGTATAGCAGAGGCTGACAGGCCTTCAGGAGGTGCAACTGCTGTCTTCTTCTGCCTATTTTTTAAAAATTTGCCAAGCAGCAGTTTACCTTTGTGGGACCACAACACCACAAGCCAAGCATTTGGGGTGCAGCCCCATTGAACTCCGCTAGTTTATCAGGTGGTGCCACCTATTAGACTTTGCAGGCAGAGTTAAAAATTACATGGTATGTCTACAGCCCTGCCCGCTGTAATGTAAGGATGCAGGTGTGTGGTAACATGGTGGCCCAACTACCTGTTTTTACCACCCCCAGCCCTTAACAAATAAAACGAAAATGGGAAATCTGTGTAACTGGTCTCCATATATATAGGGAAGCAGACCTCTGTGCATGTATTGGGGCAAATGTATTCCCCTTTTAAACACATGTACCTGTGTGCACCAGAGGAATCATTATTGTCTATGGATCTTTTCATACCTGTTTAACGTGATTCCATGCAATGTGAAAAAAAGGCATAGGTGCTTCTTTTGGTGCATTTTTGGAACCATAGACTTCAATGGGGGTGCAAAAATATGCATGAAAGTGCATCACAAAAACACATAAGAAACACATTAAATGTACAAAAAACAAGACATGAAAACACAGAAATGGTTCTAAGTGACCCTTACATGTATTCCAGGTGAGCGTTGTCGGTGTCATTGCTCATACAGCAGTATTTAAGAAGACCTGATCTGCTTCCACAATTTCTTTCCATCCCAGGACAACACAATCGATTTTCTGGAATACGTGGCTGCCTTGAATCTCACTCTGCGGGGGAAACTGGAACATAAGTTGAAGTGGTCTTTTAAAATGTACGATAAGGATGGCAATGGTTGTGTAGACAAGAAGGAGCTGAAGGAGATTATCCAGGTAATGATTGAATATACAAGAACCATGTTTTCCATTCCAATGCATAAAAAATATTAAAGAAGAAGTAGGGCCAAAGCTCTTTCGGCCGTACTTCTCCTGTAGGTCACAGGAGTGCACTTTGTTCTGCTCTCCTGTGCTGAAGGTATTAGTCAAAATAAGAAAATGCTATATAAAAACTTAAATATTTTGATCTTCGGCAAGATGGCGCACGCGAAATGCGCATGCGCCATTCGGTCTATATAAAGCTTTCATCTGACGTCCGGCAGTATTCGCATACTCCTTCTGAAGAAGTGCGTGGCACGAAACGTGTTAAGGAGGAGCCATACGCCATGACGTCACGCTGCCGGAGCCTTGTGAAGGTCCGGCGGCCATCTTGCTTTTTGGAGGGTCAGTTTATCTACATTATAACTGAGACCTGATGCATTGTTTTTATCTACTTTTCCACGTGGATGGCTGCACAATTTTTATAAATGTTGCTATTATTGGAAATCACTACACTATGGGCTACTTCTTTTCTGTCTCTATACCGAGCTAAATAATTTACAGAGCCTAGTGTGGAAGACAGCTGCAGGGCTGCTCAGGATCCAGAGGAGGGAGATTCCTTTTCCAGGCTGCATCACCCGTTCCACCTTAAAGGGGACCTCTGGCTGAAATACACCTTACACATATGGATGACAGCTGCAGGGCTGCCTAGAATCCAGAGGAGGGAGATTCCTTTTCCAGGCTGCATCATCCGTTCCACCTTAAAGGGGACCTCTGGCTGAAATACACCTTACACATATGGATGACAGCTGCAGGGCCGCTTAGGATCCAGAGGAGGGAAATTCCTTTTCCAGGCTGCATCATCCATTCCACCTTAAAGGGGACCTCTGGCTGAAATACACCTTACACATATGGATGACAGCTGCAGGGCTGCTTAGGATCCAGAGGAGGGAGATTCCTTTTCCAGGCTGCATTATCCGTTCCACCTTAAAGGGGACCTCTGGCTGAAACATACCTTACGTATATATGCGTATTAAAAATACGCATATGGGGAGTGCGTATTTTTATACTTCAGTATTTTTATTGAAAATTGGTATACAGTGGTATACACGGAAATAGAAACACTTTTCACCTACATGGTGAAATGGTGTGCATAAACATACTCAGAGAGCATATAGGCACATGAAAAACAAAAATATTAGTCAATGACATTATATACAGAAACTACCATCCCCATCGGGCAGCAAACGTTTCAGCAGTCATTGAATAAAGGCATTGCCATAAAAATTTTACCAACAGTATGAAAACCAATTCAGAAAGAAAAAGGATTAAGATTAGAGAAATCATAAGAAAAGATCCAGAATAGGACAGAAAAGAGGGGGGAGAAGAAAAAAAAAAGGGGGGAGAAGGAGAGGGTCAGCCGCAGTAATATTAGGTTATGGAGATATATCTGATCCATGGTTCCCACGTCACCTCAAATCTAGAAACATCATTATGGACAATGCTTGTAAGTTTATCGTTTACCATTATCCAATTTAGTTTTTGTTTAACCCTGTCTAGCGGGATCAGTGATTGTCTCCAACTTCTAGCTATGGTAATGCGTGCCGCCAGTAAAAGGTAAAGAATTAATTTAGTCAATTTTTTGGGAACATCAGCGGGAAGCAAATGAAATAAGGCCACTTCCGGTGATCCACGAATATTAATTCCTGTTACCGAATAGATGGAATTAAACATTCGGATCCAAAACCTATTCACAACCGGATACTTCCACCAGATATGGAACATAGTGCCCTCTTGTCTGCACTGTCGGAAGCAACTAGGTGATACTGAAGGGTACATTTTAACGAGGCGCGTAGGAAGTAGCGTTTTATAATTGGCTTCAATCAGAGCAGTATTAATCGAAATCTTTGATAACATGTGGGCCGCATTCTGCTAAGTTTCCAGGTCTAGTGAGCTACTCAAATCCCTTTCCCATTGAGTCCTATAAGATAATTTAGTAAGTGGATCAACAAGGGAAGCATAGATAATGGACCAATGACCCCTCATCATCCCAGTTGCCCCACAGGAGACCTCTAAATGAGTGAGTGTGCAAGGTTCTGCGATTAATTTGAGTTTGCTAGAGATAAATGAGATAAGTTGATAGTAGCGAAACAATTCCTCAGAAGACATCTGATACTTTGTCAAAAAACACTGGAGAGAACGAGGACGGAATCCATCCAGGTAGTCTCCAATACGCAGAAAACCCTTATTCATCCACCATTGAAACACAGACGGTGTTAAGCCAGGAATAAACTCGGGATTATAAAAAACTGGAGCTACTGGGGTATGTGGGGAGAAGAAAGGTTTTTTGAGCCCGCCATCTATCCCACACCGTTAATGAATAAGACAACGTAGGACACCAAATAGGAGGACGTAATAGACTGGGGAGCCACATAAGAGCACCAAAAGCATAAGGGTGGCACCAGGGGCGGACTGACCATTTGGAAACTCGGGCACTGTCCAAGGGCCCGGGGTCAGTAGGGGACCCCATGAGATGCCCATGGTACCTTTTTCATAGGTTTTTTTTGAGTTTGGCCAAGGACACAGGGGCCCCATGATCCCCTATTGCCCGGGGCCCCATGAGTTGTCAGTCCGCCCCTGGGTGGCACGATAAGGCCTCAATGCCAACCCACTGGGGGACATAACCCCTGGCTGTAGTGCAAGATAACGGAGCTATCTGAGCCGCCTGGGGAGTGCGTATTTTTACCATACCCCTGGCACATCACTGAATATCCCATCAGCACATTGAATATAATTCATGATCATTTGAATATAGATCTTCACTCAATGTCACAGATATATGGACGTTTATTTATTTATTCACGTTCACAAGGACTATAAAGTCACTGTAGCACTTTGATGATATATTTCACTTTCTTTTATTTATTTTAGCACAATTTATTTGGGATCACCTGGCATTTTCCATTTTTATTGGTTTACAAGCGCTGCACGTTTATATTTTATATGTCTTCTGAAGGTTATTTGGTTGCCTTTTGTGTGCAATAGCAGCTGTTTTAAGCGCTCGCTGATTTCTATACATTTTATGGAAAGAAGTATAGAAGGCAGTAGAAGGGAAGTGCAGGCTTAGCACTCAAGCCAAAGCCGAGGAGCGAACATTTATTTGGGAAGTTATACACTACCTCTTTTGTTGTTCAGGACAGCTGTGGATTACAGAAGTTGGATCCATTATGTCGCCACAATACTTTATACAGTAAGAAGTTACTGATTAACTTTGGCTTCCCTGTGCACAAGGGATGTGATCCACAGGGCTCTCTGGAAGTCCCCTTTTCTGGACACCTGGGGGAATAAGGTAAAGCTCCACTACATCAGAGCTAAAGATTAGGCAGTAAGGACTTGTTCCTCTTTTTGGTTCCCCCCTTCAGGGGGAAGGAATTATAGAAGACAGTAGAAGGGAAGTGCAGGCTAATGAATCAAGCCAAAGCCGAGGAGCGAACATCTATTTGGGCAGTTATACTCTACCTCTATTATTGTTGAGGACAGCTGTGCATTAATGAAGTTGGATCCGTTATGGTGTCACAATACTTTATACAGTAAGAAGTTACTGATTAACTTTACCTTCCTTGTGAATGTTTGCACAAGGGATGTGATCCACAGCCACACCTGGGGAGTATTATAGTAAACATTGTCTGTGTAAATCTGGATGTTGAGCCCAGAAAGGAATGAGGGGCCAGTGTGTGGATACCCCTGGGAGTGGGTGGGGGGGGTTGAACAGGCATAGCCAGGAGGGTGGAGGGGTCCAGTCTTCAACCATCATCTTCACACAGGGAAACACAATCTGGGCTAAGAAGAATGTTTGATCTGGAAGTCGGTACAACCCGTAAGGTGACCTTGCTGCTTGCTGTGGCCTTGCATGAGACATTCTGAAACCTGCCTACAAGCTGATGTCACTCTGCCGGTCCAGACTCTGGAGAGATCCTGACTTTAATGTCAGGTTCCACCCAAATGCCTGAACCATCTGCTTCTGCCCCCTCCACAGCCCAGCACTCCAAAGAGTGCTGGAGGGGCAGAGCAGAGAGTCAGTGACTGACAGTCACTGTCTCTCTGCTCACTGAAGACCAATAACTGAGCAATCAGTGATCTTTGATCACTCAGTTCTCAGGGTAGAGCCAGCGGGGGACAGATGCAGCATCGGATCAATGTTGCATCTACTTAGGTATTTATGTCTGTTTTTTTTAAAACTTCACTTTTAAAGCCAAATTTAAGCCTTAATTTAAAAAAAACAAAAAAAAAACAAATTGCCAACACTTTTTAAAAGAAAAAAAAACAGCTTTATTCACCTTGCTCCAAGGTCCAGTGGCGCACCCCTCTGGGTTAAATGGTGAGCCCAGGACAGCACAGGACACCCTGTTGTGTGCTTTGTCATACCAGCCTGGGCTTACAGGAGAAAGTTGCAGAGAACCCACTGTCAAGGAAAGAAGAGGAGAATGAGGACCTGTGACGTCATATGTGGCGTGAATGCACAGAAGACACTGTATGTATGTAGAAAAAGAGGGGCCTTTGGCTGCTGCATGGTGGAGGAGTGGGGAGGCTGCTACACTGGAATTTGGCTTTAAAAGGAGCAATAAGTGCCTCATGGTCATGGACAAATTGGCATCTTGTGGGACATTGAGGCCAGGAACCCAGGGATGCAGCTATCCACCAGTGTTGGAAAATAATCACATAAGGAACCATTAGCTGAATGAAGCTTGTGTCCAGGGAGGCTCATCTGTCATCATCCCAACCCCATGCGATTATTCCTGAACGCTGGTGGACAGCTGTGACTGCTGACAGCCTGTCATTGCTTCGTAAGACTTCCCAGCTGTGGCTGTCCACACACAACCTGGGCTCCTGGCCACAGTCTTCTGCAATATGCTTGTCATACCATAGCCAATTTGGTTGTGTGGATTAGGCCTTAAAGAGGCAAACAGCATATGCTATTTGCCTCTCTCTATTACTCAAACTTCCAAAGAGCTGTTGGAACACAATAGGTGAGAGGATGAATGGCTTATTTAGTTGTATGTGTAAATCTCAGCTTGAGCTATTGTGCTCTTTAAACAAATAGATTTTTTTTTTCAGCAAAGCAGTTGTTTGTTGCGAAAGGGAGTTTAGAGCTCCAACTGCTAGCTTGAAATTAAAACACAAAATGAGAAATTCATAAAAAGTGTCATAGATGCTCACTGGATTGCGATAGTGTAACAAATGGCACAACTTATGACAGATTCATGTATGTGATAGAACAGCAATGGGCAAACTACGGCCCGGCGGACCTTTTAATCTGGCCCGCGAAGCGTGATACTGTCAGGATGGCTGTCAGGATGTGTGTAGGCGGGGCAGCGTGACGAACGTGAGGGGAGCTAGGATCCTCTCACAGTCCACCCTGAAGACCGGAACGGCGCGGGAACACGGCGAGAGGAACGCGCGGAGCAAAGGTAAGTGAATTGAATTACTATAGGGGGGATGAATTACTATAGGGGGGATGAATTACTATATGGGGGATGAATTACTATGGGGGGTGAATTACTATATGGGGGATGAATTACTATGGGGGATGAATTACTATGGGGGATGAATTGCTATATGGGGGATTAATTACTATGGGGGATGAATTACTATGGGGGATGAATTACTATGGGGGATGAATTACTATATGGGGGATGAATTAATATGGGGGATGAATTACTATGGGGGATGAATTACTATGGGGGATGAATTACTATATGGGGGATGAATTACTATGGGGGATGAATTACTATATGGGGGATGAATTACTATGGGGGATGAATTACTATGGGGGATGAATTACTATGGGGGATGAATTACTATATGGGGGATGAATTACTATGGGGGATGAATTACTATGGGGGATGAATTACTATATGGGGGATTAATTACTATGGGGGATGAATTACTATGGGGGATGAATTACTATGGGGGATTAATTACTATGCTTACTATGGGGGAATATTACTATACTTACTATGGATGACACATACACATCATTTATCTACTCTTGGTCCGGCCCCTGGGTCCAATATATGAACCCATTGCGGCCCTCAAGTCAAAAAGTTTGCCCACCCCTGTGATAGAACCTGTTGGAGAATTGTCTCAGAAGTCCGTGACACAAGACAGTTACTCCAACATGGAAGAAGTCTTATTTGCCTCCACTTTCCTTATCACCAAAATGGTGGTATTTCTGTATGAATTTGTCGCAACAATAAAGATGGACAGTAAAATAAGAACTTGTTGCACAAATACGAATTGCACAAAGTTTCATGAATTTGGTGCAAGGTTTCTGACTACACCCACACTGCCAAAAATGTGTTGCAAATGTGCATTTGAATTGCCCTCAAAATATCCAGTGCAGTATTTCATATTTACCCAAACATAATAAATTAGGAAAATACGTTTTATATGCAAAATCACTAGCAACCAGAAATCAAAGCCCTGCCCCACTGGGGTGGAACAAGCAGCAAATTAAAGTTAGAGAAAAGTTGGAGTTGACTATCTCTAACTCCGGGCCAATGAGTCAGATAGCACTGAAGCTGTTGGATCAGCAACACAGCCAGGGATCTACAAGTTTGAGAAGGATAGTTGGGGATGAGTAAAATTAAGAGTTTTCTTTCTAGCAAAAATTGGGGCAAAATTAGGAGATACATTTGGCAAATTTTGGTGAAATGTATGCCCACCACCAAAAAACGCCTTAAATCGGTCAAGAAAGACTGATTTAAGGAGTGTTTTGGGGGTGGGCATACATTTCACCAAAATTTGCCAAATGTATCTCCTAATTTTTGCCCCAATTTTTGCCAGAAAGAAAACTCTTAATTTTGCTCATCTCCAACTATCCTTCTCAAACTTGTAGATCCCTGGCTGTGTTGCTTATCCAACAGCTTCAGTGCTATCTGAATCATTGACACGGAGTTAGAGATGGTTCAGAGGAACCTTTGATAGAAATTTCAGGTCTTGAGGAACCCTGCCATAATTAATTTATACTGAGTCAGTGAGAAGAATGCCCCTTTATATTGGTGGTCAATGGGAAGAATGCTCTACCAAATGGCATTGGACCCAAATGTATTCAAGCACCATCAGATAGTAGGTCTATAATCCACAGCTCAAGGAATCCTTAGCAACTTCTGTAGGAATCCTAGTTGAGAACAGCTCTCTAAATATTTAAAAATATAGGGTAATCTTTTTTTTCCAGACAAATTTCACCTAAAATCATAGATTATATCAATAAATCGTTGGGTAATAAAAGAATTGCATCAACTTTGTTTTTAGTCAATTTACAGCATTAAGAAAGATTGGAAGAGAGCCCAAGACGCACAGCTACTAAGTCCAGATGATGTTTGTGAGAGAATCTTTCAACTGGTGGATGAAAATGGAGATGGTAAGAGCTTGCCAAAGTTCAGCTTTTACACATTCATTTTTGTGCATTCTGTACTTTATTATATGTAATTACTCCCTCCACACATTTTCATGCTTTGCTGTGCCCCTCCCATTTTTAAAAATATAAGAAAATTGGAAGATATTGCACACAAGTCCCTGTATGGGAGACATCAGGAAACCTGTATAGTTAATTGCAACTGAACATTTTTGTTTTTGGGTTTAGATACTTATAATCTCACGCTTAAATTTACCCTTAAATATTAATCTAAACCCCTAAAGCCAGAGGCTTCCTTAGGGTTGGTGTCACCCGGTGCAGTAACATGTGGTGTCACTGGAGAGGAAGGAGTGGTGCCAATGTAGCGGTAAAATGAGTATCCCGTAAAGATACAGTCATGGCCGAAATTGTTGGCACCCTTGATATTTCTCCAGGAAATCATGTATTTCTCACGAAACGTATTGCATTAACACATGTTTTGCTATACACATGTTTATTCCCTTTGTGTGTATTGGGACAAAACAAAAAAAGGGAGGAAAGAAAGCAAATTCGACATAATGTCACACAAACCTCCAAAAATGGGCTGGACAAAAGTATTGGCACCCTTTCACAACTGCGGATAAATAAGAATGTTACAAGCATGTGATGCTCCTGTAAACTCACCTGGGGCAAGTAACAGGTGTGGGCAATATAGAAATCACACCTGAAAGCAGATAAAAAGGAGAGACGTTCACTTAACCTTTGCATTGTGTGTCTGTCTGTGCCACACTAAGCATGGACAACAGAAAGAGGAGACGAGAACTGTCTGAGGACCTGAGAACCAAAATTGTGGCAAAATATCAACAATCTCAAGGTTACAAGTCCATCTCCAGAGAACTAGATTTGCCTTTGTCCACAGTGCGCAACATTATCAAGAAGTTTGCAACCCATGGCACTGTAGCTAATCTCCCTGGTCGTGGACGGATGAGGAAAATTGATGAAAGATTGCAACGCAGAATAGTCCGGATGGTGGATAAGCAGCCCCAAACATGTTCCAAAGACATTCAAGCTGTCCTGCAGGCTCAGGGAGCATCAGTGTCAGCGCGAACTATCCGTCGACATTTAAATGAAATGAAACGCTATGGCAGGAGACCCAGGAGGACCCCACTGCTGACACAGAGACATAAAAAAGCAAGACTACAGTTTGCCAAAATGTACTTGAGTAAGCCAAAAGCCTTCTGGGAAAACGTCTTGTGGACAGATGAGACCAAGATAGAGCTTTTCGGTAAAGCACATCATTCTACTGTTTACCGAAAACGGAATGAGGCCTACAAAGAACAAAACACAGTACCTACGGTAAAATATGGTGGAGGTTCAATGATGTTTTGGGGTTGTTTTGCTGCCTCTGGCACTGGGTGCCTTGACTGTGTGCAAGGCATCATGAAATCTGAGGATTACCAAAGGATTTTGGGTCGCACTGTAGGGCCCAGTGTCAGAAAGCTGGGTTTGCGTCCAAGATCCTGGGTCTTCCAGCAGGACAATGACCCCAAACATACGTCAAAAAGCACTCAGAAATGGATGGCAAAGAAGCGCTGGAGAGTTCTGAAGTGGCCAGCAATGAGCCCAGATCTAAATCCCATTGAACACCTGTGGAGAGATCTTAAAATTGCTGTTGGGAAAAGGTGTCCTTCCAATAAGAGAGACCTGGAGCTGTTTGCAAAGGAAGAGTGGTCCAAAATTCCGGGTGAGAGGTGTCAGAAGCTTATTGATGGTTATAGGAAGCGACTGATTTCAGTTATGTTTTCCAAAGGGTGTGCAACCAAATATTAAGTTAAGGGTGCCAATACTTTTGTCCAGCCCATTTTTGGGGTTTTGTGTGACATTATGTCATATTTGCTTTTCTGCCTCTGTTTTATATTTGTTCCAATACATACAAAGGGAATAAACATGTGTATAGCAAAACATGTGTTAATGCAATACCTTTTTTGTGTGAAATACTTGATTTTCAGGAAAAATATCAAGGGTGCCAACAATTTCGGCCATGACTGTATATATCCGCTGAAACAACTGCGCATGTGCCGGTTTCAGGCCGAAGAAGCCGATCTCAGACTTTAGCACAGAGCTGGCACAGTTAACCCCTTACAGGCTGCAAACCGCTGAAGCTGATCCCACATATCACTATGGGTTGCAAGATCAGTTAACCCCGTATAGGTTGAACCCGACTTATAGGTTGAAAATGGCTTTTAGTAGCTACAGTACATGGTTTGTTTTACTTCTTTTACATTATTCTACTTTGTTTTGTCCATCCTTTAGTTCTCTCTGTATGTTTTTTTACTCTGATCTTTTATATTGGATCTATTGGAAAAAAAATTTCAGTGGCAGGAAGGAGATTGTAGGAAGCACAAACGTGGCAGAACTGATATGTAATAGCTGTGTTCTTTTTCTGTCTCATATAATATGTCTCAAGTCTATGACTGTTTCCTGAGACATTTACCCATCAACTTCTAAAGCATGTGCGGAGTCCTGTAGCATGTCCACAGTCCTTAACCAGCTCTTGTAGCATACCTGTAGTCTCTGACATTATCCTGTAGCACACCCACAGTTTCAGACTAACTCCTGTAGCATGTCCACCATCTATTGTAGCATGGCTGTAGTCTCTGACCATCTCCTGTAGTATGTGTCATAGTCTCTGACCATCTCCTGTTGCATATCAATAGTCTCTGAACATCTTTAATAGCATGGCTATAGTCTCTGATCATTGCCTCTATCATGTCTGCAGTCTCTGACCATCTCCTGTAGCATGCCTGTAATCTCTGCCCATTTCCTGTAGCACATTCATAGTCTCTGGCCATCTCCTGTAGCATGTTCACAGGCTCTTACCATCTCCTGTAGCATGCCTGTAATCTCTGACCATTTCCTGTAGCACATTCATAGTCTTTGGCCATCTCCTGTAGCATGTTGACAGGCTCTGACCATCTCCTTTAGCATGCCTGTAATCTTTGACCATCTCCTGTAGCATACCTGTAATCTCTGACCATCTCCTGTAGCACGTTCATAGTCTCTGGCCATCTCCTGTAGCATGTTAACAATCTCTGGCAATCTCCTGTAGCATGTTCAAGGCTCTGACCATCTCCTGTAGAATGCCTGTAATCTCTGACCATCTCCTGTAGCACATTCATAGTCTTTGACCATCTCCTGTAGCATGTTCACAGGCTCTGACCATCTCCTGTAGCATGCCTGTAATCTCTGACCATTTCCTGTAGCACATTCATAGTCTTTGGCCATCTCCTGTAGCATGTTGACAGGCTCTGACCATCTCCTTTAGCATGCCTGTAATCTTTGACCATCTCCTGTAGCATGCCTGTAATCTCTGACCATCTCCTGTAGCACGTTTATAGTCTCTGGCCATCTCCTGTAGCATGGTAACAATCTCTGGCAATCTCCTGTAGCATGTTCAAGGCTCTGACCATCTCTTGTAGAATGCCTGTAATCTCTGACCATCTCCTGTAGCGCGTTCATAGTCTCTGGCCATCTCCTGTAGCATGTTCACAGGCTCTGACCATCTCTTGTAGAATGCCTGTAATCTCTGACCATCTTCTGTAGCACATTCATAGTCTTTGACCATCTCCTGTAGCATGTTCACAGGCTCTGACCATCTTCTGTAGCATGCCTGTAATCTCTGACCATTTCCTGTAGCACATTCATAGTCTTTTTCCATCTCCTGTAGCATGTTCACAGGCTCTGACCATCTCCTTTAGCATGCCTGTAATCTCTGACCATCTCCTGTAGCACGTTCATAGTCTCTGGCCATCTCCTGTAGCATGTTCACAGGCTTTGACCATCTCGTGTAGAATGCCTGTAATCTCTGACCATCTCCTGTAGCATGTTAACAATCTCTGGCAATCTCCTGTAGCATGTTCAAAGCTCTGACCATCTCTTGTAGAATGCCTGTAGCTTCTCACAGCTTTCTGTAACAATACATTCACTGAATGGTAATGTCAGGGGAAGCATTTAAGGCTCCCTATATCAAGCTGACCACCAATGCCCTACAGTGTATCCAAACCCAAGAATATTAATGTAATACTGTATATTGGTGGCTGCATTAGATTACATTTTTGGGCTTTTTGTTCCCTTTATTTTAACCTGGTGACCCAGCCAGTAACACGTTTCCTGTACTAAGGTGACCATGCTCAGTCACTGTACTGTGTCTTTAGAGAAGCTATGTTGTCCCCCTAAGACAGGCAATGTCTACAGAACACCTCCCCTGTCTTTATCTACATAACATAGAGGGGAGGAGTTCTGAAGTTCACAAAGTTATCTGGGAGCCAGGTAACTGATGTAACGCCCTCCAGGTTAGCCGAATAGTTTTTTGCAAGATAGAGGCCAGGTAGCAGCATGGGGTGAGCCAGCCTGGGGGTGGGGCAGTGAGTTCACTTCAGGACAGGCTGGGAGGTTCTACAGGTCAGGGCTTCTGGAACCCTTCCAGAAACTGGAGAAGTTTCTGCTACAGGGGAGGAGGCCCAGATCTGCATGTATGAGGGACCTTGGCCAATCCCCTGGCAGGAGACTGGGCATGATGACCAGGGCAACCCTTAAAGATGACAGAGCCTGGTGAGAGAGGGGAGTTGAGTTGAAGATGGATTGAAAGAAATCTGGAGTGTGGAGTCTGGGAGGGGGTCCCAGGGAGGGGAGCCTACCTACAGGCTGGTTGCTGGACGGATCTCCACTTCTTAAAGTCTCCTGGAGAGGACATCTTAAGCAGCAGGGAAGGAGTTAGCCCAGCGAAAGGCCTGAAAGCAACTACCAACCCACCATGCTGACAGGATAGGACAGTGTGAGTATTTCTACACCCCAGGGGCGGACTGACCATTTGGAAACTCGGGCACTGCCCGAGGGCCCAGGGTCAGTAAGGGGCCCCATGAGATACCCCTGGTACCTTTTTCATAGGGTTTTTAGAGTTTGGGCAAGGACACAGGGGCCCCATGATCCCCTATTGCCCGAGGGCCCCATGAGTTGTCAGTCCGCCCCTGCTACACCCCCTGGGCCGGATAAGGGGAGAGGGCAGTCAGGTGCAATACCCAACTAGTGTTCATCTGGGACTGCTTAACTTTAAGCTCTTGGGACCCCCTTGCTCAGGGATACCCTCAGCACAGTTGGGTGACGGGGAGGATTTATCCGGGGTCTAAGGAGGTACACCAAAAAAGGGACAGTACTATATTTTTGCCAGTCCACCTTTTTTGTATATAGTTGCTAAGAAATTTGTCCTCGAGTTCTACAGTTCCTCGGGCTTCCCATATACCCCCTAAACCCCACCTAATTTGTTAACCCCTAAATAAAAACAACTAAAAACCAGCACGAGGACTGTTTACTAAGTCTGAAGGTACAAGTTTGAAAAATTGCCTGGCTGTGCAGAGCATAGGGGGACCCAAATCTAACTCAGCGGCCCTTACGGGAAGTAGTGCTAATGGGTTATAAAAAATATATACAATAAAAATAAAACAAATACGAGAAGTTCATTGTCCAGGTTTACATATACTTGAACTCTGAACAGAGGTTGGCATTTCTACAATCATGGTAATATAAGTTATGACAGCATTTAAAGTTCTGTTTTCACTGATAAGACTACTGTGTCACCAATACCAAACATCCATAAAAATATTCAGTATGCTGCAATATGGCAAAAGTAGTAGTGCCTACATGTAGTACCCAAAAGGATCTGTGCCGAAAAACCTTGTCAGTGGAAAAACATACCTGAATCAAATGGTCGGCAAAAAAATAACAATTTTTTTCATGGTTTTCTTTTTCAGGCCAACTCACTTTACATGAGTTTGTGGAAGGAGCAAAAAAGGACATATGGGTTTCAAAGATGTTACAACTGGATACTAATCCCTGTTCCTAGTTTATGGAGCAAAGGAGGAAAAGTGCATTGTTTTAGAGAGAAGACATCTGACCTATTCTCAAATGCATAAAGCTGGCCACTTATGTTACAATCTGATTGTGCAATCTCCCTTAGGCCTGTTTCACACAGGCTTCAGCTTGTATAAGGGCAGTGTGAACAGCAAGCTTTGACAAAGCATTTGCAGGGCTTTCAGCAAATTTAGTTGAATCTTTTAAAGTATCATTCAACTTCTGAACACAGAATCTAAAGGGAGAGCTGATTGGCACTTTAACCACTTCCGTGCCGCCCTATAGCAGAAATACGTATATGTATATATATATATGTGATTTTGCAGCTCCGGGTAGGGGGCACATGCGTGACCTACCCGCGTCGCTAATCGCGGCCTCGGCTGTCAATCACCAGTGATTCCCCACCGGTACCCGCTGATCACCGAGTATTACCGATGGGGGAGAGACCTGTATATAAACAATACAGATCTCTCCCCTGTCTGCTCCTGCACCCTGCTTTGTATTGCTCTGCATAGCACAGCCATACAAAGCAGTGTGCTTACAGTGGAAAGCACTCACAAAGCACACAGTGAAACAGCACACAGTTAACCCTTTGATCGCCCCACATGTTAACCCCTTCCTGCCCAGTGCCATTAGTACAGTGTCAGTGCTTTTTATTAGTACTGATCACTGAATTGGTGTCACTGGGGATGTCAATGACACCAAGTCCATTCCCCCCCAGTGTCAGAATGCCCGCCGCAGTCCCGCTATAAGTCGCTGATCGCTGCCATTACTAGTAAAAAAAATGTTAAAAAATAATTTCACTATATATACTGCCATTTGTAGACGCTATAAATTGCATGTTATTCAATTAATTTACATGTATTGGGATTTTTTTCAGCAAAGACATGTCGCAGAATACATTTTGGCCTAAATTTATGACGAAATTTGATGTTTAAAATAATTTTACTTGACATGTTTAATAGCAAAAAGTAAAAAATATTGTTCTTTTTCAAAATTGTCGGTCTTTTTTTGTTTATCGCGCAAAAAATAAAAAATGCACTGGCGATCAAATACCACTGAAAGAAAGCTCTATTTGTGGGGAAAAAATGACATAAATTTCGTTTGGGTGCAGCGTTGCATGACCGCGCAATTGTCAGTTAAAGTGGACTTACCCTATAGAGATATTGTGTTCAGGGCTGTGTGATGGACAAGGAGCCAATGTAAAGAACATAGGGAGCCATCTAGTGTCCAATTTGTAAACTGCAATTATTAATAGATAAAGAAAAGTCAAACTTGAACATGACATTCTTTGCTTAATGTTTATTTACAGGAATTGTAAACATAAAACAAGAGTAAAGCATGTAAGTACAGAGCCTCAGTACATGTCAAATACAGTCAAATATTGAACTACATACATCACAGACTGTCCAATGTATATTCTAAACAGAGAACACACAGTACCAATGACTCCAGCATATGAGTTAAAGCATTTCCAAACCCAGAAAGGAAAAACAAACAATATATTGCAACTTGCCAATCCTTACACCTGGTGGCTTCATTATTTTTTTAAGCTTTTTTTAACCTTTATTTTCACCTGGCGAAAAAAAAAAAACAGATTAGTTTACATCTGTTTTTCATCAGTTTACATCTGTTTCTCTTCAGTTTACATCCCTCCTTTTTTTTTCATCAGTTCAAAGAAATAATGGATCAGTTTACATCCATTTGTTTATCGGTTTACATCCATTTCTCATCAGTTTACATTAATTTTTTTCCATCAGTTTACATCCATTTTTTACATCAGTTTACATTCGTTTTTTTCATCAGTTCAAAGAAAAAATGGATCAGTTTACATCCATTTTATTTTATCAGTTTACATCCATTTCTCATCAATCTACATTCATTTTTTTCCATCAGTTTGCATCCATTTTTCATTAGTTTACATCCCTTTTTTTCAGCAGTTTACATCTGTTTTTCATCAGTTTACATCCATTTTTCATCAGTTTCCATTCATTTTTTTTCCATCAGTTTCCATCCATTTTTCATCAGTTTACATCCATTTTTTCCCATCAGTTTGCATGCCTTTTTTTCATCAGTTCAAAGAAAAAATGGATCAGTTTACATCCATTTTTTTTTTATCAGTTTACATCCATTTTTTTTTTATCAGTTTACATCCATTTCTCATCAGTTTACATTCATTTTTTTCCATCAGTTTACATCCATTTTTCATCAGTTTACATTCATTTTTTTTCCATCAGTTTACATCCATTTTTCATCAGTTTACATCCATTTTTTTCCATCAGTTTGCATGCCTTTTTTTCATCAGTTCAAAGAAAAAATGGATCAGTTTACATCCATTTTTTTTATCAGTTTACATCCATTTCTCATCAGTCTACATTCATTTTTTTCCATCAGTTTACATCCATTTTTTATTAGTTTACATCCCTTTTTTTCATAAGTTTACATCTGTTTTTTATCAGTTTACATCCAATTTTCATCAGTTTACATCCATTTTTTTCCATCAGTTTACATTCGTTTTTCATCAGTTTACATCCATTTTTTTCCATCAGTTTGCATGCCTTTTTTTTCATCAGTTCAAAGAAAAAATGGATCGGTTTACATCCATTTTTTTTATCAGTTTACATCCATTTTTCATCAGTTTACATCCATTTCTTTCCATCAGTTTACATTAGTTTTTCATCAGTTTACATCCATTTTTTCCATCAGTTTGCATGCCTTTTTTTTCATCAGTTCAAGGAAAAACTGGATCAGTTTACATCCATTTCTCATCAGTTTACATTCATTTTTTTCCCATCAATTTACATCCATTTTTCATTAGTTTACATCCCTTTTTTTTCAGCAGTTTACATCTGTTTTTCATCAGTTTACATCCATTTCTCATCAGTCTACATTCATTTTTTTCCCCATCAGTTTACATCCATTTTTCATTAGTTTACATCCATTTCTCATCAGTTTACATCGCTTGTTTTTTTCATCAATTCAAAGAATTCATTTATTCACTGAAGTTTTTTGATTGTTTTATATATTTTTGTACATTTAAGCACTTGTCACTTTGTTTTAGGCGATTAATCTCTAAATTTTGGGGATTCACAGTTATTTTGCACTAGTCTGTGTTTTATCCGTTGATCCCTGCTAGGGATTTTTGGGGGGTTGTCATTGATGTTATTTTGATTTTCCACCACACGGGGTTCAAATTTAGGACCAGTTTGTCATTTCACGTTGTTTGTATCCCATGTTTTTGTGGCACAAATTAGATCCTTACTGGATCAGATCACTGTAGATTTGTTTAATTAATTTATTAGCATATTTATCATTATTGTTTATATTTATGGTATATGATATTTTTATTTATTAGCGCTACACTAATTTAATTTCATTTGGGTGCAGAGTTGCATGACTGCACAATTGTCAGTTAAAGTAACGCAGCGCCTTGTCACAAAAACTGGCCTAGTCAGGAGGGGGATCCTCAGGAGGGGAAGTAATAAAGATGCCTCCCAGGTAGGACGATTGTTACATTGGTCCGGCTTGGTTCGATGTAGGTTTGTATGTTCCACACATAGGTAGCAGAGCATGTGGTATACTCATGCTGTAATGTTTGTGTTGGTTTGTGTCTGGGACCACGCATTCACTCCTGCACATATTGACATGGGGTTGCCTGCATGCAGTTTGGGTGGATGCAAGTGAAATAACAAAGGCAGCCTGCACACAGGACGGCTATCAGCGCCCATCTCAGCAAAGCCTTAGGGCTCGTTCACACTAGCTGTGGTGCCTGGAGAGCGATCAGCGCTGAGATCACTGAGGAAAGGAAAGCCAATAATCGACTTTCCTGTGACAGGGACATTTACACTGATAGTCACCAATAAACAGATAATCAGTGCTGCCTAATCATTGCCCCCTCATTAGTGCCTCTTCATAGTGCAGCCTCTTCAGTGCCGCCTCATCAGTGTCACCTCATCAGTGCCACCTCATCATTGTCACCTCATCAGTGCAGCCTCATCAGTGCAGCCTATCAGTGCCGCCTCATCAGCACAGCCTATCAGTACCGCCTCATCAGAGCAGCCTATTAGTGGCGCCTCATCAGTGCAGCCTATCAGTGCCACCTCATCGGTGCAGGCTCTTCAATGCCACCTCATCAGTGCAGCCTATCAGTGCCGCCTCTTTAGTACAGCCTCATCAGTACTGCCTCTTCAGTGCCGCCTTATCAGTGCAGACTATCAGTGCTGCCTCATCAATGCAGACTATCAGTGCCAGCTCATCAGTGCCACCTCATCAGTGCAGACTATCAGTGCCACTTAATCAGTGCCGTCTCATCAGTGCAGACTATCCGTGCCACTTCATCAGTGCCATCTCATCAGTGCCGCCTCATCAGTGCAGCCTCTTCAGTGCCGCCTCTTCTGTGCTGCCTCATCAATGCAGATTATCAGTGTCACCTCATCAGTGCTATCAGTGCTACTTCATCAGTGCCGCCTCATCAGTGCAGCCTCTTCGGTGCTGCCTCATCAGTGTAGCCTATCAGTCCTGCCTCATCAGTGCAGCCTCTTCAGTGCCACCTCATCAGTGCCACCTCATTAGTGCAGCCTCATCAGTGCTGCCTCTTCAGTGCAGCCTCATCAGTGCAGACTATCAGTGCCGTCTCATCAATGCAGACCATCAGTGCCACCTCATCAGTGCAGCCTCATAAGTGCCACCTTATCAGTGCCGCCTCTTCAGCGCCGTCTTATCGGTGCAGCCTCATTAGTGAAGGCTCTTCAATCCCACCTCATCAGTGCAGCCTATCAGTGCAGCCTCATCAGCGCAGCCTATAAGTGCCGCCTCATTGGTGCCGTCTCATCTGTGCAGCCTCATCAGTGAAGGCTCTTCAATGCCACCTCATCAGTGCCGCCTCATTCGTGGAGACTAGCAGTGCCGCCTCATCAGTGCAGACTAACAGTGCCATTCAAAGTGCGCCAGCACTGAAAACTGTCCTGGGCAGGAAGGGGTGAAGTGCCCGGTCTTGAAGGTGTTAATCAAGTTTATTGAAGAAAATTTTTTCATTGGTTGGCTGGAGTAACGTGATCTATACCTCTGCTCCTTCCCCGACTACACAGAGCCAGCTTGGGCTGCGATCAGTATCTGCAAACCCTCCCTGACAACACAGACCAATGAGCGCAGCTATGGATGCTCAGTGGGGACTCTCCTGTGTGAAGGATGCTGTCACCATGACAACCAGGGAATACCCCGCCGCCATTGCAGATGATGGCGGAAGCCATTCAGTACCATGGCCGGGGTTCTGTACAGTGGGCGGGGAAGGGGACCCGTGACATCACAGCTCAGCTGCTCCGCTGCTGATCCAATTCCAAGATGGCTGCCGCTGGGAGCTGAGCTGCAGGTTGTGGGCAGAGAGCGAGTGTGATGGCAGCGGACCCCCCATGTGTGAGCCGGACATGAGGCTGTAGTGGGGGCCCCGGGGCCCAGGTAAGGAGGGGGCGGGGTATAAGAGGGGTGGTGGCTGTATAAAAACTTGTTCAGGTGATACAGGTAGACTCAGGCCTGGGGGGGAGGGGAGGTGTAATAGATCCTCCTATAGACAGTCCTGAGTCAGCCTGAGGAACTACAACCACCAACGTGGCATGGCAGATGATTGGCCAATGGCTGTGCTACTACAAGTCCCAGCATGGCCTGACAGCCAGGAGCGGGCTGGGGAACTACAACCCCCAGCAGAGCGGAGGATTATGAGAGATGGGGCATTACAGATCTGTGTGTGGTGTGACAGCCAGAGGTGACCTTTACACAGCCTGAGGGACTACAGGTCCCAGCATGCCATGCCAACCCCCGACATTACAGGTGCAGTCTGGGGGTGTCATCCTGGAGGGGGATATAAAGTGCCTGCAAGGCCTGACAGCCAGATACACTGCAGGTGATGGTAGCCAGGAGCGGGCTGGGGAACTACAACCCCCAGCATGGCGGACGGAGCAGAGGATTATGGGAGACGGGGCGTTGCAGTTCCATGCATGGTGTGACAGCCAGAGTGGACTGCTATATAGTGAGGAACTACAGATCCCAGCATGCCATGACATCCCCTGACACTACAGGTCCATGCATGGCGTGACAGCCAGAGGTGGCCTTTATACAGTGAGGAACTACAGATCCCAGCATGCCATGACATCCCCTGACACTACAGGTCCATGCATGGCTTGACAGCCAGAGGTGACCTTTATACAGTGAGGAACTACAGATCCCAGCATGCCATGACATCCCCTGACACTACAGGTCCATGCATGGCGTGACAGCCAGAGGTGACCTTTATACAGTGAGGAACTACAGCTCCCAGCATGCCATGACATCCCCTGACACTAAAGGTCCAGGCTTAGGGGGCCAGCATGACATGACAGCCTGGGGTAACAGTGTCTAAAGAACTACAGATCCCAACATGCCATGATAATCCCTGACACTTCAGATCCATGCATGATATGACAGCCAGGGGTGAGCCTTAGCATACAATGTTTGAGGAACTACAATTCCCAGCATGCCATGACAACCTTTGGCACTACATGTCCAGGCTTGGGCTTTTGGCTTGGAGGGGGGATATTAAGTGTCAGCTTGGCATGACAGCCTGGGGTAACAGTGTCTGAGGAACTACAGATCTCAGCATGCCATGACAACCTGTCCTGACTTTAGATCCCAGTCTAGGACATACAGGTCCATGCTTGGTGTGACAGCCAGGGGTGAGCCTTAGTATACAATATTTAAGGAGCTACAACCCCCAGCATGCCATGACAACCCCTGGCACTACTTGTCCAGGCTTGAAGGTAGAATATAATATGTCAGCATGGCATGATAGCCTGGGGTAAGCCTCAGTTATGCAATATCTGAGGAACTACAGGTCCCAGCATCTCAGGACAGCCTGTGACTCCCAATGTCTTGGTTTGAGATCCCAGCCTGGAGGTACAGTACTTCTGAAGGTGGAACATTCCATCTCAGCAAAGTGTGACAGCCAAAGGTGACCTTTAATTGTACAATATCCAGGGAAGTACAGGTCCCAGTATGCTATGACAACCTGTCCTGACTTTAGGTCCATGCTTGGTGTGACAGCCAGGGGTAAGGCTTTGTATACAATGTTTCAGGAACTACAATCCCCAGCATGCCATGACAACCCCTGGCACTAGGGTTGCAGCAATACCCTTTTTTTTTTTTTTTTCATCGGCAAGCATGAGTACCGATACTTTTGATCAAGTTCTCGCCAATACCGAGTACCAATACTTTTGATCAAGTTCTCGCCAATACCGAGTACCAATACTTTTGATCAAGTTCTCGCCGATACTGAGTACCGATACTTTGTGGTGCGATTTGCGTCCATCGAAAATGGATGGGCACAAATTGCACTGCAAAGAATGGCATGCACTGCGCTTCCTGTCCGAATCACATGTGATTTCCCCACTGCCCCCAGCCCTGTCATAGTGACTTCAGCCTGGGTACACAAGGCAGTGGTGCGGGGAAACCACATGCGATACGTACAGATATCGCACTGCATTCCCGTTCAAATTGCATGCCATTCTTTGCAGCACGATTTGCGCACATTCATTTTTTATGGATACAAGTCGTATCACAAAGTATCGGTATCGGGAGCATCCCTACCTGACACTACGGGGTTTATTTACTAAAGCTGGAGAGTCCAAAATCAGACTCCCTTCTGCATAGAAACCAATCAGCTTCTAACCTCAGCTTGTTCAATGAAGCTTTGGCAATGAAACCTGGAAGCTGATTGGTTTCTATGCAGAAGGGAGTCTGATTTGGTAAATAAACCCCTACATGTCTACATGGCTTGGAGTGTCAGCTTGGAGGGGGGATATAAAGTGTCAGCATAGAATGACAGCCTGGGGTAAGCCTTAGTTATACAATGTCTGAGGAACTACAGGTCCCAGCATATGACAGCTTGTGACTCCCAGTGTCTTGGATTGCGATCCCAGCCTGGAGCTGCAGTACATCTGAAGGTGGAACATTCCGTCCCAGCAGTTATACAATGCCTGTTGAAGTACACGTTGGTCCCATCATATCCCATCCTTAGATGTTGTCACCCTGGTGCTGCTTCTGAAGGTCCCTGCATGGCATGACAGCCAGGAGTAAGGTTTAATTCTATGCTGTCTGGTGAACTATAGGTCCCAGCATGCCATGACAAACCGATGACCTATACCGAGCCTTGGGCTATCCACCTGGAGCTACACTGTGAATGTTGATTATAAAGCATGCAATGAAAGCCTGGGCTATGTCTAATTATACAACAGCTGAAGAACTACAGGTCCCAGCATGTCATGACAGCCTGTAGCTCGAGGTCTAACATTAAACTGATTTTAAGGCTCCATTCACACCTATGCAGTTTGATTTTTGTCTGTTATGCAGTGCTTTTTGCTGTTCGTTTTACATTTTTCTACATGCTTTTTTGACGCATTTTTACCACGTTTTGTTCAGGTTTTTTTTATAAGTGGATTTTTTTTTTGCAGGGCAGAATAAAAATGCAAAATGTGGCAAAAACCCACTACCATGCATTTCAGCAGATACTCCATGGAACTCCATTTTCTTTTAAAAAAGTCCCCGACCCTTTCCAAAAAATGCAGCAGCTCAAAAAGCATAGATGTGAACTTGTCCCATAGGAAACCATTTTAAATGGACTGTAGTGCGTCTCTGCAAAAAGCACTAAAAAACACAAAACGGAGCCTAAAGGTTTTTTTTTTTTCTGCTTTACAATAAAAAAATGTGCCCAAATTAATTTATAACCAAAAATTATAATTGAAAAAAAATTTTTTTACATTTTTATTTTTTTTATATTATTTGTTTTTTTTCTACATACTGTCACCCTAGCAGCACAGTGTCACCATGGTGACACTGTACTATTTGTGGGTGGGTGATATTTCTTTTTTACACTGCTTGCTTTTACACCCATAAAGACTGTAAAAACAATAATTTCTCCTCTCTGGCTGCATTCTTGCAGCCATTGAGAACTACTGTGATCTGTGATGGACACAGCTTGCTGTTATGAGTGGCCTTGTACCATGTGCCCTCTCTGATCATTCACAGATTTCACACGTAGTAAGCAATGATGTCAGAAGTGATATCTTGCTTACTACTCTGCATGTGATCACTGATTGGCCAATCAGTGATCACATGATCGGGACCTCGCACAGAGGTCCCGTACGATGATCGATGTTCCACTGTGTCCGGCGCACAGTCCATAATGGCGCCATTTATGAACGGCAGCCCGCCCCTGGACTGCCACCGTCCGACCATTTATATACAGCGGCCGGGCGGCAAGTGGTTAAGAAGAGATTTTGATAGGGAGTTGCTAACACCTGACAAACATTGGATTTACAAGCTGAACACTTCTAACCCTAAAGGGTTAAATGTTGAACTAGATCTCCAAGTGTTTTTGCATAATTAATACCTTGGTGTGTCTTACGGTCTGCAGATCTCTCTTTTTTCATTGGTAACATTTAAGTAATGCTAGTAATCATCTCCTGTTCCTCTTGGCTTACCATAAGCAGAACTAATTTATTTATCCTCTTGGTTGCTTTGAAGTGCACTGAGTTTTTGTATTGACCATTTTAAATGATTTGTGAATGGGTAAAATGGCAGCATATGATTGACATATATAGACGCAGCTTTGCCTGTTATAAATGAGTCTGCTAGCCAGTCTCCCATTGGTTCTGACGAAGCTGAATAAGATACGCCCATCGGCAAAACGCGTTGACGTCACACGTCACGTCACGGCTGTCCGCGCACATCCCTGAGTCCTTTGAATCGGCTTTGTAGGCTATCTGGATTGCAATTAGTGCCTTAACCACTTGCCGACCGCAGATAGCCGAATGACAGCTTCACTGCGGCTGGCCAGTTCTGGGAGGGGGTTATATGACGTCCTCCCAGAACGCGCTCTCTTGCACGCCCCCTGCAATCTCCGTGATCACTGTGTCCTACAGACACAGCTAATCACGTGGTATGGTAAAAGGCCAATCACAGCGGCCTTTTACCACGTGATCAGCCATGTCCATGATCACTGGGAAATGCAATTGCTGGTTATCGACTGCACTTTCCTCACGCTGTCAAAAGTTGTCAGAGGGGGGGATTGGCACTGATGATCGGTGCCTTGTTGATCGGTGCCCAGCAGTGCCATCCATCAGTGCTGCCAGTCAGTGCCCAGCAGTGCTGCCAGTCAGTTTCCAGCAGTGCCGCCAGTCAGTGTCCATCATCAGTGCCGCCTATCAGTGCAGCCTCTTCAACGCATATCAGTGAAGGAGAAAAATTACCTTTTTGCAAAATTTTATAATAGAAACAAAAAGGGTTATTTTTTTTTTTTATAGTGCAAAAAATAAAACACCCAGCAGTGAGTAAATACCACCAAAAGAAAGCTCTATTGTGTAAAACAAATGATAACAATTTCATATGGGTACAGTGTTGCATGACCGTGCAATTGTCATTCAAAGTGTGACAGCGCTGAAAGCGGAAAATTAGCCTGGACAGGAAAGGGGTATAAGTGCCCGGTAGGCAAGTGGTTAATCAGCACGATCTTGATACAGGCATTCACATGTAGAATATATCTAATATATGAACATTCAGTCTTTTTTCCTCCTGTGTATCTTTCCCAGCTGGGCTTCTATTTCCATGTAAGTAGAAGGGTACACTTGTTCTGCTGATGATTGGTCTATGCATTGATATTGCAGTTCTGTGTGATACATGTATCCCCACCACAATGTTTTTTGCTGTATGAGCAAAAGACTGAGTTGTTGTCTCTACTGAATTTTACATTGTATGGCCTAGCCATGATGTCTTTTTATTTTTTGGTTTTATGTTGTTTTTTGTCATATATTGAGGTGATGGCTATTTGCAGTCTTTACTCGATGTTTCACATTGCTACTTTGCTAATAAAAACATATCTTGATTACAAGTTGAGTATCGCATTGTCCTTTATGTAACTGCTTTTTCTTGTGAATTCCTTGGTTTTTTTTAAAGGCTAGAACCTCCGGCAGGTTTTTTTTTTTTTTTTTTGTGTGCCTCTGCTGCAGACTTTCCCTCTGAGGTGACACGGGACAGGCAGTGAAGGGTAATGGTGGCCATGCTTGCTTGGATATAGTTTTTGTTTTCCACTTGATTCCTCCTGATGGGAATAAAGGATCTATAGTTGACAACCCAAAGGATCCATAGGCAAAACCTTTGAGAAGTGGATTTCGAGCTAGAGTGGAAGATGCAATCATAGTTTATCAATCGTATCGGTTTCCAGCATGCAATCTTGATCGATTGAAAGACGATTGGATTAATGGCCACAGCATCTCGGTGCAAAGTGATAGATCATTCTCCGCTCTGACCGATTGACTCTGCTCTAAATCAGTCGTAAGGGAAAGTTATGGCTGTTCGATTGTTTGCCAGTTTGATCGTTTCGCACATGGATCGGATAATTATTATACAGTATTTATATAGCGCCAACAGTTCGCTCAGCGCTGTACATTACAATGGGAGGCAATACACGAGACAGTACAGTAACAATACAATGCGATGCACGAGGGGTTAGAGGGCCCTGCTCCTTGGAGCTTACAATCTAGGAGAATAAAATGAAGGTGTGTGTGGTGGCTATCTTACTCGTACACTGCGCTCATGCATTCTATTCTGTACGCAGCAAGCAATGGTCTGTGGTGCACCACCTTTCCACACATACAGGATGTCCACAGAACTGAGATGCCTGTGGCCAGCTGTGCCATAAACATTCATTGATTTAGAATAGCTGAAGGCGGTTTGCTCCGGCATTGCCACCACGGCCTCTTGTGGCTTCCATACTCGTGGCCATCCCAGTGGTATATGCTAACCAGAACAGCTGCTCCATTGGTCTGGTTGTGAGGACGCAGTACAGGGTGGTCCTCCTGCAGTGATTGGTGCGTTAGATGCAGTGCTGACAGGGGCATCTGCATGTTGTTATTTTTTCCAACTTTATTAGTTGATGTCTGAACTGAGCATGAAATATTTGAGAGGCATAGCTTTGGCAGGCACTACTGTAGTGTAGATGGCTATGGATCAAGTCCCTTATCACTGACTAGTGCTGGATGTCCCATAATACAGGGACCGGCATTTCTTGGATTATAGATACTAGAGCTGGAATGTAGACTTTTCTTTTTTCATATCAGTATTTACTTTTTGCAGACACACATTGTAAGGCACAGTGCCATGACCAGGAGTATTACCAAGGCCTAGTTTACACCAATGACTTTGGGGGGGTAGCTGTATGGGGGTATACACATGCTGCAATTGTTTGCATTGCGGTGTGGCAAAAATGATCCCCCATGTTATATTCGGTGGACAGTAACACCTGCTGAATGCAACCTGTTCAAGTGAATGGGGCCACACCGCAGTGCGGGGGTTTGGGGTAACATAATGCCTTCTCACTGCCTTTCAGACGCCCTCTGAAAAGCAATCAGACCACAGATCACACTTCAGAGGGCTTCCTCAACTGTTAAAAAGCTCTAAATGCTTACCACTGCAGGTATTATGTGTGCAATGTCTAAAGCTGTACATAAATAGATCCAATTTTTTTTTTTTAAATAAAAAAACAGATTCCTCCATCCAACACAATGAAGGTGGATGGAGGAATCCTCTCTGCTGTGCTATTGTACTGTGACAGGCAGGCTCCTCCTCTCTCAGAATACACTGATCAGCACTGCAGCTGATTGGCAGCAATGCTGATCAAAGCAGACTTTTCCAGCATTCCCATTCCAGAGAAGCTGATCATTAGGTCGACTTCTCTCTAGGGAGAATTTGTCTGGTCCTTACTGAACTGGATGAATTTCGATCCCTCTTCACCCAGCTTAAAACAGAACTTACCCTAAAGGGGAACTTCTGCTTTATGCTCTCCTCCCCCCTCTTTTGTTTTTTTTGGGGTGGGGGGTTGGCTGCCTGGATTTGACAGCTACCTGCTTGTACCTGTTTCAACTTCCAGTTAGATTGGTGTGCTGCATCCACCCCCCCCCCCCCAACTAAACAACCCCCCCGCAACCTTCTTGGACCCGTTCAGCATATGCTGCGGAGAACTGCTGAGATGTTTACTTTGTTTTTATTCCTATACCATAATTTTAACTGTGTGCTTTATGTATGTAATGTTTGATATCGTGCATTGGAGGTGTTTATTATTGTTCTGTTTTTCTTCTTTAGATACTAACTCTGGTGTTTGATTTGTGTATGTATATGTGTGTATGTATGTGTGTATGTATGTGTGTGTGTATATGTGTCTGCACTTCTTTATATGTTTTCCTCTCTCCAATCAACTTTTTAATCAAGGTACGCTGTTCTTCTGAACAATGTCTGGAACAACCCATTTTCCTCAGAATTTCAGAGAGAAATGCACTGTAACCAGCATGTACAACATTTGCTGCCTTCCTTCCTTATATAAGGGCAATAATTTCCACCTGTTTTTCAAAGAATGAATGACCTCACTAATAGAACTCCACACTGCTATTATTTTGAACATGCCCCTTTCAATTAGTGATTCAATTACACAGAATCAGAGCATGCATGTCATGACTGTTGGGTCTGTTGGATTTCTATTACTCTACTACACCTGCTAGTAAATTATTTGCCATGTAGAAATATCATTTCTACCAAAAACAGTGATTAGTGATGTCTGACTGCTATTATTTTGAACACAACTGTGTGTGTGTGTGTGCGTGTGTGTGTGTGTGTGTTTTTATATATATATATATATATATATATATATATATATATATATATATATATATATACACATATATAATTTTTTTTAATTCCAGGGTTTCCATTTTTGTTTAATTTGTTTTTTATTTGCACAGGTCTTCAGTGCTCCATACTAGTGTGTAAGGAGAACTAAACATGCACAAATACATTGGTACAGAAATAAATACTCCACACCATGTTAAAAATGTGTCACTCATACGGGTGCTTAGTTTGTGTGGGAATGTAGGAGGCCAGGAGAGTGTCATGGGTAGTTTAGGATTGCTACATTTGCTTTCTGGGTCACTAGTTCAGGCTAGGCTCACAGCTATGCAGGCTGCAGTTGATGCTTTTTTTCTGCTGCATTTTGTGGTGCAGTTTGTGGGGTTATTTTTGTTTTGCTTTTTACATGTGTTTTTAACGCGTTTTGCATTTTTGGGATGTGTTCATGTTGCTAGCAGGAGGTGTCTGTTGCAATGCAGGAAATGCACCGAAACTGCTTGTACATGCGTTTTGCATTCATTTTGGATGCATTTCTATGGAACCAAAAACAGAACCTGCTGCAGGCAACAAAAAAAAATTCCCTGATCCTTTCCAAAAGACGCTGCAGCTCAAAAGTGCACAGATGTGAACCAGACCCTATAGGAAATAATTCTAAATGGACTGCAGTGCGTTTCTGCAAAACGGAAAACTCACTGGAAACCGCAGAGATGCAAACCTAGCCTTAGACTTGGAGGTAGGTGGTCTATACAGTACCCTGTTGTCACTTGATTCTAATGAGCCGAGCTGTAGCTGAGCCATAGATGTCTTCCTTTAGGTTGTTGGAGATACAACAGCATGTACTATATAGTATTGTGTGTTAATATCACTTGACCAGTAGATGGCATGGTACACTAAGGTTACTAGTTGTGCATATGTGTAAAACTTGTTGGTTCTCTCTCTTCCTATTTCTCTCTTCCCTCCCTTCAAAACCAAGATGTCTGCTTAAATGTGCTTTGTATGTTTGCAACTTAAGCCACACAAGTAAAACCGTGTTCTGCCTCATCACAAGCTACCAGTGTCTTCTCTAACACATAACCAACATAGTTTCCAGTCACATGTATGTTTAGGGGCCAACTATGATATCCCACAGGAAACTCATTGTGATTTGTGAGAACAACCCCAAGTGGGAATCCCCATGAAGAGCAATGAGAGAGTGACGGCGCCCCCAGCTGTTCACCTGTTGTCAGACATGCAGCAGTTAGGCTACTTTTACACTGATCTGCCGCAAAAACGCATAGGCATTTTTACAGTGCTTTTGTCTTGCTTTCTGAGCATTTCTAAAGGACACGTGACTTAAAAACTGTACCAAAACGGCTTCCCGGAAGCGTTTTGTCAGGCGTTTTCCATTGATTTTAATGGGAAGAGGCATTTTTGGGCATTTTTTTTTTAAACTCCCCAAACATGCCTCAAAGATGCTGAAAAATAGGAGTTTTTACACCGCACCGCAAGCGCAACTCCTCAGTGTGAAAACATATCTAGATATACATTCACATACACAGGGAAGTGTTTTTTCTTGAGCTTTTCAGGCGCTTTTTTAGCACAAAAACTTCTCCGTGTGAAAATAGCCTTACCTGTGGATATTCGGAATGGGTGCAAACAGTTTGCGCTCATGTCCGATCATCCACAGGCAGTCATTGCTGCTCCACTTACATGTTTTGGGAGCTGTCGCCCTCGCATTGCTTTGTATGGGGCTTAGAGGAGTGGAAAACATGATACAGAATGATGGCATCAGTCAGGATCATCTAGGAGCCTCCAATTTCTAGGAGCCTCCAATTTTTGTATCTGTTTGCAGAAACTTGCTGATTTTTCCATAGAAAAAGAATGGGGTTGATTTACTAAAGGCAAATAGAGTATGTACTTTGTAAGTGCAGTTGCACTCTAGCTTCAGAAGTTAGTTACCCTAGGTTCACATCTGTGCGGGTGGTGCCGCTGCGGATCTGCAAGAAAATCCGTGTAGCCGCACCACCCGCACAGAGAATTGCGGACCCACAGGCGGGTGCCATTATTTCTAATGGCACGCCACCTGCACTGGAAAACACAACCGTACTGGGAACCGAGGTTCTTGTGCTGGCTGTGTTCTCCAAAGAAACGCAGGGACTTCTTTCCAAGCGCGTCACAGGCATGGGAGTCCATTCAAATTAATGGGCTCTCATGCCCGTGCAAAACGCGGCCCGCACAGCCGCATAGGTATGAACCGCGGGTAAATAAGGAGACTTTACATCATCCAATCATGTGCAAGCAAAAACATTTTTTTTTTTTTTTTGCATGTGATTGGGTATCCTTTGCAAAGTGAAGCTTCACCTCATTTAATAAGCTCTGGAACAACTGTACTTGCAAAGTGCACAGTCTACTTGCTTTTACTAAATTATTATTATTATACAGGATTTATATATATATAATTATTATTATACAGGATTTATATAGCGCCAACGGTTTGCTCAGCGCTTTACATTATAGTGGGAGACAATACAGTAACAATACAGTTCAATACAAGAGGGAGTTGAGGGCCCTGCTCCTCGGAGCTTACAATCTAGGAGGGAGGGGTGAGTGGTACAATAGGTGAAACTGTGGGGGATGGAGTGGTTGGAAGAGTAGAGTATTCCAGTATTAGCAGAGGGCGGGATAGGCTTCCCTGATAGGTTTTCAGTGATCGCCTGAAGCTAAGTAGAGTAGGTGATAGTCTAATAGATTGGGGTAGGGAGTTCCAGAGGATGGGTGACGCCCTGGAGAAGTCTTGGAGACGAGCATGGGAGGAGGAGATAAGGAAACTAGAGAGTAGGAGGTCTTGCGAGGAGCGGAGTGTACGGTTTGGGTGATATTTAGTAAATAAATCCCATAGTCTGCCCCAAAACTTTCATGTGAATGAAACCCAATGGCCGTCATTGACTGATTTGCTCAGACGCATGGTGAAATTCCAGCAGCAGTTGGAGGCTCCTAGATGATCCTGACTGATGCCATCATTCTGTATCATGTTTTCCACCCCTCTACATAGTAGAGCAGCAGGACACCGGATGAGCACAACCCACCCCTGGCACATAGGACCAGAATAGACGTGGTGGAAGTCCTTGCACTGGGGTGATGAGTATTATTCCGATAGAACAGGCTATTTCTATTCTCTCCCTCCTGATTGTAGGACAGCTGCAGAATAATCCTCAACCCACACAAGTCTTTTCAGCTGTCACTGTGGGAGACATGATGGAGCTAACAAATGAACAGAATTAGACTTGCATGACTTGCTTTGGTGGGCTGTACTGATTGCTGGCACTCCTAGACCTCAGCGAGGACAATGCACGGTCCCTGTAGTCACTGACCCATATATTTCACAGCGACATTGCTTTACGATACGTTATTTGTTGTAAGGCAGGAAATGCTGTGAAGCATTAGATGCAGCATTTGTACTGATGACAGCAGAACATTTATCAGGTCGCTGTCCCTGTGGATGGATGGCTGTGCTGTGACGTGTGTAGCATGCTAAGAGATTACAGGAGGAGGATACTGTTTCCTGTAGAGAACCGGCAGAACTAGTTCAGCCACGTTTTAGCACCACATTGTCCTTGCACTTTACATTTTAAAGAGGACCTGCTGCTTTGGAAATGTCTTCATCTGGTTGACGCAGAGTATAAAATTTTGCACCCTGGTTCACATATATGCAGCCGTGCGGGCCGCGTTTTGCATGGGCATGAGAGCCCATTCATTTGAATGGACTCCTGTCCATTCCGCAATCTGGTGCCCGCTGTGTCCTCCGGACATAGTGAAACACCAATTGTCGGACGGGACCTCCGTGCGAGGTCCCGATCATGTGATCACTGATTAGCCAATCAGTGATCACATGCAGAGTAGTAAGCAAGATGTCACTTGTGACATCATTCCTTACTACGTGTGAAATATGTGAATGATCACAGAGGTCACATGGTACAAGGCTATTCACAACAGCCTTGTACCATGTGACAAGCTGTGACTAATCACAGCTCACTCAGTAGTTCTCAATGGCTGCAAGAATGCAGTGCAGACAGAGAGGAGAAATGATTGCTTATTCATCCTTTATGGGTATAAAAGCAATCAGTGTAAAAAAAAAAAAAAAAAATCTTCATCACCCCCCACAAGTAGTAGTGTCACCATGGTGACACTGTACTGCTAGGGTGACAGTATGTAAAAAAAATAAATAATATAAAAAAAGTTTTAAAAAATTATAATTTTTGGTTAAAAACTAATTTGGGTTATTATTTTTTTTTTTACTAAAAATATAACGGAATAAATTTTGGCCACGATTTATGATGAAATAATATTTATTTGCAAAATTTTATAAGAAAAACACTTTTTTTCAAAATTTTTGGACTTTTTAATTTACATAGCAAAAAAAATAAAAATCCCAGTGGTGAATAAATACCACCAAAATAAAGCTTTATCTGTCTCAAAAAAATGCTAAAATATTAATATGGGTACAGTGTTGCATGACTGCGCAATTGTCATTCAAAGTGTGATAGCACTGAAAGCTGAAAATTGGCCTGGACAGGAATGGGGTGAAAGTGTCCGGACAGGAAGTGGTTAATGTCATGTGGCTGCATCCCATTGTTCTATTGGTTGTTTGGCTTGGGAGCAAACTATTATGGGATGTATGTGTTTGTGTATTAGGTTAGTGGGGGGGGGGTGTCTCCAGCAGCCCACCCTCCTGATGGGACTGTCTCCTGGTGTGAAGTTTGAATACCTGTGTGTCTCTTGTTACTAAATGTAGATTTCCCCACCCTGTGTCATTATGCAGGGAGGGAGGATTGTCCCCTAAGTGTATATTATTATTATTATACAGTATTTATAAAGCGCCAATAGTTCGCTCAGCGCTGTACATTACAAAGGGGGACAGAACATGTGACAGAACAATAACAATACAATGCAGAACATGAGGGGATCGAGGGCCCTATATATCTTGTATCTGTGTTCAAATAAAGTAGTCTACTCTGGTTTACTTCAAGATTGGTGTCGTCTAGTCTTGTATGGTCGGCTGTGGTGTCTGTTGTCGGTGTTCGGACGGGGAAGCGGTATTCTAACGGAAGTACTCAAGCACAGTCTGGGTCGGTTCCGTTACACCTGGTCTTTAAGTGCTTCATCAAAAGGATAGGTGTTTGATGTCCTGCTGTTTAATAGCTAAGCAGTCACAGCCTAAGTAGAAAAGCCTGTCCCCTGCCAGCATACTGGAAAGTGGATAATATAGTGATCTCTCTGCAGAGGTCTAACACACTTATAGAGCGCAAAAAAATCTGAACGCATTGATGTGTAAAGGTCCTTTAACAGTCGTGATCTCTAGCAGTCTGATGTAATGCGTCTCCAGTCTATGACTGACTCCCATATTCAGAAAGTTGGCCACCATTTAGTCTCATGATCTCCGCTGAGGGTTAGCCTGTCTGAACACAGATTACACTTTATTCAGAGAAATCATGTGCCCAAATACAAAGGCTTTTGGTTGCATAATCAGCAATTTGGTGCGAGTGGGGAGGGGGGGTTGGGGTGGGGGGGACGCGAGTAGGGGGGACTGGCGGTGTGTATTATTCAGGTGCATATTTCTGCTCTTGTATTTCTCTTTATTTCATCCTCGGAAGATGGGGATTCTGTGAGTGTAATTCTATATAAAGGTCACATATGGTCTAGTTTATTGAAATGAGTGGATGAAGAAATTTCTGCCCATATCAAGTAATCCTGTTCTCTCATTCTGCACTGACAAGGAGAATATGGTTGCCGAGGGCAACAGAAACATTTTTTTTTAATTCTGGCACATTGATCAATATAGCTTGTTGTATACTGTTGATGTAGATTTGTGCAATTTAGAATAATTGCTGTCAATATATTCAGAGCACTTTCCTTATTTCATAATGAAAAATTGCCCCAGGCATCGCTGACAGGATTGATCCTTTTATCCCCTGCGGTGTAATTATTTGCGGCATCTGATTGGAGGAGGCGGGTATTTATTTCCAGATAGTGAGCGATGAGCACAGAGATTACACATTGACACCACCCGTTCCTGAGATATTCTGGTGATAAAACCTGTACACAGGAGATAATGACATGTTTGGCAGGGGGTGAAGAGCAGATAGACATTATTTAACTAATATGGTATTTATTCTGTCAATCTTTAAACTGACGTTGGAAGGTAATGCCGCCCCATGCCATGTCACCTGCAGGAAGGCTGGCTGGGTTTTTAGGAGATGATGTTGGAAATGCAGAGATTTCTTTGGAGTGAATGGTTGGGTGGTCACAGGGACGCCATTTACCTGCACACATGCATGAAACATATTTCCAAACATGGAAATATGGCGTTTGGGAAACTATACACGCATGCGTGGGTAATCACTGAATCAAACAAGCATTGGCGTTTACAAGAGTATGACCAGGTATAGTCATTCCATCATATGGCCGGCTGTAAGGACAACCATGGCTCCCTGGGTGTGGGAAAGCAGCCAGATTTTTACGCCTAGCTTTTTCGCATGCCTCTCACTGTCCATGTGCAAAACGTATGCAGACTTATTATATTTCTTTTGCATATCAATATTACCAAATCACACTATTTTAGTAAAAAAGTATCTCCGGCTTCTCATAAAAAAAATCACTGTTCTCAGACTCCCTCATGTGACCTGTAAGGATCCATTTGACTTTAAATAAGCACCCTTGGATCCATTCACTCTGAGCTCTTTAAAATCCACCCAAAGGGGTCAGAAATGTTGATTTAGTGCATGTGTGTGAGAGAGACATCATTATGACCAGGTCGGTGTTTATGCTGCTTAGTTGGGGTTTAACTTAGGGGGTTCAGCCAGGGCCGTGGTTACGGGGGTCCAGGCCAGCAGAGGGCCCAGGCAGCTGGGTGAATCGAATGTGGGCAGGAAGGGTGATCAACACAACGGGGGTAATTACTGGAACTGATCCCCTGTGTGGCTCTCTCTGCAACAGCTGAAAGCTGGCGTCTTCTTCTCTCCCTCCCGCAGGCTGTCAGCTGCTGCAGAGAGACCCATACAGGGGATCGGTTCCAGTAATCCCATCACCCTCCCTGTGCACCATACATTTCCCCCTGCTGCTCAGGCCCCCCTGTATGTCCCCGTCTCTGCAGTTCTGCCTCCTTCCCTCCTCTCCTTCCCACCGGCAACTGCAAGCACACATTTGGATCCTTCAGGATGGAGAGTGGGGGAAGGATCCGGTAAATATGTCACGTTTTTATCAGCTCTTTCTTTTCCTGAATGAACACAACGAGTACCAATTACTTACTGTGTTCATTCATAACTGAAGCATAGTAAACTGTTGTTTTTTTCCTCCGAAGAGGCCCTGTCAGGTTGGCTGTATTGGGCCCCATGGTTTCTAACAGCTGCCCTGGGTACAGCGTTCTGATTGAGCTGCCTGCCCATTCAAATGCAGGACAGGTGTCAGCACGGACCATGGGTTTAGTTGCTATGTCTATTGAATATGCCTAAAGGTAAACCCCATTTTAAACATCTCTCTGTTCTGTGCACCACGTATGGCTGTACTGTGCATTAATGTTCTCCCTTACCTCAATGCTGGCCTTTATTAAGAAAAACATCAATTGTATGGAGAACACTTACCTTTCTTGCCGTTCTTTAATGACAAGCCAGCAGTGTATTGATAGTTTGTGTTTTTCTTTTGCAGTGCCCATCTGACATCATGTGGAATTGGTACTCTGGGGATGGGGTGCAGCCCTCTGCAGCAGTAAGTGAATATCTGTTAATTAAATCATGACTCAATGCAGAGTTAACATATCAAGGAATGTTTTTTTTAAAGGGCAGAGGGAGGGAACTGTGCTTAAAATTTTTTTTAAAAAAAATAAAAGTCAAATGACTAGTTGCTTATAGGCCCCCAAAATTTGTACTTTTTTTCCAATTGCTGACTTACCATGCCTGGTTGTCTGTGTGGTCATGGCCAACTTAGTGGAGGCAAGATTTTGCTTCCTGCCCTACTGATGACAGCTGGGGTAATATTTAAAAAAGCAGCAAGAGAGGCGCAGAAAGCACAGATCCACAGAATGAATGAAGCAAGGGAGATCCTTGCACTGCAGGTCCTCAGACACGGCTTTCCCTCTGGCAAAGAAAACTGTGAACAGCACAGTGGTTGTTTTCCCAAATCTTACTCCAAATCCAGTGAGGCCAGCTGTCGGAGGCAGTTGTGCATTAGATAGTTTCAGAATGCAGATAAACAGCTATTAGGTTACTGTACACGAGTGCCAAGAACAGTCACATTAGAAGTGCTCTGCTATTTTTCAGCAGGAATTTAAATGCAATAGATTAATTTTTCAGGGTATTGCTTAGACACAACTCAAGATTAGTAAGATGTCAAATCTTTACTACTTGAATTTAGGTCCTTTTCATTACTACTAACCAGGGGCAGACTGACAACTCATGGGGCCCCGGGCAATAGGGGATCATGGGGCCCCTGTGTCCTTGCCCAAACTGAAAAAAGCCTATGAAAAAGGTACCAGGGACATCTCATGGGGCCCCTTACTGACCGGGGCCCTCGGGCAGTGCCCGAGTTTCCAAATGGTCAGTCCGCCCCTGCTGCTAACCCATCTGATGGGTGACTGTATGGTAATATTGGCTACTGAATTGCTTGATTGAACAGTCAATGAACAGCAGCACACTGGTCATACCTGTCTTCTTTCCTTTGTGCCATGCAATGGATTGATTCAGAGTATTGTCCCTTCTTTTTCTAATCTGAAAACTGCTTTGCAGAAGATTGTAGGAAACAAAGACAAATTCTGGTACAACAGCTCAACCATAAATAATTTTCTAAAGGAATACACAACTGGATTAATTTGTGGATTTAAAGGAGAAGTACAGCCAAAGCTCTTTTGGCTGTACTTCTGCTGCAGATCACAGGAATGCAGTTCTTTCTGCATTCCTGTGACCCGTCCTCAGCTGACAGTGGGCTGAAGTCACTCAAAGGGTCCAGGATGGGGTATGATCCTGGAGCGTGGGGGGGGGCAGAGCAGACAGTGGTGACTGACAGCAGCTGTGAGAACTCGGTGGTCAGCGCGTCGGTCGTGTGATCACGGAGCTCTCGCACTTAGAGCCGACGAGGGACAGATGCAGCATCGGACCGATGCTGCAACCACCTAGGTAAGTATAATTTGGAGAGAGAATAAAGCAAACTTTTCTTTTAAGTATTTGCTTGAAGTTTAGGTTTATGTAACCACTCGTCTACTGATCAGTTTACAGAGATAATGTTCCCATTGCATGCCTGATATCACCTTTTAGTATGCATTTCGGGTTATTACTCCACTATATTAAAGATGATTTCATGCTTTCTTCTAGTTTATTCTAATGTTATGCATGCCATATATACCAGTATTGATCACAGGCTTTGTCCAGTTTTGCTGCCCAAGAAAAAATGCTTTATTCAAATTAGTTGAATTAAATGTATTTCCAAAGTTGCTCTGGCTTATTTATTAAACGGTTAAAGTTCAGTACTCTATAGCTCTTAACTACCCATAAGAATTCACTTTGTAAACACTGAGTCTAGATGGATTTTGATTGGTTGCAACTGTGACTGCACTTTTCCTTGAAAAAGCCTGATTTGAATGAAGTTCTGACAAAACTTGTTTTTCTTGTTTTGTCCATGTGGTGTAGTTAAAGTAGAACTCCAGGCAAAATACAAAAGATCCCCAAATAAACTTTAAGCTTTTCTCATTATACACGTAAGTATGCGATTTCTAATCTAGCCTCCGTTTCTACGTTTGTACTTTTTGATCCTGCCAGCACTGCTTGTGCTTCAATGTGACTTCATTTCCTGCACTGGGCTCACAACGCCACATTAGCATTTTTTGAATTTGCTGCGTTTTCAGCCCTCCAACCTCTTTCACCTTATTCAGCTATGTGGCAAATGTGATGTCATCATGTCACCATGCCCATCTTCAAAGGTGTTGTTGGCCAGCCCTCCAAGCCCCCTCTCTCCATTCAGCTGTGTAATGACATCATCACATCACCGCATCCGTCTTCACAACATTATTGATCAACCCTCCAACCTCTTCTCTCCATTCAGCTATGTGGTGATGTCATCCCATCATTGCGTCCATCTTTCCAAAGGTGTTGTCAGTCTGTCCTTCAAATCTTTTCTCCTTATTATGCTTTGTGGTGATATTATCCCATCTCTGCGTCCATCAGGTGTTGTCTGTCAGCAGACCGTTTACTTTCTGTTCCGCTGCTTCTCCTGTCCTCAGTGTCATAACACCCACATATTGCCTAGACAGGAGGAAGAGAGAGAAGGGTATCTACAGTCAAATCCATAAATATTGGGACATCGACTCAATTCTAACATTTTTGGCTCTATATACCACCACAATGAATTTGAAATGATTCCTGTTTTTGAGGCTCACCAATGGTTTACATCTTGTGGTGAACCCTCTGTATTCACTCTGGTGAAGTCTTCTCTTGATTGTTGACTTTGACACACATACACCTACCTCCTGGAGAGTGTTCTCGATCTGGCCAAATGTTGTGAAGGGTGTTTTCTTCACCAGGGAAAGAATTCTTCGGTCATCCACCACGGTTGTTTTCCGTGGTCTTCCGGGTCTTTTGATGTTGCTGAGCTCACCGGTGCGTTCCTTCTTTTTAAGAATGTTCCAAACAGTTGTTTTGGCCACGCCTAATGTTTTTGCTATCTCTCTGATGGGTTTGTTTTGTTTTTTCAGCCTAATGATTGCTTGCTTCACTGATAATGACAGCTCTTTGGATGTCATCTTGAGAGTTGACAGCAACAGATTCCAAATGCAAATAGCACACTTGAAATGAACTCTGGACCTTTTATCTGCTCATTGTAATTGGGATAATGAGGGAATAACACACACACCTGGCCATGGAACAGCTGAGAAGCCAATTGTCCCATTACTTTTGGTCCCTTAACAAGTGAGAGGCACATATGCAAACTGTTGTAATTCCTACACCGTTCACCTGATTTGGATGTAAATACCCTCAAATTAAAGCTGACAGTCTGCAGTTAAAGCACATCTTGTTCGTTTCATTTCAAATCCATTGTGGTGGTGTATAGAGCCAAAAATGTTAGAATTGTGTCGATGTCCCAATATTTATGGACCTAACTGTACAGTCATGTAAACTGGATTAACAAAAATTAAAGGTTTTACAAGTGTTGGATATATATAAAGGGTCCAGTAATAATGAAGATCTTGGTCATTTTATTCTTTTAGTAGACTTTGTGGATGCTTGCCTTCTGCTTTTACTGCAGGAGAAATATGTAACTAATCTCTGCTTACCTTCTGTTTGTAGGGCTCTGACAATCCCAGTGCTGGCAACATGTCAGTGGCAGATCTAACGGAGCAGCTGGCACAGACTCAGCAGCTGGTGGTACAGCTGAAAGATCTGATCAGAGAGAAAGACAATGACCTGCGCAAGAAGGATCAGCAGCTCAAGGTCTGTTCTTACAGTAGTAATAACTGTGGAAGGAAAGGGTTTGTAAGCAGAATATTTTGCTTATGTGCAGCTTGTTTATGTGACATTTTTGCAGCAGTGTGTGTAATGAGTACATATGACTGTGCAGCCAGTATAATCTCAGACAGCTTGCAGGCTGAATATATATTGACAAAATAATCTGTATACTAGAGGACGATCGTTTAGGATACTTGTTTGAAATGCCTGGAAGAAAATTATGATGTGACAAAGCTTGTGTCTTAGTGCTCATGTACACGGGGCGTTTGGAAAACTCTTCTGAACGATGGAAACTGACTGCTGGAAAACATAGTTAAAAAACATCAGTTTATCCGTGTTTGCATACCGCGTTTTAGAAGCGTTTCTAAAAGATAGCCTCAGGAGACCTTCCCAAATGCCCAGAATGCACTGCAAAATAGTAAAAAAAGAACTATTTGAGACATTTTGAGAGGAATAGAGAGAGCAGAAGCAGAGAGAGCAGTATGTGTTGAGATGACCTGTCTTTTCTGGTTGTATTCACTATGGATCCCATCATGAGCATAATGCAGCACATTCTACCATTTTTTTTCCTTCACTCGAAACCTGGAGCTGACTGCGCTGGTGTACCGGGTTCATTTGAATACATGGAAAACGCTTTGCATGCATTTCTGATGATGAAAAAAGGCTCTGGACAGCATCTGGATATGGAACAGTTAAAAAACGCTTCTAAATGCGGTTAAGAGCGTTTACAAGCGCTTACCTGCATTTACAAGCGTTTGGCATTTGAAACGCTCATAAAAACTACTGTAAACTCAACTGCCTGTAAACGACTGTGTGTACACGTACACATAGGAAAACAGGGAGAGTTCAGGGGCTGCTGAAAAAAACGCCGAACAGCTCCTGAATGTCAGTTTAGGATCTGCAGTGTACATGAGCCCTTATACTCAGCCACTTCCGATTCAGCAGCGAATGATCTTTGTCCTAAATCTTAGCTCGCTGATCTGCTAACTTCTTCATTTTAATCTGTAGTTTAAATGCACAGTCTGCCTTTTGCAAAAATTTATTAAATGCACCCACAATCATAAAATAAAAATGTACATTTATTACATTTTTGCATGAAAGCCTGCACAGCATTGCAACAGTGATCTATGCAGCGCACAAACTCTTCCCCAGCCCCAGGTTCATATGGAGGTGTACAGACCTTCTGTTATGGGGCTGGAGGAAGTAAACATCACTGCCCTTGAGCTCCATTGAGATCTATGACTCCCTCTGCCTTAGTGGCAGATGGGACTTGTAGTCATTGCACAGATCCCTGTGAATGAATGACACGGCTGCGGACAGAGTCATAGGACACCTCTGAGGAAAAGCATTCCATGATTCATGTAAGTGGGTGTGTGCTGGGGGCTGGGGATTATGAACAAGTTTCACCCTAAATATGGGTGTAACATGAAACATAGCAAGACCTCATGCACACTGGCTTATTGTAAACTCTATTTCTCCTGACCGGAGAAAATCAGCCTTAAAGCTCACCTAAGCTGCATTTTTTCAAAACAGTTTAGGTGAGTTTAGCAGCATTTGGTATTATTTCATTGGCCAGAATTTTAATTTATTCTGGCCATAAAATTGAAGTTCTAAAAACGCTCAGCACTTGGGTGCATTTAAGCGCGTTCAGCTGCATTTGGTGTTTTTATGCCCAAAAGCTCCTCACCTGAACTCAGTTTTTCTATGTTCAGAAGAAGGCGCTTTGATTGCCTTTAAACTCTGCTGCTCGTAAATTCCTCTAAAAGCCTATGAGTGTATAGACACATAGGCTTTCAGAGTGGTGTGTTCAAGGGCTTAGGCAAAAATATGGCAAAAGCTCCAAAAAAACCCATCAGTTTAGGAGCAGCAGCGTGCACCTAACAAAGGTAGACTATGACTTTAAAGTAGATGTAAACCCTAACTGGACGACCAGTTTTTCTAAACTGGTGTGTTCAATAAACCGTTTCCATGTTTTTCCCTGTAAATGTCAGTTTGTGTTATATTATTTTGTATCTCTGTGCTCCTGATCTTCTCCAAGCTGTTTATGATTCACATTGCTCCTGTGTTGTCTTCTCATCATTGCTCATGTTCACTTTACTGATTATTATTATTATTATACAGGATTTATATAGCGCCAACAGTTTGCTCAGCACTTTAAAATATAATGGGAGACAATACAGCAACAATACAGTGCAATACAAGAGGGATAGGAGGGCCCTGCTCCTCGGAGCTTACAATCTAAGACAAACATTGGACTGTGCCTGCTCAATGTGTGTTATCGTGGTTACTTGAAGGCTCTATGGGGAGTGCTATAACTTAAATCAAGGAATGCGCTAAAACCACAAACTATTCCTAATTTAGTGTAGAAACATTAGTGCAAAAGATATATATATCTATTATCAATTAATATCAAAAAATATCAAAATTATGTGCAAAACATAAGTAATTTAAATAATTAAATTTGTGAATATAAAAAAAACAAAAATGTCCAATTCTGAATTTCTTCAAATGTCCAAATAAATCCTTTCCAAATTCAGGTGCTCTCAAAGAAATTGTGCCAAAATCCACCACCAAAAGTAAAGTTGGGTAACTCACCAGAGCTCCATGCTGATCAATCTCTAGATCAGCAAAAAACGCTTTTTGCTCTGGGAGCAGATGCAATGAATCAACTTCTCAGGTGTGATGATCAATAGCTACACATTCATCCATAAGGTAGGTATCCACCACTCAATATAATGGTTCCAGGAGCATTATATCACTCTCTCTTTTTATATCTCTCCACCGAGGTCATGTTTGGGAATGAAAGAGAAAAATCATGGTGCAGCCAGTTTTTTTATAAAAGTATCCAACAATTTAATAAAGATTTACACTCACAAAAAGGGTGTCTTCACCGACACCAGTATAACAGCATAAAACAGCAAATGGTATAACAGTCTCCTGTTCCCCGTACACTCACTACAGCGCTCGTGACTTAATTTTCTCCACAAACGTCAGCATCCAGTAAGGGGCTTACTGGATGCTGACGTTTGTGGAGAAAATTAAGTCACGAGCGCTGTAGTGAGTGTACGGGGAACAGGAGACTGTTATACCATTTGCTGTTTTATGCTGTTATACTGGTGTCGGTGAAGACACCCTTTTTGTGAGTGTAAATCTTTATTAAATTGTTGGATGCTTTTATAAAAAAACTGGCTGCACCATGATTTTTCTCTTTCATTCCCAAACATGACCTCGGTGGAGAGATATAAAAAGAGAGAGTGATATAATGCTCCTGGAACCATTATATTGAGTGGTGGATACCTACCTTATGGATGAATGTGTAGCTATTGATCATCACACATGAGAAGTTGATTCATTGCATCTGCTCCCAGAGCAAAAAGCGTTTTTTGCTGATCTAGAGATTGATCAGCATGGAGCTCTGGTGAGTTACCCAACTTTACTTTTGGTGGTGGATTTTGGCACAATTTCTTTGAGAGCACCTGAATTTGGAAAGGATTTATTTGGACATTTGAAGAAATTCAGAATTGGACATTTTTGTTTTTTTTATATTCACAAATTTAATTATTTAAATTACTTATGTTTTGCACATAATTTTGATATTTTTTGATATTAATTGATAATAGATATATATATCTTTTGCACTAATGTTTCTACACTAAATTAGGAATAGTTTGTGGTTTTAGCGCATTCCTTGATTTAAGTTATAGCACTAAGAAATTTATTTGGTTTCTTTGAGGTGGAATTGCTGCTTTAAAGTATTAAGGGTGTGGCGCTTTTATTACACTTGTGATAGTCTATGGGGAGTGCACATGAAAGGGTGACAACACTAGAGCACAATTAGGAAAGCGTGTCGCCCCCCATAAATAGAAGTAAATGAACAATGACCTTCATGGTAAGATCTCAAGGTGTTAATTTAAAGGGTTAGTTCACCTTTACCAAAATAAACTGCCTGTGCAGGTAGGAGGTATCTGTAGATAAAAACAAACTGCAGCTTTGACCAAAGTTGAAGAATTCCCTTCCTATAGGTGTAGGCAATGTACGTATCTTTTATGAAGCCTGACCTGAAAACTCCCAGGACATGGCTAAGGAAGGACCAGCTATTAGTGCTCACCTTCACCAGGAGCGAGCTCTTAAACTGTGATCTCAGAGATACTGCATCAGGGGAAAGCATGTGAGGAAGTTTGAATCAGAGAAAAAGCTCCCTCCTGTGATGGGGTTGGTGAGCAGTAATGACTAGGCCTGGCTTAGCAACATCCTGGGAGTATTCCAGTCAGGCGTCAGGAGGTATGTAAAGGCCTACACCTATAACAAGGACATTATTCAATTTTTGTCAAAGCTACCCAGCTTGTTTCCATTTACAGATATCTTATATCTGCATACGCAGTTTTCAGGAAAAGTGAACTATGCCTGTAATGAATGCTGATGTTGAGTGGAGATTCTTACTCTCCATCAGAGGCATGGGAGACAGGGTAACAATGCTGGCGCATAACTGGGGGACAGTTATCACCCCATAAAAGGTGGCACCTGACTGTGGCAAAATCACCAGTTATTAGTTCAATAAAAGTTGTAGATTAAAAAAAAGGATATTACCAACTACTCTTCAGGTGCTAGTAACATTATTCATCTGGACAATGTGAATGAGGAGTCCCCTCTGTGGACGTCATCTTCCTCATGTATTTAATCCATTCTATCTATCTATTTTTCTATCTATCTATCCAGTCGTAACCGACCCTTGGCGATTGCATGGACCGTCACTCACAAGCGACTTTTTTCCATGAATTCTCTTAGCAATTATTTTTACAGGGTAGGTTGTCAGGTCTTTCCCCAACCCCTAATATGCAGGAGATCCCGCATGGCCAGGGATGAAACTAGGATAATTTAGACAAGAGCCAATTAACCTACCAACATGTCTTTGGAGTGTGGGAGGAAACCGGAATACCCGGAGGAAACCCACGCAAGCACAGGGAGAACATGCAAACTCCATGCAGGAGGCGCCATGGTCGGGAATCGATCCCCTGACCCATTTACTGCACAGCAGACGCGCTAACCACTAAGCCACTGAGCCGCCCATTTAACCCATTAAGGTAGACATAATCATAAACCACTAAGGTTAAAGGATAAGTTCAACTTTAGGAGCATGTTACATGTTACACCCAACATGTAACATGCTTCTATGCACCCACCTTCCGCCACCAGCTCTCCTCTCTCTTTGGCAGCAGGCTGGGATCTTCTCCCCGCACCCGCTGTCACAATTTGAAAGCAACACGGCCATGTGGGGCTCTGCTCACGCAACTTCCTTGACTACAAGCACCGTCAGCCACTGCTGCTAATGGCTTGTAGTCCTTGGTTTACTGTGAGGATGCTGGTGAGCCTTTAAGTGCAGCCTCTTGGGTGAACCACATCTGAAGAGGTCCCAGCTGTTCATGTTTTTAGAGAAGTTTACTAGTGTTTGCATTTGCTTTGGAGTGTTCTGATCTATTCCTTTTGGCTTTATGTAGTCCCTGGAGAGTAGAAATAGCCCCTGCTGTCATTCAGAACCAAATCTTCCATGAGGGTGACCCGATTTAGTGTTTGGGAACAGCATACTGTATAAAACAAATATTTACCAAAATTTTGATTTCTTTTAGGTCAAGATAGGGTGAATTTTTTTTTTTTTTTTTTGTAGTATACAAAATGAATTTATGTAACAAGCTTTAGTTTTTATACAATAAAAATCAACTAGGTATCAAGTTCAGTTTTAAGGAGAATTATTGAAGAAAGCCTGCATTGTGTCTGCTTTCCAATGGATTTAAAGTTCTGGGGTATCTGCTGTTATGTGCTCCAGTACATGTAAGTACACAAGAAATAAAAATATATTGGAACGCAGACACAATGCTAGGCTGGTAATGATATCAAGCTTTGAACTTGTGTTGCTTGTTAGCTGTGTTTTGTTCAAACTGCATACCACAGTGACAGGTTCACTTCACGGTCATGTGATAATGCTATGCAGGAGGAAAAAGAATCTTCAGAATCCAAGGTCTCGAAAGCCAAACTCCAGAGCAAAGCCAAGATTGCATCATTAACTTCTCAACTAGAAGAGCTGAAGAAGCAGCTGGCTTCACCCGGGGCCCAAGGAAAGAAATCTGAGAACAAAAAGGTAAGTGTTTACCTAGAGCTTTCCAAGTTCTGCTAAGGTATTTAACTGCTTCTCTGACCAGGAATTGCAGGGAGCAGGATGGGACCTGTGTGAAATGGTAAAGTGGTTGTAAACCCTTAAAGTGGTTCTGAAGGTAAAAAGCCACCTGTGTGCAGCATCCCCTCCCCAGCCCTCCATAATAATCACCTAAGTCCCCTCTCGATGTGCACTGGAGTCTAGGCTATCCTGGGACTCCCTCTTCTCATTGACTGGGATAGAAGCAGGAGCGGGATGACAGTCCCCTCTCGATCCAGCGATGTGCACTGGAGTCTAGGCTATCCTGGGACTCCCTCTTCTCATTGGCTGGGATAGAAGCAGGAGCGGGATGACAGTCAGCTGATGAGAAGAGAGAGAGGGCGGAGTTGAGCTGCAGCTGTGTGTGTGTGAATGAACACATGGAGCAGCAAGTGTCCCCATAGCAAGCTGCTTGCTGTGGGGCACCCAACAGGAGGGAGGGCACAGGAGAGCCTACAGGGGGTCTGAGAAGAGGAGGATCCAGGCTGCTCTGTTCAAAACCACAGCAGGTAAGTATAGACATGGTTTGTTATTTTTTTTTCTTAAAAAACCTTTAGAATCACTTTTAAATATACCCAGTGAGGTGACTAGCCTCAGGTGATACACAGAGATGAAAAAAATCCTCCTACATAAGTTGTATCTGTCTATGCTCAGTCTTCTCTATGTCTGTTCAAAGTGATGAATTTATAAAGCCTGTCTGAGAGTTCAGAAAGCAGGGGGTGGAGAGCTGAAATTATGTATTGCAGAGCTCAATGAGGAGAGCTCTGAGAGCAGATTGGAGGGAAGAGGCACCCCCCCCCCCCCCCTTCAAATAGCTCACGGGAACATTTTCTTTTGAAGCCAGGAAGACTTGTCAGAAGTAATTCATACTGATAGCAGAGAAACAAAGTTAACAAATTCCTGGCGACGGCATCTTCAGTGCGGGCACCCGGCTGTGACAGTTTGCGGCTTCACATCCGGTTGCCCACTGCGCATGCGCGAATAGTGCTGAGCTTTGTGAATGGCTCTGTAGTCTTCTGGGTCCTAAATAAACAAGAATTACGGTATTCCTCCTATATAAAAATACCCTAGATGCACAAAAACACTTTAACCCCAAAAAGTGTATACATCAAGTTATATAAAGTGCTAATAAACAACAGATAAATAAACCATAAACTATAAAAATAAAAATAATAATAAAAAAATAAATAAAAATAAAAAATGTCCAAAAACTTAAAAGTCCTCCTAATAGCAATCAGCAGAGTGGTATTCCAGCACAGTGATGGTCCCCATTATTCGTGGAGATCGAACCTCAAAAAAAGAGAGAACTCACATAGTGTAATACCTTAGATGCATAGAATGAAGCAAGCATCACTGCAAACGCATGTGAATCACACTGAACCACACGCATGTGAACCACACTAAACCACACATGGTGAAACAGAGTGAGTATAAGTGTGAAAACATGAATAACACTTGCATGCAGTGTCAAACCGTGAGAGTGTCCACATCTAATGGCTAATGTACCATTACCAGAAATGCAGCAAAAACCAGCATATAGATCCCATTCAGAAGATCACTTTTATAGATTCAACCATTGGAACATCGATTCCTCCTCTAAATATCCATCCACTTATTGCCACCAGCCAGGCTGCAGTAGTGAGATCCCTCAAGATATATTCCACAATGTCCCTCTCAAACGCTTAATCCAGGATAATACCGCCAGAACTCAACCATACAGCTTTCTTCATAAAAGCAAACTTTAATAAAGATAGTTCATATAGAACATACATACATAAAATCAGCACAGCCAAACCCTCTGTAGATCTTCAGGAACGCTCTCCCTGTAATTGTGTGAGCGGATTCCAAGATTAAAGATGGCCACCGGATGACTTCTGGTTGTGCTGTGCATCGTGACGTCACTTCCCTTTGACGCGTTTCGTCACCTGACTTAATCATAAAGTCTTCTGGGTCCTGGCACGTGTCCCAGAAGACTACGGGGAGGGACAGCTTCCACTTCTGATCTGATAGGCGACCACAGCAGAATTGTAAGCGGGTACCTGTCAAATTTGGGTACCCGCTCCCCAAAGTTGCCAGTCCTTAATGGGAAGCAGGGGACAAAGCATTAAAGTGAAACTTCCCCTTTTGGGTGGAACTCTGCTTTAATGTCTGAGATTTACAACCAACAACCACATTAAGTGGATTAAAGGGCTACATAAACCAGCTGATCCAATGGTACCTCTAGCATTGCTTTTTCAGCATCTTATTTCAATATATTTTTAAAATGTGCTGTGTAAATGATTTTTTTCTTCATACTTATCTCCGGGCACAGGACAGCTAACCCCGTTTCTGTCCCCTTCTCCCTGAGCGTTGGGTGTGGACTTTCAGGGAATGATGTCATAGGAAAAAATGACTTACTGCTGCAGCACTGGTGCATTAGACTTACTACCAGCTGCCAAAATCCAAAGGGGAGAAGCTGTAGGGGCTGGTCTTCACTTGGCACTGTCAGTGCTTCTGTGCATTTGCATTGGAAGAAGCACTAACGTATTCATAAACAACTGCAGCACGGTGCAGGGCCAACAACACAGAGACGATTTCAGTGGGAGCCAAAATTAAAAAGAAAAAGTGTGTATGTATATGTATGTGTGTGTGTGTGTGTGTGTGTGTGTGTGTGTATATATATATATATATATATATATATATATATATCTCCATTTATTTATTTTTAAGAGTTTTTGAATAAAAACAAGACATAAACCTAAAACTTCCTTTGCAGAATATGTACAATAATAAAAGAAATGGAGTGATACAAGGTAGACAATTCAGATCATAATGTATTTTGTCACTTTGTAGTGTACAATAGGTAATGATTGGTACCAAGAGAGAAAATGAGAAGAGCTTCAGACAATGAACCAATAAACTGTAGAACTAAGAGTGAACATGATCTGTGTCATTCATCATCAATCAGTCTGAGGAAGCATTAAATGGTACCAGGAGGAGGATTAGAAGCTTGCTCTGTAGGCTCAGGAAAATTGGAAAACCAATTTACGTTGAGGATGTGATTGGTAAAGAATGTGCCTCTATATAATTATAATCAATACAGCCAAGCTACCACTCTGTGTAATGAAAGGAAACCTATAAAGAACAAGAACATGAACCTGAAAGTGTCCTGGTAGGAGGCGAGCCCACTGGTCAACAGTATTGATGCCTTCAGCACATCCCTGTGGTCTAGCAATCTGAAAAACAAGGGTATAAATGCACTGAGCCTCCAACTGACTTACCTGTCTAAGGCTCTTGCTAGTGGAGATAAGATGGCATCTGGGCTAGATAGCATAGCATCTGCTCCTGAAGTATAATACATCCAGTTATCCCATATCTTGCTAAAGCGTTGATGTTTATCCCCACAGATGGCTATCTAGTCCTCCGTATCCATTATATCAGCTACTTTCTTAATCCATTCCAAGCTCCTACTAGGGAATTGCATCCTTTTCCAATAAATTGTTATAAGGTGTTTTTAGATGTGTTAAGTAGATGTGGTAGGGAGCCAGGAGTTTTAATGTTTTTCAGAAAGCATTATCTTCTCTCCTCTGGAAATATTACACACAATCGGAACCTGTCAGGATCAACAAATAATTGCAGAGGAGGATATGAAAGAGGCAAAATATGCCCATTATATCAGTTTTTTTTGAGTGTTGACTATGAATTTTTTATTTTCACCAAGGAAACATTTTAAATTAAAGATCCCTTCTTATATTTTATAGGCGTCTAACAATTTGTTTTGTCCCAGGGTCCTGGAGAAGGAGAACAGGAGAATGCCTCTGCAAATCGAGGGAAGATTCTAGTGTTGCGAAAACGAGTGGAAGAACTAGAATCTCAATTGGCCGCAAAAAATGAAGAACTCAAAAAAAAGGTTTCTGTGCCAATTCTTGGTATAAAATGCCAGTGTTATTTTTTTTTATTGAAAAGTTTAGCATGGTATACATCATACAAAACATTGGAATTGAGCTGCTCGTCGCCAACCACGGCTAGCAACGTAAAAACATAAAAGAGAAAATAAATGATAAAAAAGAGTAACCATGCTTGCAGATGTCCAATAAGTACCCATAGTAGGGTGGGCATACAAAATACAATATAAGAGCACCTCGCCATGTTCCACCGTACAGAGTTACATCAAGGGAGCTATTCACACTCTAGTACACAGCACAGAGGTAAACTTTAGGCTAGTAACGTAACAATCAATTCCAATACACAGCAAGTATCATTGCAAAGAGACCCCAATAGGAGAAAAACTTGTTGGAATACAGTTAGGTCCATATATATTTGGACACAGGCACAATTGTAGTTTTTTCAGGTATTTACCAAAACATATTCAAGCTATAGTTATATAATGGATATGGGGTGAAAGTGCAAACTCTCAGGTTTAATTTGAGGGTATGTACATCCAAACTGGAGGAATGGTTTAGGAATTACAGCTCTTAAGAGTATCCATCCCCCCTTTTCAAGGGACCAAAAGTAATTGGACAATTGAATATAATCATAAATAGAATGTTAATTTTTAATATTTTGTTGAGAATCCTTTACTGGCAATGACTGCCTGAAGTCTGGAACTCATGGACGTTACCAAAGACTGGGTTTCCTCCTTTCTGATGCTTTGCCAGGCTCTAACTGCAGCTGTCTTTAGTTGTTCTTTGTTTGTGGGTCTTTCTGCCTTTAGTTTTGCCTTCAGCAAGTGAAATGCATGCTCAATTGGGTTGAAATCAGGTGATTGACTCGGCCATTGTAGAATATTCCACTTTTCCTTCAAAAGCTCCTGGGTTGCTTTAGCAGTGTGTTTTGGATCATTGTCCATCTGTACTGTGAAGCGCTGTCCAATCAACTTTGCTGTATTTGGCTGAATCTGGGCTGACAGTATATCTCTAAACACTGCAGAATTCATCCGACTAATTCTGTCTTCTGCCACATCATCATAAAACACCTATGACCCAGTGCCACTGGAAGCCATGTATGCCCATGCCATCACACTGCCTCCTCCATGTTTTACACTTGACGTTGTGCGCTTTGGATCATGAGCTGTTCCAAGCCTTCTCCACGCTTTTTTCTTCCCATCATTCTGGTACAGATTAATCTTAGTTTCATCCGTCCAAAGAATGCTTTTCCAGAACTGGTCTGGCTTTTTTAGATGTGTTGTGGCAAAGTCTAATCTGGCTTTTCTCTTCTTCAGGCTTATGAATGGTTTGCACCTTGTGGTGAACCCTCTGTATTTGCTCTCGTGAAGTCTTCTCTTGATTGTAGACTTTGACAGTGATATGCCCACCTCCTGGAGAGTGTCCTTCACTTGTCTGGATGTTGTGAATGGGTTTTTCTTTACCATAGAGAGGATCCTGCAATCATCCACCACTGTTGTCTTCCGTGGACATCCATGCCTTTTTATGTTGCTGAGCTCACCAGTGCATTCTTCTTTCCTCAGAATGTACCAAATTATTGATTTGGCCATGCCTAATATTGCTGCTTACTCTGATGGATTTGTTTCATTTTTGAAGCCTTACAGTGGCCTGTTTCACTTGCATGGACAACTCCTTTTTACGCATGATGTAGGTTCACAGCAATAGATTCCAAATGCAAATACCACACCTTAGAATCAACTCCAGACCTTTTACCTGCTGCATTGATGAAGAAATAACAAAGGAGTAGCCCACTCCTGGCCAGGAAACAGCTTTTCATTCAATTGTCCAATTACTTTTGGTCCCTTGAAAAAGGGGGGTGGCTACTTATAAGAGCTGTTATTCCTAAACCCTTCTTCCAATTTGGATGTACATACCCTCAAGTTAAACCTGAGAGTGTGCACTTTCAGCCCATATCCATTATATAACTATAGCTTGAAAATGTGTTGGTAAATACCTGAAAAAAACTAAACTTGTGCCTGTGTCCAAATATATATGGACCAGGGGCGGACTGACCATTTGGAAACTCGGGCACTGCCCGAGGGCCCGAGGTCAGTAGGGGGCCCCATGAGATGCCCCTAGTACCTTTTTCATAGGCTTTTTTGAGTTTGGGCCAGGACACAGGGGCCCGATGATCCCCTATTGCCCGGGGGCCTCATGAGTTGTCAGTCCACCCCTGATATGGACCTAACTGTATTAATCAAAAACCGTAAAAGAAGATGCTACCCATCCACCCCAAACCTTGTCAAACTTGAGGAGTGCTCCTCTTTTAAGATACGTAGCCTTGTAAAGGGGTAACGTCTTATTAACCTGGGACTTCCAAGCCCCCACGGGAGGAGCATGCGTTTTTTTCCATGAGAGAACAATCTGTTTCCTAGCATGGAGGAAGAGTAGGGCAAGTAGCGTGGGTACATTTTTAGTGGGGGCTAAATCATCCACCAGACTAGGTAGGCAATGTCTCACAGAAGGGTTGAGCGGTATAGTGGCAACATCTTGAATGAACCGGAGAACTTCTGACCAGAACCCCTGTATAGCTGGACAATCCCAATATATATGCATGAAATCAGCCCCATCTGCCAGACAACGCCAACAATAGGAGGATGCTTGATTCACTGACATTCCTTTTTGTTAGGTTGCTTGTTTGGAGTGTTTAGAAGGAATGATTTTGCTTTAAAACTTAAGGGGATCCAGTGGTGCTGCCAAGGGTTGACCAGGGTAACCAGAATGGTACCATCTATTCTGCTATTTAACAGTAGCTTAGCACACGTTTTCTCGCTATGGGGTTACTAGAAGTGGTTAATTCTGTCCTCTAAATTGCATTTCAGGGGGCAGAACTGGAAGCTCAGCGCCTGCGTGGGTCTGAAATGGATGCCATGCTTGCAACGAAGGATAAGAAATTGGCTGAAAAGGAAGCATACATTGTTGACCTGCAGATGTCTGCAGCTTCAAATCTCTCTCAAGATGCAGTCGTTACAGAAGTAAATGTTAAGGTATGAATTATTTCTAATATGGCGTTTGTATGGTATAGCAAGGCGGTTGCATCGCTCTTCAATTTAATTAAAAAAAATTCTTGCATGGTTTTTATTCTCTAACAAGCGGTCTGAATGTTCCTCTTATCTGTCATCCAGAGCCCGGCATCCTCACAAGATTCCAACCAGGACCTGAATATCCTCATCCAAAACTTGAACAAGAAGGTGGGAGAAAGTGAAGAGAAGTACAGCCTCCTTCATGAGCAGACCGAAAGCTTGAAAGCCCTTCTTAACAAAGAGAAGAGTCAGTTTCATGAGAAGGAGGCAATGTACACAGAAAATGTGAGTGATCTGTCCAGGCTCTTTACTTTTGTTCAATATACATATAGGCTTTTAACTACTTGCCCTCCAGAGAATTTACCCTCCCCTTCCTGACCAGGCCATTGTTTGTGATACGATGCTGCGTAATTTAACTGACATTTGCGCGGTCATGTAGTGCTGCACCAAAATGAGATTTATGTCCTTTTTTCCCACAAATGGAGCTTTCTTTCGGTTATATTTGATCATACTTTTATTTATTTATTTTTTGTGCTATTAGAAAAAAAAAAGACTGACAATTTTGAGGAAAAAAAACAATATTTTTTACTTTTTGCTAATAGACATGTCCAGTAAAAAAAATTTAAACAAATTTCGTCATAAATTTAGGCCAAAATGTATTCTGCGACATGTCTTTGCTAAAAAAAAAATCTCAAAAAAGTGCCTGCAGAAGATAACAGCAAACAGCGACACACAATGGCCGCATGGAGCCAAAACCTGGCAACCACCACCTCGGCTCCACCACTTTGGGAGACCCTGGACTTAAACCATCCAGTCTCCCGGATGTCATCCATAGCCAGAGGCTCCCATTATAGATATAGATAATCAATACTGGAAACTAAGAAATAAATAATAAACCAATGCTCGATAATTATATTCCCCACTTGTCCGCTTTTTGTACCAGTAAAGTCCCATCAGATTTTGTTTTTTCTTATTAAATCTGTTGTCTAACATTTATCTGCGTTGATGTTTTTTTGTTATAATATGCTGCATTAATTTACACAATTTTTCATGAATGCTACAAAAAAGCAAATATGTTTTCATATTTTATATGCTTTCAGATTCGGGTATATCAGAATATGATTCTGGAAAAGGAGAAAGAGATGAAGGAGTTATCGCAGAAACATGATCAAGAAATCTTCAAGCTTGCTGCTAAATCTGATGCCACCGCTGACCTTCACCAGGTATACTGTGTGCCAGAATTGAACATCCTGATGCCACATGGCAGAAGAAAGTTTTGTATATCTTGGAGGTCATGTTTTAAGGGCAACTGTATGCTGGTATGAAGTAAAATGCGTTCGAATCAACTAAAGAGAGAGACATTAATCTACTTGATTTAAAGCCAAACTCCTGCCAATTTTTTTTTTTTTCACTTTGGATAGGCACAAACATTTTTATAGACCTCAGCAAGGGTTTAACTCCTTGTTTTACTTAACCACTTCTCGTCCTCCCTATAGCAGTAATACTGCTACAGGACGGCACGGGTGCGCAAAATCACATATACATACAGGTGAAACTCGAAAAATTAGAATATCGTGCAAAAGTTTATTTGTTTAGTAATACAACTTAAAAGGTGAAACTAATATATGAGATAGACTCATTACATGCAAAGCAAGATAGTTCAAGCTGTGATTTGTCATAATTGTGATGATTATGGCTTACAGCTCATGAAAACCCCAAATCCACAATCTCAGAAAATGAGAATATTACATGCAATCAATAAAACAAGGATTGTACATAGAACAATATCGGACCTCTGAAAAGTATAAGCATGCATATGTACTCAGTACTTGGTTTGGGCCCCTTTTGTAGCAATTACTTCCTCAATGCAGCGTGGCATGGAAGCTATCAACTTGTGGCACTGCTGAGGTGTTATGGAAGACCAGGATGCTTCAATAGCGGCCTTCAACTCTTCTGCATTGTTCGGTCTCATGTCTCTCATCTTTCTCTTGGCAATGCCCCATAGATTTTCTATGGGGTTCAGGTCAGGCGAGTTTGCTGGTCAATCAAGCACAGTAATCCCACGGTCATTGAACCAGGTTTTGGTGCTTTTGGCAGTGTGGGCAGGGGCCAAGTCCTGCTGGAAAATGAAGTCAGCGTCCCCATAAAGCTCGTCTGCGGAAGGAAGCATGAAGTGCTCCAAAATCTCCTGGTAGACGGCTGCGTTGACCCTGGACTTAATGAAGCACAGTGGACCAACACCAGCAGATGACATGGCTCCCCAAATCAACACAGACTGTGGAAACTTCACACTGGACTTCAAGCATCTTGCAGTGTGTGCCTCTCCATTCTTCCTCCATACTCGGGGTCCTTGTGCCTCTCCATTCTTCCTCCATACTCGGGGTCCTTGGTTTCCAAATGAGATGCAAAAGTTGCTCTCATCAGAAAAGAGGACTTTGGACCACTGAGCAACAGACCAGGTCTGTTTTTCTTTAGCCCAGGTAAAACGCTTCTGACGTTGTTTGTTGTTCAGGAGCAGCTTGACAAGAGGAATACAACATTTGAAGCCCATGTCCAGGATCCGTCTGTGTGTGGTGGCTCTTGATGCACTGACTCCAGCCTCAGTCCACTCCTTGTGAAAGTCCCCAACACTTTTGAATGGCCTTTTTGCTGACAATCCTCTCCAGGCTGCGGTCATCCCTGCTGCTTGTGCACCTTTTTCTTACACACTTTTCCCTTCCACATAACTTTCTATTAATGTGCTTTGATACAGCACTTTGGGAACATCCAACTTCTTTTGCAATGACCTTTTGAGGCTTTCCCTCCTTATGGAGGGTGTCAATGATGGTTTTCTGCACAACTGTCAGGTCAGCAGTCTTTCCCATGATTGTGATTCCTACTGAACCAGACTGAGAGACTATTTAAAGGCTCAGGAACCCTTTGCAGGTGTTATGGCTTAATTAGCTGATTAGAGTGGGACACTTTGAGCCGAGAATATTGCGCCTTTTCACAATATTTTAATTTTCTGAGATTGTGGATTTGGGGTTTTCATGAGCTGTAAGCCATAATCATCACAATTAGGACAAATCACGGCTTGAACTATCTTGCTTTGCATGTAATGAGTCTATCTCATATATTAGTTTCACCTTTTCAGTTGCATTACTGAAATAAATGAACTTTTGCAGGATATTCTAATTTTTCAAGTTTCACCTGTACACATGATTTTGCAGTTCAGGGTAGGGGGCGCACACCGCCATTTGTGGCCTCGGCTTGTCAATCACCGGGTCCTGGTTGACGTTGCATCTTCAACAGGGGGGAGAATTGTTTGTAAACAATACAGTTCTCTCCCCTGTCAGCTCCCGCACACTGCTTTGTATGGCTCTGCATAGCACAGCCATGCAAAGCAGTGTGGTTACAGTGAAGCACACACACAGGACACAATGTAAAATGGCACACAGTTAACCCTTTGATCTCCCCACGTTAACCCCTTCCTGCCCAGTGTCATTAATACACTGTCAGTGCTTTTTATTAGCACTGATCACTGTATTTGGTGTCATTGGGGATGTCAGGAACACCAAGTCAGTTCTCCCCCCAGTGTCAGAATGCCAGCTGTAGTCCCGCTATAAGTCGCTGATCGCCGCCATTGCTAGTAAAAAAAAAAAAAATCCCATTATATATACCGCCATTTGTAGACGCTATAACTTTTATGTAAACCAATCAGTTTACACGTATTGGTATTTTTTTTTTTTTTAGCAAAGACATGTAGCAGAATGCATTTTATCCTAAATGTATAACAAAATTAGATTTTTAAAAAATTTTTTACTGGACATGTTTAATATCAAAATGTCAAAAATATAGTTTGTTTTTTTACTCATAATTGTCGGGTTTTTTTTTTTTTATAGCACAAAAAATAAAGATGCACAGCCGATCAAATACTACCAAAAGAAAGCTTTATTCGTGGGAAAGAAAAGATGTAAATTTTAATTTGGGTGCAGCGTTGCATGACTGCGCAATTGTCAGTTAAAGTAACGCAGCACCATAACCCAAAAAATGGCCTTGTCAGGAAGGGGGGTAAATCCTCTGGAGGGCAAGTGGTTAAAAAGAGTTGTTTTGTTTCAGTACCCACTGTACAGATTTCCCATAACTTCCTGTACTGCCAGGAAGTGAGATGCCTCAGGTGGGTCACAGCAGTAAAAATTTCCACAGCAACAAATAACAGAAAAGTGCCTAACTGATTGGTAAGAGACCAAATTGCTTTAAAGTGGTTATAAGCCTTTACTTATACCCAGTGAAGTGACTGGCCAAGTGAAATGACCGAAACAAATCCTCCTACATAAGTTGTACCTGTTTATCTGCAGTATTCTCGTCTCTACATCCATTCAAAGTGCTGAATTTATAAAGCTTGCTGAGAGTATAGAAAAAAATGGGGCGGAGAGCCGAAATTGTACACTGCAGAGCTCACAGGAACAGAGCCGAGGCTGGTTATCTGCTGGAGATCCCTCCCCTGTCACCGTGTATTTTCTTAGTGTCAGGAAAACTTGTCAGAAGTGATTCATGCTGATACTGTCATTTATCTATGCTGCTTCCTCCTCTATCAGCATGAATCACTCCTGACAAGTTTTCCTGACACTAACAGAAAAAAGGTGAGGTGAAAGATCTCCAGCACACAGCCTGTAATTGATTAGCCTCAGCTCTGTTCCTGTGTGCTGTGTGAAGGAGAGGCTGTCCTTTCCCTCCAGTCAGCTATGGGATCTCTACATTGTGTAATTTCTGTTCTCCACCTCCTCTTTTCTGGAGGCTTAGACAAGCTTTATAAATTCTGGACTTTGATAGAATGTAGAGAAGTGAATACTTCAGATAAACAGGTACAACTTATGTAGGAGGATTTGTTTCATCTGTGTGTATTTACCTGAGGCCAGTCATTCACTGAGTATAGGTTAGGGACAGAGGACTGACCATCCATGTAACCAGTGAGCAGCAGCAGTTTGACAGCAGCACCTTTTAAGGCTCCATACACAATGGGTGTTTTGATAACGCTGGTAACGTTAGCTGTGTAAAGTCACGTTAAAAATGTGAGTTTTTCAGTTTTTTTATTGTTATTGCATTAGCGTTTTATCACGTGTTTCTTTATCTTTTTTTTTTTTTCACAAAAAAAAAAAAGATTTTTTGCACATGGAGCGTTTTGTTAATGCTGGTAACGTTAGCTGTGTAAAGTCACGTTAAAAATGAGTTTTTCAGCTTTTTTTAGCGTTTTTGCATTAGCGTTTAGTGGCGTTTTTCCGCATTTGCGTTTTTTAGCGTTTCTTTTACCCAAAAAAAAATTTTTTTTTGCTAAAAAAAAAAGTCCAAAAACACCGGTTTGCAGCGTTTTTCAGCGTTAAAGTGTTTTTACAGCTAAAAAAAACTCTAGAAACCCGCTAGTCCAGGGTTTTTTTTCAGTTAAAAAATGTTGATTACAGTCTGTGTGTATGGGCACATAGGATAACATGCTGGGGGGTTTACTGGCTGTAGAAAAAATCGTCAAAAGCCAAAAACAGCCGCTGTAAAAACATCCAGTGTGCATGAGGACTTAGAATGGCTTCTCTGGCGCCTCTATATATATATATTTGATGCAGGTTTTCACAAGAGGAAAGTCACCCTTTGCATGATTTTTATATTTTCTATCATTAACAGCTGCTCAAGGCTCTGAAACAGAAGCTGCATGAGGAAGAAGAGGTGTTATCAGGGAAGAATCAGGTGATTGATGTTTTACAAAAGGAGCTGGATAATAAGGATCAACAGATCGCTGTAAGTAGCTGAATTTTGCACAGTAATGGGATGACATATGAACTTCCGTTCATAAAATGGTGTGAAGTGCAAAGGAGTGTAGTTATTTATTCTAGCCCAGTGGTGGGCAACCTTTTTTTTCAACTGAGCCAAATCTCGCCAAAACCATGATTGAAATTTATTTTGAGAGCCACATTTTTAAAACTGAAAATACATCTCCCATATAGTAATTCATCCCCCATAGTAATTCATCCCCCATATAGTAATTCACCCCCCATAGTGTAATTCATCCCCCATAGTAATTCATCCCCCATATAGTAATTCATCCCCCATCGTAATTCATCCCCCATAGTAATTCATCCCCCATATAGTAATTCATCCTCCATATAGTAATTCATCCCCCATAGTAATTCATCCCCCATATAGTAATTCATCCCCCATAGTAATTCATCCCCCATATAGTAATTCATCCCCCATAGCAATTCATCCCCCGTATAGTATTTCATCCCTCGTATAGTATTTCATCCCCCGTATAGTATTTCATCCCTCGTATAGTATTTCATCCCTCATATAGTATTTCATCCCCCATATAGTAATTCATCCCTCATATAGTATTTCATCCCTCATATAGTATTTCATCCCCCATATAGTATTTCATCCCCCCATATAGTATTTCATCCCCCCATATAGTATTTCATCCCCCATATAGTATTTCATCCCCCCATATAGTATTTCATCCCCCCATATAGTATTTCATCCCTCATATAGTATTTCATCCCCCATATAGTATTTCATCCCCCCATATAGTATTTCATCCCCCATATAGTATTTCATCCCCCCATATAGTATTTCATCCCCCCATATAGTATTTCATCCCTCATATAGTAATTCATCCCTCATATAGTATTTCATCCCTCATATAGTATTTCATCCCCCCATATAGTATTTCATCCCTCATATAGTATTTCATCCCTCATATAGTAATTCATCCCTCATATAGTAATTCATCCCTCATATAGTATTTCATCCCTCATATAGTAATTCATCCCTCATATAGTATTTCATCCCTCATATAGTAATTCATCCCTCATATAGTATTTCATCCCTCATATAGTATTTCATCCCTCATATAGTAATTCATCCCTCATATAGTATTTCATCCCTCATATAGTATTTCATCCCCCCATATAGTATTTCATCCCTCATATAGTAATTCATCCCTCATATAGTATTTCATCCCTCATATAGTATTTCATCCCCCCATATAGTAATTCATCCCTCATATAGTAATTCATCCCCCATATAGTAATTCATCCCTCATATAGTAATTCATCCCTCATATAGTATTTCATCCCCCCATATAGTATTTCATCCCCCCATATAGTATTTCATCCCCCCATATAGTATTTCATCCCCCATATAGTAATTCATCCCTCATAAAGTAATTCATCCCTCATAAAGTAATTCATCCCTCATATAGTATTTCATCCCCCCATATAGTATTTCATCCCTCATATAGTATTTCATCCCCCCATATAGTAATTCATCCCTCATAAAGTAATTCATCCCTCATATAGTATTTCATCCCCCACAGTACTATCCCCCCCCCCCCTTCTAGTAAGCCAAGTCCCCCGTGTCAATTCACTTACCTTTTGCGTTCCTCTCGCTGTCTTCCCGCGCCGTTCGGGTCTTCAGGGTGGACTGTGAGAGGAGCCTAGCTCCCCTCCCCTCACGTTCGGCACGCTGCCCCGCCTACACACATCCTGACAGCCACATCCGCGGGCCGGATTAAAAGTTCCGCGCGGACTTTTGGGGCTGCCAACCGAGAGGAGGCAGGGGAGCGGCCGACCGAGAGGAGGGAGGGGAGCAGGCGCCCGGCACACAGAAGAGCCGCATTAGAGTGGGTAAAGAGCCGCATGTGGCTCGCGAGCCGCGGCTTGCCGACCACTGTTCTAGCCAATCATAGAACTGCTCTTCATAGTTTCACTGCTAAATATCATTGTTTGCTATGAGTTATCACCCCATGCCATTATTTTGTTGTCAGACTGCTGACCACAACAGTAGTGAGGGACTAATGCCTCGTACACAGTATAAGAAAATCGTCCGAAAATTTTCATACAAGGACCGATCGTCCGATAATCGGATCGTCCGTACACAGCTTTCGAGAGCCGATCACGACAATTCGTACGACAATATCCGAAGGGACAAGCGCAAAAATGTTTCACGTAGCACACCAGATTGCACGATTTTCATTTAATCAGTACAGTAGTCGTCTGAAAATACAATACAAATATAACGCAATACATGACATCACTTTCGAATTTCTTTTCTTTCAAAGGAGAATTTTTGTATCTTTAGTAACCTTTTCCCTTTCGATGTGAGACCAGCAGGCGAAAAAAAACAGCCGATCGTTCGTCCGATATTCTCATCGTGTGTACTTGCTGTTAGAGTCCAGGGAGAAGAATGCACCAGGTTCTTGCCATGCTATATAATGGACCATTGAACCTTTTTTTGATCATCTAGTTGTGTATGTTTCCCACACAACATAATAAAAACATGTTTTGGGGAGAACGCCAGAAGAGGGTAATTCTGGACTTTAACTCATTATGCAATTTACAGGCGTACCTCAGTTTACAAATTTAATGTGTTCTGTGGTACTTTTCATATTGCGCAAAATTTGTAAACCAAACCGCGGTATCCCATAGGAATGCATTGAAAACCAATTAATCCGTTCCGGAGGTCAGAAAAAAGTTTAAAAAAAAAGGTACTTTATTGGTTCAAAATTCTTTATAAAGTGCACTTTAAAGGCATACATACTGTACAGGGGGGACATGATTAAAAAAAAATTTGTAAATGCATTGAAAACCAGTTTAAATCCGTTACGGAGGTCAGAAAAAAGTAAAAAAAAAAAAAGTTTTATCTGTTCATAACTTTTTATACAGTGCACTTTAAAGGCATAAATATTGTACAGGGACATGATTAAAAATTAATTTGTAAATGCATTGGAAACCAATTATTCCGTTCCGAAGGTCAGAAAAAATTCAAAAGTCTTCTCTGTTCAAAACTCTTTATAAAGTGCACTTTAAAGGCATACATACTGTACAGGGACATGATTAAAAAAAAATTTGTAAATGCATTGAAAACCAATGAATCTGTTTGTATTGCAAAAAAAATTCATAAACCGAGCCATTATTTTCAATGGATTTTCATTCGTAAACCGAAAATTACATTAACCGAGGCGTTCGTAAACCGAGGTAAGCCTGTAATTGTTATAGGACAGATTGTTGAGACAGTTCTTCTCTAAAGTGCTTGAAGTATAAGTAAAAGCATTTTTTTAGTTTTGGACAGAGTGGAAAGGGATTCGTGAATGTGCATAAGGTGCGACTCAGTCCCAAATACATTAATAAAGAAAATAAAGAAGTTGCCCAAGGAACTTTACGAGGCACACAGACTATATTTTAAAAAGTCACTTTTTTTTATTTAAAAAAAACCTATTAAAAACAGGCTACAAAAATCGATATACATGATACATCAAACTTAATTTTTATATACAAGTAAAAATGCATGATCTATATCAGGGGTGTCAAACTGGCGGCCCTCCAGCTGTTGCGAAACTACAAGTCCCATCATGCCTCTGCCTTTGGGAGTCATGCTTGTAACTGTCAATCTTGCAATGCCTCATGGGACTTGTAGTTTGGCAACAGCTGGAGGGCTGCCAGTTTGACACCCGTGATCAATATGATCCATGAACTACATAACACAAGTTCTCTACATAGAATCTCTATGCATTTCATGAATCGGCATTCACTTCTTTAGGAGATAACAAAGTTTGTAGATCCACATGGTGGTGTCTGAGGAGAGACCAGGTCGTTACATATAAAGAGGGGGATTAGAACACCTATTTGGTTTATATTGCTGTCTGTGCCTCTCTATTTGTCCTGTTCACCACTATTATCAAAAGTTAAAGTAAAAGAAAACCCACACATTTCGGGTTTTCCCCAGAAAAGTAATAGAGGGGAAAGGGGAAATCTTCCAAGAGGGACACTAGTTCTGGGGACCTGGGGGTCCCCATGGCATTCCTTTAATTTTCACGGATTTTCTTTCACTTCCTGTTTTGGCTATAGGACAGAAAGTGAAGGTAAATCTCCCCAATGGGACACAGATGGCAAGAAAATAAACTGACGGGTTATAACCCTCCCTTCATTCAAAATGTAAAAAAATGTTTTACCTGTAGTTCTACTTTAAATAAATGAAGCCAACTTGCTTTATTTTGAATCTACTTATATTTCTAATAAGGGTTAATACAGGTTCTGCTTCTGTTAAAGATGGTCTATTTGCAGAGTTTTAAAAGAACCTAGAACCAGTGCTGTGGTAGTTGTGCCCAGAAAAGACAAGTAGAGGGCCAATGACTAACCACTTTTGCCTCCGGACTCCTTGCACCTCTTTGCTTCATTATTGGCTTGCTTTTACTTGTTTTGCACTATGTCTGCATGGAAGTGGCTATCTTTGCTTCACATGTCACTGCTGTGTCCCTAATAGCTGGGATGAGGGGGGAATGTTCAAGCAGGAGAGGAGGTGGAAGCAGAGATCCACACAATGATTGAAACAGAAGCAGGGAGATGTATGTATTCCGTAACCTCAGGTACAGTCACCACTCCAGCACAGAGAACAATGAGCAGCACAATAGTGACCACACCAAATCTCATGAGACTAGCCAGATGTAATAGTGTTTAGATGATCTGTCACTGATGATACACGGCTATGAAGCTCTAGACACAGGAAGTACACTTTTCTTTCTTTTTTTTTTTTTAAACTTGTACCTACAGGAAAGGCTATACCTTACCGTGTAGGTATAGTGAATATTTCCTAAACTTACACTGTTTAGGAGATATTTACACAGCATTCAGCCAGTGACATCACCAGCACATGTGCTCTGAAGGGACGGCATACCCGTGCCGGGTGAAGATGGATGTGCTCGGGAGCCTTGACAGCGCTGTGCTGGAGGACTCCGTGTCCAGGTAAGTCTGTCCTAATGTGCTAGTGTGCAGTGCATACTAGTACATTACAACATAAACCTGCAGGGGCATGATTTTTTTTTTTTTGTGTGTGGCAGTTGACTACCTCTTTAAAAGGACAAAAATGACATTTCTCAGGATACTGCTTAGGTGCAATTGACATTTCTAAATATTCCCATTAAGATAACAAATCTTCATGAGGAACACAGTCCTGCTGCCCATTCTTTACTGGTACGAGGATTGCTCTCTGACATAATTATGGTTAAATAAAACCCCAGTAGCCTTCTGTACCTTTTACTCATCTCAGATGTAAAATTATGAACACTTCTTGCATTGTAACGTATTTACAAGCTGTTGTGAAACACTATACCTCATTCTTCATTGTACAGTTGTGTTCAAAATAATAGCAGTCAGACATCACTAACCTGATCAATCACTGTTTTTGGTAGAAATGATATTTCTACATGGCAAATAATTTACTAGCAGGTGTAGTAGAGTAATAGAAATCCAACAGACCCAACAGTCATGACATGCATGCTGCTGATTCTGTGTAATGGAAAGGGGCATGTTCAAAATAATAGCAGTGTGGAGTTCTATTAGTGAGGTCATTCATTCTTTGAAAAACAGGTGGCAATTATTGCCCTTATTTAAGGAAGGAAGGCAGCAAATGTTGTACATGCTGGTTACAGTGCATTTCTCTCTGAAATTCTGAGGAAAATGGGTCATTCCAGACACTGTTCAGAAGAACAGCGTACCTTGATTAAAAAGTTGATTGGAGAGGGGAAAACATATAAAGAAGTGCAGAAAATGATCGGCTGCTCAGCTAAAATGATCGCAAATGCTTTAAAATGGCAACCAAAACCTGAAAGAAGTGAAAGAAAGTGAAAAACTACCATTCAAATGGATAGAAGAATAGCCAAAATGGAAAGGACTCAGCCAACAATCAGCTCCAGAAAGATGAAAGAAGGTGTAAAGTTACCTGTGAGGACTGTTACAATTAGAAGACGCCTATGTGAAGCCAAGCTATCTGCAAGAAGCCCCCGCAAAGTCCCACTGTTGGAAAAAAGACATGTGCTGAAGAGGTTTCAATTTGCCAAAGAGCACATTGACTGGCCTAAAGAGAAATGGCGCAACATTTTGTGGACTGATGAAAGTAAGATTGTTCTTTTCGGGTCTAGTGGCCGGAGACAGTTTGTCAGACGACCCCCAAACACTGAATTCAAGCTACAGTACACTGTGAAGACAGTGAAGCATGGTGGTGCAAGCATCATGATATGGGGATGTTTCTCATACTACGGTGTTGGGCCTATTTATCGCATACCAGGGATCATGGATCAGTTTGAATACATCAGAATACTTGAAGAGGTCATGCTGCCTTATGCTGAAGAGGAAATGCCCTTGAAATGGGTGTTCCAACAAGACAACGACCCCAAACACACCAGTAAACGTGCAACATCTTGGTTCCAGACCAACAAGATTGACGTTATGGAGTGGCCAGCCCAATCCCCGGATCTTAATCCAATAGAAAACTTGTGGGGTGACATCAAAAATGCAGTTTCTGAGGCAAAACCAAGAAATAGAGAAGAACTGTGGAATGTAGTCCAATCATCCTGGGCTGGAATACCTGATCACAGGGGCCAGAAGTTGGGTGACTCCATGCAACACAGATGTACAGCAGTTCTCAGAAACAGTGCGACTACAACCAAATATTCATTAAGTGATTCAAAGGAAAGCAAAATCTTCAAACATTTTTCAGTTTATATAGTGAATGTTTGAGTTTGTAAAGAAGAATACAAACACTGCTATTTTTTTGAACCGTCTAATATTCACTTTTTTTTCAAATTTTTTAGAGGAACAAAAAAATTTGATCTGTTTTTCTTCATGTTTTGATTTGGAATAGAACGTGTCGTGTTCCCAATGCATTTGTGTGTATGGAAATAAAAGCTATTAGAAGGATTTTCAGCTTTATTCACTTTTCTCAACACACTATTATTTTGAACACAACTGTATAACTACATTTCTAAACCTTTAATAAAAATGTATTATACCTGAAGATCACAAATCTTCACTTATTGAGTTCTGGTCCATGCATGTTCAGTTTATTTCCTTTTGTGTTTTCATAATTTCAGCATAAGATGGTTGGTCTTTGAATAGGCACTATCACAAATATTAAACAGTAGGTGACTTGTTTGATATTGCAGGAAATGAATGAAAAATGCAGACGTCTTCTATCAGAAAAAGAGAACCTCCAGTCTAAACTGGATGCAGAAAAGCACATCATGAGAGCTCAGCTCAGGGACATGATGGAGAGACATGAGACAGAAATGCGTACTCTGAATGACCACCACAGTAGGACACTACAAGATATCCAGGAAAAGCACGAAGTGGAAATGCAGGAAAAATTCCAGACCATCCAACAACTTCAGGGACAACTGCAAGGCCTGGTGAGCCCAGGAGAAGTCGGAACTGGATCCTATGAGGCAGCAGGGCAGGAAATGACCAAGTTACAAGGTAATCACTTACCCGGCGATTTGATATAGTTTTAGGCACCTTTCACACTGGTGATCTGATCAGGTCTGCCTGTCAGTTTTCCTAATGCAGACCTGATTGGCTGGTCCATGTGCCGCCTACCTCCTAACTGATCTCTTCCACTAAAAAGAAATGGAAGAGGATCCGTCCCCTTCTATCTAAGTGGATGCGATCAGAGGGCAGTCAGGTGTAAATGGACTTCGGAGTCTGTTTACATCTGACCACCAACAGTGTAGAGTGGGTTTTGTCCGTGTCTGAATGGACAAGGATCTGTCATCCACTCGCTCTGCTCTGATCAGCAGGGGATCTGTGAGTAGATCCCTTGCTGATCCGAATGGAGTCCGCCCTGTGTGAAAGGGGCTTCATCCATAGGAACTATTTTAAATTGTTTATTCAGTTTGTTTAGAACTGATTGGTATAAATAACACAAACAGTGTTTGATAAATTGGATTCATGTGGACCAGAATTCATCGGTGTTCAAAGGCAGGTGCAAGAAATTAGGGACAGGGTTGGGGAATTTTCTAAGATTGTCAGAATCCATAAAATACAAAGCTTGATTTAAGGAACAACTTATAGAGAAGTTTTTATTCATATCCTCACCCCCTCGATAAAGCTCTTTCAGTAAAATACTTCTCTTCATTCTAGCTCCTGAATGCTTTACTGTGTGGCCCTGCCCGTCTGTGTTTTATATTCCCAAACTGGAACCGAAGAGTTCTTTTAAAGGCTTCAACAAAGTTGTTTGAAGCTTTCCGAAAGCTTTGCAGAAACTAACTGTAGCCCGTGTGATAAGGCCTAACACATTACACTTTACACAGCATAAAGTTTTTTATTAAAGTACAGGGTTTTTTTAGTTCCATTTTTATATTGTAACTGCAGAAATACTAGGAATTAAGACACTGGGGTTGATTTACTAAAGGCAAATGGGCTGTGCACTGAAAGTGCAGTTGCTCTAGATCTGAGGGGGACATGCAAGAGAAATGAAAAAAACACAAACATTTTTGCTTGGACATGATTGGATTAAAGAAATTAGCAGAGCTTCGCCTCATTTCAGAGCTTCCCCTCGAATTCTAAACTACTGCATTTGAAGTGCACTTTCAGGTGCACTTGCTTGTGCTTAGTGAATCGAACAAGAGATCCCTGTGCTCAAATCCCAATACCAATAGCATGCATTTATCCATCAGGTGCTAAAGAGGTGTAACCACATATTAACTCTAGAAATTCTGAAGGACCCTCTGCACACTGCTATATACCCTTTCAAGCAGACTCTGCAATAAATAGGGATATTTGGTTCACACATATTGCAATACATGTTTAACCACCTCCTGCCCGCCATATAGTAATATGATGGACGCAATGTGGTTCTCTCGTTCTGGGAGGACGTCATATGACGTCCTCCCATTCTAACCACGCATGCGCGGCTCCCGAAGTGCGGTAATCGGCGGTGCGCTGTGTCCCTTGGACACAGCGGATCACCGATCCATGGAAAGAGCCGAAGATGTCGGCTCGGTCATGTGATCAGCTGTGTCCAATCACAGCCGATCACATGTAAACAGGGAAATGCCGGTTATCAGCATTTATCTCCTCACGAGCTGTCAGTGTGTCGGCATTCCTCGGAGGGGACATGTACACTGATGATCAGTGTGCCCTCATGATCTGTGTAGCCCCAACAGCGCCACCTGTCAGTGTCCATCAGTGCCACATATCAGTGCCCATCTGAGCTGCCTTTCAGTGTCGCCAATCAGTGCCACCTATCAGTGCTGCCAGTCAGTGCCGCCTATCATTGTGCATCAGTGCCGCCTATCAGTGCTGCCTTTCAGTGATGCCTGTCAATGCCCATCAGTGCCACCTATCAGTGTCCATCAGTGCCCATCACTGCAGCCTCATTGGCGCACATCAGTGAAGGAGAAAGATCACTTATTTACAAAATTTTATAACAAAAACTAAGAAACTTTTTTTTTTTAAACATTTTCAGTGGTTTTTGGTTTGTTTAAGAAAAAATAAACCCCAAGGTGATTCAATTTCACCAAAATAAAGCTCTATCTGTCACAAAAAAAATGCAAAAAATTTAATATGGGTACAGTGTTGCATGACCGCGCAATTATCATTCAAAGTGCGACAGCGCTGAAAGCTGGAAATTGGCCTGGGCAGGAAGGGGGTATAAGTGCCCGGTAGGCTAGTGGTTAAGGGGCCAACTACGTCAAAGTAATCCCTCTATGGTACTAGCTATTGGGATTTGAGCACAGGTATGCCTTGTTTGTTGTATTGTGGGTCAGTAGCCAGACCTGAACCTGGTAGCTCTCCCCTACTTTCTTTTCCCCTATGTTGGCATTGTGTCCACAGTAGCATTTGCGTAGGCAGAGCAGAGTAGGACTGGCCATAGAGGGATTACTTTGACGCAGTTGGCCGCTTAAACATGTATTGCAATATGTGTGAACTAAATATCCCTATTTATTGCAGAGTCTGCTTGAAAGGGTATATACCAGTGTGCAGAGGGTCCTTCAGAATTTCTAGTGCTTAGTAAATCGACCCCACTGTGTACCCCCTAGAAAAAAAATTGCCAAGTATTTATATTTTACAGCAACATTACCTGGCTCTGATTTTATATACTGCTTTGCTATAACCACCTCGTGAGGGTGCTGGGAGGGCAAGAGAAAATCCGCTTTTTTGCTGACTAAGCAGCTATCTCCTGGGATACGGCTATACAGTAAATAGCAGGATGTACACACAGAGCCATGGAGCCCCAGGCCATGCTGCTGGTTTACAGGACTTATCCTTAGGAAAGGTAATCCATTTTATTGGCACTTTTTCAGAGGCTGCAAGGGCAAGTACAAATCTATAGGTTATAATAAAAATGCTGCTTATTTAAACTGCTAACCTACTAAAAACTCAACTTTTTTCTTTTTCTTTCTTTTTTTTGTTTTTGTTTCAGAGAAAGTAAAGTTGAAGACAGAAGAGGCAAGTAGATCAGAGGCTAAGTTCCTTAAAATGAAGGCATGGTCAAAGTCCAGAATCAGGCAGCTGGAAGAAGAACTAAAAATTGTACAAGTACCCCTATCATTTGCCCTGTTTTTGAACTGTTCTCTTACTCCCACTTCTGCCTGATTCTTAGACCTGGTAGAATCTGTATAACTGTATCTCTGTCCCTCTGTTCTTCCAACATTCAGTCTTGTACTGCAGTATACCCTTTATAGTATACTCTGTGTTCAAAAGCATGCGTTTTCATCCTTCCTATAACTGTTAGCTCTCCTTTTGTTTGTAGGCTGAAGCAAGGAACCAGGACTTGTCACAGTTGAGCGCTTATGTTGCAGAGCTGGAAGAAGAGAAGAGAGGTTTAGAGATTAAGCTGCAATCTGTTGCCGACTTGCAAGTGTTCAATGGTAAATATATGAAGCTGAAAGGGGGGGGTGTGCTTTTTTTTTTTTTATTTTACAATTTTTGTAAGCTAGTTTGTTCAGATTTAAATCTATTGGATATTTCTAAATGCAAAATCCCTAGGCCACAGATTTGGACTGTGTTCTTGCCTTGGAGTATTGCCACTTCCCCTGTTGCATTCACTATGATTTACAGGTGTACCTTGGTTTACGAATTTAATACGTTCTCTGGGACGTTTCGTATTGCGAAAAATTTGAAACCGCGGTTTCCCATAGGAATGCATTGAAAACCAATTAATCCGTTCTGGAGGTCAGAAAAAAAGTTAAAAAAAAGTTGCTGTCACTATATGTCAGTGCCGGTTTTTAAATGTAATTACCGGCATTTTTTTTTCTTCACTATAGCTCAGAGAATCGGCTGTCACTTTCCCCCCCAGCTAAAAGAGAAAGTTTCCTTTTAGTTTATTTCCCCAAGTTAAAAGAAACAATGTTTCCTTTCTGTTTCTTAAAGAAACAAAGTTTCCTTTAGCTCCGGGGAAAGTGACAGCTAATTCTGTGAGCTATAGTGAAGAAAAAAAAAAAGCCGGCAATTGCATTTAAAAACCGACACTGACATACACTTCGTATTGCGAAAAAAATTCGTAAACCGAGGCATTATTTTCAATGGATTTTCATTCCTAAACCAAAAATGACGTTAACCGAGGCGTTCGTAAAACCCGTACATAAAAACCTTATGGGTAGATGTTTGCTATGGCTGGTGGATCATTTGGGAACTCAAGCACAAAGTTCATACTAGTGCCCAAGAGGCATAAATTTGTTGCTTTAACTTTCCAATTTGTACTTTGCCAGTGCAGAGCAACCTGAAAAGCTCTATTTAAGTCCAGCCTCAGAATCTGACATCTTGCATACCCCAATCCACATCTTCCCATGCCTAACCAGCTAAGTACCATGGTGTAACATGGTAGGAAGTGGCATTTCTTTTCATAGCACTGGGCATCTATTTTTCCCTCAGTAGCCAAAAAGAACATAATGGGAGTGAATGGAAAAAGTAAAGATTCACATTCGGCTTTGAAAATTTGATGTGTCCAGTATCTTTAAGCTCCTGCTTGTTGTGTATTATACCTATACTTATAAAATCTAAGAAGGCCTCATTTTATTTTTCCTTGTTCAATTACATTAGAGCAACTCCTAGCCAAACTTGTAGTTTATGAAGAACAACAAAGAAAACTGCAGGCTGACCTTGAACAGGTTGCAAAGAGAGCCGATTCCCAGGTAAACCGCTCATATTTCAGACTGCATTTCACTATTTACTGTATGGTAATCTTTATCTCACTGGTGTTACCTGACTTGATTTGCTGAATAGTTGTCTATTCATTTCACTATACCTGTCCTAAAGTTTCATCATATTATTTGTTTTGGAAATTCAGCTTGCACTGTCTTTATATAGAATTACACCAAACCTGCAACATGCTTTTTCTAATGAAAGAAACTGAAGATACAGTAGGTGGTAGGCAGGGATAGCTGGCAGCACAGACAGTTTCAGCCAATTGTTGGTATCTTTATATGTCTTTAATTTGCCTTCCTGATGAATTTCTGCAACCCCACAACATATGAATATATCAGCTTTCACAAAAGTATATTTATGTAAGGCTAAGCACTCCTCTCCATGTAATAGAGCTTGGACCTGGCTATAGACTTCGTATTGCTTTATACAAGGAAATATTTTTATATATTTTTTTTTTTTTTGCTGGAAGGATGAGTTTGAAAGTCAATGAAAAGGTACATGAAATGGACAATGGTTTGTGGACACCAGACAAGCACACCCACATGGGCCTTCTAGACATTCCAATCCAAAACTATAGACGTTAATGTGTAGCAGACCATAACCGGAGGGGGTCCTGTTGCATATTTTGTGGAACTGCCCTGTGTTACGTGACTTGGGGGACAAAGTGGATTCATTTCTAAGGTTCAGTTGGGGAGCAGTCCTCCACCTCCCTTATTTTACCATTTAAAGAGTAACTCCACTTTTGTTGAGAAAAAAAAACTTTCCTCTTTGTTGTAGATTCCTACTTTTTGTTGTTCTGAAGAAATTGCTGTTTGTCTGTGTCCATGTGCACAAAGTGAATCTAATGAGAGTGGTTTCATAATTATCAATCGGCTGCTGTACCTGCGGGGCTCTAATGAGGAAGGCTGCAGGGTCTGCATCCCTTTTTTAGATGTTATTTCCCTTTAAGAGTATCACACCAAAAATTACATTTTTGTTGCAGGGGAGGCTCAAAATCTGATTTGTATCTTAGTGCAGACTTCTGGGAAAATCATTACGCCAATCACACACACAGGAAATTACATTTCTGGAGGGGGCTCTGTGGAAATTACATTTCTGGAGGGGGTTTTGTGGAAATTACATTTCTGGAGTGGGTTCTGTGCACCATCTGTGTACAGAATACCTCCAGGTAGACATTATACATTTAATTTTTCAGCGCTGTAGATTTAAAAGGCAAAATAATAAAAAAAAAATCAATTACAATATGACTTGTGTCACAGTTGTAAGTGATGAATTATCTTTTTTTTTTTTTTTATTTGTTAATTTTTTTTTTCCCTACGAAAGTGGAGTTACCCTTTAAGCGCTACAAGAAATCACACCTCATTCATCTACTCCACACAGAAAATGTGTGCACTTGGCTGTGATGGCAAAACAGTACACCCCTCCCGCAATCAGTCTATTGTTAACCACCTTGAATTCAATTTAGACCATGGGAGATTTGATGGCGGGAGCAAGTCATGCGGAAGAACCAGTGTGTAAAACCTGGTTCTATTGGGTGGATTTCCAAACAACGGAATTGCGTATGTTGTTGGAGTCCATCAATGAGTTGCTATGAAGCTTTATCCTTTGCGTTCTTCCCACTTCCCCAACTATCCTCTCCTTCCACCCACAGCTTTTTCCTCTCAGCCCAGCACCCTTTTTGTGTGCTCTCCTTCCCTCTCTTCCTCCTTTTGTTTCTCTCACTTCTACTTTTCTTGAGCTGGTCACTACTCTAGACCTTCCTTTGGCTTCACAAGTTTTCTTAATTCTACATAAACAACTTTAACAAGTGTCAAATGACTCTACACAACAAGCTAGGATGGTTGGATCCCTCAAGAGAGTGGAGGACCCTTTCTCCAAAGCTCACAGGACACTCAGTACAGACCTACAGTGAGGAACAGAAGTATTTGAACAGCCTGCGATTTTGCAAGTTCTCTCACTTAGAAATCATGGAGGGGTCTGAAATTCACATTGTAGGTGCATTCCCACTCTGAGAGATAGAATTTAAAAACAAAATTCAGGAAATCACATTGTATGATTTTTAAAGAATTTATTTGTCTTGTACTGCTGAACATAAGTATTTGAACATCTAAGAAACAGGAAGACGTCTGGCTCTCAAAGACCTGTTACTGTGCCTTTAAAAAGTCCACCTCTACTCCACTCATTAATCTAACTTAGTAGCACCTCTCTGAGCTCTTTAAAAACACCTGTCCACCCCACAGTCAGTCAGACGCCAACTACTACCATGGGCAAGACCAAAGAGCTGTCAAAAGACACCAGAGACAAAATTGTGGACTTCCACAAGGCTGGAAAGGATTACGGGGCAATTGCCAAGCAGCTTGGTGAAAATAGATCAACTGTTGGAGCAATTGTTAGAAAATGGAAAAGGCTAAGTCCCTCGGACTGGGGCTCCATGCAAGATCTCACCTCGTGGGGTATCACTGATGATAAGAAAGGTGAGGACTCAGCCCAGAACTACAAGGGAGGAGCTGGTCAATGACATGAAGAGAGCTGGGACCACAGTTTCAAAGGTCACTGTCGGTAGAACACTACGCCGTCATGGTTTCAAATCATGCATTGCACGGAAGGTTCCCCTGCTCAAGTCATCACATGTCCAGGCCCGTCTGAAGTTTGCCAATGACCATCTGGATGATCCAGAGGAGGCATGGGAGAAAGTCATGTGGTCAGATGAGACCAAAGTAGAACTTTTTGGTCTAAACTTCACTCGTCGTGTTTGGAGGAAAACGGATGAGTTGCATCCCAAGAACACCATCCCTACTGTGAAGCATGGGGGTGGTAACATCATGCTTTGGGGGTGCTTTTCTGCGAAGGGGACAGGACGACTGCACTGTATTAAGGAAAGGATGAATGGGGCCATTTATTGTGAGATTTTGAGCAACAACCTCCTTCCCTCAGTCAGAGCATTGAAGATGGGTCGTGGCTGGGTCTTCCAACATGGCAATGACCTGAAGCACACAGCCAGGATAAACAAGGAGTGGCTTCGTAAGAAGCATATCAAGGTTCTGAAGTGGCCTAGCCAGTCTCCAGACCTAAATCCAATAGAACATCTTTAGAGGGAGCTGAAACTCTGTGTTGCTCAGTGACAGCCCCGAAACCTGACAGATCTAGAGGAGATCTGTGTGGAGGAGTGGGCCAGAATCCCTGTTGCAGTGTGTGCAAACCTGGTCAAGAACTACAGGAAACGTCTGACCTCTGTAATTGCAAACAAAGGCTTCTGTACCAAATATTAACACTGATTTTCTCAGGTGTTCAAATACTTATGTTCAGCAGTGCAAGACAAATAAATTCTTTCAAAATCATACAATGTGATTTCCTGAATTTTTTTTTTTTAAATTCTGTCTCTGAGTGGGAATGCACCTACAATATGAATTTTAGACCCCTCCATGATTTCTAAGTGGGAGAACTTGCAAAATTGCAGGGTGTTCAAATACTTCTGTTCCTCACTGTATGTCTAAAACACCTAACTCTGTTTCAAAGACCGCTCTTGATAACCTGAAAAAAGGTTTTCTCCTGTCAGGGAATGTTCTAGATATGCCTTCATGTACCTCTCACAAATTGGCTGAATTAGCTGATGTTTATAATGGATTGAGGAATATCTTGGAATATACATGATCTCTTTTTTTCAGTCATTGTCTATATATATTTGAAACACAGAAATTAGGACACATTGTCAGCAATATTGTTGATGTAGGCTTGATGGACAGTTTGATATCTTCAACTTCTGTGGTTTTGCTGTTTGCATCTCAACTGTATGTCCACCTTAAACCCGAAAAACAGCCAAAAGTGACAGTCACAATGCGTTCATATGAAAACACTTCTGAACGTTCCCCAGATTTGCCGGGTAAAAGTCATGAAGTAATTCACAAGCTCATTGGCAAGCACCTTCCATCTCCCCGAATGCAGGAATTCTTTCCCACAGAATTTATGAAGCTTTTTACCTGTTGGGGGGAGGGATGTTGGAGGTTTCACAAGAGGGACTGGGATTTTAAAACTGTTTATCAGCATTACAGTGACATGGGGTTGTGTTACACCATCAGCATACTTTTGTTTCGGTTGCAGACCAGCGAGTCAGGCAGCGTTGATGAGATGCAGAACCAGCTCCTGGAATGGCATGAAATGAGTGCAGAGAGTGACATAACACCGGAGCGGGAAGAGACGTCTGCCATGGCTCTTAGGATGGCACAGATAGAAGAGGAGAGAGAAGGTAAATTCTCCTATTTCCAATTCATTATAAAATGTCACTGTTCAGTTACATGTGTCTGGATGCGAGCCATATACTGTCCATTATCTTTCACTGAGCTCATTTCCTAAGTGCTGGGTATCACTTTCTCACAGCTGTAGAGAACAGACCATACCTTGCCTTCCCTAGCATGTCATCGGTCAGTTCACAGTGCAGTGTTGGCCAATAGGCAGCAGTTTTTCCTTTAAGGAATTAAATAATCATCTGTGAATTCAGCAGTGGGTATCCATTGACCATTTGGTTTGTCATTGTTCCCTTGAAATTAGAGCAGCCTGAATTTTCTCTTGAGTGGAAAGATATTTGCATGCAATATAATCATGCATGTCTAGATCTTTAAAACAAAAAAAAAAAAAAACCTTTTTTTTTTTGTCATAGCATGCAAGGACTGTCTGAGCACTCTGTAATGTCTACAGGTTACTTTAGTGTGTATGTCTGGGCAAAATAATAAAAAAAAAACACAGCTGTTAAAATCTGCAAAAAATCTAGGAACCTCCTAACTTCCTTTAGTAAGCGTATAACTCTACCTCTGCTGATTTTAAATTGCAAGCAGTGTTGTCAGCCCTGTTCAGTTCTCATCTGCTGGATTTCAGAACACTTACCTCTCTTATGTCCGTGGTGTGTTCTGTAGTCCAGCAGGAGAGACCTAGCTGGCTACACGGGCATTTTGGTGCAGCAGAGTTAGCATTGTCAACTCGCTACTGGAAGATAGGAACTTTCTGGATTTTTGGAAAGCATTTTTTCTTCCATTGAGGGACACTGAAAAGTCTGAACCCTCCAGAGGACTTACCCCCTTCCTGACCAGGCCATTTTTTGCTATGCGGCACTGCATTATTTTAACTGAGATTTGCGCAGTCATGCAACGCTGCACCCAAAGTAAATTTATGTCCTTTTTCCCCCACAAATAGAGCTTTCTGTCGGTGATATTTGATCATCTGTGTGTTTATTTTTTGCGCTGTAAACAAAAAGACCGACAACTTTGAAAAAAAAAAAAAAACTATTTTTTACCTTTTGCTATTAAACATGCAGTAAAAAAGTTTAAAAAAATCAAACTTCATAACTTTAGGCCAAAATGTAATCTGCTATATGTCTTTGCAGAAAAAAAAAATCCCAATACATGTAAATTAATTGGTTTACATGAAAGTTGTAGCATTTACAAATGGTGGTATATATACTGGAATTTTTTTTTTTACTTGTAATGGCAGCAATCAGCGACTTATAGCGGGACTGCGGCAGGTATTCTGACACTGAGGGGGAACTGACTTGGTGTCGCTGACATCCCCAGTGACACCAATACAGTGATCAGTGCTAATAAAAAGCACTGACACTGTGCTAATGGCACTGGGCAGGAAGGGGTTAATATGTGGGGCGATCAAAGGGTTAACTGTGTGCGTGCTTTACACTGTAAGCACACTGTTTTGTATGCTCTGCTTTGCTGCAAAAGTGCATGCTGGTAGTAGAAGGAGCTATACCCTGGATTGGCCTGTGTTTGTTTTTTAATTTGCCACTGTCCAGACCCTCCCGTAGGCAGCAGTATAGCCCAAAGGTATAAGACTTCTGTGTTCACAATGGAAAAGGATTTTACAGTAAGTACAAAAATCCTTATTCTGTACTTTTTAAAGTGCCAAAGCATAGCAAAGTGCATGTGCGCTGTAGAGTTGTACCGAATGTGTTTTTCTTTTGTTTTTTTGCCCAGACATTCACTATGAAAAATTTATTGAACCCATAGAAGTGGTATTGCACTTTTTTATATAGGCCAAAATTATTACTCTGCAAGAAAAGTGTAAGAACTCTACTTTGTTCAAGTGAAATAGTATTTTAAATCTCCTTAGCTTCCACAGCTCTTAAAGGTTCCTCCTGCTGACCTTCACGAATTTGCTGACTCCTGTAATGATGTGGAGGTCAGCAAGAGGAACCAGTAAGTGCTGCTTTGGACCCAGGGGATTGCTACTTCTGGAAGTGTCCAAAGCCCAGCAGACTTCAGAAGGCCATTCCCCTTGAACAACATTTAGAGGGTGCAGACAGCAGGAAAGGTAGTTGCACTGTTTTGTTTAGAGGGTATTTGTTTTGGTCAGTATTAAGATGTGGGGTCAACACGATGGAAGGAGAGGTTAATAACAGCAGCAGCTTCCTCCTTTCTTCAGTACACCTTCAGGTAGTTTTATCTCCGTTCAGCAGATAACTGTACAGCAGGGGCGGACTGACAACTCATGGGGCCCCAGGGCAATAGGGGATCATGGGGCCCCTGTGTTCTTGCCCAAACTCAAAAAAGCCTATGAAAAAGGTACCAGGGGCATCTCATGGGGCCCCCTACTGACCCCAGGCCCTCAGGCATTGCCCGAGTTTCCAAATGGTCAGTCCACCCCTGCTGTACAGCCATCTTACCTGCAGCCTTGATCCAAATGGAAGACTTTCTGGCTTGTTTTATATATAACACTTATTTTATGACCATGTATGAGCTTATTTTTGTCTATGGTATTTTATAATCTTTATTAATGCAAAATCAACATAACTGGTGCTGGGGCTTTAACATGTAATGCTAGATTTTCTAATACATGCTATTCTGGGTCTGTTTTCACTAAATCACTGTAGGATACCAAGGTCTAATTCATAAGAGGCCCTGTCACCTTTAAGATATAATTAATTAGTTTGATGCTCGTTATGAAATATTCTTTTATTTAATTTTTATAACCTATATTTGCACAAAAATGTTTTTTTGGAGCTTTAGTAGAAACCCCGGGCCTGATTTTTGGATGAAAATCTAACCTATAGAGTCTGCGATTCTCCTTCATCCTCATAATCAAAAAAAAAAAAAAAAAGTAATTTTTTTAAAATCATCTACTGCCTGACATTGCTTTATACAGAGTGAGCGCATAGGCTGAGCAGTAGCATTAAAGCGGAGTTCCACTCACCCTGTCAAAAAATAAAACTGTAGCTGCAGACTTTTAAAAAACAGCCGCTTACCTGTCCCTTGGTCCCGTAGTGTGTCCCCCGCAGCCCGTTTCACCAGCCGTCCTGTATTCCAGGAGGATGGCATCTTCAGTGTGGGCACCTGGCTGTGATAGCTTGCGGCTTCACAGCCGGGTACCCGCTGCGCATGTGTGAGTAGCGCCGCGCTTCATGAATGGTCCTGTAGTCTTCTGGGACCTGTCACATGTCTCAAAAGACTACAGGGAGGGAGGACACCTTCCGCTTCTGATCGCCTAGGCAATTGGACCGGAAGTGAGAGCAGGCACCTGTCAAATTCGGGTACCCGCTTCTTATGAGTGCATTACCTAATTTGGCTCTTTGTGCTGCTTCTTCCTCACATTCCAGCCATACATATTATGTATTAATGATTACAGAGCTGTATTCATTTGTGTACTTTTAATTTTTAATAGATTAAGGAATGACAAATTTAAATAGAATTATTGACTTTAGAGATACCTTAAAGCGGAGCTCCAACCAAAAGGGGAAGTTCCTCTTTAAGGACTGTTCCCCCGCTCCCCGTTAATGATTGGCACCTTTGGGGAGCAGGGGAGCGGGTACCCGAATTAGACAGGTACCCGCTCCCAATTCCAGTCTGATCGCCTAGGCAATCAGAAGCGGAAGGTGTCCTCCCTCCTTCCCTGTAGTCTTTTGGGACACGTGACAGTTCCCAGAAGACTACAGGACCATTCATGAAGCGCAGCGCTACTCGCAGATGCACAGTGGGCACCCGGCTGTGAAGCCGCAAGTTATCACAGTTGGGTGCCCACACTGAAGATGCTGGCCTCCTGAAATACAGGACGGGCTGTAGGGGACACACCTCGGGACTGAGGGACAGGTAAGTGGCTGACTTTTATTTTTTGACAGGATGAGTGGAATTCCACTGTAAAGAAGCAGTAAACTCGCTGTTGTGATTTTTACATATAATATATATATATATATATATATATATATATATATATATATATATACCTTATAACAAAGATAGCTGTAGGTAAAATGAATATCTCCTAAACAGGTACCCTTTAGGAGATATTCCATCGAGCTGCAGCCAGTGCTGTCACTGGTATGCCGTTCCTTCAGAGTTTTTTCCGTGCGCAGGAGTGACATCATTGCGGCTCGGCCAGTCAGACGGCTGGGGCCCGCGTACCGGGAATGAAGCCCCGGTGAAGATGAAAGCCCTGTCAGCGGTGACAGCGTGCCACTGGAGGGCCTTGTTTTAAGGTAAGTTTTTCATAATGTGCTAGTATGCAATGCATACTAGCACATTATTATATTGCTTTGCAGGGGGAAACTTTTTTTTCTTCTTTTTTAAAGCTTTACTACCGCTTTAAGTTTTATCGAAGATAGCTTTCCCAGGTGATTTGGGGGAATTCAGTAGGATGATTGTTGTAATGCAGTGGTATGTAGGATGCATGTCCTAAAATTGGTACCTAGAACCGAGAGTCAGGACAACTTTTTTGTGTAAAGAGCCATCAAATTTCAAAAACGTCATAATGTGTATCACATTTATGAGTACGATATTTTAAGAGGACAGGTTATCTCTTATGAATTCCACCTTTATCACACTTATAATCCACAGTAGTATATCAGTCTCTAGTTGATTGATCTTGTTGGTTTAGCTGTTCGAACTGAGCATGACTCCCATTTTCTTTTTTTTTTTTTTTTTTTTTTTGTTTTGTTTTTTTTTTGTCTCACCGTTAAACGAGCCAAATGCTCAGCATTACTCCACTCCATCCTTCTACCCCACACTGTGATTTGGTCAGCCACAGAGAACATAGTTTCCCATCAGTTTTGTGCATGCAGGTTCCTTTTCATCGTGTCGGCTGTCGCTGTACTGCTGATGCGTTCCCCCTCAGAGCATTATCTGGAGTTGGAAACAGCCAGCAGTGCAGAGCCGGCCACACCACACAAGTTGGCTTTTATTTACTTTTCTGTTTAACCTCATTACCAGTCCTTTCTCATTGGTTTATGATTTCATCTAACTTCTAGTTTGTCCAGCTCATTCCTGTCTTGTCTGCTTGGTATTAATCGATTGTGCTTGTTGGGGAGTATAAATTCATGCAGTGTGATTCTCTAACATAAGAGTCTATCAATGAAATGAAATCTGAATCTGGTGCAGTGCCCTGAAGTCTTGATGTATGACTTATTTTATCATTCATGGCATCGGATCCCAGCACTTGTGAAATTAAGAAGGCCGTGCACAACAATTCTGTTGGAGAACCACTTTTATTTCTGCATCAATTTTTAAAAGCAGAAGCGAGATCTGTGTAGCACCTGAGTTCAGCCATAAGCTAAAGGAAGACATTTTTCATTTATCTTCTGATTTGCTGATTTGGTATTATTATTATTATTATTATTATTATAGTCATTCTGCTGAAACAAAATAAACTAATGTGCAGGATATTGAATCAATACAATTATAGATGTCTCACCTAAGCCTACTGGACAATTATATACAATTTCTGTATATTAAAGGCCAAGTCCACCTTTTATACCATGTTACACCCATATTTAGGGCGTAACCTCTCATATGGTGCCAAGCCAAAACAGCAGAGGAACTTTTAGTTGTCAATGGAACACAAGTGTGGCGATCACATTCGTAATCCATTGACACTTCCTAGAGCTCCATAACCGAAAGTCCATACCTCCGTATGGGCATAGAGGTAGAAGAAAAGCCTGCAGGAGTCTGTGTATTGCCGCGGTGATCCACTGATCATAGTTGCAATGCTTTGCAGGTTTTTATGCAAACAAATAACAAAAGCAAGTTTTTTTTTTCTGCAGATATGGGTGCATATTATTATTATTATTATTTTTTTTTCTTTCAAAAGGGTAGGTTCACCTTTTGACCAAAATAATAAATGCACATTTTTTGCAGGTAAACAAATGTGCATTTATTATTTTTAATTGCAGGAGCCTGTAAAGCATTGTACCAGACGTCAGCAGATCTTCTGCAGACCTGCCGGGATGCACGAGCAAGCAGATATACTGACAAGAAGATTCAATGAATTACCACGGTGCTCCAGAGCGCCCCACAGCGCCATGGTAGTTCATAGAGAACTACAAGCCATCAGCTGCTAAGGCTATTGGGACTTGTAGTACATTCATTCACAGAACAATGGGAATGAATGATGTGGTAATGTGGCTGTGTTTTTAAAAAGTGGCCACTAGTATGGGGAGGGGGGGGGGGCAGCGTGCCACCTCTGCAACATTGGGAACATGATTCACCCTAAAAATTGGTGGAACATGTTCCCAAAGGTGAACTTATCCTTTAATACAGGGCCAACAAATAACTTGGTGCTTAGACTGTGTTAGTTTTAACACTGCAGTTTTTTGTTTTTCTCTGTAACAGTTTTTTATTGTTTGTTGATACTGCCAGTAGATCCATTATCTTTCTACTTCCCGTAACAGGTTAAGCTGCCCAGCAAAAGACAGATGTAGGTATGAAAAAAGAAACCTATTACACCGGTGGGGCGCTGTCTACAACAGCCAGGATTTATTCATATGGCTTAAAGCTCAACTCCGTGTCTACTGCCACTTTTAAATAGTTTGTCTGGGCCAAATTGGCCCAAACAATTTACTTCACCAAGGGATGCCACTGCTGTCAGTGCTGTATAAACTGTATGTAGCATCAGCTACATCCAGTATGCAGCGATGTGTTCCAATGGCATCTCATGAGACTTCATGTCTGCTGCCGAGACAAAATCAAGTTTGGCTGAGCACCTCTCAGCCATTCATAAGAAGCCATGTGTTTTTATCAATGTATACAAGGCTTCCCCTAATTGGCTGAGGTGAAAAGCGTGATGTCATCCATCCACCTCAAGCTATCAGAAGAATCCTTTTAAATATTGGTAAAAATACAAGGCTTCCTGTGAATGGCTGAGAAGCACTCAGCCTGATTCGATTTGTCTCGGCAGCAAACGTGAAGTCTCCCAAGGCTTTAGGCTTTAGCTGCTCATACAAGGATTGAATTAAGGCCTGTTCAGCAAGGACCGGCAGAATTTTGATCCATGTACGGGCACTGTGGTTGAGCAGAAGTTGATATACCAATTGACTTCTATTCAACCGCCCTGTTGGAAAATTTCCGCTCGATCAGCACTGCATGCTGTTGCCTGCAGTACTGACCTGTGTGTTCTGATAGCAGGGAAAGCAAGTGTATAATCCAAATGCACACGTTCCTGTGTTAAAAACGGCTGTGTGTATAAGTGGGTGCTGCAGCGACCGTCGTCTGGAACCAAACAGAATCAGCAAGGGAGAATGTCACCAGCACACCGAGAATCACCAATATGGGTCATAGTTACAGCAAGGCAACATTTTGGCGTCTCGCAGGACCCCTTCATCAGGAATGTGACCATGGTCCTGCGAGACTCCGAAACGTTGATTTGCTGTAACTATATGATTGTTTATTAAAACTTTTGGACCGATATGGGTGATCCTCAGTGTGCTGGTGACATTTTCCCTAGCTGATGGCAGGGAAGTCTCACTGCTGTCAGATTACAAAGACACAGTAGGAAGGATTCTGCCATCCACTTTAAATGTGTGGATGGGGTGATCGGGTCCTTTTTTTTTTTTCTTTTTCATGTTATATGCTGGTTTAAAAAACTGACCCCTTTTTTGACCATCTTTTTATTTGTTTGCCTCTTAATTAAAGTCTGTTTAAAACTAGATGTCCATTTAAGACTACCCTTTCCAGGGTGACAACATTGCTGTGAGATTTACTTGCAAACAAATAGCACTGCCAGCCTATTAAAAGAAATGGCAAAATGAATGGACCTACCAGTAGGATCAATTGCTAATAAAACTGTTTCATTGGGGGACTTGGGGAAAACAAACACTGCTGTGGTAATGTAATTGGCAGATTGCATCATACACTTTACTCTCAAAGGACATGAATACTTTACTAATTATGTTACATTGAATATTTATGAAATACTCCATGGTAGTAAAAAGCCCATCAAATGGCAGTTGAACTCACTTTCAAGACGCTGAAGACTGGTAAAAGAGAAAACTTTCTGCATTCCAGTTAAAATAAGACGGGAAGGTTTTTATTTGCAAGTTAGAATACTCTAATGGTGCTTGCACTTAGCAAAACACATCTCGCTTCTGTTTTAGTCATGCTTTCCCCTAAGCTTTGCATGGTAAATGTTACTCACCAGATTAACATTTTGTCAGATCACAAAACAGATGGGAATGTACTTTCTACAGTTGTAGAATTTTCTCCAACAAATTCACTTTTTACTGCTAATGTGTGACTTTAAAGTGATCTATAATTTTTTCTGTCACAAATGAATCCAATGGTTATTGCATAATTACATTGTTTGATGCCTTGCATCCCAGTCATGTTACTTCCTCTGAATTAACGGACATTGTTTATTGCACTAAAAATGAGATTTATTTTTTATGTGCATACGATGCTGAGTAATCATCTGTATTGATCTGATCCTGTGTACTTCCCTCTAATTGACTAGATTATTTAACGTGCACGTCATAACAGTTTTCAAGGCAAGTCCGGTTGTTGTTTGGCAAAACATGGCACTGTTCTGTCAAAAAGCTTTTTGGTGACTTGTGCAGTGTGCTGTGTGGCTAGGGGGAACTCACAAGATGAATGTGCTGGGTTGTTAGTGTGGGCTGGTGGGGTTCAGTGGAGCTATGATGTGTAAAAAAAAAAAAAAAAAAAAAAAAACTGCTTTTCCTGTGGCACAAAACTGATTGAGGATGACTGGTTCTTTCCTGGCTGCTCCGATCCAGCCATGGACTCAGGGCAGATGGAACTGGAGGAGGAGCTGAGCGCAGCTCGCGGAATGGGAAAAATGAGACCACCACGGAGGAAGGGAAGCAGAGGAGCCACCAAACTGCAGGTCAGTTCTTGCATTCTCTGTCTTGTTTTAAAGTTGGAACATGCTTAAAGGATAAATGCACTTGTAACCATTGCACACAATGTTAATATGAACCTGATCTGTCCTAAGAAAAGGCCTGTCCTAATACAGACTAAAGTACATGTGTTGCTAGTCTTTAGCTGTGTCTGTGTCCCTGACTTCTCTCTGAGTTGAGATTATGGCCACCTATTTAAAAATAAAAAAAATGTGCTGCAACACTTAATTGTAAGTTCATCTTCTTTAGTCCCCCTGCAAAGTCTCACAGATTAAGGTGTTACTAAACCCAAGACCTTGCATTCACATATCTGGTCTCCCCAGACTCTGCATTCACTATATCTGGTCTCCCCAGACCCTGCATTCACTATATCTGGTCTCCCCGGACCCTGCACTCACTATATCTGGTCTCCCCGGACCCTGCACTCACTATATCTGGTCTCCCCGGACCCTGCATTCACTATATCTGGTCTCCCCGGACCCTGCACTCACTATATCTGGTCTCCCCGGACCCTGCATTCACTAAATCCGGTCTCCCCGGACTCTGCATTCACTATATCTGGTCTCCCCGGACCCTGCATTCACTATATCTGGTCTCCCCGAACCCTGCATTCACTATATCTGGTCTCCCACAGTACACAGCACATGGAAATGCAATTATTTTAGTAAATATAAACTGCTAAATACCTTTTTTCATCAGCATTATATAGCAATCTTGTGACTTCTATCAGTGTCCAGCAGAGCGATGGTTAAAGCTTGGAGGAGTTTTCATTCTGCTCTGACTGTCCTGTGGGGCTCCATAACACCTGACCCACTTCCTGGACAGTGCCAATTGGTCCTGTGCTGATCACATGCACCCTCCCAAATTAAAAAAACAAAAACAAAACTAACAATATACACTAAACTGAGCATGTGCAGAGTGACTCCTGGAGCTCTGTACTATCAGCAGATGTACTGGGGACAGTAGAAGGGGAGGATCAGAGAAGACAGGACCAAAAACCTTTTTACACAATGTGAACGATTAACCCCTTAGGTCCCACAGTGAGTATAACAAGCATGCTTTACTGCATCTACAGACTGATATTACAGTTGTGGGTTTAGTAACACTTTAATGTTGATCCTGCCAAGTCCACATTATGTAGCTTTTTCTGATGACCCTTTTGTAGGCTGTGCCTGCTTGCTCTACAGTGGGATGAAAAGGCATTTGTTGCAGTGTGACTGTCAGCATTGTCACTAATTCACAAGCACGTTGCTTGTCAAGTCAGCACCTGTCCACACTTAGCCCCGCCTCTGCTTTCTGGATTGACAGCACAGCCCCTGCAGCTAATATTCTCCCACTGTGATCTGCAGTGTCTGGGAGGGGGAGTGTATGAAGCCAAATAAAGGGGGTATTTGACTCACTCGGAGGTCAAGTATTTTTTTTTTCTTTATTATCACTTTTTGAGGTTTGTGCATCACATAGTAGTTGGACTGTCACACAGGAGCCCTTAAATTCCACTCTTTGTTATGTCCTATCCCAATCTTTCAGTGGCCAGATTGAAGAGCTCCCATTGGCAGTAAAGGCATTTTTTTCTTGTTAATTGGAGGAAACCGTATTAGAGAATGCCTTACCTGTAGAATGTGTTCTGACCCTGCTCTAGGCATGACCTCTGTAGGCCTGTTTAGGCGCATTTTTTCTCTGGATGGTACACAGCAGGGTTTGCATTTAAAGCCCATTTGTAGTTTTTTTATGTCATGTGATAAATGGTTTTCCTGTCTTTAGATTTCTAACCCTCCCACAGAAAAAAAACATCATCTTTGTCATTATGTTGTAGGTGAAGATCACTACGCTTTGTGTAAGAGCAGCAATGATCTGACACCCCATGCTTAGTCGGAGCTACAGCAGAGCAATTAGCAAAGCCCAATCTCCCTGCAGAGCGCAGCAATCTCTATCTGCAGCATATTGCCAGAAATAGTTCTCTGCTGGGGAAGAATTACAAGAATGACAAACAGCAAGACACTTAGTGTATGTAAATCCTGAACATGCTCATCTTCTCAGTGCACTATAGTATACATTGTAGTAACATCCATGTCAATGGTTGTTCTAAAACAGGGGTGTCAAACTGGTGGCCCTCCAGCTGTTGCGAAACTACAAGTCCCATTATGCCTTTGCCTTTGGGAGGCTTGCTTGTATTCAGGGTGGATTTGATTTAAATCACGATTTAAATCACTAGTCAGTAAGGCTTGATTTAAATCCTAGTTTTCTACATAAAGACTAATTCTTCCTGGTATAACTTTAATATGCAAGTAGATGAAGATTTTTAGAATAACAACTTTTCATATTAGTTTTTTTATCCCCAGTTTAATAGGTTAATCATTCATATTTGGACAACGTTTCTGTTGTACTTAGGAAGGAGAAAAATAATCATTACCTTAATAACAATTTAAATAGATTTATTCATCTGAAACAATAACATTCCAGCATATGTGATTTGCTTAAACATCCATGTTTGTTAACTAATTTGGCTAAACAAAATATATATATTTTAAGAAACTTAGACTGTCAGCCCCTTCCTCCTCACACTTAGTTTCACTTTCTTCTTGTGCAGATCTATTCCACTCCAAACAATCAGAAAAATATTGTTTCTATTCTATTCACTGAACTTCTTGAAACTTAGCACTGAAGGGGTTGATTCTGTATTCATAGGTTTGTAGAAGTTAGGATGAAGGTCTTTTTCTTAACTCTGTTCATGTTATAACATTTTTGCTGTGAAGAAGAGGCATGTGATCTCCGCTGAGTCAAATTCAGTTTTGAGAACTGCAAAAGTAAACCAAACATCTGTGATAATATCTTGTAGGTAGAGAAACTGCCCAATAATCTTACAAAAACCTCTGGAAGAGCATGACATTGTGAATGGATTCATGGAATTTATTTACCAAAAAAATTAAACATATACAGCCTTATTCTACATAATTAAAAAAACTAATCTTTATTTCATGATGGAATAACCTTTGGATGGTAATATATTTTCCTCAAAAAGCATTTTATTAAAAAAAAATCAGATTTAAATAAAAAAAATCTGATTTTTTTGATTTTTTTAAGAACCTTTTTGTGGTTTGTAAAGCAGTCATGTGACCGCTTTTTCTTTGATAATGTACAGGTAGTGCATGGGGTGAAGACTTCTTGGATTAACCAGATAAACAGTGACCACCTCTTTGCTGGCCATTGTTTTACTGTGTTGCAGTTTTCTGTATGAGATCCATTGTCACTCAGTGTGCTCAGTGTGAAAGGGCAAAGCTATGGGCAGTCAGACTAACTAGGGAACTTGCAGGCTTGCTGTACTTTTTGCAAGCTGAGTTACTCCTTTCTTTTAATGCTAGTCCGGGTCTGAACCTGTGGATAGACTTGACAGAATGCAGTAGGAAACTGTGAAATAAGAAGGGAGACTGGCAGGATCACCAGGTAGTTCTTCATGTTTGAAAGCCAAAGCACGTTGCCTGACGGGTGATACGAGTTGAACTAGAAACATCTAGAGAACTCTAGAATCTTTTTGCAAACATATTCATTAAACCATCCTGATTTCACCTAAAAAAAAAAAACTATAAGTGGGCTTTAAAGAGAATGACCAATAAATATAAGGAGAAAAATGATCACAGTAATCCTAACAAGTCCTACTCTTCCTTTTCTAGCAAGTAGAGCCTATTATGTCAGGAACTTAACTAGTTATTTTCTGCTTAATCTAGGATGAATTTGATTATAGCAACAAGAGTTTTGAAGAGCAGAGCTTACCCATGGACAACAGCGATACTATAGAAGGCGAGAACATGGGAGGTTGGTGGCCTGAATTCGGTTCTCCTAACTCAGGTGTGACCCCACTAGACAGTTTGTTGCCCCATCGTCTGTCCCACCCAGCAGACAAGGGCCGGAGCATGCACTGCGTCACCTCGTGCCTTTTTTTGTCCAATCCTTTGGTTTGTGATTTTTTTTTTTTAAACTAACAGCTTGTTAGTTTTGGCTCCTAACATGTTAAAGGGACACTATCACTAGACTAAGGATACATTTGCTAGTACTATACATACAGAAATGCATATATAGTTAGCAATATAGTTTATTTCGTACAGATCAGTTTTGATAAAAAATGTTTTAGGCATTAGTTAATAATATAGATGTTTGCATGAGAAAGCTTGGTCTTGTCTCTAGGCCCCCCATGCATTTCTCATTGTAGTGATTCCTCCAGTAGTTTGTTACTTCAGTAAGACAGACAAGTGTTTTTAGATTTGCAGTGTTAAATTAGTAAGTATTCTTCCATTCTGAGTCCTTGAGAGATAGATACGCCAGGGTGGATTAATTCCTCCAGCAGCTTTCCAAGTTCAAGTAATTGCTTTAAATTGACTGAAGCTGGCCATGCACTGATCATATTCAGCCAGTTCAGCAGGGACCGGTCGAATTTAGGTCAATGCGTGGCTGCCCTTACTCAACAGATGTCAACCCAAATGATCAACTTCTTTTGAGCAGGGACGGCCAGCATTGAGAGGAATTCCTCCATCCACCTCATTTGTGTGAATAGAGGAACCTGTTTTTGTTTTTTTTTCCCCATTCAGCCTGCTAGCTGAATGGAAAAAAACAAACAGTTTATGGGCAGCTTTATAATTTCATTAGGTTAAAATTATATGTCTGTGAGCTGAAGTAAATACCTTGAAGCAATGGACAATGTAATATATTATAACACTACTTAACATTTGATGCAGGCACTAGAATTTTATGTCTGAATAAAATAAAAAAAACATATTCTGTACATCTCTGGCATACATGCATATTTCTGCATTCTTTGATCCTTAAAAATACATGTTTATTTTTTAGTAATCCAGTGAGTTCCTCACTTCCTGTCTGAGAGGACAGCATAGTGCCTCTTCAGCACTGAAATCCCAAAAAGGGTTGTCAGCCCTGCCTGTTAGACTACAGAACACCCCTCACATATTATGGAAATGAAAGGATTGGGGGTTCTTTAGTTCATCTGGCAGAGTTAACAAACCTGGTTGGGATTTAAGTGCTGCAGAGGTACTGTTGTGTCCACTCCAACAAAGTCAGAAGGTCACTGGTTTCTGCCAGATCATCAGGTATTTCTCTGTACTAGCAACGTTTAAAAAAAAATGCATTGCACTGCTACATGTACTATATACACTATTTTGCCAAAAGTATTGGAACACTCCTCCAAATCATTGGATTCAGGTGTTCCAATCACCTCCATGGCCACATGTGTATAAAATCAAGCCCCTAGGCATACAGACTGCTTCTACAAACATTTGTGAAAAATGGGTCGCTCTCAGGAGCTCAGTGAATTCAAGTGTAGTACCGTGATAGGTTGCCACCTGTGCAATAAGTCCATCCGTGACATTTCCTGGCTACTAAATATTCCACGGTCAACTGTTCGTGGTATTATAACAAAGTGGAAGCAACTGGGTACAATAGCAACTCAGCCACAAAGTGTTAGGCCCTATTAAATGACAGAGTGGGGTCAGGGCATGCTGAAGTGCACAGAAGTCGCCAACTGTCTGCAGAGTCAATAGCTAAAGACTTCCAAACTTGGTGTGGCCTTCAGATTAGCACAACAACAGTGCGTAGAGAGCTTCATAGAATGGGTTTCCATGGCCGAGCAGCTGCCCCTTAGTTCCAGTGAAGGGAACTCTTAAGGCGTCAGCATACCAAGACATTTTGGACAATTTCATGCTCCCAAATTTGTGGGAACAGTTTGCGGATGGCCCCTTCCTGTTCCGACATGACTGCACACCAGTGCACAAAGCAAGGTTTGAATGAGAGAGTTTTGGGTGGAGGAACTTGACTGGCCTGCACAGAGTCCTGACCTCAACCCAATAGAACACCTTTGGGATGAATTAGAGTGGAGACTGCAAGCCAGGCCTTCTCATCTGATGTCTGTGCCTGACCTCACAAATGTGCTTCTGGAAGAATGGTCAAACCTTTCCAGAAGAGTTGAAGCTGTTATAGCTGCAAAGGGTAGGCCAACTCAATGTTGAACCCGGACTAAGACTGGATGCCATTAAAGTGCATGTGCGTGTAAAGGCAGGCGGCCCAATACTTTTGGCACTATAGTGAATGTTTCTATGCTCTGACATGCATTTTAATTTAAACAAGAGTTGTTTGTACTGACAGGGAAGAAGGTTTAGATTAAATGACATAGGTCCCACAAAGTATGGTGTTACATAGGTTAAAAGAAGCAAAAAAAAAAAGTCCGTTGAGTTTAAGTTAATAGAAAAAAGATGAATACCTTGAAAACATATAAAAAAAAAAACCCATATGTATGCTGATTCAGAAGGCAAAAAAATCTTAAAGCATGGAACAATTTGCAGCAGCAGGGCAAAACAACCCTTCCTGATCAAAAATCCTGGATATACCCCAGTTTCTAATGTTCTTGCTCATAAATGTACATTATAAGTAAGACGTTATAACATAAAGGTAGTATAGGAAGGGCTTTCTGCTATACAAGAAAGGATGGAAAAGCAGCTGTGACAGGGACTGGCTCCTGAACGAATAACATGGGAAATTCAAGAGATATAAAATATGCAAAATAGACATGTATAGAAAAACCATAGTATTCATTTTGGTATAAGCCGTAATGACTGGTAGTGTCCCTTTAAATTTGTTTATTTTGTGAATATGATTTTGTTCATTTGTTCTGTTTTTTGTTTTTTAATTTTGAGGCATGTGCAAGCTGGATGAACTGCCTAGTTTGGCTCATGGGTATTGTGCAGCATTTCTTGTGGGTCTGGTAATGTTTTGTCTCCACCGTTGTATACGTTGCTCACTGCTGAATATGTTTCCACTTCTCTGTGTGTTGGTGAAGGTAAAGTACAATTTATTTGGATAGATGAGTAACAATTGCAGAGCTGGGGGTCTAGCCAGAACAAATTGTGATAACACCCCCGCCCCTGATATTTAAAGAAAAAATGTCCGCGAATTAGATTTGTGAGTTTGCGTTTCCTACCTACCTCCATGAGTACTGATAACAATCATCTGAAGAGTCCATGACACCATTCCAGGTATCAGCCATTCAAAGTTTGTTCTTGGTTAGCGTAGGGAAAGGTTAAAAACCCTGTCAGAGTTTTATTTATTTTTGCTTTCTCTGTTCCTCTGAGGAGATTTCCCTTTTCGCCCTGTCTTGGAGAAGCAACAGGGAATGAGGCTAAATTAAGCTGGACTTACATGGGTTGAAATTTGGCCGGTTCAGCAGGGACTGGATGAATTTTGATCCATGTATGGGACAGGGTGGTTGGACAGAAAGTAATCTACTGATCAGCTTCTGTAAATCCACCCTGTTGGATTTTCTCTGCTGAAACAATGCCGCTGGCTATAGCCGCCAGTGCTGATCGGTGTATTTTGATGATGGGGAAGCCTCCCTGCCATCAAAATACAATAATTCAGCGGGGAGGATTCCCACATTCACAATGAGTGTGTGGATGGAAATTTATGACATTTTTTTTTCCTGTTCAGCCTGCTGGTTGTTTGAAATAAAATGACTTGCCTATGGGCTGCCTGAGGGTGTTTCATTTTTTAAGTGAAGATGTGTCCTAATCATGTGATTTACCCAAGCTTTGGCCTTTACATAATACTTAGGGGCACATTCTAGTTCAGGCAGAACACAGGAATCACAGCCCCCACCCATCGCACAAATCGAGGGTGACATCAATGGGGTGCTGGCTATTATTTATCTGATAAATTCCCAGAGACTAGCAGTAAAAATGCACACAGAACTCCTATCTGTACTACCCCAAAAGCTGGGCGATACCTATATGCATGCAGTAACACTTTGACAACTTACTGCGTGTGGTTTTTAAACATGCGTTTACATGTGTTTTTAATATTCATTTTTGTAGATTTAAAACTTAGTGCCATTTTTGTTTCTGCAAAGGAAAAAAAAAATCAATGAGAATTTTTTTTTTTTTTTTGTGGCAGCCATAAAACCACACAAATAGTTATTTGTGTGCCTGTGATTTATTTCAGAGGACCTGCCTAACACACATTAAACAAAACCTATCACTATACACCTATAACTGCCATTGTAATACTAGCTACATACTCTGCCTGGTCACAGACCATACATGCAGCAAGTGAAAGTCAGAATAACATCAGGATTCTTTGTTTGCTCTGGGGCTTATTTATCGGCAGAGAGGATTTTGCAATCCACTGTCTGTTACCCCCGGTTCACATATATGTGGCCATGCAGGCCGCGTTTTGCACGGCCACGAGAGCCCATTCATTTGAATGGACTCCCATGCCCCGTGACACTCAGGGAAGAAAGTCCCTGCACTTCTGAAAACGCAGCCCGCACGAGAACCTCGGTTCTCAGTACGGTTGTGTTTTCCAGTGCGGGCGGCATTCCATTAGAACTAATGGCACCCGCCCGCAGGTCTGCATTCCTCTGTGCGGGTGGTGCAGCTGCATGGAATTTCATATCCGCAGCAGCGCCACCACCTGCACAGATGTGAACCTAGCCTTATACTTCACAGTACTATTGTATAATGCGGCATGCCCATTCATAAAATGCAGGTCATGATATGTAGCGTGCAGCAAGGAGAACTCGGTGACAGGAGCTGGAATCAGTCATGTGCACTGCCAAAAAAGGATCCGGTGTGGTTTTCTGGCCACACTGAGGTGCATTGGGAGCTCATTCAAAATAAATGGGCTGCCTTAACACAGAGCACGGCTCAATGTAACACTGCATATAACATGCGTGTCTTGGCCCACTGAACAAGTGCTAACCTGGCCTTAGCGGGAGATTTTTACTTATTTACTTATTTCAGGTACATATATAGTGCCATCAATTTACACAGCGCTTTACATATATATTGTACATTCACATCAGTCTCTAACCGTCAAGGGTCGTACAATCTAAAGTCCCTAACTCACATTCATACAAATACATACTAGGGACAATTTAGACAGGAGCCAATTAACCTACCAGCATGTCTTTGGAGTGTGGGAGGAAATGGGACTACCCAGAGGAAACCCACGCAGTCACAGGGAGAACATGCAAACTCCAGGCAGGTGGTGCCAGGGTTGGGATTTGAACCAGTGACCCTAGTACTGCCAGGCGGAAGTGCTAACCATTTAGCCACTGTGTTTAAAATGCATTTTCATTCAATAATAAAACACAACATTCAAAAGCAGTAAATAAGGGAATGATGTAGAAGTTCATAACATTTAATTTACTTAAGCAATTTATTCTATACACTGTAAGTCACTTCCATACTCATTTGTGCATGCTGTATGATTGCTGTTCAATTTGCTTTGCAAATGTGCGGCTGTAAGTTCATTTGAATTGGCTTTCACATCATTTTTTTTCTTATGAGTTGCAAGCTCTATTTTAATGTAATACTTCATATTATTATATTTATTGATTGACGGAAGAGATTGTAGCTTTGTGAACTATCTTCGTGTCTGATACTCTGCTTTCAGATTCTGGTGCACATGGATTCTGAAACTTGCTCCACGCACCTCCATCTGCTGAGAGTCAGGCCCATAAAAGTGGGGAGATCAGTCGCTTGTGAAGAAGACTAAAAACTTGTGTTGTGAGAAATACACAAACTGCCATTGCTGATGTTTTCTTTGAAAAAAGTCTGGTTATCTGGCTTTTTTTTGCTAAGCCAATGGTTTTATTGTGAATTCCTAAATCGATTCGCTCATGCAGATCAGAAATACTGAAATTACTGGTTAGATGTTTGTCCTGAGTAAGTGAATTTTCATGGTCAAGTCAGCAATGGTAGCTTGTGATTTTTTCCTTTTATGACTGGTTTTCTTCAAAGCAAAGCTCCAGATGTCACTTGGGCTGAGACTTTTAAGTATTCGAAACATAGATGGTGGGCATGGTTTACATGTTATATGTACCTCTGCACTAGATTAACATGGCATGGTCCTTTTTATGGATAATCCACTCAGTCATATAAAGTCAAAGTTGGATGACATCCATTGAGCTAATAAATGCCTCAAACCAGGGGTGTCAAACTGGCGGCCCTCCAGCTGTTGCCAAACTACAAGTCCCATCATGCCTCTGCCTTTGGGAGTCATACTTGTAACTGTCAATCTTGCAATGCCTCATGGGACTTGTAGTTTGGCAGCAGCTGGAGGGCCGCCAGTTTGACACCTGTGCCTTAAACTGTCCTTAAATGGGTAGTTTGTTTGTTTTTGTTTTTTTTTCTAGCCAGTGAACAAAAAAAAAAACAGATTTATCTATCCGCAACAACAAGGCGGATGAAAGAATCCCCACCACCAGGACATTGTATTTTGACAGCGGGACTCGCCATTGTCAGAATTCACTGATCAGCGGCTGCTGATCAAGAAAAGTTTTCCAGCATGTGTTTTCAATAGAAGTCAATCAACTTCAGGATTGTCACAGGGATGGTCACACCAGCCAGCCGAGTTCCAATCCCTTTATGACCAGCATAAAGTAGTACTAAACCCAAAAGCCAATGTTTTAGTGTAGCTTACCAATTCTTAGATGTGATTGCTACATTAGTTTTGTTTTCTAGGCTTGCTTTCTTATATTTGGCCAGTAAGTCTGTTTTTCAAAAGAACAAGCTCTCCCACAGAATGTATCGGTTACAGAGATGAGGCAAAACATTTAACACTTACAGGGGTGCTTACAATGATTAGCTCATTTATTCATGTAAAACCTTTATCCCAAAAGGAACAAAACTGTTGCTGTAACTGCTTATGAAGTGCAATGCAGAATTTGGCTTCAATTTGTTAGTGTATCTGAATCTGCTAGTACATCTAATACTCCCCTCCAAACAGACTGACAATGCTGAAAACGAATGCAGCCACCATATCTAATGATTGGTAAGCTGCAATATTTTACATTTTGTTTTTTGGGTTTAATACCGCTTTAAGTCACTTAACCAACACAATGCTGAGGAGAAGCTGTAGTTTTGGGGTACTTTCAGTGTCACCTCCAGCCGCATGTGCTGGTTTAAGTGTGGTGTATTTCTAGCTAGGACACATTTTGAGTTAATGGCTTTATTACTAAAATTTCTGAAAAAGATACAGAAAATGTTGGGATGGCCAATGTTTTATTATTTGTAGTGACACTGGTGGTGAGAGGACATCTCCCTATTAAGTAAACGGTTCTGAGGGAATATCTCTTCGCTTTGAATGGATCCTCTGTTACTTTCTGCTCTGTCTCTAGGATGGGAAGTTAAGGGAAATCTTAAATTCTGATGTTGCACATGCAACGACTGTTGGGTACTTGTGTGTGAATTGTTTGCCCTCTAAATTCTTCAGGGCTGCGAGCTGTTGTGGAAGAGCTGGAGCTGGAAAGGAACCAGCTTCAGGAGCAGATCATGACATTGGAGGAGCGGTGCCAGGAGCTGGAGGACAGGCTACAGCTGCAGCTTCGCATTGAATCTTTACAGGTATGTTTTGTAGCAGTCGTGCTCACGGGCGACTGCAAGATATAAGTTGTCATATGAATAATCTGGAGCATGATGCACCTTTGATTTAATCTGAGAATGAGCTTGTTGTGGCCTAGTGTATCATTGTGTAGGTCATCACTTTTATCTTAAAGGATCAGTACACTTTTTCAAAAATAAGTAAATAAATCTACAGTTTTCTGAATTCTTTTTTTTTTTTTTTTTCCAAGGAGTCTGCAGAGCATTGTATCCGCAATCAACAGGTCGCGGGTGCAATCTCTGTCTCAGCATAGCTGTCTACCCGTGCCTCGAACAGGCAGGCAGTTACTTGAGAGCATGACGATCAGTGAACTACTACAGCACTCATCAGTGCCCTTGCAGTTCATTGAGAACTACAGGCCAGCAGGCTCAATGGCTGGCTGTACTTGTAGTCTATTCATTCACAGGAAACTGTGAATGAATGACTCGGCCTTGTGGGCAGAGCCCGGCATGGCTGAACTTTTTCAAATTGTTACGGCAGGTGCGGGGAGCAGATCCTCCGCCACTGTCACAGGGAGGGAAGAACGGGGGGGGTTACACCCTAAAAACGTGGAGTGTAAAATGTTCCGAAGGTGAACTTATCCTTTAAGTAAGAAGCCCTTCTATACCTGCCTTTCCTTTAGTAGAGGTGACCAAACAGCTGAGCTTTCTGCCTCATTTTCTTTGTCTTGTAATCGCGCCTTTTAATACAGGTAACATTTGATGTAGATGAAGAGACTCCTCCCTTCTCCAAGGTGTGTGTTTGGTGTATAGGGTGAAAGTAACACCATTATGATCTGTGTGTGAGTGTGTCTCACTTCTCTCGTATGCACTGTTTCCATATACACTCCATGGCCTAGAGTTTGTGGACCCTTCACCCTCACCCTCTACACTATATGGGCAAAAGTGTGCGGAAGCCACTCCGAATTACTATGTTTAGGTGTTTCCAATATAGGATACTATTTTCAGCATACAGACACATTTTAAGCAGCTGCACATTTTTCATCCTTGTGGTAACATTTTGAGAAAGGCCCTTTTCTTGAATGTGTCCCTGTGTAGGAAGCCAGGTCCATAAGGATATCATTTTCCGAGTTGGTTTTGTTTTTTTGTTTTGTCTTGTTTTTTTGTTTTGTTTTATTGTATTGTTTTGTTTTATTGTTGTTGGGTTTTTTTGTTTTTTTTTTGGTTTCGGTTTTTTTTAGTGGAGGAACTGGAGGGGACTGCAAAGATCCCTAACCTCACCCCTACTGATTACTTTTTTAATGGACAGGAACACCAAATGCAAGCCAGGTCATCTTGTCCAACATCAGTACCTGACCTTACAAATGGTGTTTTGGCTGAATAGGCAGAAATTCCAATACACACTCCAATATTTTGTGGAAGAGTGTAGACTGGTAGGGTTGGTGGTTAGGAAGCTCTATATTAATGACCATGGTGTCAAAATGGAATGTCCAACAATCTCATATTGATGTGATGATCAGGTCCCCATAAACTTTATGGCCATAGAGTGTAGCTATGCTTTGCTTCTAACACATTTGTTGCTATCTGTCAAAGCAGAGTTTATTTGTGACAATTGGCTTAGATTGGACAACAACTCTTTAATCAAACATGCCTACCATGAAATAAGGTCGTGCCTGTATACTGTCATGATTATTGAAGCCATAAGCACTGTGTATGTGAAGAAGCATGTGAGCACCTGCAGTAATAAACCTCTTTTAATGCAAGACTTCAAACAAGCAGAATTATTTTGGTAGAGGGGGTGCAGAGGGCAGTTTAGTTGGGCCCTCTCCTGATTTTTAGTCTTTTATGTGTTAGTAGAGGCCCTGCGCTGTTTTGTTTTTTCATCTACTTATGTCAGCTGGCCCGTGCAGAAAAAAAAATCATATACACACACAAAGCAGGAAGAATGTTTAACTATTTTCGCGCTGCCCTGGTACAGGGCAGCGGGGGTGCACACAATCACGTATATATTTAGGGGGCGCGCGCGCGCGAGCCTACCCACACCGCTATTCGCGTCTTAGGCTGTCAATCACCAGGTCCCGGCCGGTGATTACTCACCGGCACTCGGTGATCAAGGAGCATTATCGATGGAGGGAGAGAATTGTATGTAAACAATACAGTTCTCTCCCCTGTCAGCTCCTGCACACTGCTTTGCATGGCTCTGCACTGCAAGGGTTAACTTGTGTCCGCACTGCAAGGGTTAACTGCTCGTGGCCTAGGGTTCATAGATCAGATGATTTACTTACCCACTTCTTCTGATGTCCAGACCGATGCAGGATCCATAGCCCTGCACTGGATATGATGACACCCAGGGACAGTCCACACGGTTGGGGCTCACTGCAAGACAGAATTTTCAGATTTCCTGGAGTTGGGATTTAAGGACATCTGGGATGATAAGGCCTCATATGCAGTTATTTAATCTTGTTTTGCAGACAGCTGCTTGATCTTACAAGCCAATTAACAAGTTTTAAGCAGCATTCTTGAGGCCAATAAAGTACTTTAAGGTCCAGTCTGAGAGTGCTGGACATGGCAATAAACAAACTTTTATCAGTCTTCAGAGCTCTTTAACCTACTTCAAGCAGCAGGCATGCATACAAGGTGAAAATGCACAGTGTGGGACTTTTTAAAACCACATATTGCAGTATTGGGATTTTGACTTGTATACCCATGTCTCCTTACTCCATTTTTGCCTTCTAACCAAAGCTTCTTTTTAAATACCATTTTGATAGACAACATTCCATTATACAAGGACAGAATCCTTAACCACGAACCTACAGGGCACTTGTACCCCCTTCCTGCCCAGGCCAATTTCCAGCTTTCAGCGCTGTTGCACTTTGGATGACAATTGCGCGGTCATGCAACACTGTACCCATATGAAATTTTTATCATTTTTTTTGTGACAGAGATTTATTTTGGTGGCATTTAATCAACTCTGGGTTTTTATTTTTTCTTAAACCAAAAACCACTGAAAATTTTGGAAAAAAAAAACGTTTTTTCTTAGTTTTTGTTATAAAATTTTGTAAATAAGTGATTTTTCTCCTTCACTGATGTGCGCTAATGAGGCTTCAGTGATGGGCACTGATAGGCTGCACTGATGGGCATTGACAGGCATCACTGATGGGCACTGAAAGGCAGCACTCATATATGGCACTGATAGGTTGCACTGTTAGGTGGCACTGACTGGCACTGATAGGTGGCACTGACTGGCACTGATAGGTGGCACTGACTGGCACTGATGGGTGACACTGAAAGGCAGCTCAGATGGGCACTGATATGTGGCATTGATGTGCACTGGTAGGTACTGAAATGTGGCATTGATGTGGCACTGATGTGGCACTGGCAGGTGGCATGGATGAGCACTGACAGCTGGCACTGATGGACACTGACAGGTGGCACTGCTGGGACTACACAGATCATCAGGGCACACTGATCATCAGTGCCCTGATGATCAGTGTACATGTCCCCTCTGAGGGATGCCGTCATATGACGTCCTCCGAGAACGAGAGAACCGCCTTGCGAATGTCATTGTACTATATGGCGGGCAGGAGGTGGTTAAAGACCGGTATGAACAGACCGCTTAAAGATAAAGTTAGAATATTATCCACATGATGAAATAAAGTTTGCATTTCCATTTCTTCATGTCCATTTTAATAACAGAACGGACTTAGATACAATAGCTGTACATGGCTCGAAACGCAGCCTGGATTTCCAAAGGCAGTTTAAAAATTGACTGAGTTGGGTGGAAAATGATTGACCAGACGGTGACTGTATCTAATCGGATAGTTGAGGAAAGTGGAAGAAAAGCGTGGGACCCATAAATGAATATTATTGGTACTGCTATCTGAAAGCAGTTATAAAGGCTTTTTTTTCTTTCGGAAAATAAAAACATGTTATACCTACCTGCTCTGTGCAATACCATTTGGCCCTGAACCTCCTCTTCTGGGGTCTCCACCAGTGCTCTTTGCTTCTCTGCTTCCGTGTCTGCCTCCATAACAAGCTTGCTATGCAGGCTAGACATGCAGGATTGCTCCTGAGCGTGGCTGTGTGCATCTATAGAAACACACACCATGACTCCATGTCCAAACAGTTGTCTGCCATTTAATGAAGGCTGCGTTAGAATGTTTTTCTAGTTGTCTGAGCTCTAGCAGGGGAAATTGTCCCTGACCATTGTCGCCAGGACAAAAAGTGAGGGGAAGTCCAAAATAAGGTTTTCAGCAGAACAGAATTGCAGGGAAAATCATCTGCTGGGAATAGCTGCTGCTTAAGAGAGGGGATTTCCCCTCACTTTGCGAAGTTTTTATCTTGTCACCATGATTGAAAATGAAGGGAAATAGGGAAAGTCCCCAATGGGACATAGCAAGCAAAAAAAAAAAAAGACTAGAAAGTCAATAGGACGCCATCCATTTCCTACTCTGTCCAAAACCTTGATAGAAATGCACTTTTGTTTTTCCAGTGTTAGAAAAATATGGATGGCATATTTGATCAAAGAATGGTCTTTCAGGACTAGACAGTAGTTTGTGGTTTTAATTGGATTTTAACACTACTTTTGAATATTTGCTCATTTGTGGCATTAAAATTTTCTTTAAATTTAATGTGTTTGCCCAGTTTATATTTTTTAAAATTGTAATTTATTGAACAGCAAATGGTTCTGGTTGCATCCATTTTCCTAGTCATAGATGAAGCAACCATATTACTTTTACCTTCTAAACCTTTGAATAAAGCGATGAGTACTCCTGTTTCTTCTTTACTCTGGTGAAGGGTTTACGCGCAGGACGTTACCTCTTTTTCACAGTTTCCCATTTTGCAGAAACACGGGTGATAAATGTGTGGCTTGTGAACTGTTTTCTGGTCAGGCTTAAAGAAACTTTGAATTATTTTGTTTCAGGGTGAAAATGAACGACTGCAGTCACAAGTCTCCCAGATTCGACAGCAGCAGAGCCAAGAGTCTGAAAAACACCATGATCTGCTATCCACCATGAATGACCAACTTAAAGGGTATGTCCCCTCAAATGTTACCACTTTGGGTAGTATACGTTATGTCAATAGTATGTTCATATTTTGAAAGATGGGATTGGACTGATGAAAGGCCAGTACCTGGCTGATAAAGTATTAACATGGTGCCTTTATTTATTTTTTTCTCTTGGGCTTTAGTCATGATACTTAGAGGATAAGTTCTCCTTTTGCATAAAAATAATAAATGCACATTTTTTTGCAGTACTTCTGTCAGAGGGAGGGGGGGCGGCAGCTGCGGCATTGGGAACATGTTACATGTTCCACCCTAAAATTGGGTGGCACATGTAACATGTTCACAAAGGTGAACTTATCTTTTAATTGTTGATGTTCTTCTGCTGGACTTGGCTGTAATTATGTGTTGCGTGATGCTCATATCCTTAGGATACGGAATGATTTTAGTGCGTGTAGTTTACTATACATACAATTTCTTGGTCCCACTACAAAGGGACCGAATATATACATTTATTGAACTTCAGCCACCAGTGGCCTTAGCAACATGTGTTGGTGCTTAGACTGCTATGCTAGTCGGACCGGTCTTATATTCATAGTTATTACAGTTTGTACTCTATTTAGCAAACATTTTTACTGCCACTATTTGCAAATATTTAGATTGTAAGACTGAAAAAGTCATATAGCTAGTCCTAGACAGTAGATGGAGTTTGGAAATGCAGATACAATATGGATTATGGGTCTCTTTCAAGCAGACCCCCTGCTCAAAATGCTCCTCAAGATTTAAGATAGAGGAAGATGTGAATTTAAAACACAGAAATCTTGCTATTGCAGTAGGACTGGAAGTGGTGAGGAGGACTTTGCTCTAACAGTATGAACATCTGCAAACAGCTGCCAAGGGGCTTCTAGCCACTCAATGCCAAACACCAAAACAATTTAAAGAGCTCCTCCTCTAAAGATTACCTGTCTTTATAGAAAAAGGGCATTGTCATTGCTATCTTAAGTTGCTAGTTCCTTGTCTTTGATTTAACGTAATGATTGATTAACCTGGAATAGGTATAAACCAGTGAAGTCAGGAAGCTCAACCACCAAGCTTCTTCTTTGTGAGTGACTAATTAAGCCATAGGATAAACATGGGAATCAGTGAAATAGCAGTGATGGTTCCTATATTTCAATTGTTACAAGTTTGCTTGTGTCTACTTTACATGTGCCATCATATTCCACAAGCATGTATTTTAAAAATCGAACTTTTTTTAAAAATGAATATATATTTTTTGGAAAAAATACACTGATTAAAAAAAACTATTTATACCCCAATTTTTTTGTAAAATATGAAAAAGGATGTTACAGCGCGTTATACCAAACCTGTCACGTTTTAAAATTGCGCACACTGGTGGAATGGCGTTGTAAGAAATTCACCATAAAACAGACGTCTGTATCTTTTCACGTCAGTATCTCCTCTAATATGACAAGTAAAATCACTGAGAAGTTATTTTAACTTTGCGTGTATATGAAGCTTTGGAAAACAGGTGTTAAAGATGAACCATATTCATGTCTAAGAGGTCAGCAGGTCATAAGCTTAGTCTTAAGAATAGCAATCGGAATGTCAAAAAGATATTGGTATGCAGTAAAGCAAAGAAAGGATATGTCTTTTATAAAGAAAATCATGTCTAATCCATAATATAGTTAGTTGGATAATTATTTCATATAATCAATTTATTAGTTAGGAATAGTGTGTGATAAGTTTAGTATCAATTATTGTTGGTTATATGCATTTATGTGAACATTGTCTCTTTCTAAAGATATGTGAAGCCATTGTATATCATGTATCATGTATTTCTGTCGTCTAAGAGGTTTGAAGATAACATCACACTAAGAATATAAGTTTAGAAGGTTTACATATATGGACACTAAGAGTATAAGTTTAGAAGAAGTACAAAAAAGGGTTTACTCATTTAGCTCACACTGAATTAGGAAATAACTGTTTAGTGGGTTGGTCTGGTAAAATATATATAAGATGTGCCTTAGAGATAGACACACACATACACACATACACTCACTCACACTCATACATCAAGACATTATACAGCTGACATGCACTGACATTTTTGTTTTCTTAAAGCCTGCAAAGCCTTGATACACCTGTTGTCTTCCTTGCCAAGACTGAAACACTTGTCATAGAACAGGCAAGAGATTAGACATTTCTCCAAAGCTTATTTCTTTTTCCATAATCTACAACTTTTGTTATATTTTACTCTGTATTTTATTTTATCTTTTGTATTCATTTTTGATGCCAAGTGTGAATTAAATAAAAGTCGCACTGTTTTAAATCAGCCTGGCACTAGAACACTTTACCTCAAACGCCTAAGACAGACACTTAAATAATATAAGTGTCACGATATTTAACAGGCGTTAAACAGCGGTACTTAAAAATCTCCATGGGTGATGCTTTAAAACTTTCTACAGGTTAGCAGTGTAAAGTTACAGAGGAGGTCTAGTGCGAGAATCATTGCTCTTGCTCTGACGTTTGTGGCAATACCTCGTGTGTGGTTTGAACACCGTTTACATGTGGGCATGGCCTATGTATGCGTTCACCACTACGTGTGAGCACGGGGGCACTTTGAACTTTTTTTTATTATTATTTATTTAATGTTTTGGGGTTTTTTTTTTTTTTTTGCACTGTCCCTTTAAAAAAAATGTTAATCACTTTTATTCTTATCACAAGAAATGCATGCATCCCTTATGATAGAAATAATTAGTGGCAGGTCCTCTTCATGGAGAGATTTGGGGTCAATAAGACCCCACATCTCTCCTCTGCAATGTAAAGCATTAGATAAAAAAAAGCATTGGTCTAGTGCTTTAAAAAAAAAAAAAAAAAAATGGCCGGAATGGTAAGTGACATTGCTCTGGTCCTCCAAGGGCATAGAGATGAGTGGCAGTCATCTTTCCTTCACTCATCTCTGTGCCCAGCGCTGGGATCGATGGTTTCCCAGGTAAGGCTGAGAACTAATGAGCGGCGGCCGGTGGTGGCAGCAGCGGGCAGGCGGTGGCAAGGGGCGCCATTTTTTCAGCATCTGTATCTGTGTTTTTTTTTTTTTGTTTTTTTCATTTTGGACAACGGCCAATAGGGGTGTTTTTGGCCGAAACGTTTTGGCCACCAAAATTTCGGTGCATCGCTAATGGTTAGTGGAGCACTTTCCTGATCCAGAGCCAGTGGCATAACCTTAGCGCTTGCCCTATATCTGAAGACCCAGTAAGTAGGCCAGTTAGGTCAAGGAACAGGAGCTACCTCTTTTGCATAAGCCTTTATTTACTGTTTCCTGCTGATTCTCCACACAAGGGATTCATTCTGTGGGGGTAAACACTCGTATTATCCTCTGGGGGGCTGTCTTTTCTTAGATCCCTTATGGCTGAGGTTTTTAACCACTGTCCTGCAGGACTTTGTGACCCTTATTACTCTTTTACATGCAAACTCTGATTGCAGAGGTCATAAGTGCACTTCCATATCCTTCCTATGGCCCTAGCTGCTTCTGAACCATCGTCAATAGACTTTGTCTGATTTCTAAATGGCTCAAGTCCTTGGCTGATGAAATTGCAGCTGCAGAGTTGCAGTTTACTGTTGTTATTCCCATAATAAAAGAGACTATTTAGGCTGTTATTGATGCAGTACTCACCACTCTGAAACTTTAAGAGCAACCTGTCAATTCTACCAGTTCTTTTTTCAGTTGTCATTTAAAACTCCTAAGGCCTCAGACTTTTCCTTTGCATCTTTTCCAACTGTTTCTCTATGGAGCCTGGGAAAATCCTGATAAATGTTTGCTCCCCGTTCTTTGAGGATTTTGTACAATAGAGGTCTATTCTGACTGTTGATCATGCTTTGTCCTGCCATAACAAGGTGCTTACCATTGTGGAAGTGGATGCTCCTGTTTTAAATGACCTAAGTGAAAATTGGTTGGAAACCCTTTCTAGAGCTGTCTTCTCTCTGGCGTGTCCTGCCCTTCACCCTATCCTGACTATGACTTTCCTTTGTCACACAATGCCTGACTAGCCAAAATTCCTTAAAAAATATCTAACCACTGCTGCAGATAACTCTTTTGACTGTTGAATGCATGTAGCAGATGTCTGTAGCATTAGCATTAAATTTTAGCTTTGATGGTTTGCTGAAAGCCGCCTGTCTCATCTCTTGCGTGTACCTCATGTCAGTACATATGCACAGGGGCAATGAGTTTAAGTGCTGGACTATAAAACCCTTGTGTGAAATGTGTTTGTTCCGTACAGCCTTTGAGGGCCAACATCTCTTCGGACTGGCTCTTGATAATCTCATTAAGGATGCTGAAGGTTGCAAGAACACCTATTTTCCCCGGTGGAGAATGCCTTAATCTGGCCATAGATGGGTAGAATTTCAAACAAAAATTATTAATAAAAGTGTGTTCTTAGAATGTTTGTTTTTCTAATCAGTGGATCAAATATATTTTCATTTTTGACAACGGTGACAAGCAAAATTGATGAAGTAGGAATAGAATTTTTTTCTCGATCAAATGTCTAACATTGTATGTGATTTTCGTTTGGTAAAGTCCATACATGTTAAAAGCGAGTTAAATCTTTGAACAGTATTCAAATGTTCAGAGAATTTTTGTAGGAATTTTCCTTAAAATTTTCTATCAATCTATGGCCAGCTTAAGGCACAATAAGAAACCTCCCTTTCATTTCTTTACTCCCTCGACTTTCTTGTGAAGACCCTTCAGGCTTGGTTCCCCATCCACTTAGTCTGCTAAGTTTGTGAGCAAAGCTTCCTCAGCAAGAATGTGCAAGTCCCCCCCCCCCCACACACACTTTCTACAGTGGGGGTGGTGTCTGTTGAAATTTGTGGATGCTCAGACAACCTTCATTTCAGACACATTTGGGTGCGGTAATGGAATCCTAGGGCTACTAATTGGAGTTACTTTCTGTCCTCACCTCAGTTTCTCATCTTCATCTTTTCTGTGTCAGTGCACAGACTATCAGATCAAGGTGCCATTGCTCCAGGGGTTTTACTTTAACCTATTTAACTGTTCCCAAAGCAAAGGGGGGCATTTTCTCCAGCTTGGATCGCCACTTTCTGAATGTCTTCATATGGGTCTTAAAATTCTTTAAGGAATTTTTGCATTCTTTTGGGAGACTTTCTAGATTCTGGGGACATCAAAGATGTTTACTTGCATATATCTCTCTTTCGAGTACATCAGCGACTCCTGCTGTTTGCGGTAGGGCTTCTGCAATGCCAGTTCATGGTCCTGCTCTTCGACCTCTTATCTGCACCTTTGTTCTTTACCAATGTGCTGACTCCAGTATTAGTCCTGCTGCGCTCTTGTGATGTGCTCATTGTAGTGTACTTAAATGACATCCTGTTGAGGGAACAATTATACAACTTGTCTCTGACTGTCCAGACATTGTAAACATCTCAGCCAGAGTATTCCTTTTACAGTAGAAACTTTAGACTTTAGGTCTTATGTTCGAACACTTTAGTCCAGACGTTGTCAGACTCCACTTTACATGAGAGTTCTGGGCCTGATGATGGCCTCCTTTTGAGGCAGTCCCCTTTTCCCAGTTGCACTCCTGACATCTGCAACTCAATATTCTGTCATCATGGGACAAGTCAGCCTGATCTCTGGACAGTTGACGCTGAGATTGGCTGTCTCTTAAGTAAGAAGAACCAAGTCAGTTGCCATGCCAAGAAAGGTAGAGCAGTTCCTGTCCTGGGCAGAACTTCATGTTCTAGTCTTGTCTGCCATGTAAAATCCAGGCGAAGACAAATTCTAGGCATAGTCCTTTTTGTCCCTTAAAGGTTGCATTGGCTTCTCATTCCACCATCTCTAGGAGGCTCAGGAAGACCATTATCCAAGTGTCAAGGTTTGTGTTCCACCCTTTCTTGTCAAGATACTGTACTAGTTCTGTGAGTTCTTCTTGAGCTTTTCTAGATCGGGCATCTTTTCCTCATATTTGCAAGATTGCCATCTGGTCTTCTGTTTATGCGTTCTACCATGTTGACGTTAAAATCTCATCTGATGCCAGCTGCAGGCATGAGGTCTTACACACCTCTATTTAAGCTGCCGAAAATGCCTAGTTCTGTTGATTTTTCTTGGGCCAGTTAGCATTTGCTGTGTTCACACCTTTTCCATTGGGCTACTAATGGTTTAAGCCTCCTTGTGCCTCTAAGTGGATAATCATCCAAGCTTATGGTCTCCAGGGATCTCTTTCCACCTTTTTTCTGTTAGGCTCACTCTACTAGATCCATGTGCCGTTTTGGGCTTTCCAGTATCAAGAAACTTTCCAAGATTTGCAAGTCTGCCACTTAGTTCTCCACACATTTTTTTAAGTTCTACCAGATGGAGCTTTCGGTCTCATCTGATGCCAGCTTTGGGTGTAAGGTCCTTCAGGCAGTTAATGGAGCTACAGGCATTCCCAAGTTTTTTTTAATGTGATCCTGTTAGCAATTGTTTGCTGAGTTACCTGCCATAGGGTTTGACTGCTGTGCATATTCTGAGAGTCTTTCTGTGCTCCTTAGTGGATGAGAGAGAAAATAGCATTTTTTTGTACTACTTTTTTTTTTAAACATCTTTTTAATGGGGTCCATTTGAAGGACACAGGTTCCACCCCTCTCTGTTTATTATAATGCCCTCATTACTGCTTTTCTACAAAACTAAGGCATACTGGCAGTTGGATGGGTCATCTTGGGCTAGCCTACAGTTTGTTTTGTTTTTTTTTAATTTGTCAGTGTCCAATCCACCTTGCAAGTGTCCCTCAATGGGCTCCAGGAAATAGATTTTATGGTGAGTGCAAACATTCTCTTTCAGAAGATGGTCTAAAATGGTGGCTTCCTTCCTTAGGAGAGTTTTCCTAAAGTGGAACTTTAGGAGAAACAAAAAATTTGCAAACAGGGTTTTTTTGTTTATTAAGCTTATCAAAAGCATGGATCTGAAATACAGCCTTGCTCCATACAGTGGTTCAGGTCACCCTGAGACAAAAATGCTCATACCACAAGGCAACATGGTGCTGTGGAGTCACACCATTAGACCTTACATGTACAATGTAAATAACCCACCCACTCTGAAGACTGATTACTCCCTAATACGATGTATAGCCAAGTAAGTGGGCTGCGGGCATCCTGAGAGTTAGTCCCTGTTAGGCGTATTCTGATGACTTTGAGTAGGGGCCACCTTTTGCTGAGAGGAAACCAGTGAAGAGCAGAGTAGAGAGAGGGAGAAAGAGAGGGGAGCAGAGAAGAAGTGTTTAGGTGGAGGGCTCAAAACCATGATCTAGTCAAGTGCCTCCTGGAATTGCAAACGGTTTTTATTGCAGAAGAGAAGCCAAACAGGGAGTTTCAGGCCACCATAGCACTGGAGGGAAGGTGAGTATATTCCTACTGTAAGACTCTTTTTAGTATCCTCTGTACCATTATGCAAAAACTTAAATGTGGAATATTTCTTAGTTTGACCAATAGGAATGCGTTTCTTGAAAATGCTGTTGTGGAAAAAGAGCAAACTATCCTGGAAGCAACATCACGTCTGGATCAGCTGGGAGCAGTGAGGAAAGCTTTGCAGGAGAAAGAAAACATGAACAAGGAACTCCTAGAGAAGCTGGATCAGTCTGAGCATCAGGTTAGCCAGTTATTACATTTATAGGATTTGCATTGTCCGTCTATATCCCTCTGTATATATGTCCATACTTTGTCTTATTATACTGTTCTAAACCTAGGCACTTGTATTGGGCAGTGTTGTAGACACAGAGATCATCACTAAAACTTGGTCATTGTATATACTAAATGTTTAATGTAACTTTGGGTAAATATCAGATTTAGCCTCATTAATTACTTTATTTCAGGTACTTAATTTACAATCGTTAGTGAATTTAAAGCGTAGGTGCAGTAAAAAAAAAAAAACATTCCTCCAGTTTCGCTCAAACCTTCAAATGCGGGACAACCCTCAACATCTTTGCATACTATGCAGAATTGTTGGTTCTGCATTGTGCACAATTGTGTTGGTGATGGGGCAACCACACGACTTGCAAAGAGGGAGCAGTTTTGTGTGAGCGTTTGTCCTGTGGGAGGAAGCGTGCGGGAGCAAAGAATAAAAAAACAAATTCTGCCTCCTCTATGCACCCTAGACTAAATTAGAGCCTTCGTAATCTTTGTCTAGATTTTCATGCGTAAAAATCGGTCAACAATTATTGTGTTTTGTAGAAATATATTTTTAATTGTTGAGTACAGGACACAGTATTGCTTACCTTGGGTTTTATTTTGCCATCTTCAGGTGATTAGGCAATAAAAAACAAGCTGCAGGGACATCCCCGTATAACTCCTTCCACTGCCCGCTAGCCTCAGGTGTTTTGCTAGTGTCCTTAGGTCATGAATGTCTTCTTTCTACTGAGGGAAGCTTGCTCCTTTTCTATGGAGGTTTTTTCTTTGAAAGAGCTTTCTGTCAATATTCCGTGCTGCATCATAGCTACCCATGGCTTCCTTATGTAATTTCCTGGATCTGGTAATTCCTTAGCTGAGCTTTAGAGGACCATTCCCAGACCGCACCTGGATGAAGATGTGGGGCCACCCTTTAATGTTGCTGGGTGCAGTGGATCCTATTATAAGTGCTCCTTGTGGCAAACAGTACAGCGTGTAGTGAGCTGCAGGGTGCTATACAGGGCTATGTTTTATTTTCTTAATTTGGCACCATTTTCACTTTGTGCAAAGTGCTTGCATTTCTCCCAGGTGCCACTAGGGACTGCCTTAGTACTGTGCAGGTCTCTGTATCCCAAACCTATTGCGCAGGTATACACCATCTTAAATCCTGGCACATGGAGGGCTGGCACAGAGCTGTTCTGTTGGTAGTTTTTCACAGTATGTTGTATATTGGCACCAACGTCCCCTCTGCTTTGCAATGGTCTGTGAGTAATCCTTACTAGTATCACCTCACTGTATTCTGTTTTAACAGCCTGTGGCAAATTAATCCCTGTGAACCATGGTCCCCTGCTACTCTTTGGTATCCTAGTCTTGCATGGTCATTATCCTTCGTGTTCTGTAGAAAGGCAGTGAAAGCCCTTCTTGGTAGGTTTTCCTTCATACTGTAGGTACTGCTGCCTTTAGTTACCTCCTCTCACATTAACTTTGACTATAACTGCCTTGCAGTGGGTTCATGTGTACCTTTGTTGGTACTTTCTCTCTGTGTACTGCTTGTAAAATGTTCTGTGGTGACTTGTACAGAAAGCCATCATCCTCTTCAGGTCTGCAGTTTGTCCATGAGTGGCTGTTGCTGGTCGCTGATTGCAGTCTGTGGTCCTAGGCTTGAACTGCTGTCATTTGTTCTGCAGTCAGTTTGAGTTAGGTTGGTTGCATAGCGTTTTCTTGCAGCCTGTGGTGACGCAGTCTCAAATGTCTTTTCATCCCTTCCAGATATGCAAATTATCTGTGAGTATCCCTTGCAGGGCTGCCCCACTTACACTCTGCTGATATTGTCCTTTGGTCCTGGATTGTGGATGGCCATTGTGCTCTCCTGTTCTGTGGTCAGTCAGTGGACAACCTTTGCTGTTGCCGTCTCTCTTATATCCTGGTGATATGACGGTTCACGGTGGCCTAGTCATACATGGACATTGACTCCTACTACTCTGCAGTAGGTTTGGGAGTATACTTTCTTTGGTACAGTCCCTCTGGGATCATTTAGTACAGTAATATTTGGTGCCCTTGTCAGGCATGGCCTTGGCTCCCCTGCTCTGTAGTGGGTCCGTGTGTACCTCCTGTTGGCAGTATTTCACTGTAGTGGTTGGTACTTCGGCCTGTGGTGGCTTCAGAACAGCCATTCTAAGACAGCTTTATGGTGCCTTTGCCACGGTTGACCTTGCCCTTCACCCGTCGAGGGTGTTTCAATTTTACTCATTGTTTCCTCTGCTGCAGCTTGATTGTAAGCCTACACTTTTGGTTTAGTCTTGCTTGTGTGTGAGTATTCTGTTGACTATCCATATTTTGGGGCATCTCTCGATGTTATCTAACCTCAGATTGCACGAGTCCCGATCAGTCTGTCTTTTCTGCTCCAACACAACAAACCCTTTACTACTGCACTAGGAAAGGACTCAGTAGACCCAATAGGAATGTTCTGGAATTTTCTGGAATATGCACTGCTTGCTGCCCTCAACAGACCGGGGTGGTCCAAATACACTGGATACAAATGGAGAAACAGAAAAAGGGCGCACCGACCTAGTGCATTATCGTTTAAAATAATTTATTAAAGAAACAAAAGATGTATGATCCAAACAACATCTGAGTCCATACGATGGATCCCTGGATGACCAACTGACTAACGCGTTTCGAGGACACAACCTCTTTCTCAGAACCCTGGTTGGCTCTGAGGAAGAGTGTCAGGGCTCCCAGGTGTGACCAGAGGTGTGTGACTGACGCAGGGAAACGCAGACTTCAGATATGTGATAAACAATATAATTTATTAACACTAACAATACAAACATAAACGCAGTGCAATACTAAACATAATACAGTGCAAACAAACCAAACCAACCACCCACAGATAACAGTACATACAAGCAAGCGTCGTCAGGCAGGCCGGGTCGATATCAATTGGGCAGGTAGGTACAGGGGGAGCAAGCGGAGATTGGTCGGGGTCACAGGCCAGGTTCAGCAGGTAGCTAGCAGCGTAGTACAGAGGGTCAGGCAGAGGGATGGTCAGGGTCACAAGCCAGGGATCAGAACAGGTAGCAGGCAGCGTAGTACAGAGGGTCAGGCAGAGGGATGGTCAGACAAGCCAGGGATCAGAGCAGGGTCAGCAGAGAATCAGACAGGAACAGAGAGCAGGAACAGGATACAGGGCCCAAGAGAAACACAACACCAAGGCAGAGTCTGCAAGTCTGGCTATCCCTTAAATACCCCAGCATAATCAGTTACAGGTGTTAGCTGGCTGCAAAGTTGAGTCTCTGATTGCTGGGAGCACCCGCTGGCCAGCCCTGGTACTGCAGATCAAAAGGCAGGTGAGTCCCACCATTGCTGGCTAGTCCATTCCTGACAAAGAGGTTGTGTCCTCGAAACGCGTTAGACAGTTGGTCATCCAGGGTTCCATCGTATGGACTCAGATGTTGTTTGGATCATACATCTTGTTCAGTTTGACATGCCTGTTATGTCCATTGTGACTATGATACCTATTTTTGTTTCTTTAATAAATTATTTTAAACAATAATGCACTAGGTCGGTGCGCCCTTTTTCTGTTTCTCTATTTGTATCTTTTCTGCTCCTCTTTTTCTCCCTACAGCTTCTGTTATGCTGAGGCTTTTGCAGAAGTGTTCCACGTCCCATCAGATGAGTTGGTATAAGGGAAGGTTTTGTCTATGGGCATATTTCCTAGACCAGCAGGTCATTTATATTGTCGATTTAGGGCCTTCTCGAGTCCTTTTGTAGTTCTTATTCTTCACTGATTCCCCTTCTCCAGGCAGTAGTCTGTATCTACTGTGGGTCTCAGGTCTAGTCTCAGCCTTAGTAATTCCTTTCCCCCCTGGGGTTCCTTTGTACAGCATATATTGCTTACTTGCTCTTCCTGTCTATTCCTAGTGACTGTTCCTTTGGGCCACAGGTTCTTTTCTCAGGGACTTTTGCCTCTTTTGTCCTTACACTCGTTGCTGTCTTTTGTCATTCTTGCTGCTGTGCAGCAAGTTCTGAGTTGGCAGCCTTCACAGGTAAGGAATGTTTTCTTGTTCCTCCTTATGGACAATGTTGTTTTCAGTACAAGGCTTATCTTACTTCCTAAGGTGTTGCTTCCTTTATATTAACCAGGACTTTGTTCTACCTTTTTTCTATCCTGCTCCTCCATCAGGATGTGGAGTGCACTGTTGTTGTTCACTCTCCGCTTTCATTTCTCATTATTGCAACTTCTAGTCAAAGGCTTGAAAGCACTCTCCTTATGCTCTTCCTCTCTGCATGCTATGTGGACTTGTTGGCGTTGGTCTGTTTAGCCCACCACTTTAGTTGCACTGCTTTTGGATTTCTTAAAGTGTTACTAAACCCACAACAGTACCATCAGTCTGTATATGCAGTAAAGCATGCTTGTTATACTCGCTGTAGAAGCTAAGGGGTTAATCCTCCACATTGTGGAGAAAGGCTGTTTGATCCGGTCTTCTCTAATCCTTCCCTTGTTTTGCAGTCCCAAATCCATCTGCCATAGTAGGAGCAGCAGTGGCAAGTCTGCACATGCTCTATTTGTTTTTTTTTTTTTTTTTAAAGGGTTAATGTGATCAGCACAGGGTCAATCAGCTATGTCTAGACAGAGGGTCAGGGGTTATGCAGCCTCATAGGACAGTCGGAGGAGAATAAGAACTTCTCCAAGATTAGCCAGTGCTCTGCTGGACACTGATAGAAGTCACAAGACTGCTGTATGCTGCCGATGAGAAAAGACCAGATATAGTGAATGCAGGGTCATGGGTTTAGTAAGACTTTAATGATAATGAATACCATGTCCTGTACTATATGAAAAAAATTGGATTTTTGACTTGCAAGTAAAATATGTCTCTGAGTACATTACTTAACACAGGTTCCTCACCCATGTTCGTATGATTTCCCTGTTGCTTGTTAAAAACTGGTAAAGGAAAATGTGGTAAGTTAAAATGCTATGTTTCAGAAGGAGATCAGAAATGGCAGCACCCATATTTCACTTATGGTTTGCCTTTTACATTTGTTTATTTCATTTTAATTTTCCAGCTTGAAGAGGTCAAAAGGAAGCAGAAGGCATTGGAAGCTGAGAAGTCAACATTAAAACAGTCCAACAGTGAGCTCACTGAGAAGGTGTCTGCATTCAAAGAGAAGGTAAGCCTTAAATACTGCTTGGGGATGATGAACGCTCTGTGTAGAGTTTATGCGTTTTAAGATTTTATCAGCCTTTAAAATAGCCACCACCATGTTGCTTAGGTGACAGTTCTGTTGGTTTTACCATTACAGACATGTCTAGGGACACTGTTCACCTGTATGTAGATACTACTTACTTGGAAGCAAGAAAAAAGTACAAGTTAAAGATTCTAAATGGTGACTGTAGAATAAAGAATAAACTATTCAGTCTCAGGGAGTTTAAGAAGATACGGGGCCACTTAATGAAATTGGAGGGAGTAGCTTTTAACATTAAACTGCGTAGGGGTTTTTTCACTGTCAGAGCAGTAGGGATGTGGAACTCACTTCCACAACTGGTAGTGTCAGCGGAAAGTATTGAGAGTTTCAAAAAACTCTTAGATGGGCATCTTAGCTAACACAATATTCAGGTATATGGGATATGACTTTTGAAATGAACACAAACACAACCACATAGGTTGATCTGAATGGACTAGTGTCCACCATTTAGAATCTTTAACTTGTACTTTTTTCTTGCTTCAACCTTACCAATTGTGTAAGTAATATTAGTAGAGGTTACTGTAACTGTTAACTTTTCTTGTTTTTTAGTTTAATAAAGTAGGAATTGGTTAGAACATCAGTCAGGTTTTAATTGCTGTCTGTGTCCCCAATGGGGAGATTCACCATTTAGTTGTACTGTTGACCATTGTAATTAAAGCGGAGTTCCAGTCAAAAGCGGAAGCTCTGCTTATTTGCCTCCCCCCACTGCTATATTTGCCACTTTTTTTGGGGGGGAGGGGGAGCCGGGTACCTGATTTTGACAGGTACACGCTCCCACTTCCGTCTCATTTCGTCCATGGCGAAGTGAGCCAGAAGTTCGGCCCCCTCCTCCTTCCTGCAGTCTCCTGGGAACTTTCACGGGTCCCAGAAGACTGCTGGACCAATTTGGAAGCGCAGTGGGCACCAGGCTGTGAAGCCACAAGCTGTCACAGCCTTTTGCCCACAGTTGAGATGCCATTGCGTGGAGGAAAGAACGGGAGAAGGGACCACGCAGGTGAGAACATCACTGGACTCCGGGACAGGTAAGTGTGTGTTTTTTAAAAGTCAGCAGCTACAGTTTTTGTAGCTGCTGACTTTTAATAAACACAAAAACGGAACTCCGCTTTAAGACAGGAAATCCAAAATTTTACAGTTGTCTTTGCAGCGAAATGTGAGAGAAAATCTTCCAGTAGGAATACTTGTTCCAAAGACAGGTGCCTAGGAAGGGAAATTCCCTCACTTTTAAGCGATTTCCTTTTAAATCCTGCTGCACACCTAATAGGACGCATACAGCAAAAAAATAAACTGGCCAAAGTTTTATCCTTTACCCACTTATCTAAAACTGAAAAAAAGTTTTGTCTATACATACATTTTAGGATATGTGTGAGGTCCCTGAGCAATCATAAATTAACTTTAGGCAAACCAGCATATAAAAGGGTGGAGTAAGCCATTGTTTTCCATATCAGCAACGGTGTGGTATATCGACTCATGTGGATACTTGTTTTTTTGTTTTTTTTTCACATTTGACAAGTTGCTATAGTAGACATTTAACTAGTGCTACTCTCTCTCAACACTTTCAGGTACTAATTCAAGATTCCTCCTTGGAAAAGCTGCAAGGTGACCTTGATCAAACTAACGAGGATCTTGATCGTCTTAATTCAAGTCATCTGGAGGAGCGATCGCAACTTATTCATGACCTGCAGAGGTGTGAGAGGGAGATGGATGTTCTCAAAGAGCTGTTACAGGAAAAGGACAAAGAAATGTCCTCTTTGTCGGTCACTATGACAGAATATACTGAGCAGATAACTGTTCTAAAGGAAGCAATGGACTTTAAAGATAGGCAGATGAGAGAGATGTCTGATGCTCTAATTAAAATGGAGAGAGAGCATCACCTCATAAAAGAATCCCAAACGCTGGATGTCCAGGAGACGAGCACTAAGATCTCCTCGCTGACCGAGCAGCTCAGTGAAATGGATGAGGAATTTAATAAAGCTAAAAGCCTCAATGAGAGCAAAACCAAAGAAGCTGAAGAACTAATTAGGCAAATCAATGAAAACAGAATAACAATTAAGAATCTTCATCAAGAGACACAGACACAGTCCGTTACATACAATAACCATGTAGCAGAGTGTTCCGCACAGATTGAATCGCTTAAAGAACAAATGCATGCATCTGTTGTAAGACTAAATGAAACAGAAACAAAATACAAAAAGGAGGTTGAAAGCTTAAAGTTGCAGTTAAAGAATGATCGGTCTGAGAAAGCTAAGCTTGCAAGCTTGCTGGAAGAAAAGGCGAATAAGGAGCAGAGTTTTGAAAATGAGTTAAAAGCTGAAAAAGAACAATACAACCGCTTGGTTTCCGATATGTCAAAGAAAGATGAAGAAGTACAACAGTTACTTAAACGTCTCTCAGAGCAGAAAGATCTTTGTGATAAACTAAGCCAAGAATTGTCTGATAGTCAAGATGATGTCTCTTCTTTAAAGAAGAAGGTTGAAACTCTTGCAGAAGACCATGAGAACTTGGTTAAAGCACTTCAAGAAAAAGCACAGGAGTTTCAGAAGCAGATTGATCAGAAGTCTGAAATCATTAAAACACTTCATTTAGAAAAGGAAGAGCTGCAAGAAAAATCTAAAGTCCAAGAAACGTCAATTTCAGATAAGGAATCGTGCATTCAACTTCATGTGAACTCTGTTGAGGAATTAGGTAAAAAGGTTCAGAGCTTAGATGATCAAAATAAACATTTGTGCAGTGAGAAGGAAAACTTACTGACAGAGGTCACCCAGAGAGACTCTGAAATCTCTCACTTGAATCAGACTTTAAATGATATCCAAACTAAACTGGTAGAAACAGAGCATCAACTATCTGAAGAGAAGAAAAATATTTCCAAACTTTCAGGTGCTAAGGAAGAACTGCTTGCAAGAATTGAACATATTTCTTCTCAGAGTTCCAAAAATGACAGCAATTTTGCAGCACACTTAGAAGAGAGAGAAAAGGAATGCCTTAGGTTAAAGAGTCAGTTACAAGAAAAGATGGAGGTGTCTCATAAGTTACAGAATCAGATGCAGTCTCTTGAAAAGGATCTAGAGGAAGCTCAGAGGAACTTTCATGAAAAAGATGATAAACTCAAGGTCACAATGGATAATTATAACATTACATGTGAGAATGTGAAAAAACAACAAGAAACAAATTCACTCATGCAAAAGAAAGTGGAAGAATTAACCAAAGCTGTAGAAAATGAAAAGAAGGCATTGCAAGAGAAGGATTTGTTGCTTGCTACACGACATTCCCAACTGGAGGACTTGACTTCAAAGTTAGAGAAGCTACAGAATGAAGAACAGATTTTTAAAGAGACTAATCTAAAACTCACAGATGACATGGAAGGATTAAATAGAGCAATGGCCAAGCTCCAAGAGGAGTTCAGCCATAGAACTGAAGAAAATTCAACACTGCAAGAAAGATTAAACATGAATAACAAGGATGTTGAAAAGTTAACACTAGAAAGAGACTCATCCTTGCTGTCTATCTTGAATCTAGAAAGTCAGTGCCACACCCTCCAGTCACAAGTGGTTCACCATCAATCAGGAGTAGACTCCTTAACACAGCAAGTAAGCGTGTTAATCTCAGAAAGGGAAAAAAGTAATTCCGAAATAGAGCTGTTAAATGCTAACATGTGCAGTAAGACGGAAGAAGTTGGTGTTCTCAGTTCACATTTATCACAACAGGGCCATACTATCGCATCTCTGAAGGATCAGATTGACACAATCCAACTTGAGAACCAGTCTCTGCTTTGCAGTGTTAAAGAGAAGGAAGCACTTCTTTCACAGAAAGAAGAATTAATCCAGCAGGTTGAGAAGAAACTGGAAGGAGAAGGTTACTATTTACAGACTATCTCTGCTTTACAAAATGAGCTACAGAGTTCACTCTCTGAGTGCGCTCTACAGCAGCAGAAAATTAAAGACCAAGAGAAGGAGATGCATAGACTGACGCAGCAGATGCAACTGTTGAAAGATAAAAGTGAGGAAGCAGGGTTGTTAAAAACACAGCTGTCCGAACATATGGAGATCATTTCCAACCTTCATTCTGAGATGAAAAATCTGAGAGACAACGTAAATGAATTAAATGATGCTTTAACCAAAAAAGACGAATGTTTGAAGGAGAAGGTAGATGCTTATGTCAATCTGAAAACTCAGCTTTCTGAGATTCAGGACTCTTTAGAAGAGCAAAAGACCCATGTTGGAGTGTTAACTCAGGAAAACACACAGTTTAAAGCATCTGTGTCCGAAAAAGATTTGGCAGTAGGAAATTCTTTAAAAGAATGTGATGCATTAAAACAAAAACTAACTGATAAAGAGGGACAATGCAATATGTTGATTCAGCAGATTACAGATTTAGAGGAAGCCAATAGAAAACAGAACAATGAGTTAAATGAGTTGAAGTTTTCCATAAAAGAACAGGAAACTTCCCTTTTGGGAAAGCAAGAATTGTTAAATGTTCAATTAGACGAGCAGACAAAATTGGTGTCACATCTCCAGAATTCAGTGAGCGAGCTTAATAACACAATTAAAGATCTTCAGCAGTCCATTGTCGACAAAGAAAATGCGGTGCAGAATTTGCAGGAAAAATACACTTCCCTCCATGATCGCAAACAAGAGCTTGCAGAATCCATTATCGAAAAGGAAAATGACATTTCAAAACTTCTAAGCACTGCAGATGAAAAGGATGCTAGGCTTCAGGTTTTGGAAAGCAATGTTCAAGCCTTTACCAGTGAGGTCAGTCTTCTAAGAGAAGAGCTAGACAAAGGTAATTCTAATGTCACAGGTATGTTGGACACACTCAGAATGAAAGATGAAGTCATATCTAAGCTTCAGAAAGCAGCGGAAGTCTTAAAAGCTGAACTGGAAAAACTGAACAGAGAATATCGAGAGACCCAAATTCAGCTGCATGCATTAACACAAGAAAAAGAGGAAAGCATCTCGTTAAGCCACAACCTTCAGGAAAAATGTAATTTACAGAGTCAGCTTATTGAAAACTTTAAGCATGATGTGGAAAGTTTAAATTCAGAGTTAATACAAGCTCGAAATATGACTGCATTTGAGAAAGAACAGTTCCAACGACAACTAGATACGGAAAAGCTGAATCTGGAAGCAATCTTGCAGATGTCAATGTCTGAAAAAGACACTTCATTGTCCACATTAGAAAAGCAGCTACTTGAAAAAACAGAAAATATAAAGCAATTTGAAGAAAAGCTTGAGCGCCAGCTGAAGGAATCAGAAGAACGTATTGGCTCAGACACACAAGTCCTGCATCAGCTGAAATCCGACAAAGCAGATCTTCAGAAGCAGGTTAGTGGACAAGCTGAAGAAATCCATGCTTTGAAAGTCTGTCTAGAAGCCCTAGAATGCAATCTTAGTGAACTGAAGCAACAATCAGAAAAAGAGTATCAAAGAGTAAATGAGCAAAATGCAGTACTTAGGGAACAGACCAGCAGCTTAGACAATATACTGAAATTAAAGGAAAATGAAGTACAAAGTTTGCTAAAAGACTTGAGTTTTGTAGAGGACCAGTTATGTGTGTTAAGTGATGAGAAAATTTCAGGACACAATTCATGTGACCAACAGTTAAATTACAGTGGCAAGGTAGAAAAACTTTCATCAATGTTTTCTAAGGCTTTGGCCTACAAGTCAAAAGTGGCAGAGTTAATGAAGTTGCTTGAGGAAAGAGACCAGGATCTTGATCATAAATGTCAAGCAATTGTTACATATGAGAAAGAGAATAAAATTTTGCAAGCTCAGTTGCAGAAAATTAAAGAAGAAAAACTTGGCAGTGATTATGCTGTGGGTGAATTGGCAGATGCTAAAGAATCCTTAGCCCAACAGCAAAATATCTTAAAAGAAAAGGAGGAGGTTTTGTCACAGATGGGCAGACATATTGCAAGTTTGGAGGAAGAAATAAGATTGACTAAGAAAGAGCTGCAAAAAAGTCAATTGACGGTGAGTGAAGAGAAAGCTAAAGCTCTGGAGCTTGAAGAAGAGGTCAGAATGAACAACTCTGTTGCCCAGAATATGAACGTGCAGCTCAGCCAACAAAAAGAGTTAATTTCCACACTAAGCGACCAAGTTAAAGAAAAAGATTCTTCTTTGATGCAGGTCATGGAGTCGATGTCAAATGAAATGGTCAAATTTTCATCTGAAAAAAGCATGTTGAATTTACAACTTCAGAATTTTCAGTCGGAAAAAAATTCTTGCCTCATGCAAGTATCTGAACTGTCAGAGAAGCTTCAAGCTTATGAACTAAAGTTGCAGCAATCTGAGCAGATGCTAGCTGATAAAGAACTATTCTTATGCAATTTATCCAATGAGAAGGACCTCCAACTGGAGAAATTTAATAAAGAAAGGGAAAATTTGAAAAGAAAGCTGCAGGCGGCTTTAGTCATTCGGAAAGATTTAATGCAAAAACTTGAGAAGCTGGAGCAAAGCAAGCAAGATGATTTAAATGTTGAACAGTTAAAAATGTTGGAACTTGAGAAAACTATTGAAGAGTTAAATTGCAGACTAAAAACCATTTTAACTGAGAATGAAGATCTACAGTCTCGCATGGAACTTTCTAAGCAACAGATTATAGAGAAAGATGCACAAACAAGTGAGCTTTACAGGGTTCTCTCAGAAAAAGAAAATCTTGTGGTAGGATTCCAAAATGAGATCACTGAATTACAGCAGGGTTTCACTGAGAGAGATGGCACGATTCAGGAGCATATGAAAACCATGCAGGAGAAAGAACACAATTTTTCTCAGACTAAAAATGCATTAAAAGAAAAACTTAAGACTTTAGAGGAAGAAAATTCTCATCTAGTGGAAAATCTAGAAAACCTTAAATCCTGCCTGGAAAAGGCTCAGGGAAAAGTAGAATATCCTGTCATTTCTAACCAGGTGACAACAAATCAGTCACCTGCTGCTGCCATTTCAGTCACTCCAGAATCAAGTTCTATTGAAGGATCATTTGCACATACAGAAAACACAATTGTTCATAATAATGTCCATGCTTCACTTTTATGCACCCAAGGAAATGTGGAGAGTAAAGAAAAACATGCTGCTCTGTTAGAAAGTCTTAGCAGGAGTGTAAAAGAGTTTGAGCTGTTACAGAAAACACATGCAGAGTTGCAGTTGGCTTACAAAACAAAATGTGTGGAGTATGAGGAACAAAGAGAACAAGCATTTTCTCTGCAAAGCCAGGTTGAAGCCCAGGGAGCACTGGTTTTCCATAAAGAACTGGAGTTGGCCGACAAAGACAAGCAAGTAGATCAGCTAAGGCACGAAATTAAAGAGATTTCTCATAAATTAGAGAATATTAAGGAATACGAAAATGTAAATTTTGAACTAAAAGCAAGTCTCAGTGAGAAGAATGAAGAGTTGCTGAAGATAAGCTCTGAACAAATGCAGTTATTGAGTGAGATCCAGTCACTGAAAAATGAAATACAAAAACTGTCCCATGATCTGGAAAAAAGGCAGGAGGAAATCTGCTCTTTGAAGGCTGCAGTGGACTCTCAGTCGATAAATGTAGAAACATTTGAAGCTATGAAAGAAAGTATGAAAAATGAGATTTGTGTATTACAGAAAGAGGTTGAGGCATCTAGAAAGATGAATGAAAGTGTTGAGTTGACCATTCAGCAGATAAGCAAAGAAAAGGATATGTATTTTGAATATTGCCAGGCACACAAAATAGAAATAACCAAACTTAAGAATGAACTTGAAGTAAGGGTCTTTGAATTGTTGGAAAAAGATAAAGAAATTGGTGTTTTAAAAGATTCCATCCAAATGAATATACGAACATCTGGAGAGGAGATACAAAAATTGTGCAAGCAATTAGAGGAGCGTAAGGAGGAAGCAAATAAATTGCGCACAGATTATGACCAAATGAAAGAAGAGCTGGAAGAAAGCATTTCTAATTTAGAAAAAGCACACGTGGAAATATCATTTTTTAGAACAAAAGTAATAGATTCTGGAAAAGAGGAAAAAATAATTATACAGACAAACAGCACTCCACTCTCAAATAGCCCTGATCTTAATCAAGTGGTTCCTGAAACAAAACCTGTTTCAGATAACCTACAAGGAACAGGAGATTTTGCCCCGCTCAAATGTGAAGATTGTTTAAAGAAGCAAAAAATTATTGAGGAATTTGAAAGTCAGGTTATGAAAACAAATAAAGCCATGGAAGATCTTGCTGAGGAGCACAAGAGGAACATTTCAGAAGAGTCTAGCTCCAAAGAGCAAATCCAAAGAAAGTTTCAGGCAGCATTGCTGTCACGCAAAGACTTACTGAAAGAAAACAAAGCACTTAAACATATTGTTGAATCTCTTAATCTTGAAGCAGATGCACTTAAGCATTCTCTTGAAGAAAAGCATGAGTTGGAAATTACCTTACTCACTGATAAAAACAAGGATCTCCTCTCTGAGAACGAAAGACTTTTAGTGGATAATGAGAGTCTTTCTGCAGCTTGTGAAAGCCTTAAATCTACAATGGAGACCATTGTCCAGGAAAAAGAAGCATTTTCTTTTCAACTAAATTCTCTTAAGGATTCACAGACAGTTGAGTTGACAGAATGGAGAGCCAAGCATGGTGAATTAAATAAAGAGTACGAGTCTCTGCTGCAGGCATATGAAAATGTAAGCGATGAAATTGATAAAATGAGGCAAGTCATAGACCTAACAAAAAAAGAAAAGCATGACATTTTAATTAAGATTCATGACCTTCAGAATGAAAATCAAATTTTGTCAAGACAGATTGAGGAGAATGGTGAAGACATTGTCAATCTTAGAACTATGCTGGAATGCAAAGATGCAGAAATAAAGCAACTAAAACAAGAAGCAGATGGTATACCAGTTATAGTGGAGAAGGCATCTCAGTTTGAAGAAATCGCTGAAAAGAATCTGCAACTTCTAGAAGAAAATAGACATTTACAAGAATCTTGTGAAAACCTGAAGTTATGTCTTGAAAATAAGGAAAAAGAAAACAATAGCCTATTTATTATTAAAACCGCCTTGGATAAATTGCAAGTGGACATGAAAATGTACAAGTCTGACATGGAGATTAAAATTTTAGAAATGAGTTCTGAAAATGAAGTGCTGTTGAAGAAAATCACAGATCTAAGCATTAAGCTGGAGGAGGCAGAGCAAAGCCTTGTGAAGGTTGAAGCTGAACGGGACAACCTTCTGAAAAAGATAAGGTCTTCTGAGGATTTGTTTAGTCAAGAGAAGGAAGCCCTCCTGAAATTAGATGGTGACATAAGTAACATGCAGCTCGAAAAAATGAACCTGGAGGAGAAAGTAAAAATTTTAGAGGATGACAAGGCACTTTTGTTAGATGAGATTGAAAATATACAGGAGCAGTTCTGTACAGTGAAGAATGAAAGAGAAAGTATGGAGACAGAATTACTTAAAGCTGTTAAAAACAACAGTTTGCTCTCTGATAAATTTAAGTCTCTCCAGGCACAAACCAATGTTCTCAGCCAGCAGGTAGAATATCTTAGGAGTGAGAAAAACAATATTATTCGTGAGAGAGAAGAACAGCAGTTACATGTTCTTCGAGACTTAGAAGAGAAAGTGAAATCTGCTCAGGATGATAATAGAGGAACAAAAAGCAAATCAAAAGAATTGCAAGAACTTCTCAGGGAAAAGCAACAAGAGATTAATCATCTTCAACAGGATTCAATAAGATTTCAGGAGTTAATATTAGATCTTGAAGGCACTATTAAGGGATCGAACAGCCAAAATGAAATTCTTAAGAAAGAGCTTGAACATACATCAACTCAGTTAACTCAAGTGAGAAAGGTTCTGTTCCTGAACAAAGAACTCGCAGATAAGGAACGTTCACTAGAACATGTCAATAATCAGATAACCAAACCTGCAGAATTTAGGGAGAGCAATGGTGAATGGACAGTTGATAATCCAGCTCTAAATGTGGACAGAAAAAACATGTCAGCATTAAGTGCAGGCTCTGGTGGAATTGCAAAGTCCCTCAATAATTTAGTTCAGGAAAGCACTCCAAACAGAAATAATCAAGAGTGTGGTGTAGAAGTATACAGTAATGGTGTAAAAAGAGGGGTGAGAGAGCCTGAACCAGTTTCTCAGTCTAGAGCTGAAGCCCTGCCAAAATTAAAACTAGAGCAGGTTTCTCACCAGCAGGTGTCAGAAAGCCCAGGAGATGACTTGAAAGCTTTGCAAATTGTTCTGTCAAATAAAGAAGAAGAATTTCAGCAACTGAAATTAGAATGTGAAAAAATTAGGGCAGATGTCCAAAAACAGGTCATCCTGTCTGAACATATGAAACAAATTATCAATAATAAAGACAAAGAGATATCGTTGTTAATTTCTGCAAAAGATGGCGAAATATCAAGTTACTTAGAAGAAATACAAAGCCAGTATAGGAAGCAAGAAGGAGAGTATGAGCAGCGTTTATCCAGTGTTCAAGCACAGAAGGAAAAGTCTGACATGGAATGTCAGAAGCTAGAAAAACAGCTGCAGAATCTTCAAGTGACTTATGAAAAAGCTGTTCATGATAAACTTTTGTTGTCAAATGAAATTGAAGCTTTTAGAAAATCTATGTCTTCTCTGCAAACTGATAGAGACCAACTATATTCTGAACTACAAAACATACATCATCGCAGCGAGTCAGTACTGGGTCAAAAAGACAATATCATCCTCTCCACCTCTGCTGAAAACAGTGCCCTGAAAGCACAGCTCAGAAAACTTTTAAATCAGGTCGATGACCTCAATGCTGAGAATGCCATGCTGGGTGCGCAACTTATTCGATACAGAGAAGACCTTAATCAAGTGTTGTCTCTGAAAGACCACCAGCTTAAAGAGTTACTGAGACAGAAACTAGACCACATCAAGAATTTAGAGCAAGAAAAATGTGATCTTGAAAAGCAAAACAGAGAATTACAAAATGCATCTACAGCATTACAAAGCTCCACCGAGGCCTTAGAGCTGGAAAACCAGAAACTGTCCTCCAAAGTCAAAGACCAGGAAGATCTCATTGCTTCAATCAACAAAGAGAAAATTATTTTTGAAACCAATAAGAAAAAGGATTTCCACCAACTAAAGGACTTGGAGGACAAATTTAACCACAATGTTGTGGCCTTTGGGCAAAATACTTTTCCCATGGGTAGTGAAATCAGTAATACAGCAGAAAAGACTGAACATACATATTTAGACATTTTACTTGAGAATAAAGAACTTAAATCTAAGAATGAGTCTTTTGGTAAAGCAATGGCTGCCTTACAGAACAATCGAGATTCCTTGATAGATGACTTTAAAGAGCTGCAATGGAGATACGCTTCTGAACTAAAATCTGAAAAGATCCATGGTGATGATCTGGAAAAAGAGCTCAGTGATTTTAAGTTCCAGCTTTACAGTCTGCTGAAAAAGAACTCTTTACTTGATGAAACTGTGCTCGCTGCTGAAAATCAGATAACAATAGATATGCTGGTTGCCGAAATAGATTCTGTGTGTAACCTTCTAGCAAGCAGGGCATCAGAAATCGCCAGGCTATCTTCAGAGTGTGCTGCCTATAAGCAACAGGTTGATGCTTTTTCCAAGGCCATGGCAAGTCTACAACATGATCGAGAGAGATTATTACAGCAGCTCAAGGAACCCACCATAGTTCGAGAGTCCATGCAAGGCATCACTTCTGTTAATCAGCTTCCTGAAGTCATGGACTCGGATTACCTTGCCACAAACCAATCACAGCCTGATAAAGTAACTCAGGTATATATATCCCTAAGGATGTGTTTTTGTGGTGATGCTTAACAACGTTGTCTGGAAATGTTTGCTTATTTTATATATATTTTGTGCCTTTTTTTTTTTTTTTTTTGAAAGTTTCAGCTTATGCATGAACTACGTCATATTAATTTATAATAGAAGATCTTGCTGCATTCATTCATAGTACTCCCACTCAAAATCTTCTAGGAAGAGCAACAGACAATGAGAGATTTATTCATGCTGCTCATAATTATTGCATTTTTAGTGCTCTGAGCTAGTTTTTACAAAGGATAGCTAATAGTGCAAAGAATATATGATTAAGTCCTTTATTTTTTAATTTATAAGCAGAAAGGGAAACAATTACTATGTGTGCACTATTGTTTGTTAAATATTTAGCAAATAACTGGCCAGGAATAAAATATTGAATGAGTGTTTTGAAATTTACCACTTGCTGCTAACTACTCTTTGCTCAGACCTGACTGATGCTCTTAACATCATCTACCAAAAACTGTAAAGGTAGTGCTTGACTCATTTTCTGAAAAACACGGTGTCATATACAGGTGAAACTCAAAAAATTAGAATATCGTGCAAAAGTTCATTTATTTCAGTAATGCAACTTAAAAGGTGAAACTAATATATGGGATAGACTCATTACATGCAAAGCAAGATAGTTCAAGCCGTGATTTGTCATAATTGTGATGATTATGGCTTACAGCTCATGAAAACCCCAAATCCACAATCTCAGAAAATGAGAATATTGTGAAAAGGTGCAATATTCTAGGCTCAAAGTGTCCCACTCTAATCAGCTAATTAAGCCATAACACCTGCAAAGGGTTCCTGAGCCTTTAAATGGTCTCTCAGTCTGGTTCAGTAGGAATCACAATCATGGGAAAGACTGCTGACCTGACAGTTGTGCAGAAAACCATCATTGACACCCTCCATAAGGAGGGAAAGCCTCAAAAGGTAATTGCAAAAGAAGGTGGATGTTCCCAAAGTGCTGTATCAAAGCACATTAATAGAAAGTTATGTGGAAGGGAAAAGTGTGGAAGAAAAAGGTGCACGAGCAGCAGGGATGACCGCAGCCTGGAGAAGATTGTCAGGAAAAGGCCATTCAAAAGTGTTGGGGACTTTCACAAGGAGTGGACTGAGGCTGGAGTCTGCATCAAGAGCCACCACACATAGACGGATCCTGGACATGGGCTTCAAATGTCGTATTCCTCTTGTCAAGCCGCTCCTGAACAACAAACAACGTTGGAAGCGTCTTACCAGAGTTAAAGAAAAACAGACCTGGTCTGTTGATCAGTGGTCCAAAGTCCAAATTTAGAAACCAAGGACCCCGAGTATGGAGGAAGAATGGAGAGGCACACACAGCAAGATACTTGAAGTCCAGTGTGAAGTTTCCACAGTCTGTGTTGATTTGGGGAGCCATGTCATCTGCTGGTGTTGGTCCACTGTGCTTCATTAAGTCCAGGGTCAACACAGCCGTCTACCAGGAGATTTTGGAGCACTTCATGCTTCCTTCCGCAGACGAGCTTTATGGGGATGCTGACTTCATTTTCCAGCAGGACTTGGCACCTGCCCACACTGCCAAAGCACCAAAACCTGGTTCAATGACCGTGGGATTACTGTGCTAGATTGGCCAGCAAACGCACCTGACCTGAACCCCATAGAGAATCTATGGGGCATTGCCAAGAGAAAGATGAGAGACATGAGACCGAACAATGCAGAAGAGTTGAAGGCCGCTATTGAAGCATCCTGGTCTTCCATAACACCCCAGCAGTGCCACAGGCTGATAGCTTCCATGCCACGCCGCATTGAGGCAGTAATTGCTGCAAAAGGGGCCCAAACCAAGTACTGATTACATATGCATGCTTATACTTTTCAGAGGTCTGATATTGTTCTATGTACAATCCTTGTTTTATTGATTGCATGTAATATTCTCATTTTCTGAGATTGTGAATTTGGGGTTTTCATGAGTTGTAAGCCATAATCATCACAATTATGACAAATCACGGCTTGAATTATCTTGCTTTGCATGTAATGAGTCTATCTCATATATTAGTTTCACCTTTTAAGTTGTATTACTGAAATAAATGAACTTTTGCACAATATTCTAATTTTTCGAGTTTCACCTGTATAATCCGTAATAATTATTTGTGAAGTATAGATTTTATACAAATTAGCTTTTGAAAATATATAGCATCAGCTGATAAACATTGCAACAAAAGTATTTAAAACTGACTAGCAGCTATTGATATTACGGTCCCTTTAAGCTCATCTTCTAAAGTGCCATCACTGTCCTTTTGTTTTTAGCAAAGTGCATGTTCATAAGAATACTTTGGTTAGTTTACATAAAAATGAGTCGCTGTGTTCTTTCTATTACATGAGTTGTAATTGTAACTGTGCGTTTACTGAAATCTGATATTTCACTCATGGTTTATTTGTAACCATTGGGTAATGGATGGCTGCAAACACCCGAAGCCATGCTGTTGCTTTGGTAAGAAAAATGCAACACAACACCAGCTAGAAAAAAAAAGCAATTTACTCATCTCTCCCAAAGCCCATTACCCTGGCTTTCTTTGCTTTCTTAAAGAGCAACTGCTTTTTTGTCATCCAACTCCCAAAAGCGTTGAATTTCTGGTCCCCAGCAACAAACTCCGATTCCTTCACATCCTTTACATCTCGACAGGACACTATAGTCATAAAGGGTTTAGAGAAAGAGCCAATGTAGGCAGAAAAGGCTACAGGCATCTGACATACCCTTACCACTTTCTTACTGCCCTATAGCAGATATACTGCTACAGGGCGGCAGGAGTGAGCAAAATCACGTGTGTATGTATATACAGTGGGGATCGAAAGTTTGGGCACCCCAGCTAAAAATGTGTATTAATGCGCATAAAGAAGCCAAGGAAAGATGGAAAAATCTCCAAAAGGCATCAAATTACAGATTAGACATTCTTATAATATGTCAACAAAAGTTAGATTTTATTTCCATCATTTACACTTTCAAAATAACAGAAAACAAAAAAATGTCGTCTGCAAAAGTTTGGGCACCCTGCAGAATTTATAGCATGCACTGCCCCCTTTGCCAAGCTGAGACCTGCCAGTGTCATGGATTGTTCTCAATTATCGTCTGGGAAGACCAGGTGATGTCAATCTCAAAGGTTTTAAATGCCCAGACTCATCTGCCCTTGCCCCAACAATCAGCACCATGGGTTCTTCTAAGCAGTTGTCTAGAAAACTGAAACTGAAAATAGTTGACGCTCACAAAGCTGGAGAAGGCTATAAGAAGATAGCAAAGCGTTTTCAGATGTCAATATCCTCTGTTCGGAATGTAATTAAGAAATGGCAGTCATCAGGAACAGTGGAAGTTAAAGCAAGATCTGGAAGACCAAGAAAAATATCAGACAGAACAGCTCACAGGATTGTGAGAAAAACAATTCAAAACCCACGTTTGACTGCACGATCCCTCCAGAAAGATCTGGCAGACACTGGAGTTGTGGTACACTATTCCACTATAAAGAGATACTTGTACAAATATGGTCTTCATGAAAGAGTCATCAGAAGAAAACCTCTTCTACGTCCTCACCACAAAAATCATCGTTTGAACTTTGCAAATGAACATCTAGACAAGCCTGATGCATTTTGGAAACAAGTTCTGTGGACCGATGAGGTTAAAATTGAACTTTTTGGCCGGAATGAGAAAAGGTACGTTTGGAGAAGAAGGGGCACAGAATTTAATGAAAAGAACCTCTGTCCAACTGTTAAGCATGGGGTTGGATCAATCATGCTTTGGGGTTGTGTTGCTGCCAGTGGCACAGGGAACATCTCATGAGTAGAAGGAAAAATGGATTCAATAAAATTTCAGCAAATTTTGGATGGTAACTTGATGCCATCTGTGAAAAAGCTGAAGTGAAAGAGAGGATGGCTTCTACAAATGGATAATGATCCTAAACAAACCTCGAAATCCACGGGGGATTACATCAAGAGGCGTAAATTGAAGGTTTTGCCATGGCCTTCACAATCTCCTGACCTCAACATAATTGAAAATCTATGGATAGACCTTAAAAGAGCAGTGCGTGACAGACAGCCCAGAAATCTCAAAGAACTGGAAGACTTTTGTAAGGAAGAATGGGCAAAGATACCTCAAACAAGAGTTGAAAGACTCTTGGCTGGCTACAAAAAGCGTTTACAAGCTGTGATACTTACCAAAGGGGGCAGTACAAGATATTAACTCTGCAGGGTGCCAAAACTTTTGCAGACGCCATTTTTTTGTTTTCTGTTATTTTGAAAGTGTAAATAATGGAAATAAAATCTAACTTTTGTTGACATATTATAAGAATGTCTAATCTGTAATTTGATGCCTTTTGGAGATTTTTCCATCTTTCCTTGGCTTCTTTATGCACATTAATACAAATTTTTAGCTGGGGTGCCCAAACTTTCGATCCCCACTGTATATCTGTGTGTATGTATGTGTGTGTGTATATATATATGTGTATATACATGCATAGCAGAGCCATACAAAGCTACAAAGCAGTGTGTTTACAGTTGAAAGCACACACACAGCATACAGTTAACCCATTGATCGCCCCAGATGTTAACTCCTTCTTGCCCAGTGTCATTACTACAATGTCAGTGCTTTTTATTAGCATTGATCACTGTATTGGTGTCAGTGACACCAAGTCAGTTCCCCCCAGTGTCAGAATGCCCGCCACAGTCCTGCTATAAGTCACTGATTGCCGCCATTACTAGTAAAGAAAAAAAAAAATCCCAGTATATATACCGCCATTTGTAAACGCTATAACTTTCATGTAAATCAATTAATTTACACGTATTGGTATTTTTTTTAGCAAACACATGGAGCAGAATACATTTTGGCCTAAATTTATGACGAAATTTGATTTTTTACATTTTTTTACTGGACATGTTTAATAACAAAAAGTCAAAAATATGTTTTTCTCAAAATTGTCAGTCTTTTTTTGTTTATAGCTCAAAAAATAAAAACCGCAGTGTTGTACCATCGAAAGAAAGCTCTATTTGTGGGGAAAAAAAGGACATAAATTTCATTAGGGTGCAGCGTTGCATGACCATTCAATTGTCCGTTAAAGTAAGGCAGCGCCGTATCGCAAAAAATGGGCTGGTCAGGAAGGGGGGTAAATCCTCTGGAGGGCAAGTAGTTAAAGTGTTCGATGTAAAGATTCTTTAGGTGACTGAGAGTGAAGCTGAGCGGAGCAGGACAGGTGTATAAAAGCTGTGTATAAACACTTAATTTTGAGAATGGTACTGTTATTAGATTTACAACTAAGCTGAGTTTCATAGCTGGCGAGGTTGAAGAAATCCTTATGCTGCTAAATAGATAGGAAAGTATATCATATCTGCTTGTTTTAAAGTTTTGGGGTTTTTTTTTACATTTCTTCAGTTACTTCTTGGTTTCCAAGCCTAGGCAAATTATGTCATACATCCCAGGAGCCTTCAGGAGGGTAGGTGGGGGCTTTCTCAGCTAAGCACACCCTCCTGACTGCATGTATGAGCTAAGAACAGATGGACTCCAGGAAGTAAATGGTACATGAATCTTCTGCCCTTTCTCAAGATAGCCACATCCAGAAATGCTAGGAGGATGTTTTCACAACGTAATATAGCATGGAAACATTGATGGATGGGGAGTTTTTGGTTTGTAGTGCTCAGATGCAGTGTTGTTCCATATTAACACTTCCCGCTGACACCACTGATTGTTGAATGGAGCTCAACAACCTTTCCGCTCTAACAGTAAAGAACCCCTTACGCAGTTTAGCCACTTCAGCTCCAAGTTATTTCTGGCACTTTTTGTTTCTATTTTAAAATCAGTATTTTTTGCCAAAAGATGTCTTAGAACCCCCAGATAATTTTTTTTTTCACCCTAGTGAATAAATTGGTGGTTTTTGCAATTTTTTCTCATGCGGTATTTGCACAGCGGTTGTGCAAACACAATTTTGGGGGGAAAAAATACACTTTTTTTGAATTTTATTGCAAAAAAAACACAATACATAACCCAATTTTTTTGTAAAATACAAAAGATGATGTTATGCTGAGTCAATAGATACCAAACATGTCACTCTTTAAAATTGCAAATGCCCAAGCAGTAGCAACAAATGGCGTAATTTTTACCATTCATTAGGTGATGCTTTAAAAGTCTTTACAGGTTACCATTTTAGATTTAAAGCAGAGGTTTAGTGCTAGAATTACTGCCCACAATCATGGTGATACCTCATATGTGTGAAACGATTACTGTGGGACCAACACGTGCGTTTGCCTTTGCGAGCAAGCCCAGGGGAAGCGGGGGCAATTGTTTATTTTTATTTTATTTTTTTTGCACTTTCACTTTCAATTTTTTTTTTCTTGCTGTCACAAGGATTGTAAAAATCCCCTGTGACCGCAGTAGACACGTGACAGGTATTTTTATAGCGGGATCTGGGGTCTATGAGATCTGGGGTCTTCTGCATTTGGAGTTTTTCCACTCCATCCCCGCACGTCCAGAGGTCCCAGAAGACTGCAGGGCTATTTACAATAGCAAGTAAGTACCTGGATGTGAAGCTGCAAGTTGTCACAGCCGGGTGCCCACAGTTAAGATGCCGGTGGAACAAAGTGCTCGGGTGAGGACATTGCTGGATCCTGGGACAGGTGAGTATCTGTTTGTTGAAAGTCAGCAGCTACAGTTTTTGTAGCTGCCGACTTTTAATTTTTAAAAATTTGACTGGAGCTCCTCTTTTTAATCACTGGATTTTTTTTGTTTTGAATTTTAATTTGTCTTTGGTGTCAGTGACAACTATGTTGCTTACTAATGTCCTGGTGTTGATCAGCACAGGCATATAAGAGAGGGTGGATGTTCTATGTCCCTTGTCTGGTTGACCTGGCTAATGCGAGTTAGTAGATGTTTTATATCCCTTGTCTGGGATGGTTGTCGTCTCCTGTCCATTGTCTGATTGCACTGGTTAACATGCTTAGTCCTGTCAATAAATCGTACATTTAATGCTGGTTTTCTTTCATTAGGTGGCAGAGACGATGAAGAGTTCAGCGGCTGAGTCCTTGAAACTGAGGAAAACTGTGCAGGACTTGGAGAGATTATTGCAGGAAGCCAAATCCTTACAGGAAAAATTGGAGAAAGAAATCTCAGGCTATCAGTATGAGCTGGCTGAACTGAGGTATATATTCCTAGGGGTTGAGTATTCTGAATCAAAAATATCACTGTTCATTTATAAAAGACTGCTCAATGAAAGTTAAAAAGAAAGAAACAAAAAATCTGCATATAAATTGGCCATCTGTACATCTAGTCCTGAAGGCCGTCAGTGGATTTTTTTTTAAAAGGGTCATATTACCTATAACTGATATGCCATTGTTTGGTAGATGCTGAAGAGTTAAAGTGGTCGTAAACTCTTTCATTTACCCAGTGACGTGACTGGCCTCAGGTTATACACAGAGATGAAACAAATCCTCCTACATAAGTTGTACTTGTCTATCTACACTCTTCTCTTCAGGAAAAAGGGGCTGAAAGTACACTCTGCAGAGCTCAGTGAGATGAGCACTGAGAGCTGATTGGAGGGAAGAAACACAACTCCCCAACACAGCTTATGGGAACAGAGCTGAAGCTGTCAATCTGCTAGCGGTCCCTCCCCTGCCTTCTCTTGTCAGGAAAGTGACTTATGCTGATAACAGAGGAACTAAGAAGCAGAGAGAAATGATACTTTGTGCTGTTGTGTTTTGCTCAGATTTCATGTCTGAGGTTTACAACCACTTTAAACCGTCTGACAGTCTTTTCTATCTCTTGGGACTATCTTGGTGAGACCTTCGCGCTAAATTCCCAATTCTGCACACCTGCTGGGCAAATTATAAAGGGTACCCACTCAACCTGCTGGATGTGATTATTTAACCACTTCCCACCACCCCGTACGCATATATGCGGCCTCTTGGCGGGTGGGACTTAATGCAGTGCAGCCGCATGTATGTGGCCCTGTGTAAACAACTTGCTGTGCTGCGAGAGTGCTCACGGTAGATCATTAAGCTCCTGATGCATACTTGTGATCAGGAGCTGGCCGATCATGTGACAGCCAATCACAGTGGTCACATGACCCGAATGCCTCTCTCAGCCTTGTGGCTTTTAGAACTCTTAAAGTGTTGGGAGGCACTCGGTGGGAAGGGGTTCATCTTATAGAGAATGTCACAGGATTTGCTGGAACACCTAACATTCCCGGGGGGACATGAAAAGAAGTATGTTAAAAGGGATCTCAATGTTTGAGTATCTGAAGCATGCACTATGGAGTTGATTTACTAAAGAGAAATAGATTGTTGGTACATTTTGCAAGGGAGTTATCCCCAGAGCTTAGTGTATGAGGTGAAACTCTGCTAATTTCCATTGTCCAATCATGTGCAAGCAAAAATGCTGGCTTTTTTTTGTTGTTGTTGTTTTTTTGTTTTTTCCTTCCCTTGCATATGATTGGGTATTCTTTGCAAAGTGAACCTTTACTACTTTCAGAAAGTTCTGTAGAAACTTCCCTTGCTACATAAAAGTGAACAGTGTATTTGCCTTTAATAACTCAACCGCCAAGTGGCCAAAAGTGTGTGGATATCCAATATCACACCTATTATATGTACCTGGATCTTCTCAAAGGGATCTCTAAATGATCACACCTATTATATGTACCTGGCTTTTTCGAAGGGATCTTTTCAGAGCCAGGTACATATAATAATGTAATCTCCATCAACAAATATTGGCGCTGAGGTGGGCTGGGTGCATTTCCTTATGTTATAGTTTTTGCAAGCATGAAGGATGGATTGTATCTAGGCCAGCTCTGTTTTAGTACTTTAAAGCGGAGCTCCACCCAAAAGGAGAAGTTCCACTTTGAGGACTGCTCCCCCGCTCCCTATTAAGTATTGGCACCTTTGGGAGGCGGGGGGAGAGCTGGTACCCGAATTTGACAGGTACCCACTTCCGGTCCGATCACCTTGGCGATCATAAACAGAAGGGGTCCTCCCTCTCTCCCTGCAGTCTTTTGGGACACGTGACAGGTCCCAGAAGACTACAGGACCATTCATGAAGCGCAGCGCTACTCGCGCATGTGCAGTGGGTACCCGGCTGGGAAGTTGCAAGCTATCACAGCTGGGTGCCCACACTGAAGATGCCGACCTCCTGGAATACAGGATGGCCGGTGAAACGGGCTGCAGGGGACACACCGAGGGACAGGTAAGTGGCTGTTTTTTAAAAGTCAGCAGCTACAGTTTTTGTAGCTACTGGCTTATTTTTTTGACAGGGTGAGTGGAACTCTGCTTTAAGGACTTTATGGTTTTTCTTTTAGTTTTTCTGCTTTTGAAACTTAATACACAAAATGAAATCCCAACAAACATTTGAAATACAAAAAAACATTCTAAACCTTTTTGTGCATCCAGTCTTGTGGCAAAAGTTGAGGAAGGCCAGTTTCTGTTCTATCATGGCTGTGCCCCTGCACACAAAGCCAGCTCCATAAAGATTTGATGAGATCCGTTTGGTGTGGAGGAACTCGCATGGCCTGCCTAGACCCTTAACTTCTACCCCGCTGAACACCTTTAGCATGATTTGGTACAGCAAATTAAAACCAGATATTTTCAAACATAAGTATGCAACTTCCCAGATTTCCCCAAACATACTCCAAAATCTTGTGGAAAGCCTTCCCAGAAGGCTGGGGGTTGCAAAAGAGGAGTACCATATTCATGCCCATGGTTTTGGAAATGGGATGTCCAATAAACCTTTATAGTTATGATGGTTAGGTTGCCCTAAACCATTTGGTGTATTAGAACCAAACCGGTTTCATCTACAACTTTTTTTGGACTGACCCTTTTAAACGTTACATAGAAGTAAGATGATTAGTCAGGTAGTCAGGTTCTTGTATGCACATTACTGGTTGATGCAGTTCTTCTTCTACTTAGTAGCACTAAAGCCTAGTACACACAGTCAGAAAATCGTACGAAAAATACCGCTCCTAAAGTGATCATACAATAATCTGATTGTCAGCACACAATTATTCAAAGGGACAAGCAGAATATTTTTCTTGTATGATACCAGATCGTACGATTTTTGTGTAATCCGCACAATTTTCATCTGAAATTAAAATACAAATACAATATAATACATTACATCATTTTAACATTTTTGTTCTGTCATACAAGAATTTTTGTAACCGCTTCACTTTCAATATGAGACTAGCATGCAAAAAAAAAAACTGGATGATCCTTCCTCTGATATTCTCATTGTATCTACAGGGCTTTACCCCCCGGTCACATCAAACCTGACTTTGAAATTGTGTGACTTCACTGTAAGTCGTACGATTTCAAAGTCGGGTGAGCTGCCGATTTAAGGTGCGATTTGCAAGACATCTGACACAGATGTCTATGCAAATCGCACCAAAAGTAATGCATGTACTACTTTAGAAATCGGTGCGGCTCCGTCCAAGTCAGAACCGCACTGATTTAACTGCTTTAATTGCAGGGTGCAACTTGGCATATGATTTGCAAGTCGCATGGCATGAAAATTGCTTGCCAAGTCGCACCTGATGTGACCGGGGTGTTAAGGACCAGACCTATTGCTCATACTACCCTTGTCAGAATGCAGCATGAGGATTGTTTTTTTTTTTTCTGTAATAGCTCCTGTGGTTTTATTGTGAGGATGCTGGAGTATAGATTATTTCCTGAACTAAGAAAATGCACGCCTTGTTAATACTAAACACCTGCATTTTACATTGTGCTTTGTTTGGCACATATTTCCATGAGTTCGTTTTGATAGATTTCTGACAGTTCTTTACAGCTTGTGTAACATAGATTGTGTTGTCTAGGTTATTTTTCAGCGTGTTCGTTGTTTGTTTAAATTGTGTTTTGTTTAGCCTTTCAAAAGCAGCAGGATAAAACAAAATTGCATCTGAATACATTTGTCTTTGTGGCTGCTTGGGTCACTGTTCTCTGATTCCACTTCTAAACAAACTAGTGTATCTTGCTCATTTTATGTTTTTCTCTTTTCAGCGCTGAGAAAAATGTTCTGGTAGCTGAAGCACAATCCCTTCGTCTTCAGTTTAACACCACTCTTGCTGATAAAGACAGGCTGATTGCAGAGTTGCACAAACACCAGGAAATTGCAGTATTTGGCGGTGTGTTACATGGAGGAAAGGTAGGGCTTTAGTCTTTGTTTTGATGACTTGATTTTTTAGTTCCAGAAATTTTTTTTTTTTTTACCTAGTATTACATTCTAAAAGCCAAAAACAGAAGCTGGCAGAGATCAGTTGCATCGGGATCCAGAATAAAAGAATAAAAAAAGCTTTAAAACTGTATATCTTAGTTGTACAAGACTTGGTAGTCTTATACCATGGGTTACTTGCTGCTACCTTCAGGTGAATGGATACTGGCAAAAGCCTTGCTGGGATGCCCCCAGTGCACCTTGTCCACTTTTTGGGACTCCCAAGTGTGTCCTTAAAGCAGAGCTCCACCCAAAAGGAGAAGTTCCACTTTAAGTACTGGTCCCCCACTCCCTGTGAGGAATTGGCACCTTTGGGGAGCAGGTACCTGATTTTGACAGGTACCTGCTCCCACTTCTGCTGCGATCACCTAGTCAATCAAAAGCAGAAGTCTAAAAAAAGACTTTTCCTTTGTACATGCAAATTAACTGTGCCTTGCATGATTGGCCACACCCTGAAAAAGTATTCATTCCCCAAAAACTCTGAGTTCTATCCTGTTGAAAAGGATTTTAAAATGGTTTTAATGATAGTGGCTTTTGCCATTTCTATTTTTTGATGGTCATCTCACTGTTGAGGATATTCCCTCCTTAACCCCTCTCAGCACATATGTTTTTTGTTAATTGCACGCAAATGTGCAGCCGCTCGGTTTCTAGGCCCAGACGCCGGGAGGCCGCACCTTTGTGTGCGGCCGGCGTGAAGAGGTTTAATAATACAGGGTGGATGTTCAGGCCTCTGCTGATGCTTCAACCACAAGCTGAATGAAGTAATGAGACTAGAAAACCATGCAGAGGTGTGGACGTTTTTCAAAAAACTACTTGTCCAAGGGACTAAATCGGAGTCCCAATCTTCTTGTCCTGATAAAAAAAAAATGTTCATTTTAAAGAAAATTGTATTTAAATCTGAGGTGCTTTTAGGAATATCTGGGGCTTTTAAAAATGAAAGAGGCTTTCTGGCAACTTAAACGTTTAATAGTAACATTGCGCTGTTTATCTCCTTCTCCGCTCCCTGCCTGTCTCCAGCACCGCACCCGGGGACTAGCAGAGAGGGGAGAGATTTGCAGTGTAATGATTAACGATTGGGTTCTCACAGGAAAGGGGAGTGTCTAGCTCTTAATAATCAGCAGAAACGTGAAAAAGGCGCCGGCCCCAATGAGAAGAAAAAAAAAAAGTTATTCCCTCTAGTTACCCTCGCACATGGAAGCACTTGGGAACTCACTACTAGCTCACTACGGCAAAATCAAGCTCCGGTGTCCACTCCGTTAGGCCCCGTTCACACCTGGGCGTTTTGGGAATGGGGCAGAATTGCTGCAATTCTGCCTGCAATCTCAAAACACATTACAATTGCAAAATGAAGGTTCAGGTGTCATTATTTTCAATGTCAAAAAATGCGGTGCTTTTTTCCCGCAAATCACATCGCATGAAGCTTGTCGCCCAAAAAGAAGGAGCTTTTTTGGGTGGCAAGCATCAGGCGATGAGATTTGCGGCAATTGTTGTTCGTTATACTGTGGGGTAGTTCACATCATGTCAAGCTTGTCGCCCAGAAAAGGAGCAGAAGCTTCTTTTGGAAGACGAGCTTCATGCGATGGGATTTGCCACATGACAATCGTGACAAATTTGCACCTCGTTTTAGTCGCCATTGAAAATAATGACACCTGAACCTGTGTTTTGTAATCGCAGGCAGGATCACATCGATTCTGCCGCGATCCCAAAATGAATAAGTGTGCATGGAGCCACCATGGTTCACACATATGCGATTCTGGATACGTTTTTTTGCGTGTGCTTCTTGTGTGTCTGACAATGGCAGTTGCTGTGTATTTACCTGATGACAGGTTCACTTTAAATCCTTCACAAACAAAAGCATTCTTTCACCAGGGTGTGGAGAAATTCACATTGGTGGGAAGCTCTGCAGCTCCAGAAAAAATACGTTCTCATCTGGAAAACAAAGAACCAGCTAAGCAAGATGTGCAAAGATATATTCAGGAAATCCAGCAAAGAGATCTGATTATCCAGCAAATAAATGCAAAGGTAAAATCCTGCACCAACATTACAATAAAACACCGGTAAAATGAGTCTTACGTCAAACGCAAATGCAGCCGTCAGATGATCCATGTTATTATCACAGAGTATTTTGCAGCTTAATCTTCCAATTCATAGGGAAGAATGATTTGCTTTCCGTTGCCATTTTATCGGGTTCACTTGGCTATTACTTTTGTAGGGTGTATGTTGTCAGCAACAGTACTCTGGTACACCTTGGCATTCAAGTGATGCTCAGCTGGTATTAAAGGGCCTAAAAAATTTTAATTTTTAGTCCTAAACTTAGCACCCAGATCTGTACTACCACAAACCCTTTGAAGCTTCCTTGTTTGTATTTCAAATATATTTTTTACAGTTACCTTTTTCAGAAGTCTTCAGCCAGTCATGGGCACATGGGGTCTTTTTTGGATCTTTTCAGGACACTTGGCAATTCTTGATTATACAGATTGCAGCACTGATATCATGTCATCACTGCCGCTCTCTGGATCATTTCACTATGAGTGGAAGGTGCCATGGTAAAGCTTCCTCAGAGGGTGGGACTATAGGCCCTGCACTCACATCATGTCCTCAGTCTTCTGTGGTAAAGTATGGTGGGTGTTCTGGAAGACTGAGCACATTTTGTTGTCAAAAGCATCTATTGTCAGAGACAATGAAAGGAAGATTAGCTAGAGCTGCTTCATTGAAACCTTCAGGGAATCTTTAAATAATAGTCCGGCCTGGAGTCAGGCTTTAATACCCAAAATGTATATAAACACAATACATTTCACTTTAAAGCTGAACGCCAGGAATGATCATTTTTAAAACCTACATTGGTCCAGCTTGGATACATCTATTCCTTTTATATCTTACATTGAGGGCTGCTGGGTGGGAATTCACTGTAGCAGCCTGTACTACGTACAGTCACCGCTGGACCTTCTAGTTCTGCTCTAGCGATTTTCCTTCTGTATATTGAACACAGGGAGTTGCTTGCTTTGCACCTCTGCCATTCAGAGAATGTCTTGAAATATTTTTGATGAGTACAAGACATTCTTTTATTGGATGAGATGAAGATCTTGATGTCATCTGCCCCTTTTTTCTGCCTCAAAGAGACCAGCACTGACTATATGCAACACAGGCTACTACAGTGAATTTCTGTGTCTCCCCCAGTGACCTTCCAGATGTGAGCAATAAAGATTAGAAGTATCCTGGCTGGACCAATGTGAGTTAAAAAAAAAAAAAATTATTATGATTATTCCTGGAGTTCAGGTTTAGGAATGTAATGATCTGTATAGTCTTTGATCGAGTGATAGTGATCCTGTTCACTTTCCTTTACAGGCCATGGAGTCAATGGAGATGAACAGCGTGTTATCAGTTCAACTGAAGAGTGTGTCTCAGGGATTAAAAGACACACAGATGAGATACACTGACCTGCAGAATCAGTATTACAAACTGCAGAGGGACCTGCAGAGCTCACAAGTTACCAGTCGAGTAAGAGCTTGTTTCAGTTCATTGTAGCATATTGAATTTATTTCATACCTAGAATTGACTGTTGGACTGTATAACAGAGAGCTCTAGGTGCCTGTATGCATGATCTGTAGATTTCCAGAGTTCTCCATGAGTCTCAAACATAGGGTGTCCTGTTTATACGAATACTGACTTACAGTTGTGTTCAAAATAATAGCAGTCAGACATCACTAACCTGATCAATCTCTGTTTTTGGTAGAAATGATTTTTCTACATAGCAAATAATTTACTAGCAGGTGTAGTAGAGTAATGGAAATCCAAAAGACCCAACAGTCATGACATGCATGCTGCTGATTCTGTGTAATTGAATCACTAATTGAAAGGGGCATGTTCAAAATAATAGCAGTGTGGAGTTCTATTAGTGAGGTCATTCATTCTTTGAAAAACAGGTGGCAATTATTGCCCTTATATAAGGAAGGAAGGCAGCAAATGTTGTACATGCTGGTTACAGTGCATTTCTCTCTGAAATTCTGAGGAAAATGGGTCGTTCCAGACATTGTTCAGAAGAACAGCGTACCTTGATTAAAAAGTTGATTGTAGAGGGGAAAACACATAAAGAAGTGCAGAAAATGATCGGCTGCTCAGCTAAAATGATCGCCAAGCTATCTGCAAGAAGCCCCCGCGAAGTCCGACTGTTGAAGAAAAGACATGTGCTGAAGAGGTTACAATTTGCCAAAGAGCACATTGACTGGCCTAAAGAGAAATGACACAACATTTTGTGGACTGATGAAAGTAAGATTGTTCTTTTTGGGTCTAGTGGCCGGAGACAGTTTGTCAGACGACCCCCAAACACTGAATTCAAGCCACAGTACACTGTGAAGACAGTGAAGCATGGTGGTGCAAGCATCATGATATGGGGATGTTTCTCATACTACGGTGTTGGGCCTATTTATCGCATACCAAGGATCATGGATCAGTTTGAATACATCAGAATACTTGAAGAGGTCATGCTGCCTTATGCTGAAGAGGAAATGCCCTTGAAATGGGTGTTCCAACAAGACAACGACCCCAAACACACCAGTAAACGTGCAACATCTTGGTTCCAGACCAACAAGATTGATGTTATGGAGTGGCCAGCCCAATCCCCGGATCTTAATCCAATAGAAAACTTGTGGGGTGACTTCAAAAATGCAGTTTCTGAGGCAAAACCAAGAAATAGAGAAGAACTGTGGAATGTAGTCCAATCATCCTGGGCTGGAATACCTGATCACAGGGGCCAGAAGTTGGGTGACTCCATACAACACAGATGTACAGCAGTTCTCAGAAACAGTGCTTATACGACTAAATATTCATGAAGTGATTCAAAGGAAAACAAAATCTTCAAACATTTTTCAGTTTATATAGTGAATGTTTGAGTTTGTAAAGAAGAATACAAACACTGCTATTGTTTTGAACCGTCTAATATTCACTTTTCTTCAACTTTGTTAGAGGAACAACACAAATTTGATCTATTTTTCTTCATGTTTTGATTTGGAATAGAATGTGTAATGTTCCCAATGCATTTGTGTGTATGGAAATAAAAGCTATTAGAAGGATTTTGAACTTTATTCACTTTTTTCAACACACTGCTATTATTTTGAACACAAGTGTACATGGCACCGTGACCTGCCACCTTCTTCTCTTTCTATGTTTCCATATTGCTTCCTATCACATTTAATTTAACCGAAAGGTGGATACAGGGGAATGCAGACTAGAGTGTGACCATACTAACAAGGAGGTTCAGTGGCACTTTAGGGAGTCAGAAGGGGAGACACTAATAGGGATCTGAAAATCGTATGAAACAGTCCTTCAAAACACAATGTAGTCCATGGTACAATTCATAAATCAAAGTCTGAATACAAGTCCACAAGGGCTGTAGACCAGATAGCTGCCAGCTGTTGGAGATGAAGCTTCTCTAGAGAAAAGTATATAAATGGAGACACAGAAGGGCTTAGTGTAGTATTAAAATGAACTGTGTAATAAATGTGGTTAAAAACAACTACAAGAACACAGGAAGAAATGTACCCCTTAGAACAACTGTTGAGTATGAATAGAATAAAAAAACACACTACCTCCAGGATATATAGAATTCTTGTCCAAATAGAGGGATTGGTATCCCCAAAGTTTTTGGAGAAATGGGAGGTGGAGCTTGGAACAAAATTGAATGAGCAACAAAAAAGTAAAATGTTTAGTTTAACACATGGGGCAGTGAATATGAATATAGTTGAAATGAATTATAAATGTCTGGTAAGATGGTATATTACTCCTAATGTGCTTGCATAAACTTAGGCCAGAGGCCCCATCCCAGTGTTGGAGGGGATGTGGAAGTAAGGGCACAATGGCACACATCTGGTGGGAGTGTCCCAGAATACAGGAGTTTTGGAGGGAGATGCAATATATACAGGAGATTCAGAAAATAAGTGGACCCATGGACCTGTCTATTTTATAAATCAGAGCTTTTGGTGAAAAAATATAAAAAATATGATGCTATTTCATCTTTTAAATGCAGCCAAAAGTCTTATCCCTAAATATTGGCAAATAACAGAACCCCCAAAAATAAAAGATTGGTTGGATAGAGTTGAATACTTATACAGGATGGAAGAATGATACCACATAGAGGAAGACACAATGAAGGGTGCTTTCCTTTAAAAGTGGCATAATTCCTTAAAGCACATTGGTGAATATGAATATTTCCCCTTAATTTAAAAGGTGACTGTAGTGAGGTTCAGAAATGTTGGCCAATACATTTCCTTTAGTGAAAGAAATAATTTCAGCACCTATGTGTACGTTGTAGAACTATGGTGGTTGATGGTAATGGTTGCAGTTTATTGGTTTCCTATACAATTCTATGAATGGTATTCTTGTCACACAGAGCTGTACATAAATGTATAGAAGCCATGTATTGATTCATCCAGGACTTGTCTCTCTTTGTCCAGTGAATAGCTAACATGCTTCTTTTTCTTGCAGAATGATGGTCTGACCGAGGTGCCTCCTGGAGCTCCTCAGGAGAGGACCAATGTCATTGTGGAAATAGACAATGCTGAGCTGGCTGACCTGAGGAGAAGGTTTGTCAATGTTGCTGTGCTTTCTCCACAGAGCTTTTTGTACCTTATAAAGTGGCAATTATTTTTTGTCCTTTTGTCCTTGAGAAAATTATATTCTATTAAAAGATTCCTATTTCTTCATTTGAAAGAAACAGGTAAAGGAGGACATAAGATTGCTGTACGGCAATAAGATGTGTTGGGGTTCCATCGGGATTTCAGCTTATATGATGACCTTTTGTAATGTATACAGTATGTTAAAGGATCCTTCTAATTTATATTTGATCTCTATATACACTGTGTGTGTGTGCTGTCCCACGCTGTGATTGCACACAGCTCGATTTTCTCAGCAGCTTTCAGCCAATGATTTATGATTGAAATCTGCTGATTGTCTGTGTCCAATCACAGCACAGAAAAGCTGGGAGGAAAAAACAGCCAGATCTGTTCGTAAAATCTACACACATTACACTTGTTAGGCACACAGTTTACCCCTTGATGTTAACCCCTTCCCGTATCATGAGTACAATGTACAGTATTATATCTGATCACTGTATTAGTGTCACTAGGGACGTCCGCGTACGTCTCAGCAAGGGTCTGTTAGCGCCAGGTTACCCACCATGCTCTCACAGCCTCACTATAAGTTGCTGATCACCGCCATTACCAATATAGCACTATATATGTATAAAACGTGTAGCACTGCACTTTTTATACATATATTTATGAGGTTTATGTGTTGGTTGCCTTTGTGTGCTATAGCTGCTATTGAAGCGCTCACTGATTTCACTTACCATACAATATAGCACTATAGCTGCGTAAATTCCAGTATATATGCTATAGTATGTAGATGCTGTAACTTTCACACAAGCCAATTAACCAGTTCCTGTCCGGCCTATTGTAATATGACGACTGAGCGGGACTTTCTTCGTTCTGGGTGAATGTTCTAGAACGTTCTCTCGAAACATGCTTTGTGTGCAACAGTGCAGGTGCGATCTGTCACCCACTGTATCCACTGGATGCAGCCAATGACAGATTACTGTACTGGCCCACTGACAATTATAAACAATGGCTTCCTTTCATGCCATTCGTTGTGTACAATTGTGATTGCTGTGATTGTTCACAGTGATCACATGGTACAGACAGGGCCCATCTGAACCATGTGATTAACTGTGGCCAATCACAGTTACTCACAACAATACGTACTGAATGAATCAGTTTCATTCAGTAAAATGCTTGCTTATAGCAATGACAATCACTGCTATATGCAATCATGATGTGTAAAAAAAAAAAAAAAAAAATATCCTGATCACTTCCCCAGAGTAGTACATTGTTACTGTGGTAACATTGTATTGCTCTGGTCACAGTGTTGTTGAAAAAAAAAATGGAAAACAAGTTATTTCCACTTTTTTTATTTGTACTGTCACCAGTTAGTGTCCTTGGTCACGGCCACACCAATTGTATGATGATGCTGTAGTGCACTGGTGACAGTTTGTTAAAAATTGTGAAAGATGTTTTTTTAATTCCTTCATTTTGCAAAAAATTATGACAAAAAATGACAACTTCAAAAAACTCGCCATGACTCTAAATATCGTGCCTCCACTAAATTCCTCAGACTGTCTTCTTTCCAAAAAGGGGTCATTTGGGGGATATTTATACTGTCCTGACATTTTCGGGCCTCAAGAAATGAGATTGACTGTCAATACATCAGGTTAACCTTAAGACAAAAATGAGGGTAGCAGCTAAGTTACATAATTTCTAGTCCTGCTCACTTTCTAACTTTTGCCATAGTAACCACGTAAGCTATATGAACAGAAAAAACCCAAACCAAATGGGTAAAGCCCAGAGATTTGGTAAAAAGCGGTTACAAAAATTACAAACGAGGCTTACAGTGGTAGACTTATCCATAGAATATAATAATTGTATCAAAAATAACTCGTGCTTGTTTCACCATTCTACAAAAAAAACAAACGTGCATATAGAAACAATGTACACCAAATAAACATCCGGATATCCAATTAAAAAAATATATATATATATTGATATATATATATCTAAGAAATCCAGCATGAACAATCCACCACATCAGGAATATGTACCAACTTAGATCTAGCTGGAGATGACACAGGCACAATTTTAGTTTTTGTTCAGGTATTTGCCAAAACATATTCAAGCTATAGTTATATATAAATAATCGATATGGGCTCAAAGGTCACACTCAGGTTTAACCAGTTGCCGACCGCAGATAGCCGAATGACGGCTACACTGCGGCCGGCCAGTTCTAGGAGGGCGTCATATGACGTCCTCCCAGAAAGCGCTCTCCTGCGCGCCCCTGGCAATCTCTGTGATCGTTGTGTCCTACGGACACAGCTGATCACGTGATGTGGTAAAATACCAATCACAGCGGCCTTTTACCACATGATCAGCCGTGTACAATGACGCACAGATCACAGGGAAATGCAATTGCCAGTTCTCGGCTGCACTTTCCTCTCGCTGTCAAAGCGTGAGGAAAGCACTGCTGAGTACCGGCAGTTGTCAGAGCAGGGATCGGCAACGATCATCAGGGCACTGATGATCAGTGCCCTGATGATTGGTGCCCAGCAGTGCCACCCACCAGCTTCGCTCACTTGTGCCCAGCAGTGCCACCCACCAGCTTCGCTCACCTGTGCCCACCAGTGCCACCCACCTGTGCCCACCAGTGCCACCCACCAGTGCCCATCAGTGCAGTGCCGCCAGTCAGTGCCCAACAGTTGCTCCAGTCAGTGCCCAACAGTTGCGCCAGTCAGTGCCGCCTATCAGTGCTGACTATCAGTACCCATCATCAGTGCTGCCTATCAGTGCCGCCCATCCATGCCACCTCATTAGTGCTGCCTATCAGTGCCCTTCAGTGCTGCCTAACAGTGCCCATCACTGCTGCCTCATCAACGCACATCGGTGGAGGAGAAAAATTACCTGTTTGCACAATTTTATAATAGAAACAAAGAACC